>NW_020825364.1:0-600000 GCF_003286085.1 Drosophila persimilis
GTCGCTCCTTTGTCTCCCTTCAGAAGTTCGCAACATTGGAGGCGCGTCCCTCATTAGCAGCGGCAAAATCAGTGTTAATTGAATGCTTTTCGCTTTTCAATACCAACCCAACCCCATGCCGCCAACAAAACATGCCACATGCGTTCCCTTAGCTCACTTATGTTGCAAATTTAATTGCATATCTTTTAGGGCCCCCCCGGGCCCCCCCACCCCACCAGCTCCGCCGTTTGTACACACGAAAATCCCATCTAATTCAAATCATTGCAGCGCCTATTGATTATGGGATTAGAAAGGGGGTGGGAGGTTTTATTTTTGGGGGAAGGGAGGAGGTATCTGCGGGCTAATACTCACCTCGTATGACATACAGGATCAGGACGGCCTTAAAAAGGCTATGTAAATCCATTTTTTATGAGCACTAATGCTTTCCATTACATTTTTTATATCTGGGATTTTAAATGCCGAATTCCGCTTTGATTTGTTTGTTATTCTTCCTTTTGTTGCTTGCTCACTCGCACGCACCTCGCACTGCCTCCCGCTGCCCCGCTCTCTCACCGCTCTTGTGGAAAAGTGTGGGTACTGCCGTGATTGAAGCTGGAAAATGTGAATGGTCTCTCGCTATTTATTTTCCGTATTACGTGCCCGCGAAAATTTGAATTTTGAATGCGATGCGAGTGGGTGTGGGTGTGGAAGAGTGCGATTTATGCCGCCGTAGGTTTTAATGTTCCTGGAAAACAAACGGAAAATCCTGGATTATTTTTAGGGGAAAGCGAAAGAGGAAAAGCTACAGAAAAGAACTGTGAACTTTTGTCGATTTTTCGTGGGAGTTTTTAGCGCTCTCTCGCATTTCTAAAAGATCTATGAAAACTCTGGCACGAGACTCTAAAACTGCAGAACTGCGGAAAAGAATTCCCTGACCTATGAACCCCTCTTTAAGCCATGGCTAAGTTCAGGGAGTTTTTCCTTGTTAAAGCGTTGTTGGCACAGCTTCTTTTTCCTTTTGATTTCACTTGACGATTCCCATGTCAGCGGGGATATTAATCATGTCAAGTCAGTGCCACAAAGCGTGTACCCTACACCCTACACCCTACACCCTACCACTGGGAGGCGGAGATTTGTGGCAGCTCTGAGCGAAAGTACACAGACAAAAATCAGGGAAACGCCATTGTTCTCAAAATGTTTAAGCAAAAAAAAAAAAAAAAAAAGGGAAATTTCCAGGATATTTAGCAGGAAAATCTACATATAATTTTCACTCAAAAGATCTTACACTTTTCATTTTCTTAGTGTACGAATCTCTTCCTCTTTTGAAGTCCCTATAGTTCTGCCATTTTCTTCCTGGTTTCGGGCTTTTGCCGCCCCTTTGAGCGCATTTTTATGCTGCCGGAGAAAAATTATGCATCAGCGCGAAATTGGAGCGCCATAAGTTTGCCAACTGAAGTGCTGACATCCTCATATGTGAAGTGAAGTTAGGGCCTGAGCCTGAGCCAGAGCCAGAGCCTGAGCTGAACCACAGAAAATAATCAGAGTATTTGCTAGAGAGGAGTAGTGTTCATACTCGTACTCGTACTCGTACTCGTATCTTATGGATGCAAAATATGACAAAAATATGCTAAAACACGTGTGCAACTACGCAACCTCCCATTCCCACTCCCATTCCCATTCCCATCCCGTTCCCCACTTTGGGCAGCCGAGCAGACGGCTGGCTAGTCCCCAAGGTAAGCTTCTGGACATTGTAAAAAACGAATAAGACCAACACGAAAAAACAAAAATGCGGCATGAAACTTGAAACTATGCAAAAGGGACACAGGAACTCGATACGAAAAAATAAAGATAAAACGACAAAAAAAGAAGCGTATAAAACTGTCAATAACGATAAAGTAGAGAGTCGGAAAGGGAATGAAAGGGAATGGAATGGAAGCCAGGGATTGGAAGCAGGGATAGCAGGGATAGCTGGGACTGGTAACAAAATGCCGCTTAAGCAACATGGAAATTATGCCCAGTGCGAATATCATCAGCAAGCTGGATGGAAACGGGCAACAGGACGGGGAGAAAAATGCTTCGTTTATTTTCTTCGTTACTTGTTGTATTTTCTTCGAGAGAAAGGCAGGCTCTCCCTCCGCCTCCGTCTCTTGTTCGGGCTCTGCCTCTGCGGACGGACTATGGGTTCTACTCCAAGTCCCGGTTTTTTTTCTCGGTGTCCCCGTAAAAAATCATGACTTGGCAATTATGCGGCAAATGTGCGCAATGGGAAACACTGGCAGCAAACAAAAGAGAGAAAGGAAACAGAGACGCACACACACACACACACACACACACACACACAAGGCCAGAGCGAGAGATGGGGAAGTGGGGGGAAGACACAGTGTGGGAGACGAGGAGGAGACAGACAGGGAGGGCGACAGAGAAAGGAAGATCAGGAGTAGAAGTAAAAGTAGTAGAAGAAACAAAAGGGAGAACATGCATAAATATTACGCATACGCCGCATTGCACTGCCAACGTTTGCTAAATTGCTGGCAATTAGTTTAAAGTGCGACAGGCAACAGGCAACAGGCAACAGAAAAATGTATCAAAATTGCAAGCCCAAGCAGATTTCCCTCTATACACAGCCCCGAGCTCAGCCCCAAGCGAAATGAGTTCCCCGATAGGATTTCCACTGAATTCCACGCCCTGTGAAAACTCCAAAGAAGAGTATTATCATATCAGTAGAATTTTCGCTAAAAAAAACCTCCACGAACTTAGTGTTTCAATGATGTCTAATGCTGGGCTAAACTCTCGTTGGAAATCAATCATAAAAGGTCTGATGATCAAAGCGAAAACTCAGTGTGAGCTCTGTCTTTGTAAGCGACTTCTTCACCTATTTCCCTTCTATTTCCTTCGTAGAATCGAATCTTGAGTCTTTGCCAAAGGCTTACACACTTGAAGTCAGCTTCGATTTATTTGTATTACACTTAACGCTGTGTCTGCCTGGGTCTCCCTAGGCTTCCCGGCCCCTGTCTGTGACAATTTGTGTCATGGAAAATGCATTAAAGCCTGCCCAAGAAACCGTCTCTCCCTCGCCCCATCTTCAGACACACATGTGGCCAAAAGGGAGAACAGAAACGAAGGCCGAGACAAGTGCAATTTATAGACTTCAACGCTTGGCCAGGCCAGGTCTATGGCTGTGTCCGTGTCCATGTCCGTGTCTGCACGTGGGTCTATCTCCTCAAGCAGCACCAGCACCAGCAGCAGCAGCCGCCGCCGCCGTATGGCAACAGCAGCCATCGTGTCTGCCAAATACGTGATTTATTTTAATAGATAATCATTATGCCATCGATTTCTATCATGTCTGGGGCATCTGTTTCGCTTGTTGCATGCTACTCGAACTCCCATCCCGTCCCATTCCGTCCCATCCCCACTGTCTCTTCTGCTGGCTTGTACGTGCGTCAATAAATCAAAATCAAATGGCTTTTAGCTTATTGTTTTCGCGTGGGTAAATAGAAAAACATGTGTGCGACAAATGGCAGAGGTTAATGCCCATAAAAGTAGGCTACAAATTGGATCTAACGTTTACGTGAAGGAAGAGAGAGAGAGAGAGAGGAATTGGGAATGGGAATGGGTATCCCCCTAACATCGCAGGCAGAGAGATTAAGATCCATGGCTTTAAGCGGGGAGCTGCTGCTGCTGCTGCTGCGGTCATAGTTCACGGTTCATTCACATGGCGTAGCCGTATTTAAATTGTGCCATTATGCACTCGAGAGCCGGAGAGACCCCGCGCACACACACACACAGAGAGAGAGGAGGCCCTTTCGCTAATGACTTTTTACAGCATCTCTGGGCACGGTGGCTGCTACTGCCTCCGCCTCTGCTCCTGCCACAAAAAATCAATAGAATGCAAAGGACCAGAACCACGGACTGCATGGGAATCCCGGCTGGCAAAACAAAAGGGCCGGGAACCCAGAGACAGGGGGAGGCAGAGGACAGAGGACAGAGGACAGTGGACTGTGGACTGTGAAGAGTGGTTTTGGCCAAAAGGTTGTCGTCTGATGCATTGTAACACTGGCCGACCGGCTGGCCGCAAACAAACAGCGGCATGCAGACACACAGAAAAAAACAAAAAAGAACACAAATAAAAATAGAAACGAATGTAAAAAATAGTAGAACAAAAATAGAGAAAATCAATAAACTGAAAGCATGAAGCAACAAACAAACAAACAAACAAACAAACAAAAGAAAGGAGCACAGACGAGAGAGTGTGCAGAAAGAGTGGAGAACGAAGAAGCCAGTGGGGAAAATGCATAACAAACTGTGAAATGAAAAGCCAGAGCTACAAAATTGTGCAAGAAATTATATGCATGTATATACATATATAAGGAACAAAAAAAAAAGCAGAGGGGAACAACAGTGGGAGAGAGGGGTAGCCGGGGTAGTGCCCCTGCCCCTGCCCCTGCCTCTGCCTCTGCCTCTGCCTGCGCCTGCTTGCTTGCCCTCTTGCCTCTGAAGTGCACATAAAAATCATTTAAAAACAGCAGCCAAGCAGACACGGAGCAGAGCAGAGCAGAGCAGGAGAAAACCAGAGGAGGAGCACTTTCCAGCTGGGGCTCCCAAGGTAAGTCCACGTCGCTCTGATTCACTGCAAAAAAATTGAGTTCAACAGAGAGAGCCCCCCTCCCGCTCCCGCTCCCGCTCCCGCTCCCTCTCCCTCTATCTGTAGGGAGGGGGTACGCGGGGATGTACACAAAATGGGTCTAAAGTCATAAACTTTTCCCCCATTGCAGCTGATGCCAACACGTTTTGGCTGCTTTTGCTGTTGCCTCTGTTGTTGGTTGCTCAGTGATTTTTCCTGGGCCTGTTACTATGCCACGCTTTACTGGTCTTTTGTTTCCTTCGTTTCGTCTATGACTAACGAGGGAAATATTGAGTTAAGTAAAATAGTATATACCAGTAATAGTGCACGAGAGAACGTGTGTTCTTGTGAACGGGAAACAATGGAAAATTGTGTGGAAAACATACTAAAAGTTATTTTCGAAAATAGCCGGAGAGCTAGCCAAAAATCAGGGGAAGAGATTGAAGGGGAGCCTACTGAAATACTTTAGAAAACAATGGCAAAGATATCCTGAGCATTGCACTGATAGAATGGGGGAAGGAAGGATTTCAGGGAATATTTACATATATGTATGTGCCATACATAAGAATCTCGTTATATTTTAATTTAATTTGTATGGGAAAAGCGTACTTATATTTTCTACGAGTAAGAAATAACAGTTTCCCTGCCATTGCATCCCTCTACCATTTTCGAAATATTTTAAATGCATTTCCCGCGCGAATTCAGGGTATCTTCCAGCTGCCAATAAATTCGCAGCCACTGATTGGGGAGCCTATGCTCGCGTAACATGCTCGCGTGTCTTGCCATAAATCCAACAAGATTGTTAACCCACCAGGACCCTGCCCCAGCGGCAGCACATCAATCATAAATAGCAGTCGACGACCCGCAGCAATAATTTTAAATGTCAAGTCAGTCGAGGGATTGGGATTGGGAGTGGGATTGGGAGTGGGATTCGGATTGGGAGCTGGGAATCGAGGCGCGCTTAAAGTGTCACACGCCAATCGAAAGCATAAGCGAACATAAAGAAAACCTAAAGCAGAATGGGAGCCTGGGAGCCTGGGAGCCTGGCAGGAGATCGTGAGCTCGGCTCTCGTGTCATTTAAGTATAAATAAAGTATAAGCCCTCCCCCTCAGTCCGCAAACAAAATATAATTTCTTAGCTTTGACAAACATTTTTGCTTGCATATTTTCGAGACGCCTCCGTTGCTCCGCCGTTGCCAGAGTATATGTGTGATTTCTTAATTTGATACAGGAAAAACTTTAACATCCATCCCCGCCCTCCACCTCCACCACCACCACCACCTCCACCCCGATCCCCACCCTCATTCCCTTTCTTTTCTCTCTCTAGGTTAAAGTGGCAGGGAAACTTTCCTTTGGCTTTGGCTTTTTCCTTTCCTTTTGCCTGCCTGTTTTGTGGGGAAAACATTTTGTACGTGACTTTTGTGTAAAATGATGGATCAGTGTGGCTGATGGGCGGGGGTGTGGGCGAGAAAAGTGAAACTTGTTCCTCCTTTCGTTCTCCCTTCCTTCTAATTAATGTCAGTGGCAGCAACAGAAGTAGCAGCAGCAGCAGCAGCAGCAGCAGCCTTTGGGAGGTTCATATTTGGGCTCTGTTTGGGCGCTAGATTGCGCATACGCAGCGTAAAACAATTCAAAAATATTGCGTATACGCACTGCGGGCAGCTGTTGCAGCAGCAGCACAAATTGTAGTAGGCCTCCCTCAACCGAAAGATAGTTGGCGAGAGCGAGACAGAGAGAAAGAGAGAGAGATAGAGGGAAAACTGGTACGGCCAGAGAGTGAGAGAGAGCATAACGATGACCGAAAATTTAAATAAAGCAAAACTCCGTTTGCCGGCACACGCCAGAAACTACTATTACTACAACTACTACGCACACACGAGGAGGGGGGCGGCGATATATGTATGTATGTATGTACATATGGAGGAGTACATATGTATCTGTGCCTGCATACGTGTGCGTGTGTGTGCTGGTCACTTCCGCTGTAAAACGCACGAAATACAAGGGGTTTTTACTACACATCAGCAACAGACATCAGCCTCATGCGACACATGCCTCGTATTCCCGTGTGTTTGTGTGTCTTTGTGTGTGTGGGTCTGCGGCAATCAATAAATTTTGTGTGTGCAGCAGCCACAACAGCAACAAAGAGCAACAAAAATTTCTGATGTTGCCGGTGCTGCCGCTGCTGCTGCAGCTGCACTATAAGCCATATATGTACGTATAGACGTATAGTAGTGGCATGAGTAGTCGTGTGTATCTGCATGTGTGCCACGAGTATATTGCCGGCACAGACCAGACAGATTTATAGTTTGTCACGGCGGCAGCATCGTTGGCCAAAAATAGTTGCAGCTTCTCTCTCACGAGAAATGAAGTTCCGTTCATAAAATCAATAGGCCTCTCTCTCTCTGCTTCTGCTGCAGCATTAGCCGGCCGGTCTTCACAAATGTACACACATTTACGAGTACACGGACTTCTCCTCCTCTTGACTGCTAATTGCCTGCATAAAGAAGACACAAAAGAAATGTATAAATAAATGCCATTTGCCCCCTGAACAATACATGGGGAAAATGTCAAACAATTAAGCGGCAATTAGCAGCAAAGGTTGAGAGAGTGCTGCCAGGAGGCAGGATGTCGTCGTCGTCGTCGTCGTCGTCGTCGTCCTGCCCGTGCTACGTGAATGCGTTGCTAAATGTGTCTTTAGCCTCAGCTTCTGCTAAAAAGGGGTTGGCCATGCCCCGAATTGGGGTTGGGCATGAAAGCTAAGAGGCACTTAAGAAAACGGAGCTTGCCATGAAGCGGGATATGCATATGCCTTATTGATGAGGCATGCCTCCGAGCCGACGGGGAAGGCAAGGCCATATGGCACTTCTTTGGGCAGAGGGAAAGGGCTTAACTCAAAGAGAGTCATTCTCATTGAGAAATATCTTTAACCGTTGCATGGAATTCTGAAGAACTTAACAGTGTTTCGAATACACATATGTACATATGTACATATTTAGGTAGTTTGCAGAATGCCATAGAAATATGGAGAACATAGACAATGTGAGGAGTTTAGCAAGACTTTCTTTAAATTCCAAAAAAACACCTGCATGGCTCCTGCACATACATAATCCCCAAGCTTCTGCCATCGAAACTAGTTTCGAACCGGGAAACACTCCCAAAAATAGACAAACAAAGATGTCCTGTCTTCACAGCAAACAAAACACTTCACTTTTTATAAGTATCTCAAGACCTCATCAACTCAAAAACAAATTTGCATGCAATTTTCTCTCCGGGAAAAAGCAAGCACTCGGGCACTTTTCCATTTTATGTGTAAAAAAAAAGGCGAAAAAAAACCTTAAAACTAAGTTGTTTCATGATTTTAGCACGTTGTTGCAATTCAATTTATTTTCAATTTGCGCGCATGCAACACGGAGTGGAGTCTCGTCCCTCCAAGGGAAGAGTACTGGTGGCACGAGGCACGAGGAAACCTTTCATTAGACACACAACATTATCAGTGCAAAAAACAGAAAACAAAAAACAAAAAAAAAACGCTGTTGCAAACTTGGCGGATTTTCACGTTCTTGACGGAGCCGGCACACTCGCACGCACACACACACACACGCACGCACACACGCCACAAGCAACACACATAAATATCCGTGGATATACTATTGTATATATCGTATATGTGCATATATGTACATATGTACATATATAGCAGATATACTACACCATATATGTATGCATATGTTTAGTACTGTTATTTACACGGCACGCACGTTCTTGCCGCTTCTTCTCTTGTTGCTGTTGCACTTTCGCCGCCTTTGCATGCTCTTTCGTACACACAGCGCGAACTGCAGCCCAAAAGACAGAAACAACAAAACTGCGACGGCGCGCTCTCTTTGCCACTGGTATTGATAACGGTTCTTTCGGTCTTTCCATCTCTGTCTCTCCCGCTTAGCACCCACTATCACTCTCTATCTCTCTCTCTCTCTCTCTCTGTCTCTCTCTCTCTCTTTCGCTCTCTTTCACTCCCTGTCTTTGTCTGTCTGGCACACTTACAGTAGACTTCTCGGAAAAGGAAGAGGAGCCAACAACCGACAACGAGGAACGTCGAACAGCAACTGAATTCTGATTGCGCTGTCCCCAGCATTTGTGCATGTTCGTTCATGTTTCTCTGGCACGTCCTGGCAACATGGATACCATACACCATCCTGTATCCTGGTGGATGCTGTGAGCCACTGCGCAGAAGCGTCGTGCGCTGGCAACAGGAACGTAGTAAAATTTATAGTAAATTGGATCCCATTCGCATTTCATTCACAGCCCCTGTCACCGCCCACCGCCCACCACCCACAGTCCAACGTCCACCGACCACCGTCCACCCACTGGCGGAGTACGACAATGTGATGATCGGCAGCAATGAGACTTGCGCAAGGTATATTTATATAGGGTGAGGCATGGGCATGGTATTCTAATAAGATGTATTTATGTATGTTAGTTCGAGCGTGAGGCCTTTTTTGTATTGCCAAAACGTGATTAATGATTTTCGAAGCATACAAGGTCGAAATGCCCCAAAGTGCGTTTCTGGAAAAAGAGAGAGGAACGTATGTATGTATTTCTTCTACATTATCAGATGTATTCATAATTATATAGAAATATAAAACAGCACACACAGACCAGAGCCGATACAATGTGGAACAAGCCATGCAGATGTGCAGATAGATGTGGGCCACTCCGAAGACGATCCCGCCATCGCGAACCCACGGTCACAGCGCTTTCTGAACTTTGGCCTTTCTGGAACCAGTGCAGCAGTGTGTGGTCGAACAGCAGCAAATTAGTGAACCGGTTAGGTACTGGGGCACGCGTTACACAACACTACACAACCGGGAGGATAAACGCTGCACAACACATTATTTATCGAACACAACGCCCATCGGAAAATTGTATGGTTATGTTGGAAGTGATTTGCAATCTGCCTATTCGCTTTCAAATTTAAAATAAATACCTGCTACATAAATAGTCCTGGAGTAGTCCTGAAACAGTAAGTATAGTGAATGAATTAACTATTAAAACACAATACTTGCTGATATTTCCAATAACATAGGTATTTGAGTTGTAGATTCAAAAAACAAAATGTTTGCTGGTTTTCGGCCTTCTGAGACGGATGTGACGACCGATGGCGACCACGCCGCTGCGGTTGAGAATGGGCATTTCTTGCTAGACGCCTATCTGATAAGCCGCGTCATCATGGATATCTTGAAAGAAGATTCCCTTTTCAAGAATTATCTAAGCGAGCTGCCGGATCCAGGTATGTAGTCCCCCTCACCCTAGATGTTCAGTCCCACTAATGTCCCAACTACAGCTTCCTTCATGCACGGACTATGCATGGATTTTCCATTGCACATTGAGATCTTATTGCCCATTCGACTGCCCTTTGGGCTGGCCGCCATCTTCAATGAGGAGCAGCGTACTGTGCAGCTGAAGAAGCTCAACCCCGACCTGGAATCTCCCTTCTTCTTTGCTAACATGCTGAATTCCAAGTGCATGAACATTCTGCTGGAGCAGGAGCTGCAGCGGGCCATCGTCTCCTTGGGCTATATATATTCGGTCGTGAACAGTTCTGTGGTGTACAACTTGAGCTACAGGGCGCACAACCGCTGCAGTGCGCCGGTCATGCACGAGGTATTGGCCGTGCAGCGTGGCACTAACGGGCGCCGACGCCTGCGCTTTGACTTTATCCTGGCGGTACTGTTCGAGTGGCCGGTGCTGCCCCTGCCACGCTACTATAATTGCCCCACAAACTGCACGTGGGTCGCCTATGGCACGATCGCTGGCGATCACAACAGCAACCCGGCCGATTGGAACGTGGTAGTGCCCAAGTGGACCTCAAGGCCGGACACACCCGCTAGGCAGTGCCGCAGAGTACTGCTCCTTACGCACCGCATGCTATGCGCCCAGCCGGCGCACAGCTGTGCCATTTTGGGCTCCCGGAATGGGAACTTGGCCCCAATTATCCGGGAAATCGACCTCTTGGGGCACAACCGCACGAACACTGTACAGTTAATTCTGATGGTAAGACCATATTGGCCTCCCTTCTGTCATTCATTTGATATTGATACTAGTTTCAAAATTAGATTATGAACACATTGGTGGAAAAAAACATATTCCGTCCGGATTACCCAACCAATGTGAGCGCTGCAATGCTCCAAGCGAGCCAGCAGCGTATGCGTCTCGAGGGGCTCATCCGAATACTGGAAAATCTCCGAGATGCGACTCCCGGTGAAATTACCTATGGATACTACAGATACATCTATATCCTGCCGGCGCCCGTGCGTCGCGGCAGACTATCCGTGCAACCGATAAAACCCAATACCATGGCAAAAAACCTATTCTCCCACACAAAATACCGGCGAAATAGCATTTAGAGTTATGTAGTGCTTCAGCCTTTGAAAACTCAATTGACCAAAAGAAAATGGAGAAGGGTTTTGCGAGGGCTGCCTCCCTTTGAGGGCTTCCCTTGTTTTTTTTTTAGCTCCTTGTGTGAAATTTGAGTTGAAACGTTTAACTTGGCCAACATAAGTTGCCGTCATAGTCTTAGTCTCGAATCTCAGTAATTGTGCAACTTAAATGCCCACAAAAAAAGGGACAACAACAGGCACAGAAAATGGACAAAACCTGAGACAAAAGTTAATAAAAACCAACTAAAAACTAAAGCTCTACGTGCCACTGTTTTAGTACATGTGCATGTATGTATATGTATGTATACCTACCTTTTTTAACCCCATGCCCCAACGTTCTTTTGGCCTCCACAAATCTGTGTATGTGGGAAAAAGTTAAATTGCAAATAGCTTGGGCTGGGCTTAGCCCAAAGGGCGTGGCGGAGTACAGTTGCATGGCGAAGGGGACATGAAATTTTAGAAAAATTTCTGCTGTTATTGTTCGGGCCAAAACAAAAAGAGCCAAAAGGCGGCCACGGGCAGACAGGCAGAATGGATGGAATGGAATGGGATGGGTACGGTACGTGGGAGGTCGCTTTAAACAGAAACACACACAAAAAATGTTTCAAAGTTTACAGAGCGCTTTTGACATTTCATTGTTGTCAACTTTTAACTAGTTTTTTATGCTGTCATTATTTGAAAATGCAAATCGCCTACAACTCCGAAGGAAATTGCAGCCCAAAAAATGGGACACAATTTGTAATTCAGACACATTTCTATAAGTACATAAATACATATATATATACGTACATATATACCTACATATATATCTGATCTGATTTGATTTGTTTCGTCTGTATTTAATTGCATTTGAGTGGGTGACATTTTGTCATATGTCTGGGATCGATCCAATAGATGAGATGAGTTAATTCTGTTAATTTGCCAACTGCTTCTCCCGATTTGATTGGCAATCCGAAGAGTGTTTATTGCATTTTCCACATTTCGTTATTTTAATTGCATTTCTCAGCTCTGGTTCGCTCTCGGTTCGCACAGCTTAAATTTCTCCTAGAATAAATGCCAATAAATCAACTGGAGATGGACTTGTATCCTGGGGATGGAAATTAATCTGCAGCAAAATGAAATCATAAAGAAGAGGATAGGATAGGAGGATAGGAGCCATGGAGCTCATAAAATAAAATACGAGCAGCATGTGGAGGTAGTGTATTTTTATTCCATTCTAAGCTTAAATTAAAAGCAAAGATCAGATGGGGTTCGGCTCTGTTTCTGTACCAGCGGCAGCCATGCCATCACTTAATATTCTTAATAATATTTTTAAAGTTTACCCGAATCTAAAATGAAATTCAGAGCAGCATTTTCTTCTCTTTTTCCGCAAACAGTACACAAAGAAAAGTTGCCAGGCGTCGAGAAAGGCGAGCAGTAGATGGAATCTTTAATCAAAAAATAATTATGAGCGACAGGGGAGACGAGAGCGAAAAAGATAGTGGGAGGAAAAGAGATTGTGTGTGCGTCCTGGCTACCAGGAAAATTACATTTGAATTATGGCAAAAATGGGTGATGGGGGGTGGCCGATGGTCGAAACGAAAGCTTCCCCGAAATACTGATGTGCAGCAAATGAGCTAAGCGAAAAGCGGGAGTGAAACTTGAGAGGCGGGAAGGAGAGATATCAGGACAAATAAAGAGCCAAGAACTGCCGCAATTTACGCAACAAACAGAGCGCTGCAAATTGGACAGACGCGCGGCAGGGACAACCGCAGGACTTCAAGCCGGACGACCCACAGAGAGAGCGCCAGGAGTAGCAGGAATGGCAGGAGTAGCAGGAGCCGTAGTCGTAACCGTAGCCGTATCCAGAGCTGGGGACCGAAAAAGTTTATGTGAAAAACAGACAATTAATTTGTTTTGCAGCGCCAAAGGGACACCCAGACACAGGACACCAGTCGAGGTCTGGGTCCATGATGGCGGTGCCGGATCGGAGGGACAAACAATTTCGTGCTTGTTGGCAAAGAAAATTTACGTGCCAAAGACAATTGGAAGCCGACACACACAGAGCAAGGAACAGGAGAGATGGGGGAATCCAGAGATGGAGTACAAACAGAGAGAGTCCATGAATGAAAAAATGGCTAAACATTTTACGCTCTTTGTTTAATTAAAATTGCAACAGGCTACACATGGCGCAACAGGAGAACATAGAAACACGAAGGGAGCCAGGAGTAGACAATTCCCAGGAAAAGGACCTCTGCGAAGTCAGCGTTTTTCAATTAAGCTTGCATTTCATTTAATAAAGAAAAAAGTACAACATTAGTGCTATTCTCTGCCGGATATTTGCACTTGCTCTCTCTCTCTCTCTCTCTCTCTCTCTGTCTCTCTCTGGACTTCTTCTATGTGTGTGTTTGTTTTGTCCGGTTATCCCTTATTTGTTTTTGTCCCTTTGACATTCTCCGGCGAGGATCCCGAGTATTGTTCTACCAAAAGAAAAAGCTTTTATTGCTGCTATTAAATTGCTCTTAAGTGGGAGGAGGAAGAGGAGGTGGAACTATTTGCCATATCAACGGAAGGATGTGGATCCACTTGTATAGCCACGTTATTACCTGCTACATCTGCTGCTCTGCTGTTCTGCTGTTCAGTGCCAGTGCCACGAACGTGCTGGCATATTCATTCACCTTTCACCAGGCATTCATCTGCGCCCAAGAATTCTGCTCATATTAAGCGGAAAAGCAATGAAATGGATATCCTCGCTCCGTGGATCCGTGGGTGTGCTGTATCACGTTCTAGTCATTTCGTGGATGCCACTTCATAATTCAATAAAACAATAAAAACCCCAAATCCCTACAAATTACAACAATCAAATCATGCGAGTGGCGGATGTCCCTAGCATATTTCCATAAATTGGTCACAACTTGGCTATGCCACAAGGGCCCCAGGACACACACACCCACAAAGCGGCACTTGCCGCGACATGAAAGCGGGGAGGGGAATGGGCCAGAATTATGACACCAAGAATAATCGCCAGAAAGCGGGGGATACGTGCGGCGACCTCGCTTGGGCCAAGTACAACACAGTGAGCAGTACGTGCATAGCTTTCGACAAGCTTTAAGAGCTGTATGCGATATTTTATTCAGCTAATATTCGTATTGTTTGTTTCATGTTCATCAGTGCGTGTGCAGAGGATTTGCTGCGTAATGTGAAGTGTGCTTCAGAAACAATGGGTCTATGGGAGTGTGACTCCGAGGCGATCGTAAATGCACGTTTCTGCCAGAAAATGAACTGTGCATTTACGACAACGCTCTCGAGAGGATCTTGGAGGTGACATACTAGTGTATCTTGAGTAACATGAACGTGATGTGGGTGGGGCATTTACAATTTGTATATAGTGTTGACATTGGGACCATGCTGGATCATGGCATCACTGTGCAGCTGGTACTGTATCTGCATATCGGTCAATTGTAGCATGTTCTTTAGCTGTTGGCCCAGAGACAGCACAGCGCGCGTATTATGCGAGTTTTTTGTCCATAGTGCTGTAATCAAAACACTGTTTTAATCATTCGGCATTGCATTTACAGTGAGTTTTACTCACACAACTTGTTGGCCTTGTTGCGCACATTGATGACAACGCCGCAGATCTCGTCCGAATGTTCGAAGCACTCGCCAATGCAGCACAGCAGCTGCAGAACAAAAACTATGAGTGGTGCACATTTTAATGCTAGGGGCACCATGTCGAAACTCACCAAATCATGCCACAGCTTGTCACTCATGGCCTTGGCACTTTTTTCCAAAATTATAATCCAACGGCCGCCATCTTTGTTAGCAATATCCTCCCACATGGGACTGGAAAAGTACCGACATCAAATACCACAAAAGACTAGGAAAATGCGTGCAAAACTTACCGCACTCCATGCTTGAAAACCATATAATCGTTGAGGACGCGTAGATCAGAGGGTGGCTTGATGAAATAGTACACACTAACGAAACACAAATACAAATGTAAAAAAAAAATACATATGTCAAAAATGTAAAAGAATTTTCTAGAAAAAATGACTCACCTAAAGAAATCCTCAACCGTATCAAAGCTCGTCACTTCACTGAGCATGTCGCCCCACGACTTTGAACGATCATTCTCCCAGTGCCACACCGTCCAGATGTGCTCCAGAGGATGCTTGTTGAAATCCTCGTCCAGGAAACTGCGCACCTCGGCGATCGATGGAGTCAACGGCACCTCCTCCGGCTCCTCGACCATGAAATAGACGGTGCCCGACGGGGGCATGTGCATGCCCATAGCTTGGGCCGAGTGGTAGCTATAACCTTCATAGCCTGTATACACCATTTTGATTCGCAAAATCTATAAATTTCTATTGTTTTTTGTTTTTTTGTTTTTTGTTTTTGCACTTTTTGTTACGTTATTTCCTTGACGATTTTTTTATTTTTTTCAGAAATCTCTTTGCAATGTAGGAACTATGTGTTTGCTAGGCAACTGTATATTTATAACTGTAAAATCTGAGAACAAAACTGAACAGCTCCACAAATCAAGTCTAATTAAAAAACTCGACGCCTGCTCTTTTTCAGATTCTGAAAGTATCGATAGACGATAAGAGGAATGTAAGTACTTTGCGCAGGCCCCCGAGTACTCACAGTGTGACCAATCTGATCAAATGCAGTTTGACCGTCTCACTATCAAAATTTCCGATAAGCAAAATTCAAATGTGACGTGCAGAGTGCGGCAGCCACAGCCACAGCCACAGCCACAAGGGTCTATCAATTGAAATGTCACGCTAATAAAATAAAATGCCACCGAGCATACGATAAATGCACGAAAATAATAAAATGTGACTCAAATGAGCGACGGCGACAGCGGCCACAGACAGCAGCAGCCAAAGGGGAAGGAAAGGCGAAACCAAGCCCCAGACACAGACATGGGAGCTTTTCCTTGGATGGCGCTGGCGCTGGCGATGGTTGTCTGCCCCAGCACTCGTGCAACAGTTTGGCCCCAGTCAATAATCGAAATCGACTCGGGCTTGCGGCAATAAAAATTTGTCTTCACCGCTTAAGTTCTGCGCCTTGTTGCACACAGCACTCGTATCCCAGCAGCACTCCTGCTCTGCTCTGCTCTGCTCTGCTCTGCCCTGCACTGCTCTGCTCTTCACTTCCCGCTGTGTGCCAGAGCAGATAATAAAATATGTGAGTCTCTACGTGGCAGCTTCTCGGCGTTCTGTAAAGTAGCTATGGGGCCCCTTGTAATGTGCACCATTTGTTGCTGGGGGGATAGTGGTGCCTCCGAAGCCGCTGTGGCTTTTGGTTGCTTCCAGGAGCCGTGTCTGAAGCTACTGCTGGCAGCTCTTGCTGCTCGGTTCCTGCTGAGTTATGTTGGCCAAGTTTTTGGGGTACAAAAGTGTTGGCAATGTTCCTACTTCTGGTCTAATATATATCTCAGTGTGCACCACAAATAAGTTGCTTGCTTCAATTTACTTTAAAATTCTATTTATTTTTCGTCTTAAGCAGCTTTCTCCAGGGAATCGTATGCATTTTTAGGCACCTCAAAGCGTAGATTACGATAATAAATTCAGGAGCTGTGGCAAATTGAAACGACTCTAGGATTGCAAGTTGCATGCCTCGGTGATTCCACACTTGTTTCTGGCAAAACTTAAATTCTACGAGAACGAGTAGATAGTTCTGGAATAGTTTTACACCTCGCCCCCCAATACCACTCTTCAGAAGCTTTGTTATGCTTTGTTGAATCTGACTTTGTGCAACGTTTCTCAGGTGGCACTTTGGCGTATACGCAATATTTTACAGCTTTTTGCACTTTGCTGGCTGAGCTGAAAATACATGGTCAGTAAATCTTTTAAAATATTGTAATGTGCCTCAACTTCTAGTGGCAGCTGGGTGGGGAAAGCAGCTCTCTCTTCCAGCTTAAGCGCTTTGAGTGCCGTAGAGCAGTAAAAACGCCCACAGACTTGAGAATGGGAGTGGGAGTGGGAGTAGGAAAAGCGCGTTAATAGAGCAGGAAGCCGGAACGAAGTCCGCCCCAGCGCGTCTTGGTCTTGGTCTTGGTCTTGGAGGCAGCAGCTCAGTGCAGACAAGCGCATGCAAGAAATGAAAATGATTTGGGGCATTATGTGTGCCTCGTCCGGACTCCGTTTCCGCCGCTTCGTTTCCGGTTCGGTCTTTGGGCTCTGTCTTTTTTCCTTTTTTGGCTACAAAATTGCTTTGCCTCTCCTTCATGTTGATTGTAAAAGATTTCAGCGTTGAAAGCACAAAGCATGCGATGATGTACGAGACGACGCACGTCGTACATTTTGCACCCTGAAGTGGCAAGCGAGGAGCCAGGATGGGAGCACTCCAGGAGCAGGGGTAGACAGCCACATAAAACAATAAAAAGCAATGGTAAATGCCAAGGATGGGTAGCCCGGGAGCCACAGAGCCACACAAAAACAACAACACAACGACAACACATCCTGCAGCACCTTGAGGCCAACCCAACTGACAAAAGCTTCCTGTCTTCCTTACCTTGCCACGATTTCTGTCGTGAGCAAAAACTTCGAGAAGTACAAGGCAAAGGTATGTAAATACGTACGTGTATGTATATTGTGCTAAATGCTTTGGACCAAGATGCCTCTGGGCGATGTCTACCCCGAGCCTTCACCGTAGTTGTAACCATAGCAGGGGGCCGGCGCCGGGGCCAGGTGAAAGTCATTTCACGCTGGGTGTAGCGCAAAAGATTAAAATAATAGCAGCGCGTAAATTAAACAGCCCGTTGGAGCTGGAGTTGGTGCCTCCAAATGGGCAGACTGGCGTCAGAGCCATTGAAGTGGCAGCCATCGAGAAGCAGGACCTCTCCCGTTTACATCCTTTTGTTTAGCGCTGCGGTCTGCGATAAGATGCTTACCAGGTGTACGCCTCGGCTGTCGTGTGGCCGCCATGGACGTGTTCCCTTAAATAAGGGGTGAGGAGACGCCTGACAGAAGCAACCGCATTGCGTTGTCAGCACTTCATTTTGATCCTCCAGCATGCCGCGTGCTTCACTTAATGCGACGACAGCCAGCCAACAGCGGGATGAAGGAATGGAGATGGAATGGGAATGGGAATGGGAATGCCATGGCATGGCATACCAGAGAGGGAGAGAAAGGGCGAGGAGACGACAGTTGGCTTCTTCATCATGCACATAACTACAAAGGCGGCACTGCTGCATTTCTTTGGAGAGCAAAAAAAAAAGTTGACGAAGGCGACAAAGGCAACGACAACGATTTTGTAAGATTATAATTATTTTATATACAAGGAAACACCTCTTGAGGCCATGATAAATATATGTTTTATTACACGTTTCGCTTAAACCAAACCTAATCGAAATCAGGTTTGACATTTTTGTCGCCTGACTGCAGCTGTGCATTACACGTCACGTCTGCATGCGTATTATACTCTCTGTCTCTTCCTGCTGCTGCGTAGGTTGGCTAAACTCCCTCTCTCTCTCGCTCTAGGCAGGTGGGTGGGAGTGAGAATACTGCACTGTTGGCTTGCATTGCGGCTTTTGGTGCGGGAGT
The DNA here is from genome assembly GCF_003286085.1 of Drosophila persimilis. Lineage (NCBI taxonomy): Eukaryota > Metazoa > Arthropoda > Insecta > Diptera > Drosophilidae > Drosophila > Drosophila persimilis. The sequence goes on from NW_020825364.1 coordinate 18,567, forward strand.
GAGTGTAATGGCGATGCTTCGTTGGGCTGTTCTGCTGCCTTAACGCTGCTGAGTGTTTGCGGCTGCCTGTCTGTCCTCCGCCCCCGCGCCCGTCATGCTGCGCTGAGCTTCTGCTTCAGCTTGTCTTGCTCCTCCTGTTTTATGCTTTATATTTGCCAGTTTCTCAGTTCTTTGTTGCTCTTGCGTTTTGCCAGGTACTTTGCTTTTGTTCGATGAAACGTAAAAATAGCAACAAACAAACGAAAACTCATTTCTAGACAATACCGCATAATTCCAATGGTTGCCAGAGGATAAAGAATATGATGAGGAAGAAAAGAGCCCAATGTCTTTTTGTTGTAATGAGGTATGTATGTATCTTCTCGGCGTCTTCGTCTCCGTACCTGCTGTTCACATTTCGTTGCGTATCTACAGTACAAAAGCAACCGCAAGAAGTTTCCTTACGCGCCGTCAGTTTTTGTAATGAAAGTGGATGCTGCCTATGGCTTTCTTCCTTTATTTCTCCTCCCCCTTTCTCTCTGGGAACCCTCGTTACCCTCACGATTATTCAAGCGCAAAATTTACCGTAATCTCTGCCAGCATATGCAGAAACTTTTCCACAGGAGTGCGGAGCAGCGGACAGAGAGCGCGCTCGGGCTACACGCACTCCTTAAACTTTTAACCCTCCTATGTTTGCTCTTACACAAACACATACACAAAAACAGGCGCACACATACACATACACTCTGGACCGAAAGGAAGCCTGTTGCTGGCTTTCGGTTGTTGTTGCTTTTCTTGCCGGTCATTTACGCCCATTTAGCCGCATTTAACAAAGTCAACAACAAAGTCAAACAGTGTTCTCGCTGCCTGCTCCCTCCTTTGCCCCGCTCTCTGGGAGAGTGGAGTGGGTGGGTAGCTTTTCATAGGGGAAGATGGAGAGGGATTACCGAAAACCAATTATTGGGAAAGTTTTTCACTTCAAACATTTGTTCCAGCCTGAAGGATATTTTATCCCGTCTATACCTCCTTATATGTATATCCTTAAGTCGTTGCCTCTACCTCTAAAGCATCTGTATCTCTTAATCCGAAGAAAATCAATTTCAGCAATGTATGAATATGTATGTACATATGTACATATGTATCTTAAACCTCGAAAGTCTCTAAATATCTTCACTAAAGTGTTCCACCAAAGTCTTCATCTGTCATTAAATATTGATTAAGCACATCAGGAGACCGCTGCCGCCCACGCTTCCTTCTTCATTAAATGTCATCAAAATCATCATCATCGTCATCTGTTCCATGGCTATGGCTATGTTGACTCATTTTGGTTTCAGGCCTCATTAGCGCCAGAAACAGCCGCCCGAGTCGACTCACAAATTGTGTCAGCATCAGGTGTCAATTTTAATTTACTGCTTCCTAAGCCTCAAACTCAGACCCAAGGATGTCATCTCCGGTGTTTGTTGTGCCCCGGCGGCTGTTCAGTTAGGGGCTTTTGGGCGGAATGTTAGCCCATATTTTGGTGACTTGCGGCTGCTGTGGTTCCTGCGGTAATTCCGGTACACAATTGTGGCATGGTGGCATCTCAATGTGGCATCAACAAATGTAACCATTCCTCCTCCGTCACTGGAACTATCCTTCAATCATCCATCGCTGAAGCAACCATCTGTGATAGCTAAACGAATCCTCATTGATATGCAGTCCTCGACATCGGCATTGCCTCGGCATGTAGCAATAATTGAACGCTTAGCCACGAAAAAACCGCTCGCTAATGGATCACTTTAAATATGCGTTTCCCAATGCCTTCTGCATGCTAATTCCCAGCCTCGAGACGACTCCCAGTCCCAGATAATGCCAAATTCCATCAGTTCTTATACGTTTACTTCCAAAAAAAAAGAACAAAAATCACTAAAATCACTTTAAAAAAAAATCACTAAAATCACTAAGTGCAGGGATGAGAGGAAAATCAATGCCAAACCATGAGAAATACGATCATAGTGCACTATCTCGCAAGAGTGAGGAATCACTCGGATCACTCGGGCTTACTTCTTCAGCAGAAGGGGAGCAGCGTATGGACGGGCCACATAGGGTGAGCTGTAGGCCAATGGAGAGGTGTAGGCGGCGGCATAGGGGGCGGCAATCGGAGCAGTGTAGGCGGCGGCATAGGGGGAGGCAAACGGAGCAGTGTAGGCAGCAGTGTAGGCAGCAGGAAAGGCGGCGCTGTGGGCAACCGAGTGGGCGGTGAAGCTGGAAGCATAAGGTGCCACATAGGCGGCGCTTCCCACCACAGCCGGAGCGGTGTAGGCCAGAGGAGCGGCAGCCAGGATGCCAGGCTTGGCAGCAGCCACGGCCAACACAGCGAAGAAGCAGACAGCAACCTGGAAGAATGAAGGATGAGATCAGCCTGGAGCTGGGAATTCGGATCGGATCCTCTGAATACTTACGAGTTTGAACATTTTGATTGCGTTGGGCTTGTGGTGTTTTTCTGAGGGGGATTGTCGCTTGGTGAATGAGCTGTGGCTGTGTGATGTCCAACAGAGAGCCACTCGACTCTTTTATAGCCACTTACACTTTTCGGCCCACCACTCTATTGGGGCTTCAGTTGTTTTCCCATGCAGATCACGCCTCCCAGAGTTGAACATATGGATTCATTCGAACGTTTGCCAAGTCAACGACTGACGAATTGACGTTGCGCATGCGCAATTCTTGGCTAGATTTGTTGTAGATTCGCTGCTGATCAAGCCTTTGACCATGTGCGTGCCTTCGCGTCCGTTACTTCGACTCCGATTTGGCCCTGACCTTGGGGGCTGCGGCTACGGCTGCACTGGTGCGTCCGAAACGGTAGCCACTCGCACAATCACAATCATATTTATCGCATTTTATGATTACTTCTTGAATGTCGTATGCTCGTACGTATACTCGTACGAGCAGTGTCTGCTTCTTCAGAGTGTGCTGAAGAGCAATGTGCCAACCGATTTCGCTTGATTTAAGTTGGGGTTCGTTTCAATTAGCCATGAAACCGACCTAGATTATCGCACAGATTATCCCTGCTAATCACAGTCTAATAAACAGCTCGGAGGGCTGCTGGCAAAAATTAATTAATAAATGTCATAAATTGGTGCAGAATCGTAAGAGAAGAGAAGGGAGAATGTCAAGACGGGAATATGACAGAGCCTAAAACTCCACTAATTAGAAATATCGAGTGGATATACCAAGTGAGGGGTGTATCACATATGTACATACATATGTATGTATGTCTATACATATCTGCACTCGTGTACTCATTCACAGATTCAAACACACACTCATACACTCACTTACAGACTCAAACACACACTCACTCGCAGACTCACACTTGAAAAAGTGTTGAAGCGTGAATTTTGCTTAAAAATGCCAATTACGCGAATTCTGAAATGCAATGGATCGAGGGGAAGGTGGGTGGGAGGGACTGGCAAGGAGAAGTAAGGGATGCGAAAGGAAAAGGGAGCAGGGTGAGAAGGAGCTGCTGATGGGGGTGGGTCGCAAAATGTGGTAGGGATTTGGCATCGGTTGGAGGTTGGGGATTGGGGAAACTGTTGGAAAGGCAAAATTGTTGCCAGTTCTGTTTTTGACTGTTGCTTGAAGTATTTTTGCCACTGTTGCTGAAGCTTCCTGCACGTCCTGTACGTCCTGCACGTACTGCCACACCCAGCCCCATCTTCAGTGCTTTGTGACGACACTCAAGTGTTTGCCATGTGACTGTGCATACGAACCAGCCTATTGCCAATCCTTGGGCTCCATCTCTTGGTTCCCTTCCCATTTTCGAGAGCGTGTCTGAGCGGTCTACTAAATGCACAATCATGCTGCAGGACTCGTCTAGCGGAGGAGGAGGAGGAGCTACATCAAATTGAAATCTTGTCCCAGAAACCGCAGCCGGAGCACAACATATTTGTTTTGGCACTTGACTTGGGGCATGTGCCTCATCATCAGCAGCAGCAGCAGCCGCAGCTGCAGCAGCCATGTTGCTTTCATTGTCAAGTTTGTGTCGAGGACTTGCGACTAAAATTATTATATTGGTTAATCCGCCTAAAAGCTTTGATGGGTTGCCTGCCACCCCCTATCTCCCTCTCTCAATGACTCTCTCTCCCTCTCTCTCTCTGGCTCAAGTGTAGCGCGCAACTCTCGAGTGGCGCAAAGGAGGAGGAGGAGAAGCATATCAAAGGGTAACACTCCCTCCTTTAGCCCCTGGGGACCAGCAGGGCCAGATGGATTCATGAGTGGCAAGTGAGCAAGTAATTAAAAAGCAAGAAATTTCCACACAAAAAAAGTCGAGCGCACAAAATTTGCTCCGTTTGACGCGGACAAAACTTAGGACGGAGGGCGACCTCCCCCCCTCCCCATAGCTGAAACCAAATAACCATAAGGAATGATTTATATACACTGATGTACGGAAAGTTACTCATTAATTGGCACGTGACGAATTTCGAAGCCAAAGAACAACGGACACAGTTTTCCAGAATTTGATTTTTATACTCGATACTCGATAGGGGAATATTAGATTTGTGGGTAAAATGGACGTGTGTAACGCCTAGAAGGAAGCGTTTCCGACCCCATATAAAATATATTATTGATCATCAATAGTCGAGTCGATAGAGTCCATATGTCTGTCTGTGTGTGCGTCTGTCCGTCCCAGTTCGCGCCTAGTTCTCAGAGACTATAAGAGCTACAAAAAAAGACATTTTGTAAGTGTAGAGTCGCGGCCGTAGCTGCGACTCAAAACGTTCCCCCACGTATTTTTCGGATACTAAAAATTCGAATCATTTCATTAACAAAATGTCCCCAATTTGGTATACTTATAGTCCCGCTAATATGCCCCTATCGAGGGTATTAACAAAGAACTTTTGAACAAGTTCCGTGAAATATTCGCGCCACTTTTGCACAGGCCCAGTCGCAGACCCGGACCCAGACCCGGACTCGACTCGGGGCCCTGCCCCAAGTAGAGTTTATTGCCATCATAAAGGCCCAACTGCCACCGGCTTGGGGCAGGGCTGAGGCCTGAGGCCTGAGGCCTGAGGGCAAGGTGGGCGTGGCAACAGCTGTGCGTGCGCGTTAATGCGTCGTTTAAGTGCCGTAAAAAGTGAACGGCACACATGACACCCCCATCATCAAGAAGCTCCTGCCCACCCCAACCGCACCCCCTGCAAGAAGAAGTCTATTAAAGAAATTTTGTTTTGAATTTGTCTAAAGTATTCCGGCGACATTTGGCCGGAGGGGTGCATGTGTAGGATGGGGCAGGAAGGAGGTACACATGTACGGAGCATGAGGCACAAGAGAGGGAAAAGGCAGGAGCAGCCTTTAAGTGGTTTCCACAAATTATTCATGGGAACAATAGAAGAATCTGATGATGAGGGTAGAGTTCAGGCAGGACGTTTCAAAAGTTGCCAAGGGAAGGTGAAAAGTTTCCGAGAAACCATTTGAATGTAGTGCCGGATCAGGATTCAAGCAATGAACTAGTTCCCGGCTAGTGATGCCCTGCTAATGCCAGAGTTCCTGAATAATTGAAGCTAAAAACTAAGTGGAGACAAGGGATGCCATGCCATGATCATAATTGGTTTACGGCCTTTGTTCCACCCCGTGGCACGACGCATTTCAATTGCCGCCGACGCCGACGCCGCCACCAATGTCAAACCAAATTGCGCCTCAGCACGTGCCACGAGTGCGTGGCCAACAATGGAGGGCCGCTCCGATTGCCCACTGATTGCCCACTGATTGCATTAGGCCACTAAACTGGAACAGCACAGCGTCCAAGTGTTGGCCAAGTGTCGAGGCGTCTGGCCGCGATGTTCGATGCATTTGTAAGCGCGGCCTTCGCCTGCCGGCGCTGTCTTCGGCCGAGGGGGCCTGCCCCCAATGGATGTGTCATGTTTGGGTCTGGGCTTTTGCGTATAAAAACTGAAGTGCTCTACCAATCGAACATCAAACAGAGCTCACAGCTTCAAGCAGTAGCACAACTATCCGCTAAAGAAATCAACAAAAAACCCAAGCCATCAATATGAAATACGTAACTATCTTAGGGACTTAACTTGCCAGTGCCAGATTAACTTATTCCAATCTTCAAATATAGTTCGCTGTCTGCTTCTTCGCTGTGTTGGCCGTGGCTGCTGCCAAGCCTGGCATCCTGGCTGCCGCTCCTCTGGCCTACACCGCTCCGGCTGTGGTGGGAAGCGCCGCCTATGTGGCACCTTATGCTTCCAGCTTCACCGCCCACTCGGTTGCCCACAGCGCCGCCTTTCCTGCTGCCTACACTGCTGCCTACACTGCTCCGTTTGCCGCCCCCTATGCCGCCGCCTACACTGCTCCGTTTGCCGCCCCCTACACCGCCGCATACACAGCACCAGTTGCCCGCTACGCCGCCTACACCTCGCCCATTGCTGCCCCCGTGGCCGCTGCATACACCTCGCCCATCGCTGCCGCCGCACCCGTGCTGCTGAAGAAGTAACGCATCCCGTCCCGTTCCCTCCCATTCCTTGTGACCAATCTGTGTAAATAAAGAATTGTATACTATATATCAACGAGCAGAGCACACTTCTCCTTTCCCCATATCCTGACAACGAAAATGGACTCCAACTTGGACTCCTTTCGAGTTCTTTGTGGCACCAATTTGTACTCCCCTCCGCTTTACGGCACGGTTCCCCACTCCCCTCTACGGTTTGGCTGAGTTCTTATCGAGAGCCAGGCATCTACTCCTACGCCCCAAACTTTTGCTTGGATTAAACTTTCTATTTAAAAGGATTTCTTTTCTATATGAAATATGTTTCCTTTCGGCAATTCCTGTGCTCTCTTCTTTTTTCTGCTCTCTGCACCCCTGTCAAGTTTTCTGGTTGACTTTGTGCAGCGCGCTGAAAGGCAGAGCCTGGGGCATGGGGCTCTCGTTGCCCCTCTGGCGGGAGTTCTCCTTCCTGCTGCTGCTTATCAAAACTTTGGCATCATCTACTGCCGGATCCTACCTCTGTCCCTGCTGCTGTCACCAACGCCACCCTCCTGTCTGCACAGGTAGTAAATGCCAAGTAGTTGTAAAGTTTCCTACGCAAGCGGAAAAGGCTAGTAAAATCCAGGCAAAAGGCAGGGCGAGCATTGGTTGGGGAAGAGGAAGAGCACGCCATGCCCCATTGCCACAAGTTCTTGCCATAGATAGCGTCCAAATTTAATGACCTTTTATTCAATAAAACTGCGTCAAGCTCTGGAAAACTTTTGCTGGGCGTTGTGCGTTCTATGTGGCATTTCTCTATCGTGCTCTCTATTTTGTTGCCCCCAAAAAAAGTGTTTCTGTGAAAAGTAAAGAGTTCTAAGCAGCCAAAAATAAGATAAGCAGAATGGGACGGGAATTTTTGCTAAATGACCAAAAAGTTAAGAGACTGTACTATTAGAAGTCGAAAAAAGGGAAAGAAAAAACATACATAGGTATAGGTGTATACATATTTGTATAACTGAAACTCAAACAGCAAATAGCTAAAGTGCTAGCAGTTCTATCGGTGATCGGTACGATTCGCCAGAATCCCATCCAAGCCAAGTCCAAGGTGTAACTACATTTATGGAGAGTGGTGTGGAGTAACGATTGGCAACCAATGTTTGTCTGCCAACTGGCAAAGCAATAAAAAGCTGAGTAAATGAAATTTGTATTCACTTTATATAATTTTGACGATTTTTCAAATCAAATATACACCAACCAAGACGCACATACACATGGGCACATGGACGCATACGTACGTATACTCGTATACTCGGATACTCGTATACCGTATGTATGGAAAGAGCTTCCCTTTTTTTTGCTATACGAGTATAGCCCGCACACAATCATGTGCAAACGTGTTTTTCAAATGGATTACATGAATAAAAGATTTATACACGTAAGGTAAATCAGTAGCGGGCTACCGAGATACTCCTCACTGACAAGGATTGCCCCTGGCCACACAGTTCTCCTCTCCTGTCCTCTCCTCTCCTCTCCTATCCACCAATTCCCTGATGCCAGACGTGTGCCAGTGAAAATATGCGCAGATGTAAGCAAATTTGAGAAACGAGTGGGGAAAAGAAAAACCCACAGAACAGTTAGATGCCATGCCCTTTGCCGTTTATTGATTTGCTTATCATTTTATGTATTTATGCGGCCAAGTGTTGCCACTTTGATTTTTCTGCTCCCAAATCGAATCAGGCCGAGGAAATATCATTAAAACACAGCACACAAACGGGGGGCAAAACAAGAACTCATTTACATACAAAGAAGAGTAAATTTAATCGAATAAAGTTACAAAAAAAACAAGTAAAAAGCACAAAAATGTTTAGGTTTTACAATAGCAACAGATCAACAGATCAACGGATATCCTTGGAATCATCGTCGCAGATATGAGTAGTATGGATACGTGGCGTATGCGCCATAAACCGGTGCATACGCATACGACGCGTATGCCGGATAGCTGGCATAAGTCGGAAAGTAAGCCGATGGTGCAGCAGCAGCTAGCCAGGTACCTCCTCCTACCGTTGCATAATTCACTGGCGATGTTACCAGCAGTTGGGGCTTTGCATCACTGCCCAGAGTAGCCAGCAGTGCGAGCTGTTCAGGATTACCGATGCATACATTACGAGTGTACATCCACATGAAGTCCACAATCCCGAAGGTTTTCACTCACCAGCAAGACTTTGAACAACATAGTTTATTTGATTTCCTGGCTTTCCTTTTACTTCTGTCTTGACACTTCTGTGACTTCTGTGAGTTTCCTTCACTAACTGCTCCTGTGTGTCGATCTTTCTTCAGTTCCAGCTCCTTTTACTTGATTGTTTTTTAGTTCCTTCTCCTGTGAGTCGATCTGGTTGCAGTTTGCCCTCCGTGGAGTGACTTACAGCGTGAAGTTCAAAAATTTACTGACTCAATGGTCCGACAATTCAATCATATTTATAGCCTCTGCCCAGCTACAGCTACCGTCAGATACCCATAAGAATCGCCAGGTAACCAATGAGAAACACGTGGATAGAGAGAAGCAAAGAGAGGGCCCGGAGAAGTACTCTCATCGTTGATACTGCCTGGCCTCAGCGCGCTGAGTGGCATAAATTATATTCTTAATGCTATTTGAAATTGTTCAAAAAGAATAAATACTCGGTTAAAAAAACGATCAATGAGAACACACACCAAAAAATCCTGATCAAATTGAGCATACTCTCTACTCGTACTACACATATGTACGCGGTTCCAAAACTAAAACAATGGTATGTGTCGTATCTATTAACGAGTATTTGATATGAATTCATGCACATACAAAATAAAGCAGCTTGATGTCAAATCCAGAATCCAGAATCCAAATCCATTTTGTGCGTCTGTGTACATATATCCATTCTAAACATTCCATTCAAAGCGAACATTCCTCTCCCTTTCTCTCAATACAATCAACCATATTTAGCTGCACTTCCTGGTGCGTCACAAACCTCACCAAAAAGTGAGCAAATAATACCCCGAAATGATACCCTGATACCCTTTGTTTTTCGAGAATTGACAAGTGCCTGCCTGACTTTCGCGCTACCTTCTTTGGCCAGTCATTCATTACAGACAGCTCTGAAGCTCTGGAGCTCTGGAGCTCGGAACCCCATAGAAATCTGCTTCCAGTCGTGCGGCATTTGCCTCTGTGCATAAAATATTTGCGTTTATTTAGACGTTGTAAAAATTATAATTATGTGTGCGTGCCTGCCATGCACATGAGCCTCGAACCAAAACTATATTTTGTCGATCAATTCTGTTAGATAAGAGGGCCCAAGGGATAGGATAGGAGTGGTGACGATGTCTTGCTTAAAGGCGGACTTAAAGGGGGACTAGGACAAACACGGCGACGACGCTTTAAGCCCTGACAGACAGCAAAATTTTGCAACTGAGCAAACAATGTTGTGATACAAGGATACAAGGTGGCATCGGGCATCGGGACTCGGGCAAGGGGCGGGGGATACGGGAGTACGAGGAGGAGGACGAGGAGGAGGAGGAGGAGTACCATGTTTCGCAAGCTATAAATAATTAATTAATGCAGACGCAGACAGGCGATTGAGTAGCGTTCTATGCAAATTTCTGAATATAGACCATAAATTTTACCCCGAACCGAAAGCTGATGAAGCCATCATTAATGGCAAAGTTATAGCTTTTACGAGTATATGTATATATGTACATATTCTATATTCGTACAGATATTTATGTACATACATATATGTACATTATACGTACTATATATGTATGTACGTGTATAAAGTAGTTTGCATTGCTTTAACTTGGGCTTCAGGCTTACTGCAATTCAAAGTGAAGTTCAGTGACCACTGAACACCGCTCGACTTTCAGTCCCTCTCCCTCGCCCTCTGCCTCTCCCTCTCCCTGCTTGACCACGCCCCGTCGACTCTGGCCAGTACTGGGGACCAACGCTTTTAGCGACAGTTTTCTATTTCTCTTTTCCTATGTTTTATTTCCTTTTTAGTGCTAATTTTCAGTTTGCTTACAAAATGGCAAATGCTCCCCAGCCAGCTGGCAACCATTTTCCTTGCATTTCGCTTTGTTATTAATACCCTTTGGGAGTTTGTTCAGTAAAGGGTGTACTGGGCAACATGGTAGTGTGGGTTCAAAATATACATTACGTCTCGTTTAATTTTATAGAATATTTGTGATTGTACAACAAGCATATTTCGATTTTTAATTTGCCTACGAACTTGTTTATAATTTCCAGTACAGGGTATTTTTGCTCATAAATACATTTCAAATTTTTCTGCGTTTTTGTGCAAAGCAGCAGCGGAAACATTGCATAATTATAAAAAGGTTACTTCTCTTTACGTGTATATTGTTCCTTTATTTTGTTTGTGTAATTTGTTTGTTTCCATTTTAGTCAGGTTTTTAATAAAGCGTAGTGTAGTGCTTAAATTAAATTAATTAATGAGCAACCCAGCGCTGCGCTATGCTTCGAGAGCTTGTCCTGACGGCGGGCCAGCTTATTCAAGCCCTTCACGAGCTGCAGGTACTTCTCATCGAGTTTCTGCAGGACCTGCTGCAACTGCTGGTCCCGGATCTTGCCGAGACAGTACTCCACCCAGAGCTCCTTCAGCTTGGCCGTGTGGGCCATCTCCTCCATTATGATTTGCTTGCGGCTCTCAATCAGTTGGTCCAGCTCTTTCGCTACCCTCGGCGTGAGTATGGGCTCACTCTCTCCCTTGGACTCTACGGACTGGCGGTAGAGGCTCCAGACGCGCTCCCTTCGGATGCGCAGCTGCTCATCCAACCACCTAGTGGCCATCTGCTCCAAGCGCCGGTCCAAGGTCCGCAATCGCGAATGACCCACGCGCACTCCGCAACTCTTGAAGACAGTTAAAAAGAACTTCAGGCTATGTGGAGCTCCGTTCCAGCGCCTGAGACGCTTCATGCACCGAAAGACACCGATTTCGAAACCCTTGGACATACGTTTAAACTGAGAGCCATCCGCTGGGTGCTTCCTCAAACGGCCATCTTCATGGTAGTACACCAGGCACTGGCGACGCAGTTCCTCGTTCCTTTCAGTCAGAATCCGTATTTGTTCATCTGAAGAGGAGACTATGGTTTCATCTTGGGCATAACCTTTTGGTGTCCCTTTGATTGTTGCGTCTTTGGGACGCGGCTCTTCGTGGCGCTTACTCCGTGTCTGCTTTCGATCAACCAGTTTTAAGCTTGGGTTCTCTATATTTCTGCCTTCTCTTGGTGTCCATTCAGTTGCGGCATCTTTGGAACACGGTTTTTCAGAGAATTTCGTCAGGATCCTTGCTATATCGTCCAGGGAAGGTTTTGTCGAATTTTTATTGAATTTTGTTGTTAGTTCTTCTTTTTTTGGTGGTTCTTCGTGGCCTTTACTCCGGATCTTCTTTTGATCATCCATCACACCATCTCGTGGGGTCCATTCGGTTGTGGCATCTTTGGATCGTGGTTCCTCGTGGCGTGTACTCCGGATAACCTTTTGATCATCCATTGCAGGTCTTGCTGTTTCTATTGGCTCGCACCCTCGTGGTGTGCATCCTGTTGTGGCATCCTTAGAACTCGGTGCCTTACGGCCTTTATTCCGAATCTGCTTGGGATCATCCTGTGAAGGTTTCGGGCTTGACTTTTCTGTTGGTTCTCTTGGTGTCCATTCGGTTGTGGCGTCCTTGAAACGCGGTTCCATAAAGCGTTTACTACGGATCTGTTCAACGTAAGAAGGTCTTACTGTTCTTTCACCATCTCTTGGTGTCCATTCGGTAGTGGCATCTTTGGATCGTGGTTCCTCGCGACGTGTACTCCAGATCTCCTTTGTGCTTGGGTTTTCTATTGGTTCGCACCCTCGTGGTGCGCATCCTGTTGTGGCATCCTTAGAACTCGGTGCCATAGCACGATATTCACAGATCTTTTGATCCTGATATCGCACATTTTTGCCAAGTAGAGACTTTGGGACTATTGGTGTCATCTGCTCAACGCCGCCTTGTGTCCGTTTGGATGTGGTACACTCGGAATTCGGTGTGTCGTGGTTCTGGGTCATGATCCTTATTTTCTCACCAAGAGAAGGTGATGGAATTATGGCATTGGTCCGCTTGTCTGTTACATCGTCGTGCCGCCATTCCTGGCTGCGTTGACTCATCTCTACCGGGTCCTGGGAAGGTTCTGGCAGGTTTTGCTTAGCTCTTCCTGGTATCCGTTCGGTTTTGGCAACCGCACGTAGCCATTTCTCATTGTACTGAGCCATGGTCCTTATTTTCTCACCCAAAGAAGGAGTTGCTCCCAGGATAGCGCATTCTGGTGATTCTCTTGCTGGTGACTGCCCCTCCGTTAGGCTGCTGTTTTGAGAGGAGTCAATACCCAAGCGCTTGGCCAGTTCCTCAAAGCGGAGTTGCAAGTCACCCAAAGAGGCGTATTCGTTGATAGCAGCTTTTCGAGGCTCCCCTGCAGTGAGACATGGCAGGTTGACGGAGGTTATTCGTTTTGCCAAAATCTTTCGGAAGTTTAGAAAGTGCTCACTGCCTTTGGTAGAATTCAAAGCGGCTTCCATTTGAGTTCGCTGAGCGATTCTCTCGAAGGATTGTATCTTCTGCATAACGCTTTCATTTGATTGATGACGACATCCAAGGGAATCAGGACTGTGGTTAGACCGCCGATGGCTTAGATTTCTTATCACTGTGATGGCGCTGGAGGGCTGCTCATCGGAGGACCCAAGCCCCGAGGAGACCTCTGAAATGGATTCCAGGTATCCTTCTTCAATACGCCGAGACGAAGGGGTTTCGGTTTGTTCTGAGGGAGCTGCTTGGTCAATCATATCCGATTCCGGGATTCCCTCATAATTATCTAACACGATGTTGAGATTTTTGCCCAAATTGTGCATATCCGTGAAAGGATCCTTGAGGGCGCCGAAGTCCGACAGGTGACCGTTCAGGAGAAGCATCAGTCCGTTCCTGGCAATCTTCTCGGCAGCGGGAGACGCATTGAAAACCGCCAACCATTTGTCAATCATTACCCGATCCGACTGGCAGGTAAAGCTCTTGTGGTACCTCTCATAGCTGCTAACCTGGGATCGGAAATAGTTATCCAGCTTCACTTCTCGAGTGTCCTTTTCCATTTTTCGACTAACACTTTCAATCAGATTTAAAAAGTTCCCCTTTTTATTTTTTATTTTACTTTTACAGAAAATTTGAATGAAATTCTCCTTTTGAAATAAATCTTCCGGCTTGCGAAGTGTATCTATGAATGTTCACCAACCCCAGAGTTTTGGGGATCAGTGGACGCGATAGAGGTGCAGCACAGAGTATCTTGGGTGCTGGCTCAAGTGCCATATCCCACCCACACCGCTCCTCTTGTAGCACCCACCACCATCCCAAACCACACGCCGGCAACAAAGTGTGCGGTCGCCTTGCCACGTAAATTTTCATTAGCACAGCGCGCGTATAAATTAGGAAAATGAAGCAGCACCAGAACCAGCACCAGCCCAGAAGCAGAAGCAGAAGCAGAAGCAGCAGGCACTTGAGTGCACCGCAACCTCTACAATGCCCCCAGATAGGGTGGGCCCAACCGCAGCGATACGTTGGTGCTGCGGCTTGTGGCAAGCACTGGTGCAAAAGCTGTGCCTGCCTGCACACATTTATATTGTTAGGCATGAGCTAGAAAAAAGCACGCGCTGCCTGTCAAAAAACAAAGCAAAGAGATGCCCCGACATGAAAAAACAACAAAAAGCAGCTAGATAGAACAAAAGTCTACTAAAATCAGCAAGTGATACCCTGGAGAATACGAATAGTTCAAACTGCTGCGAAGTTCCTATTTGAAAACCTGATACTTAAATACACATTCAAATTTGAGTTTCTATCGATTTACTCTCGATCAATCGATTGATCGCTGCCATGTGGCAGCACTGCAATAGTTTCTTTTCGCACAGTCTGGTCGAACCAAAAGTCTTTTCACCCTTTGCGCACGTGCCGTAGAATTTTGTGTGGGCTTTCTGCTTTTTAAAATGGATTTTCATAGCCAATACTCCAAAAGGCAGTTGAACGGAACCGTCTACATTGCCTCACGACGCGTGCTTAACAAGACGCTCCGATCCGAGTTGCAAAATGGTGCCGGCGAAGTAAGGCCTGTCGCGTCCCCACGCACTCCACTCCACACATTGAGAGGCTAACCAAACCTTTTTTGTTCACCAGCTATATCTGATGTTCAAGGCACCGTATGCCTCATATAACATAGACGAGATCGCTCGGGTGGCTAGCGAACTGGGTGAGATCTTTGTAATGCGCTTCAAGGTTGACTTTCAATACAACAGTCGTGGATTCGCCTTTCTGCAGTACATCGATACGTCCCTTCAGACGGAGGCTATTCAAGTGTGCGTTTGTTATCCAATAGAATATATATCCATTTATTAACTTCTTTATCTTCTTTAGTTTAAGCCAGCGCTTCCGTGCTATACACTTGGACATTGCCATATATCCATCACGAAACGCGAGGGAGTTGATCATGCTGACAAAGGAGAGCCACGATCCGAGTCCCTACCATGTTTACCAACAGATGCGCTCCTTGTGCGCCTTCAAAAGTGTCCGTGTCTACGAGTATCGCCCGCGTAGGTACGCGCACATATTTGCCTACACGAACAACGATGAGGCTATCAAGGCTTATCGGATGATCCGTGAAAATATGGTGCTGTTTGGCTCCACTGCCAGCATCTCCTGGCTGCGTAACAACAGGACGGTGGTTAAGGACGACTTTGTCCCTTCCTGCTGCCAGAAACTGGACAACAATCTCGTGCCCCCCAATCTCAAGGCATGCAATTGTTTCACCTTTTCCCCCAAACATGTATCCCCTCGTTTGGAGAATCGTTTAATGGCACCTCGCGCTAAGATAGGAAAGTGCCAGTGAAATTGTTCATTGTTTTCTCATTGGAATAAACGTACTACTTAAAGTGGAAACTGGAGACAGAAGCTCTCTTCGTCTATTCGTCTGGCAAAAAGCAGCCGCAGCTTGTTGACTTCATTAAATCCACTGGAGGGCAAGCAGCAGCAGCATCATCATCCAAGTTGAGCCACAGAAAAAGGGGGGGGAATGCAGTTTTTTCACATGCAAATTAATGCAGTGTCGTTGTCCGTCGTCTTTGGAGTGCCAGGAGTTTCAGGGCAATGCGACAACCTGCGGCATAATGCAATTAAACGAGTGCAACGAAGAGCATGAGCAGAAGCAGGAGCAGGCGAAGGAGGAGAAACACGACCAGGAGCAGTTGTGAGAGCCGCAGGCTGACTTTGTTTCAGACCCAGAGTCAGAGTCAGCGTCGGAGGAGCATGGAGTGCAATGATCGACCGACAGGAGGGGGAGAGTGGAGTGTCAGAGTGCTCATCCATCACGACGGAGATGGGACGGGAGATGGACGACAGCTTCGCGGCATTCTAATGCGATTGCCGCACTTGACGGGATGTCGTGGTGCAAACGGAAACGGATGTTGTTGCTTCTGGTTGCTGTTGCTACTGCTTTTTCTTTATTGCAATTAAATTACAACCTGAGATCGAAATGCAGTAGTCCCCGTACCCGTCCACGTTCCCTTTCCTTTCCCCGTCCACGTCCCCTTCCCCGATTGCGTCCCCGCCAAGATGATGCAAAAATAAGACAGGGAAAAAACATGCCGCTGCTCATAAATATTCATTAAATTAAGGTTAAGCGAGGACAAGGCAGGAGGATTGAGGCATGCGGATGAGTGGAATGATTTCAAAAAGCATTTGCATTAATTTGTTAATTCAAGCGCGACAGCCACGCCCCTGTACACTCACTTAAATGCCATTAAAATTTCAAAGCCCCACGATATGGTGTGTGCGAGAGAGAATCTATGCCTTGAGAGCTGATGCCGCCAAAAGGGTTAAAGTCATATCTGTGACGCAATTACAATGGCTCAAAGTTTTGCCTATAATTTTGCCTATCCTTTAGTTGCCATAACAGCGCGATGGCATGGGTGGGAGAGGGAGTGGAAGTGGGAGTGGGAGTGGGAGTGGGAGTGGGAATGGGAGCGTGGAGTGTGACCCATTTTCTATGGAGAATGGAGACCCGGGGCCCCCGATGATAGAGCAGAACTTAGCATGGGGCTTACCTGGTTATTGCGGCAAGAGCCAATATTTGTTTTTTGATGCGAGAGTAGGCAAAGAAGAGAGAGTAGAGGCAGAACGTAGAAATGGAGGTGGAGGTGGAGGTGAAGGTGGCTGTGGAGGTAGAGGTAGTGGTTCTGGAGTGGAGCGGAGCGGAGCTGAGCTGAGCTGAGCGGAAAACCAGGCGGAGTGGAGTGGCTGCCAACTGACACAGTTTGCTTAAGGCTTTAAGGCGTCGGTCTCTGGGATTTGGGTCACAGATTGCCTACGACAAAGCAGAGAAGTAGGGCCGCCACCACAGTAGAGCAGGGGACCAGCACAGCCCCTCCTGTGTGTCACAGGAAAGCGAAAGTTATGCACATATTGAGTTCAAGCTTTAAGCAATCCCCACTCTCACTTCCATTCCCGTGTTTGCTTCAGCTTTTTGAATGCGGTTTTACAAGTAGATCTGTTCTTTCCATATTCATTTTTGTTTTTTTCTCCAACCGCAGCACCAGCAGCAAAGAGCATGACAGATTTGGATGTTGGTGTGGATGTGGATGTGGATGTGGATACGGATACGGATACGGACACGTAGCCAGCGGATGCTGACGCATCTGCCTCAACCAAAAAGCTCTCCTGCACTTAACGCGAATTTTTTGATGATTTTTTAAGCAACTTTTCGTTGGCTTGGCAATGCCATTACCAATATGCACATGCCCCATGCATATTCATGGTATCTCTGGTTGTTTTTCCATCCCCATACTTCTACTCTCCGCTTGGCTAACGTTGTTTTTTGTGTCAGTTGGAATGCGAATAGTGGGATGCACGAATTCCAGATGAAATTTAGACAATCTTTAACCATAAATTGGTAACCGTAAACCGTAGTAAGGTTATTCTAAAAACAACTGCTGCATCGACTTTTCCGCTCTTCTGCCCTTCTAGCTCTCTGTCCTTTGTCCTCTGTACAGTTTTCATCTCCTTCTTCTGATATTTTATTAATCAATTCAATTATTTAATGTATGAAAAAAGTATGAAAATTTAACCAGATGCTTCCCAAACCGGCGAAAATCGACAGCATAAGTTGATAATAATTCTGTCCCCGCCAGAGCGTTGAGTGCCAAAAGTTACAATAACATTTTTAATGACTTTTCCAGCATGGCTTTCAGTGTGGAAAGTGATTTGCCGAGGACTAATCACTAGGGTGCAGAGCCCTACACCCCAGACACGCCAATACTCTAGACGTTTTTAAATTAATGAAAAAAGTTGTGGGGCGTTGGCCAAGCCGATATAGAAATATTTATATTTTCATAAATAGAATGGGAATGGGAATGGAGAGTTGAGGCAAGGAAATCCTTGAGGTAATATTAAAAAATATTCCTTGGGAGCAGTTGTTTGTAAATGAGTTTATGAGCGTGTCCGTGTTCGTGTCCTTGTTGCTTTTTTTGTTTATTCAGCATATTAAATAAATTTTGACATCAGCTACGACAATTCCTCCAGCTGGGGGGGGGCGTGGGTCTTCCTTCATCTTTGGAGTGAATTTTTTGGGTAACTTAGCTTGTTGACAATAAAATAACATTTTGCACTCACTTAGCCCAGATGGGGCTTCTGCACAGAAGCCCCCGGAACCCTCTCTCCCTCTCCCTCTCCCCGGTGGCACTCTAGCTCAAGAGTTTTAATGAAAAAAGTTTGAACTACCCAAAAGCCATTCCTACCCTCTTCCGATGCGAATATACATATGTACATATGTATGTACATACATACTTTTCTCCGGAAATTGGCATGCAATAGAGTTGATTTCTGTGTACAATTTTTATTTATATACATGTATTTAGGTACATATCTAGATATATGTATGTACATACTACAGAGTGCTTCATTAAAATGTACACTTGATCATTGAATTTCTTGGGGAAAGTTTCGAGAAGCAAAGAAGCGGATGGAAGCAGCATAACAATATTAAGCATACGCAACGTGACGCCCAATGACTGAAGGCAGAAGAAGCTGTTGCTCCATCATCAGCAGAAGCCAGAAGCTGTTGCTGTTGCTGGTTCTTGTGCCTGAGCCTGTGCCTGTGCCTGTGTCTGATGCCTGGGCTATGGGCCATGGGCATTGCAAATCAATCAATAAAACTCCAGGCGAACTCAATCGTAAGGAATTTTTCACACACTGAGAGAAGTGCATGGAGTCTGAATGGAAATCGTATGGCTTTCACGCCTCCTTCTGGATACGTTTTCTCCCTGTGTCGGAACTTATATCCAATGCTATGTGCAATATTGAAGCATCTGCTCATACTTTAGCTAACATTCCAATTGAAAGTCAAATTGAACGCCTGTTGGTCCTGACTGACAATCGATTATTTGCCCGAGTGCAAAATAAAACATCAAATGAAATAAAACAGAATAGAACGGAATAGAATAGAATGGAATGGAATGGAATGGAATGGAATGGAATGGAGAATACAAAAAGAAAATAATATATCTGGCCTGAGAATATGGTTTTGCAGAGCTCAGAGTTTGCTTTGACTGGCAATGGGGATTCCTTCAGTCGAATGGCAATTTAATTTCAATTTCTCTGTTGCCTGGACTCCGCTTCCTGGCCTGCTCCGTTCCTTCTCCTCCTCCTCCTCCTCCTCCACCTCCTCATCCTCCACCTCTTTGCCATATTATTTATGGTGCAATGGAAAAGTGAAATATATATTGAAGCAGAACTTTGCATTAGCATGGCAACACAATATTTGTCGACACTCTTTTGTCCAGGCCACACTTTCGTCTACAATTTTGTTGCGAAATTTCATTATGAACGGATGCCGCTTAAGTGCATATTGAATTCAATTAGAGTCTGGCACATGTACATACATATGTACTATACGATACGATACGATATACTGTATTCAAAGCTGCCAATAGAAAATTGAATTATAAAATATTTCCACCACCCTCACAAACGCACAAACGCACGCACACAAAGACAACCCACAAAACCATATTCGATGAGATGATGTCCTTTTGAGACACAAAGTTCTGGCCAGAGAAAACCCCAGCCAAATGTTGTCTGTGTATGGTTAGATCTGTGATGGATACTCCCATGGTGTGCGTAGAAGCTCTGACGAGAATGCGCTACATTATAAAGCCAAAGCAAAAGAATATTCTATTCTATTAAACAGAGGTCATAGAGCATAGTATGCGAGCAACTTGGACAAAAGAGGAACTCTTAAAGGGATTTGTGGACAGTCATTAGCTTTGGATGATTAGTTTGAGAGCCCAGCAATCAGTGAATGCCACAACCCTTGAGAGCGCCCATCTACGGAAAGCGTCCACCGGCTTCTGTCTGGCTGAAAGCTGGCCATTTCTTTCCGCCTCAAAACTGTTGGCCCGGCCCGCCTTTTCGCCTCTTCTGTGATGCTGCTACCGCTGCTGGCCAAGATGCTGTGCATGTTTCCTGCATCCTGTCGTTTCCTGTGTGCCACACACACACAGGGACCACCCCTGCTGATGCTGCTGCTGCTGCTGCTGCTGCTGCTCCTGCTGCTCCTGCTGTGGTGGCCATTATTTCCTGTATTTAATTGCACTACTCTCGGCTGCGGTTTTCTGCTACATTTGTTGCAGCCAAGCCAAGCCATGCCATGCCATGCCAGCTTGCAGCCGACCAAGGACTATAATGTACTTTGGCTAACCATCTGGGGCAGTGCCGACATTACCTTTGGCTGCGGCTACAGCCACGGCTACGGCTAGTGCTGCTTTTCGACTCCCTCTCCGGATTCTGCCCTACCCCTCCGGTTCTCATTATGTTTTCCTCACCTTCAATTCCTCTTTCTTTTCTCCCATTTTTGTACTTTTACAGAGAATACCTAGTACTTGACAGCAAGTACTTGAAGTGTGTCTTGGTAATACGGAAATCATATACCAGCTGTCATAAGAACGATGGGTCGATGGATACAAGGGTATCAACGGCAACGGCTTCGGCCTCTCTTGGTCATTTTTATATCCGATTCTGAAAAAGTATAGGGAGAGCATTAGTTTTGTTGTTCTGTTAGACGTCTCCGTATTTCCGCGATCAGCATCACAAGTCGAGTCGATATCGAGTATAAGTTTAGATCCGCGGCCCTTGCCGCGTCTCACAACTTTCCCGCTTGTTATTTTTCGGTTGATGACAGTTTCTCCTCTATGACGTATTTGTTGGTCACTTTGCAGCACCAGGCGAATAGAGGAGAGAGTGGAGAGTGGAGAGTGGATAGAGAGAGGGTGTCAGGGTGAGAGGGTGAGAGGGTGAGAAGGAGCCGTCAAATGATTTATACTTTAATAAGCGTGCAAAAGACATGCAGTGAAATTAGATGTGACCACACCACCAAATCAGGCCCCTTCCACGTCCACGTCCACGACCCCCTCCCCTCCCCCTTCCCCTTCACCACCCCATCGCTCTTTTCTTTTTCTTTCACGCTCCACAAGAGGAATTCGCGCAATTTATGAGTGGAAAAGAGAAAGGCGCCAACAGAGCAAAAAAATACCAAAGCAGCAGTCAAGGAATTAATAAGGCTGCCAGAGTGGGATAGAAGAGCGGAAGAGTGGGAAGCACCGTATGAGGGAGCGAGGGCATGGGCATGAGATTCCTGCAAGTATTTGCGGTATTTATGCCATTAAGGTGCGAAAAATGCGTACCCCTCTGCTGCTGATGGCAAAGCCATAGCCGGCCATAGCCGGGACATGTTCGGAAGCGCCCACCAAGACCTACCACAACAGTTCAAATTTCAGTTGAAACTTGGTGTTCGGGTGCTCTTTGGGCTGGCCAGCGCTCGTAAATGCTCGTAAATCTAATGCTCGCTCCTAGTACGATCAGGTCCCTGTCGTACTTGACCATGCAAGCGCCATACGCTTCTCCATTATATGCCAGTACCCGTATCCAGTCAGCCGCAGCAAGTCATCGTCCTTCATTGCATCGCCAGGATCAGTGCAGGAGCCTGCCCCTGTTGTCCAGTTAGATGAGCGGGATTGTCAGTTCTGGGAAGTAGAACATGTCTTCGAGCAAAAATCAACGATGTCCGCTGAAGAACTTCGTTGTGAAGAGCACTTCAAGCAGCTATATTGTAGCTGACATCCAAGTTTTTAAGCTGGATACAGTCACATTATCCATTGGGGTCCAAAGTCGTGTTGCGCGATTTATATGTTAACGACATGAAATCAGGAGGTGAGCCCGTTGAGAAGTTCAAGAAGTCATGGCAATTTTCTTCTTAGAAACTAGTGGTAAAAGCTCGAACTCTCCAGAGGTGCCCGACAGAAGCTGACAGTGGAAGTGGAAAGTGGAAAGTGGAAAGTGGAAAAGTACAAGTGGAAAAAGACAATTGGCCTAGTTCGTATTGGCCAGAAATAGTGAGCTTCCTGAAGTTCGACTAAAACAAAAGTCCACGAATGCAAAAAACACTCTTTTTCAGATCAATAGTAGGCCTTTGGGTGTAGGCATTTTCATGTACCCTCACATAAAATCAGTTCCGTTCAGTGTGTTCGCAACCTTCATACGTTTCAGATCAACTTTAAAATTTGATTCCGATTCAACATTTTTAATAGTACCAAAACAAAAATTCTGTGTTTTTTTCCATATCTAAATTCCAGTATTTAACAACATACTTTCCACAAATCTCCAAATTATTCCGTTTTTCACATTTTCTAAAACTAAACAATTTCTGGCTGGCCGAGATGACGTCTACCCTAAACGAAAAAGCCCTGGACCAGCACTTTGCGGCACAGACGCGTATGCTGGCCCAATTGCTTGGGGATCAGATTACCAAGAACGAGCACATGCTCACGCAGAAGTGGCTGCGCCACTTTAAAAGGGCCTGCAAGAACGACAAGTACGCTCGCAACTGCCTGATGTTGTTGATGTACGGACAGCTGAAGGATATGGGACGTCTGAGCGAGCCATTCCTAAACATGGACAACATGCAGTTAAGCATGCAGATGGTGCTGGCCGAGTATGACGGCGATTTGGCCGAGAAGATGGCGTCGCGCGGTAATGACCAAGCGGATAGTGGCGTTGGTACACCAACAGTGGATGGTGTCGATGGTACACAAACGGACGTACAAGCCAACGCCGGCAATACTGGTGGCGGTATCACTTGGGCTTCTCCAAGCCGAACGGTCGTGCCCGACACGGAAGCCCCGTCTATCCTACAAAGTGTGAGACAGGCAAACCAAGTGCTGCTGAATCAGATGAGGGCTGGACTGCCTTTCAGTTACCGAGCCGTCCCCATGGGACCCAGGCCGCAATACAATTTACAAATGCAGCAACCGAACCACACGCACCAACCAAGCACCATCCAACCATCACACCAACAAAACCATATAATCCAGAATAACCAACCGAACCAGCAGCATCAGCAATACCAGCTGGCACCGCACCAAAACCGAGCAAAAATCGAGCAGTACCAGCAGCACCCGCAAAACCATCCGAGCGAGCAGCACCCGCACCACCCGCAGAACCACTTGAGCGAGCAGCCCCAGCACCACCCGCAGAACCACCCAATCGAGCAGCACCAGCAGCTCCAGCACCACCCGCAAAACCATCCGATCGAGCAGCAACTGCACCACCAGCAAAACCATCCCAGCGAGCAGCACCTGCACCACCCGCAAAACCATCCGATCGAGCAGCAACTGCACCACCAGCAAAACCATCCCAGCGAGCAGCACCTGCACCACCCGCAAAACCATCCCAGCGAGCAGCACCCGCACCACCCGCAAAGTCATCCGATCGAGCAGCACCCGCACCACCCGCAAAATCATCCGATCGAGCAGCACCCGCACCACCCGCAAAACCATCCGATCGAGCAGCACCCGCAACACCAGCAGGTCCAGCCGCCCCATCAGGTCCAGAACAACCTGGTCGAAGATGTCTGGAACCTTTCACTGCAAGCCATTGGACGTTTGGAACAGTGGAGAGGAAGCGAGGATAAGCTAGGCTTCTTTTCACTCTGCCTACGCCCATTGACCGCGCAAGACCCGGAAATCCGAAGGAATATTCCGGAGCTAGATCGCAGATTGGGTATGGTAGTCAACCAGATGATTGACAGTGCTGGGGAATCGTTTAAGACTGAAGAAAATGCCATTTTGAAAGAGCGAGCCAACCAAACTAGAAGACGACAGGAGTTGGAACAGTTTAGCGCGGAGCTTGATCGTCGGGAGCACGAGTTGCGTCGTCATGAGGCCGCTATCCTACAGAATGAGGTCGGGCGATCCCAGAATCTGAGCCACGGGCGAGCTCAGTATCCGACCGGAGACGAGCGACAAACACGTTTTGCTGAGGAGCGCGGTCACCCACGTCATCCGGGCAATTACCCTATGCATAATGCTTTACCAGGTGTCCAGTGCACACATTTCCAGACCAACGACCTGAGTGGAGGCGCCACTTCGGTTCCCTTGGAAGGTACAGCCATAAACTATAACTGTCCCCGATGCGATATTGGGGGATCGGCAACGACTTTCAACAGCGTTGAGTTTCTCCAACGCGATCAAGGAGTCGAGCCTCAAGATATGCCGTCGGTATGCGACGAGTCCCAACTCAAACACCAGTGGTGACGTGACGAACCCACGAGCGAGTCGAGCAGCCCGAAGAAGTCCTGTTGGATGGCGGAGCCACTCTAGCATCTACTCTGCCCACTAGTAGCATGGCGAGCACACATTAGAATAAATAAACAATTCCTTAAACGCCCCATCGTTTGCTTTCTTTCCTCTTGCTCTGTCAACTGCAGAAGTTTTAATGTAGTTTTAATTTTCTAGTAATCACGGGAGGAGGGGACTAACTTGGCAGCCACACTGGTACTGGTTCTGGCAAAAATCTACGCACTTAGTGCTCCCTCAGCCTTCTCAATTACGAAGAAACAGCCATGATGCAAGAAAGACCGCACCAACTCAGAAGACGACAGGAGCCGGAACAGTTTAGCGTGAATCTCCAGTCTCCGACCGGAGACGTCCTGCAAGCATATTATGCTGAGGAGCGCGGTCATTCGCGTCATCCGAGCAAATAACCTGTGAATGCTTTTTTACTGCGACCCAGTGCACACATTTCCATGGAAACGACCAGAATGCAGGCGCCACTTCGGATACCATGGAGGGAACAGCCATTAATTATAGCAACTGTACCCGATGCTATACGAGTATTGAGGCAAGCCCCAGTGGTGATGTGACGAACTCCCGAGCGAGTCCAGCAGCCTGAGAAAATCCTGTTGGACGGCGGATGCTTTCTTTCTTCTTGCTCTGTCAACTGCAGAAGTTTTAATGTAGTTTTAATTTCCTAGTAATCGCGGAGGGAGGGACTAACTTGGCAGCCACACTGGTACTGGTTCTGGTAAAAATCTACGCACTTAGCTGCCGCCTCAGCCTGTCCTGCTAGCCGCAAGGAGAACAAAACGACTTGCAGCAACAGCTTTGTTCGTAATTAGTTTTTAAGTGAGAGTTTGTTGAAGAGGGACAGCGGCCAATGTGTGTGTGTGTGTGTGTGTGGATGCAGTTAAGAACTTCGTAGCAGTGGTCGTCTGCCGATAATGGTCCTCTGTCTGCAATTGATTCCCCTGCCAGATAACATAAATTTGTGTTAATCGATGACCAAAGTTATGCAGAGTGCAGAAGCACAAGCGCAACTAAAACTGTATCCTGTATATAAATTTCAGAATTTTGATAGAACACACATTGGTTGCTATATTATACATATGCTCGCACA
The DNA here is from genome assembly GCF_003286085.1 of Drosophila persimilis. NCBI lineage: Eukaryota > Metazoa > Arthropoda > Insecta > Diptera > Drosophilidae > Drosophila > Drosophila persimilis. Next base: position 43,815 of record NW_020825364.1, read on the forward strand.
CCCTGTGCCCCACGTTCATTTAAAATGGAGGGTAAAAAACCGGGAAAAAACTTCCAAGCAGTTGTGAAAAAGTTGCCAAAATTTCCCCTCCTTCCCTTGCGTCTGCTGCATGAAAATCGCTGAAATATGTAGCACCCACTGTCGATGCAATTGGCAGAGGGGGACAGGACAGTACAGTGGCAGGGCCCGAGGCACAGAGAGAACAAAAAAGAAAGTGTGCGAAAAAAAGTTTCCCCCTTGGCTTTAATGATGCGCACAGACACCAGTCAAAGTTCCAGGCCATACTATATGGAGGAGAGAAAAAACGGGGAAAGATTTGAGAAGGTGACGGGGAAGCCCAGCCAAACTCTTACATTAGTGGTCACAAAATAAACGACTAATTTTATGGGCTCATGCGACTGCATGTTTGGTCCTCCAACAATTTCCGAACCGACCATCAAGCGCAAGACTACAAATGCAAAGTCGCGGTGGTAAAGCATTTATGTGTACCGCCAGTCCAAACAATTAAGGACACACCAGACGATAAAGTAAACATCTGCGACCACAATCTTACTGCTGATTGTGGAAATGGGCAAACAAAAGTTGCATTTTAGCGGCACTCTACAAACTATCCGGCCCCTACATAACAAAAAATTATTACCCACTAGAGTCTAAAATTAAAGGCTTGTTGTCTTTATCACATTCTGCAACATCTCCAACGACGCTTAATGGGTTTCTCCTGGTGCCAATGACAACTTTGCTTGGGGCGGTTTACTTCTGGAGTGAAGCACAGCACTTTGGAGACACCCAGGTCCAGCACCTTGCCAGGCTCCACGTGAATCTGGAAAGGATTTCAAACTTTCAAAAAACTATGCTGAAAACGCCCGATCTACCGTGAAAGATCGCTGGTGAAGAAGAGTGGTGGTGTACAGTTTAAATTTAACGCATTTTTTAATTTAATTTTAATATTTCACAGATGTATGCATAATTCATATAACGAATCGTCCGATGTTGATCCAGAGGGGGCGTTTTACTCGCGCAAGCCAGACATTATGGCCGTCGCTGCCTAGTGGACAGGACAGCACAGTGGAAAATATAAATGGCCTCTGGCTTGTACGCTGCGCCCCACAGATATATTGGCAAGTTAAGTGTTACTTGGGGGGTGGGCGCAGGACACAAGTTACAAGTTAACAAGTTACATACGTGTCCATTACTTTTTCCTTACATAAACATTTATTTACACTGGGGGAGAGTCGACATTTTGCTTGGAAAAATGCCGCTTGGCAAAGGTTTCGGCCACAATGAGGGGGAAGACCAAACTGGCCTCGGCGTACACCTTAACAGGCGTAGCATCTTTGCGTATCTTACCCCAAGATATTGCCTCGTCTGGACGGGCGCCACTGTCGCTGCCATCGAATTCCGAAGCGGTGTTGATGAACACCGAGTAGTCGGCGCCATTTCGCATCAAATTTGCATTGCAGATGTGATGCTTGATGACACCGCCACCCACAATGATCATGCCACTGTTGACGGCCTTGACGGACATTGTGTTGAGGCGTCGCAGATCGGAGAGTATGTCCACAACCAGGCCAGGCTGACGGAAAGAGTGGAAGTACATCATATCACCAAGACTGCCATCTGTTAGTGCCGGACAAAAGACGGGAATTTGATTCTTGGCTGTCCAGTAGTAGATCGACCTGGGATCCGCAATCCTTTCGCCCAGTCGATTGATGATGCGAGATGGAGACCACACCGTGCCCTTGGCGCGCTGATCTTCGAGCATTTCATCGAGCAGTGGCATTAACCAGTCCTCAAACTTGCAGTAATTGTCGTTGGGGACCAGCAGATTGCCAATGCGATTGATTCCCCGGTCGCGCAACTCCCGTCCGTTGAGGTCGAAGGAACCCATGAATGTGGGGGCAAGGCATTTTATGAAATCCTCCTCCACGCCACCAGCGGTGGTTACAATGCAGTCGATCATCCGATGCTCGGCAAGGAAACGTATTGTCTCTCTCATTCCGGACGATACCAGGTTGGAGGTGTAGCCCAAAAATATGGTGCAACTGCTCCGTCGCCGAATGAAGTCGTCCGATTCATGGAGGTCCTCCTGCTCTACATCCAGCGGTTGAGCCCTGCAATCGAGCTGTCAGTGTTTAGTGCTTGAGTTGTCGATTGTCAGGGATTCAATTGGGCTCACCATTTTATTAATCTCTTGCATAGCCAGGCAGAGATTTGTGGCTTGGAATCCGGTGTTTTTGTATGATTCAAAGAGCTTGCTGTAATCCACGCCCTGGTTGAAATCATAGCCCTGAACCTGGGGAGTGCCCTCAGGAATGCGCTCGCTACGCTTCAGCACAGCATCTTTGGCTATTTCTGGTCTTTCTGACATCGCTTAGGTAAAAGATTAAATTCAAACAAATTGTATTGCAAATTCAACATGTGCCGTTGCTAGTGCCAGCCCTCGTTTATTGTCGCTTACCAACACACCGAAGCTATCGAACTATATATTTTGTTGGTATATTTACCTTTCTATATCACACACCTTGCAACTTGTTGGACTTGCGCCGATTGTATCGGTAAGCTGATCAATATATATCTGTTATTTATGAACGATGTAGATAACATCACTTACCATACATCGAACATGACGTCCCATTGGCTTACCAATGTTTTGTTTTGTTTAATTTTAAACCTTTTATCGATTACAGTATTTAATTGCTGATTGTCTTGCCACCACGTCTAGCTCACACACCTTGAAATTTGTATACTTTTCATAGTATTTTCTAGTATTTTTTAAGACGCGTTATGAACTCACTTCGATGTGCTAATCCAATCATGTAAAAATCGTGTAGAAATTACATTTAGAAACATGGGTCAGGCCACATCGAATACTAACTCGTGAGCGGCATCGAATTTCTGATCGTTTGCCATCAAAATCTAAACTTTTTCAAAATGTCGAGAAAAAGGCATTCCAAAAAGAGGATAGCGGAGGTTTTTCACACTAGCGCTTCCATGGGGCTTGTATGAAAAGAAAACGGCCAAGTTTGTCAACAAACTTACACATTTCCCCTTCAGGTGTCTCTTTTAATAATTACATGCAATTGTAGTTAACTTGTAGCAAATTAGTAGTTAGCGTGTCGTTACCATGTAAAAGAAATTATTTTTCTGGAAGTTGTAGTTGATCTTTTTTGTTTAAGCCTTATTCAATGAATAATTAAATGAAAATGAGAACATAAATCTAGCTAGTCTTGTGGGAAATTAATTAGTTTATCATAAAAAAATATATTTTGAATGCTGAGAGTGCTAGCTAGCTAGTAAAAGTAGACAGAATATCAAAATCAAGGAATATCGTTTCCTCATCCAATAATTTCCTTTGATTCAGATGTCTAGCAAACGAAGTAAAGAAAGCAAGCACTCCACTCACTCGAAGTGACTTTTTTCACATTAAATTTAAATTTACGGTAGGCTAATTATATTACACGCCGCACATTGCAAAATTATAAATGAACCCAATTTAGGACGGAAACGCAAGCAAACAAAGCGCTGAAATAACCCGCGAATCATCCGCAGTAGAAACGCCAGCGAAGACGAGGACGCCAATCATAGCAGCCAACAAAAATATAGAAAAATGATTAAACTCTTTACGCTGAAGCAACAAAAGAAAGACGGCGAACAAAAAGGGAGCGGTGGCCAGCAGAAGAAAGCATCGGCTGCCCAACTGCGCATACAAAAAGGTACGGGTGCTGTTTGGTTTAATTGTTTTTCTGGCCACTTCCTCATACAGATTTTCTTGCTCTTGCTTCTTTTGGACACAGATATTAGCGAAATGAACCTGCCCAAGACTTGCGTGACTGAATTTCCCGATGCCGATGACTTGCTCAACTTCAAATTGATCATTTCGCCCGACGAAGGGTTCTACAGAGATGGGCGCTTTGTGTTCAACTTCCGCGTGGGATCCAACTACCCGCACGAGCCCCCAAAAGTGAAATGTGCAACGCAGGTCTACCATCCGAACATTGATCTCGAGGGCAATGTGTGTTTGAATATATTGCGCGAAGACTGGAACCCAGTGCTGACCATTAACTCGATAGTCTATGGCTTGCAGTTTCTTTTTTTGGTTTGTAATTTGAAACAATCCTCAACTCAAAAAATCCTATATGTATGTACTCGAATGCAATGCTCTTATTTTAGGAACCCAATCCTGAGGATCCACTTAACAAGGAGGCCGCCGATGTCCTGCAGAGCAATCGTCGCCAGTTCGAGTACAATGTGAAGAAGGCGATGCGCGGCGGTTGTGTGGGCGAGACCTACTTCGAGTGCTGTCTCCTCAAGTGATATAGGAAATCAAACAGTCTTTTTAATTTAAACCTGCCTCCGCATTAGGAAGGATGATGTTCATCATGAAGACGAACAGCAGAGCAAATGAATGGCAGCGGACAACAGAATCAACCAATTATTGTAATAAAAGAAAGAAAAACCACTGCGTACACGAAGAAGAAAACAACAGTCGATTCGAGTCATCGATTTCTACTTTTTTTTAATACAATTAATTATTCAATTTAACACTTTCGCCCCCCTTCAGTCTCCTTAATCCTTACTCCCTTCATAGGTGTATGCTGTGCCTGGCCATCTGCATGTTCCGCCACAAGCAGAGATCGGCAACCGCCGCCTGTCGCCCGCCTTGCACATGTAAATCGTAGAGCCTGCTTATAAGACCCACGCGTATGTCCTCGGTGGGCAGGACCTTGAGCAGTTGCTGCACTAGATTTGCTGGCAGCAGGCGGAGCACAGGCGCCACTCGCTCTCCCCCGCACTCCACCAGCAACGAAATGAACTGATAGACAAAGACGGCCTTGGGCGACAGCTCATCGCCGCTCACAAATTGTAAAAATACACTGAAAATATGCTGAATACTTGACTGTAGGGGCTCCTTCAGGGTCTGGGGCGTTGCCCGCAGCTCAGTGCTGGATGATGGAGAGGCCAAACGTGGTCCTGCCAAGCCTCCAGCGTTATCTGTAAAGTCGTTGGAATTCTCACTGCCATCGCCAATGACTTTGCGCACCTTTGCTACATTGGTGGCCTGGTCCTCCTCATCATTGGAACGTGAACGTTTCTTCAGGCCACTGAAGGATGAGCAGGCCACACCGCTGCGAGTCTCCAGACAGGAGATGACACAGTAGACGCACAGACGCGCAAGAACCAATGACTGCGGCTCATTAATGTCCTCTCTGCAAACAATTTGGAAGGAAAATTAAGCAATGGGCTCCACTCCATATTTGTTGAGCAATTCGCTTACCCCTGGCGACGAAGCATAAGAGGAGGCACCACATACTGTAGTAGCGCCTCGGTGCCCTTCTCAATGTCCAGATGCATGACGGCAAACACAATGTCCATGGTTTTGGACATGTCCCGAATGTATTTGCAGGTGAGCAGCTGCTCGACCAGCTGCGTGGCCAACCACGCAGCACCACCGGCCAGGAGCAGTGACTCCAGGGTCTGGACCGCACGCACGGGCAGATGACCCGCCTCGGCCACGGTTTTCCACACCTCACGGAACTGTTCGATGAGCGGCGAGTGGGAGATGAGGCGGGACTTGGTGCTGGGGGCGGGATGGACATCGTGTTGCATTTTCCTTATGATCGGATAGGACAAGGCCAGTCGCTCCTTGGCATATTCCTGACTGGACAACTCCTCGCTAGTGAGGGGGGCCAGGAACTGCTGGATCATGTTGAGGGGCTTCAGCAGCTCCGTCTCCCGCACCGAATACATGTAGGCGCAGAGAAAGCTGGTTGCGCAGACGGAGAAGCTGAAGAGACGTCGCTTTATGTTGTCCAAAATGTTCTTCACGTCCGCCGACGAGAGGGTCTCCTGCTCCCAGGCAATCAGCACATGATGCAGCACTCCTGGCAGATTCAGGCAGGTCTCTTGCCAGCTCAAAGAGCACGGCTTCAGTTGTGCCGCCTCCGGCTTGCTCAGGCTGAGTAGCAGCTCATCCACCATGCTGTCATCGCAGAGCGCCAATATCTGGCGCGGATTCTTAAGCTTGTTTCGCTCCACCATGCACTCCCTCACCCACTTCTCAAAGAAGGAGTCCCCGCGATCGGACAGTACCACCTGAAATAAAGGAAACTCAATAAATATATCCTAAATTTTCACCGAGTATTCATTACATCTGAGCCATAGGTCTGCACGATACTTGTTAGCATCAGAAAGGAGACATCAAACAGTGTGGAGCGCGTGACACAGAGCTTGCCGAGCTCCGCAGGAACCGGCTTGGAGTTCTCATTGCACTGAATCAGCCGAGAGACAAACGTCTTCAGGCGTCCGTCCACAGTGGCCACTGACAGGATCAACTCGAAGCTGTTCCCCACCGGCACCTGGCACAGAACATTCACCATGTCCTGCACTTTATTCGTGCACAGGGTCTTCAGCACACCCGAGAGGGGAACCTCTGCGCGTTTGATGAAGATTATGTTGGAAGGCGTCTGCTGGCCATTGTCGCACTTTTTAAGCAGCAGCGAGGCAGCTTCTCTGTAGACGATAATTCGTTATTAGAAAACATTCTTCGGGGGAAAAATCTTGCATCGAGAAATCTTACCGCTGGCTGGCAAACTTTTTCACATGCACATCGTTTACAAGCTGCTGTTTGGTCCAGTCATTGAGCAAGAATTCAATCATATTGCACGAGCATTTGGTGTCCATAAAGTCGAGCAGTAGATTATCCTGAATGAGCAGCTCCAAGGCCTCCACTAGCTCTGGTATATAATCAGAAGGGGGCGGCTGCTCTCCGGGCACACGCTGCAGGGCATGCAATTGTTTGATAATATGCGGCATCTTGAAGAACATAAATGCCCCCCACATGGTGTCCGGACTGGTGTCGGCCACATTGCTCAGGGTGAGGAAACCCGCTCTTATAATCTCGTAGAACAGACGTGTATTTGTGTAGCGCTTCAGACGCTGTAGCATTTGCAACTCAGCCACGTAGTAGCTGGTCTCCTTGCAAGGTATAAGCAGCACCTCCACGGCCAGCAGAGGTTGGATACAGTAGGAGATCTTCTCTGCCGGCAGCACATTCAGCTTTTGCAAATCCAAATGTGAGACATCAATGTAGGCGAACTGTTGCAGCTGCTGCTCCACTCCGGGAGAGCTGAGAGTGAAATTGGAGTTGGTGAGGGATCCCTTGATGGCCGCATACTTGTCCCGTATCTTTCCGTGGCACTCGAACTCCTCGCGAGAGCCCACATAGAGCATGGAAAGCATGAACTGATGCTGGCTAATCCGATCAATAACCACACAGGTCTGGTCTAGCATATACGACTGCTCGGCGCTTATCTCCCCGTACAGCTCATAGTGCTGGACCGTGCGTGCAAAGATCTGGAGCAGCCAGTAGATCAGTTGGACCACAGCGCCCGGCAGCACAGCCTCCTCCGATTTGATGCTTCAAAGCACAGTTGATTCGATTAGAGGGATTATTGATAACAGATTAGAGAGAGATACTCACCGACAGGTCACACCATCCACAATGCTAACTAGAAACTCCAGCAGCGATGTGATGCAGTAGACACGCTCCAGTTTATCATATCTGGCTATGCAGCGGAGCACTGCGGCATGCGAGACGAGGTGGGCACACAACGAGTGCTTCAGGTAGTTGAGTACCAGCTGAGAGGACAAAAATCATAATGGTTTAAGTTAAGGTCAAATATCAAGGAGGTAACACTCACTGGATTGGCTGTGGAGCCAATCAGCGCCTGCTGCATGAGGCAATCGGCCAAATTGTACACATCTCCACTGACGCCTCGGGGCAGCACCTGAAAATCGGAGGCACAATATTTATTAAATTATAAAACATCTATCTATGCCTTTCCTGTCAAGTCTTCATAGGGATTCCTGCCGAATCTCCAAACCAATCAGTGCTATCCTAACTATTGTAAAACTGACATGGTAAAAAGATCAAGTCTCCTTATTTCTGGTCTATTTATTCTGAATTTTGGTAAGAATATGTCCCGCTCTATGTCTCTATGTCTCTTGAGCAACCGCGCGCTTCTGCGAAGACGCATCACATTGGCCGGACTATACACAGGCCGCTGTCCCCTGAAAGCTGAGAGAGGGTACGCCGCGTACCAATTTAAACAACCCAAGACATTTTACTATCCAGATCGTAAACAAGAAGCGGAACGTAAGAGTGGCGTTGCCACTGAACAAGCGCAACGTCAGCCCGAAGATGGCGGCAAGCCAAAAGACTTTTACTACAAGGTCCTAGGCGTCGGCAAGTACGCTACCAGCAAGGAAATACGCAACGCCTACTTAATGCTAGCCAAGCGCTATCATCCCGACAAAATGAGCTCGGGGAGGTCCCTGAAACACTTTCAAGAGATCTCCAATGCCTATCATATTCTGACAGATGAAAACAAAAGGCTGGAGTACGATCAACTGGGGGGTGTCAAGGACGAGAAGGCGTTCCTCGAGCAGGCAACTGTGAATCCGACGATCTTGGGGCAAAGGCTGGACGAGGCTAAGAAACTTCAGGCGGAGACAGACGCAAACGATGGTGAGCTGTCGTGTCAATGTGTCCTTGGAACCCCTAGATTAAATAGTAGTCTCCCCTCCCGTATAGAAATCAATAATCTGAAGCAGCTGAAAGGCAAGAGCTTTGAATTGAGTCTTAGCTTCGAAGAAGCCGCCAATGGGTGCAAGAAGCGCGTGAACATACGCTACCTGCGGAAGTGTGGCAAGTGCGGCGGCAAGTCGCAGTTGATGACGCATCGTGATGTCGGGAAGGAGCCATGCCGACGCTGCAATGGCGCAGGCAAGGTGACCAAGCGGACGGTGACCTTTACGGCCGAAAAGACATGTGAACACTGTAAAGGAAAGGGGTTCATCAACCGCCGCGACTGCGAGCCGTGTGGCAACCGCGGCTTCATAGCATCCGGTGTCGAGGTGCTGGTTAAGGTACCGCCTGGATCGAAGGACGGCGATGTTATCACCATCCAAAACCCGAATACCCAAGAACGTGTTAACTATCGCCTGGTGGTCGAACGCAGCGACTACTTTCGCCGAGATGGCCTTAATGTCCATAGTGACAAGCTGATAACTATATCGCAAGCCATTTTAGGCGGCAGTTTCACTGTTCGCGGCCTCCACGAGCCTGTGGAAATACGCGTTGACCCAGGAACGCAGACAAATAGTGAGATAATAATCAAGAGCAAGGGCATACGCTGCGAGAATGGAGTGGGCAACCACGTAGTAACTTTGAAAGTTTTCATACCTACAAAACTTTCAATGAAGCAGCGTCTTCTGATCCTGAGTTTAGCCCAGGCAGAAGACCCAATTTTCGATCGGCAAAACCTCAAAGACAAATAGCATAGCGCTTCAAAACTAATCTTGTTAAATTTTCTGTTAAATTACTCTGTCAATTACTCTGTTAAATAATGTTTAAATTAAGTATGCATTTCAAACGACAAACTATTTGGTTGTTGCTTGCCTTCTTTATGTTGATGCCCCATTGAGAGTCCGACCAGCGTTCTCGCCACGCCACATAGATGAGCTGAAGGATTTTGTTGTTCTCCTTCATATCCCTCGCTCAAACTCCACTCTCCTTCCGTGATGCAGTTTCTTCTTTATTTAAAATTTTTAAGTAACTAAATTTTGTTACTTTTCAGTTGTTTTCTTTTTTTTAGAGCACCGCACCGTAGTGTGACCGCGGATTTATCGATTAAATATACCGTCCCACCCTCAGAAATATACCGAAACATACCGCCTCATTATCAAAATATACCGTAAATATACTGACGAATTCATGCTGTATCATACTAGCTATATAGAACATTTAGCCATGCCCACATAATTTTATACGATTGATGAATCAATTTTCTACTTGATTGGTTTAATTTAAGTACTTGCTTTTATTGGATTTCTATATGACGATGAAAATTAAATTTAATAGATTGATGAAATTGACCAAATATACCAATATATACCGAAATACCGTAAATATACCGTCGGTTTTGACGTCAAAATATACCGCACAGTGCTGGAAAATGGTTAGAGCTGAGTCGGGTTCTTTGGCGCCATAAAGTGAATTTAAATTCGGTAAGCATTAATTTAAATAATTTATTGAATACAATAAAGTTGCATATGAGTTTCCTTTGTAAACAGTTTTTAAATATTATTTTCTAAAATATTTGACTTTGTACAAAATACTATTTATATATGCCGAAAATTGTTCCTCCATTCCACACTCAAATTTGTTCACTCCTTTTTTGGTTTGTTTTGCAAATGTTTGATTTAAATTGAAAATGTATTACTGAATGTGTGTAGTGACGACGTGCGCTTAGTGTAAGATTTTTTTTTGATTCGACTAAACAGTAGCTAGGCAATAAGTTTAAATTTATATGGATTTCGGTGGATTTTTTAGGAAATTAAAGCAGGGCAGCAAAATAAAACTAATTTGCAAAGGCCGTTTATTTGTAAAAAGCAGGGCAAATCAATTCAATTATGAAAGCAAATCTATAAATCGTTTTAAATTATTAATTAACAACTAACTTAAGAGTGTATGACAAAAAGCATTTTCCTATTCCAAAGGCAGCGCCACGAACGGGACGGGGGCTTAACAACTAAGCATTGCTTGTATTTATAATGGGTTTAAAGAAAAAAGGAGAAACGCGACACGCGAGTGGTGTCCCTTTTTGCTGGTAAAAAACAAGGAAGCGGTCGCCATTGATAACATTAAAAGCTAAATTAAGTCTATGACCTATTTATTTCTTTACTTAAATATGCTTGACGCCACACAGAGGCTACTACCGTCGCCCAATCTTCATCGTCGCCAGCTGCATGAGCTCCAAATTGCAATCACTTTAGCATCATCGTCCGTAGTACTTTGAGGAGTGAGTTTGTTGTTATGGTTTCTGATCTATTTCTCTGGTTGTTCGCGAATTGAATTTGCATCTAGGTGGATGAAGGTCCTCCACCCACTGGTTCGTCACCCTTTACGGCCGAGGCGTAGCTAGCCCCAGCGCTTCCACTTCCGCTGGCACCGCCACCGCCACTTGTGGAGCTGCTGCCACCTGGCTTGTCAGTGGCAGTCGATTTTCCATCAGCACTTCCACTAGCACCAGCACCAGCACCACTGGGGGGAACGCCAGCAGCACCGCCGATGCTTACGCCACTGTTCAGGCCTAGAGTTTGAGGTGAATCAACTAGAGAATTTGTTTCGATTGTTTGTGTCGGTTAGGATGTGTGGGTTGTTGTGGATTTGTGTGCAAATTGCAAACTGTTTTAAGCACCTTTAATATCCATGGCATAATGATCTTCCAAACGTAGATCGTGTCGCTTGATCAACTGGCACTCGGCACCCTCGATAGATGGTATGGAATATACATACAGATAACCATCCTGCGAGGCAATCAAGAGTCTGCAAAAATCGTAAACAATTGATTTGATAATGCCAAACCATGATAGGCCATGCTTTTCTTTCACCTGAGCTGTTTTTGTATCGTGGTAATGGCGCACATGCGACGCACTCCTGCCTCGGGCAGTGAGACCGAAGCAAAAGCTCGTCCTTGGCTGAACACATCGGTCACCTGCGTTGGCAGGTAGCTGGTGACCGTTTTGCTTAAGAATCTAAAAAACGAGTAACTTGCATGAGAGAGTAGATTTTGGTGAGTTGAGTGGTTGGTTGGTTGGTGGTTTGATTGTTGTTGTTGTGGTTGTGGTTGGTTTTTTTTTGGTGGTTTTCGAGAAAATGAAAGAAAAGAAAAATAGATAAATGTCAAGCGCCACACGACAGAGAAGAAAAACAAGAACACAACTAAAAGCAAGAAAATAATATGTTTGGGGGCCCTACGCAACACACACACACACCCTCACACACAAATAAATGAAAGATTCGATAGAAGTCGAGAGTGTAGAGTCTGGAGTGGAATGAAATGAATTAAGCGGAGGACATATGTTTATAGTAGATTGTGTACATAACACCAACCCTCCCCATGACCTATTTTGTTGCCCATAAAACGTACAAATACAAAACAGCTAGCTAGAACACAGGACCAACTGGTGAATCCAACACCGCTTACCCCATCCAGTCATCGGTCGATTGCTTCCCATGATCAGCTGTCTCGGCGGCGCTGCGATCCAAGCGAAAGATGTGCACAGTCTCCGTGTTGGAGCTGGATACCAAGTATTCCGAACAGTTGCTGAACGAGAGTGATACAATGGAGACGCAACGTTTGAGGCCACGTCGCAGCTCAAACAGTCGACTGCCATCCTGGGAGCTGAATACGCGTATGACCGTGCCGCGTTCGCTGGCTGTGGCTATTTCCGTGCCCGAGGGGCTGAACGCTATGGCCGCCAATGGAGTGTCGTGGGCGGGTATCATAGTTTTGGCGTGCAAATTGATGGCATCAAAGATCTGCACTTCGCCGGAGGTGACGCTGCCCGGATAGGCTAGATAGCAGTGCTCCGAGGATGACGATAGGGCGCAGAGACCCAACGGATTGCAGGGTGTGTCCCGGATGGTGTGCACCACTTTCATGTCCTGTATGTTGTGAATGTAGAGCGACTCCTCAAGGCAAACGATCAGGCGCTCTCGATTCAACTTCACCGCCAGAATTGTGTTCGCATACGAATAGTTGCAGATCTCGCTCTGCTTCTTGAAGTGGCACACCTTCAGCTTACGCGGCGCCCGCTGCGACACAATGGCCACCAAGGAGCTCTCGAACAGGCGCTCGATAAGGAACAGCTCATCGCTCTTCGTGTGATATATCTTGTCCAGTGTCGAGTCCACAGACCCCAGGCTGTACAGGCTGTAGCCCCCGCTGGTGGCGACTGCAAGTGATCTAGAGGGGCAGAAAAAGACACATAAGAATGACTAAGATCTGCGATAACAGTTCCTTTGTCAGAGGCTGCTGCCTTACGTTATGTTTTGATTGAAGTTCACAAACACTTCGCCCGCATCCACGTCGGGTCGGCCCAGCAGGCTCATCATCGTTGTGCTGTGTGCAACGGGACTAAGGAGCTGCAATAAAAGATTAAGCAACAAAACAAAAAACTTAAGTTGTGGAAGCCATTCCCCATTGCAGCATAGGTTTTAGCCACTGTTTTAGTGCGGTGGCTAATATCAAAGCAGGCAGCGCAATAAATATGTTAATAAATACATCAACATGCACGTACATACATGTACATACATATGTCCGAATGTACACGTTGGGGATAGGGGCTGCTGATAAAAGCAGCAACAACAAACAAAACACAAAATCTACGTGACTAGGGAGCGTTTTTTTACCTCTTTGTGTAGGAAACGTTTTCTGTTCGCTTAAATTAATATTTGCGGGACCACACTTACGAGTTGCAGGGTGAATATTTTACTGAAGCTACGTAATATTTAATGATATTTGGATTTTTTTGTCGCGCAATTGTTTTTGCTCTGTTTTGCACACACACACACAATCATCCACACATATGCAGCTTGGACAGCAACAGAGAAACCAGGGCGGGCAAATTAAAGAGAACCCATGGTTGTATTTTACAACTAGTCACCGACAGTGCTGTAAAGTGCGGTGGCGACATTCCATCTGCCCATCCCTAGGAGTGTTTCTTCTTCTCACTGCATAAAATTTTTTTTAATCTTTTTAATATGCATATTTTTGTCTGAAATAAAGCAAAAATGAGCAGAAGAAAAACCAGAATTTGGAAATAGTGTGACGTGTGGCTCTGCAAGAGAAGATATCGTGCCTTGTTCGAGAGTGTAATAGCCTAGCATAGAGTAAAATCGATGCTTGATGCTGTCTGCAGCGCACATCTTATGGGGAAGTGCATGTGCAATATTCATAGTTCTACATAAGCAATAACATAAAAATGTCTAGTAGTAAAGGCAGTAACACGAAATTTTAAACCGCGTATGATCAACGGAAAGCTACTTAACCATTTCGAATTGCCCAAGATGCAGACAGACAGATACCTAAAGCAATAACAAAGTGCTCGAACCAAAATAAATACATATACATATGCATATGTACATACAAAGCGATATGTATTGCTGTTGATTTTTTTTCGTTTATTAGCCATATTCGTGTGTACTTTAAAAACTCTACTTCTGCTGATTACACAAAAGAGATCCTCAACGAATACTTTATGTAAGTATGTAAACAGACACCTTGCGGGCTTTTAATTGTGACGTTTGCTAAGCGTGATAAGGAAATGGTTGGCTTATCTTTCATCTCCAACCTGGCTGCTTCTGGCCCCCATGTCGCCACCTCCTACCCCCCATTGTCTTTGCTTGCGCGCTTTTTTTTACTTTTTCTAATCAGCGTCGGGTCAGCGCTGTGCGTCGTGATTTGTAGTACCGTTAGCTTTAATTTTTGGTACTCCACGCACGGTACCGTTATCACAGTCTGCTGTGTGCGAGCGTGGGCCGTTTTTGTACTTTTCCAGCGTTCGTTGGATGTTCCGTTCTGTTCCGTTCAGTCAGCCCACAGTCCGCGGAAGAGAAACAGAGACCAAGTAGGTTCGCAACCCATTGCACTCTTAATTGCATTTTGCATATGTATGTTTGGATTCGCATGTGTGTGTGCACCTTCCCCTCATTCTGATTAGGCATTGGTGCTGCACAGTGGTTGCAAGTCACGCGAAACACCAATAAAAAGAATATAATCTCGGCATTTCGAGTATCAGTGTAACTGAACCACAGTGCGGCGCGTTTTGTTCATTTATTTTGTAGCGCGATAAATTAAACTATTACCCTCTTAATCCTCCAGCTCCAATTCTCGAATATGTCCGACGGAGTGAGCATCTTACACATCAAGCAGGAGGTAGACACATCCTCGGCCGGAGCAGCCTGCTACAGTCCCACCTCAAAGGCAACGACAGCGCAAAGCAACTCCTGCAACAGCAATAGCGGAATGAAGTCCTCCCCGTCCGTGTCACCAGAGCGTCAGCTGTGCAGCTCAACGACTTCCCTATCCTGCGATCTTCACAACGTTTCGCTGAGTAACGACGGCGACAGCATCAAGGGCGGCGGAGCGGGCAGTGGCAACGGCGGCGGAGGATCGGCTATCAATGCCAGTGCAAATGCTGGATCCGTTCGTGATGAGCTGCGTCGCCTGTGCCTGGTGTGCGGGGATGTGGCGTCTGGATTCCACTATGGTGTCGCCAGCTGCGAGGCCTGCAAGGCCTTCTTCAAGCGCACCATTCAGGGTAACATCGAGTACACGTGTCCAGCGAACAACGAGTGCGAGATAAACAAGCGGCGACGGAAGGCTTGCCAGGCCTGTCGCTTCCAGAAGTGCCTTCTCATGGGTATGCTCAAGGTAACCTTGACGATCCAATTTCTAATCATTCTTTGTTATTAATTATTCACCAATTTGTGCTATCGCAGGAGGGCGTGCGTTTGGATCGGGTGCGCGGAGGGCGGCAAAAGTATCGACGGAATCCCGTCTCGAACTCGTATCAGACTATGCAGCTGCTCTACCAGTCCAACACCACGTCGCTGTGTGATGTAAAGATACTTGAAGTGCTCAATTCCTACGAGCCGGATGCCCTGAGCGTGCAAACGCCATCACAGCAGCCGCACACGACCAGTGGCTGCAATGATGAGGCCTCCTCCTCGTCGGGTAGCATTAAGCTAGAGAGCAGTGGCGGCGGCGGCGGCGGTAGTAGCAGTGCGGGCGTCACGTCAAATGGAACATGCATTTTCCAAAACAACAACAACGATCCCAATGAGATACTCAGCGTGCTGAGCGATATCTACGACAAGGAGCTGGTCAGTGTGATTGGCTGGGCCAAGCAGATTCCTGGCTTTATAGAGCTCCCCCTCAACGATCAGATGAAGCTGCTGCAGGTTTCGTGGGCGGAGATTCTAACACTCCAACTGACGTTCCGATCGTTGCCTTTCAATGGAAAACTGTGCTTCGCTACCGACGTCTGGATGGACGAGCTGTTGGCCAAAGAGTGCGGCTATACGGAGTTCTACTATCACTGCGTTCAGATTGCCCAACGCATGGAGAGGATATCGCCCCGTCGGGAGGAGTACTATTTACTGAAGGCTCTTCTCCTGTCCAACTGTGACATCTTGCTCGACGATCAGAGTTCCCTGCGCGCCTTTCGCGACACCATACTAAATTCACTGAACGATGTTGTCTACCTGCTTCGCCACTCCTCCGCGGTGTCCCATCAACAGCAGCTGCTGCTCATCCTGCCCTCGCTGCGGCAAGCAGACGATATTTTGCGACGCTTTTGGCGCGGCGTGGCACGCGATGAGGTAATTACGATGAAGAAGCTGTTTCTGGAAATGCTCGAACCGCTAGCCAGGTGAAAGAAACAAAAATAGAAGTAGAAGTCTAGTTGATCTAGTTGATAAGTCTGGGTGCAAATATAGTCATAAGATTGGACGTACTCCTTGTATACTAGTGTGCCTAGTGTGTGTTTAAGCCCTAGAGTAAGCATTGTAATTGTACATACAATAGTTAGTAAAGTACTTGTCCGGGTATGATTAGATTGAAAAGAAAAACGATCTTTTTTTTAATGGTTTACAACACCCTACTTAAACCTAAAATGGTGGTGTGGTTTTACACTAGAATTTCTAGAACGATGCAAATACCTTCCAAAAAGGAATGCATACAGGGCAAAGGATAGGATTTAGAAAGCCAAGGATTACGCTGCTTCTGTTCCTGTAGCTTCTTAGATCTAATCCCTTTTGTTATGTATGGATTTTGGATCCCCATTCCCCCACCAATCTGATCCAATCCATGAGCTTATGGCTTAAGAGGCTTACAATTAGTGCTATATCGATGGTCATATTTACATTTTTTTGCAGACTAGAGACGTTGCGTTACCAACTCCAATGGTATTTTGGGTTTGGCATACAGGCACACACGAATTTACACTACATATAGGTCTATATTTAGGGGCGACTTCGCTGCAAGTCGGGCGAATCGAAGTACTTGTTGGAGCTCTCTTGGAACCGGTCGCTGCGCGCCAGTTCGTTGCGAAAGTAGGAGATTGTCTGCCGCAGACCCCTTTCGAGCGGAACCTTTGGCTCCCACTTCAGATAGTGTCTGGCCCGCGTAATGTCCGGTTTGCGTCGCTGGGGATCATCCTCCACGGCTTTGGTCTGCTTAATCGGACTCGGTCCGCCCACCAATTGCTTGATGATTTGGGCAAACTCCTCGATGCTCTGCTCCACGGGATTGCCCAGGTTCACCGGCTGAGTGTAGTTGGATGCCATTAGTGCTATCATCCCATCAACCAGATCCGAAACGTACTGGAAGGAGCGCGTCTGCCGGCCATTGCCATAGACAGTGATGGTCTCGTTGCGCAGAGCCTGTAGGATGAAATTGGACACCACACGGCCATCGTTCATGTGCATCCTCGGTCCGTACGTATTGAAGATACGGGCCACGCGAACTTGGACTTTTTCCTGCGGGTAAACAGAAACAACAGATTGGTGAGCGATGGTATAGAAATCTTATATCATGACGAACTGCTCCCATGCGGAACGTGAAACTTTGCACGCCAATTAGTGGCTGGCCGCTGGCTGATTCAGCATTCACAGCATTCCAATTGAAATCGTTTAATGCTTGAGTGCAGATCAAATCAGGAAAATACTGCTTAATTTCTGGATGCGAGCCAGAAATGCAAGTGACGTCGAATCGATTTACGAACATTCACGTACCTGTTTGGCATACGCATAGCTCAGGGTCTCGGAGACACGCTTTCCCTCGTCATAGCAGGCTCGTGGTCCAATTGGATTCACGTGGCCCCAATAAGTCTCCGGCTGCGGATGAACTGTCGGATCGCCGTACACTTCCGAGGTGCTGGCAATCAGAACCTTGGCCATCACTCGCTTCGCTAGGCCCAGTACGTTAATGGTGCCCATGGTGTTTGTCTTGATGGTTTTCACCGGATTATACATGTAGTGCGGTGGGGAGGCCGGCGAGGCCAGGTGATAGATCTCGTCAATTTCAATGAACAGCGGATTAACAATGTCATGGTGGATGAGCTCAAAGTTCTCGTGTCCCAGCCAGTGGGCCACATTGCGCTTGCGACCGGTGAAAAAATTGTCCACCACAATTACTTCGTGACCCTGGATCATCAGATCATCAACGAGATGGGAGCCCACAAAGCCTGCTCCTCCGGTGATGAGGATTCTTTTGCGATTCTTGTAATTAAGGTATTTGACTTTGGGATATTTGCGAGGCGTGCTGGTCTGGAGCGAACGGATTTGCTCTTCTAACTGGGCCAATTGCTCTTTGGTGCGCTGCAGCTCCGCACGCTGCTCTTTGATAAGGGAATTGTGGGCATCGTAGGCGTTCTGCAGGCTTCTTTGTATAGCATCTTCCGTGGGTGGCCACTGGCCCTGCTGCTCCTCCTCAATGGGTCCGGACAGCCGTCCCACCACCCCCACACCACCAGGCATTCCCACGGTGGAGGCACTGATCGCTCTGTACAAGTAGACCACCAGCAGCAAGGAGAACGATGCTGCGGCGACTATTTTTAGGCGCTTCTTTGTTGCCGTCATCATCGTGACGATGACGTTTGGCTTGCTTTGTGAGAACTAGACTGCTTCCCAATGCTTATCAACGATTGAAATCGCCACATTGCATTCTTAAACTATAAAACTATATTAACAATTTAGACAATGTTATCAGGCACCGAAACGATATCGATAAATTTGTTACTGAAAGTATTTGCAGGGCTAGGAAATGACTTTCAGCCCCAAAATAAATACCAACTAAGTGTATAAAATACTATTAGTATTTTTGAGTCAGCTGCTTGTAGTTTTTGCGATTCATTGCAATTTTATATTTTGTTAAAATATTTTCACAATCAACAATTAAGAAGTGCAGAACATGCCGAACAACAAGCCAGCCTCATCCGATGTGGACGAAAATGCTGCACAGGACCTTACGCAGGCGGTCAAAGAAGTGACGGCAGCATCGGAGGAAATGTTGGAAAAAGTCATTGCCGGCTTAAAAATGCACGACTCTGAGAACGAGAATGAGGCTTTGGCGCAGGAGACCACAAATGGCGCTACCTCTGCGGCGGCTGCAAGTAAGCTTTACCACTCCCACTCCCACACCGAAAACACAGACCATCCTTAAAATTACAAAAATGAGGTTAGGTTTGGTCAGGAATCATTTTTCGCGGTGGGAGGAGCATAGCATGCCTATGATATTAATATATTCTAATGAATAACTACATCCGATTCCTTTTCAGGCAAGCAGCAGGCCTTACTCCAGGCTGTCTCTGATGTGGTGGCTAGCCGGCAGGCGAAAAAGTTTGCCTTTTGGTCCACACAGCCAGTGACAAAGCTGGATGAGCAAGTGACCACCAATGAGTGTATTGAGCCGAACAAGGAGGTCGCCACAATTCGAGCCGAACCGTACACTTTGCCCGGCGGTTTCAAGTGGGTCACATTGGATCTCAACGACACCAATGACCTGAAGGAACTGTATACTCTGTTGAACGAGAACTATGTTGAGGACGATGACGCCATGTTCCGATTCGACTATCAACCAGAGTTCCTCAAATGGTCGCTGCAGCCACCTGGCTGGAAAAGAGAATGGCATGTCGGTGTGCGCGTTGAGAAGTCCGGCAAGCTTGTGGGTTTCATCTCAGCCATTCCGAGCAAACTCAAGGCCTACGACAAAGTCTTAAAAGTCGTCGACATTAACTTCTTGTGCGTGCACAAGAAATTGCGAAGCAAACGTGTCGCCCCGGTCTTGATACGTGAGATAACGCGACGCGTCAACATTACGGGTATTTTCCAAGCTGCCTATACTGCCGGAGTTGTCTTGCCTACTCCGGTGGCCACCTGTCGGTACTGGCACCGTTCGCTGAATCCCAAGAAACTGGTGGATGTGCGCTTCTCGCACTTGGCTCGCAACATGACCATGCAGCGCACTGTGAAGCTCTACAAACTGCCAGATCAAACTAAGACCAAGGGATATCGTCGCATCACAGCCAAGGATATGGACAAGGCCCATAAGCTGCTCGAGGACTATCTGAAGAAATTCTCACTCTCCCCAGTATTCAGCAAAGAGGAGTTCCGTCACTGGTTCACACCCCGGGAGGGCATCATCGATTGCTTTGTGGTGGCGGATGAGAAGGGCAACATCACCGATCTGACCAGCTACTATTGTCTGCCATCCTCTGTGATGCACCATCCGGTGCACAAGGCTGTCCGGGCCGCATATTCCTTCTACAACGTTTCGACCAAAACCCCTTGGCTGGACCTGATGAACGATGCATTGATATCGGCCCGTAATGTTCAAATGGATGTCTACAACGCCCTAGATCTGATGGAAAACAAAAAGTACTTTACACCATTGAAGTTCGGGGCCGGCGACGGAAACCTGCAATACTATTTGTATAACTGGCGTTGCCCGGCCATGCAGCCGGAGGAAATTGCCCTGATTCTCATGTAAGAAGACTCTACCACTCGCACTTTCTCACACCAGACCAGTCTTTTCTACATTCTCGCCCCGTTCGAATCACGTTGACCAAATTCCCCACATCCCGCCAGCTGTGCTGAAAGTCTAACTTTTCTTTAATCACGTGCGGGCGGGCGCTTCTTTACTTAGCTTTTCTCTACACAGGCGATTTTCCAAGACGAAAAGTTCTTTACAAAAATTTGTTTATAAAAAATGCATTTGGCAATTGCCAGGCTTGAATATTTTGTACGAATAAAAACAACACGAATAATATGCGTATTAGTAATAATTTGAATTATGGAATGCATAGCGTATAATTTTTTTGTCAAATATGCTAATAAGTTTATTAATGAGTTTAAATTGTCCCGCTTAATTCTACAGTCTGGCAGCGCTTCACTACAGACCCACAAGAGTATAATAGCATTTAAGTTATATAGTATCAAATCGCACACTGTATTAACGAACAGCAACATAGATATAGCTATTTTGATTATTTTATATTATTTTAATAGACTTAAATTGTCGTTCTTTGTACTACAGTCTGGCAGCACTGAAACAGCTGATCGGTCTTGCAGCGCGCGCTGTATTGTATACTGCATGGTCACACTGCTGCTCTCTTGTGCGACGAAAAAATGATTTGGCTTTTCGTCTCCAATTCCGGCAGGAACGGTCTTCCGGCCAAAAATTGAGCAGACGGTATATTTACGGTATAGCGGTATATAAGATCAATTTTATCTATTTAATTTAATTTTAAAAGGTATATTTGAGAACAATGGTATATATATATATTTTTTTTGTTTCCAACAATTTCGATTGGCGCTCTTGAGGGCCTAATTGAGAGTTTTTGGCCCTCTCGCCCTCTTCAAATCGGTTAAGGAATATCTAAAACGAGGAATATGCCTAATACAATTTGAATTCGTCAGTATACTTACGGTATATTTTTAAAATGAGACGGTATATTTTCGTATATTTCTGAGGATCGGACGGTATATTTTATCGGCCCCAAAATTTTCGCGCGCTCACCTTCGCTCCTCGCTCCTCGCTCTCCTTTATTGTTCACACTTCACACGTTTTCTTCGCAATTTGTAAGTACTGGCTTTAACCGTAAACCGTAAACTGAGCGGGGCTTGCTGCTCTAGCTGGAGTGGCAGGCATCTCGCATCTCACTCGCTCTCATTGTATATATGCATTTTGTAGGTGTATTCGTTCTGGACGTGTGGCTGCCGCAGCATTTGTTGATGTTTTAATTTGTATTGTTAACCATGGACGATCCAATCTTTAAGCAAAAATATGAAAAGTACAAGCTGCGCGTCAAGTTATGGGAGAGGGACTTTAAGAAGAAGCATGGCCGTGTGCCCTCCAAGGTGAGATTGAAATTTGAGTGCAGCACGCATAGAATCTGCACTTTGTTTATTTGTTTGCGGACAGTACGACATACGCGAGGCCGGCCAGGACATCCGTGACTCCTACAAGATGTATTACAAGCTCAAGACTTCATTTCTGGAGGAGACCCTCAACGACGTGCTCAGCGAGGATGGGTTCGACGTACTGGAAATGTCGCAGGCAAGTGATCTGGGTGTCACCCTGCTGGACAGCGATATCAGCATGCAGAATGCACCCCAACTACCGATGGATATATCATCTATTGTGAATCAGCAAGCGCAGAGTGGAGGATTCTCCAATCTTGAGGAGTTGCCAAATCCGCAGGCCCTAACCAATCTCGTAAATCGTGATGAAAATCATGTGATAAGGAAATTCGAAGCCGTGGAAGAGCTGCAGCTCAATCAAAATGCCTGGGGCACAGATGTAAGCAAGAAGCAGCAGCCAGAGCCATTGGGCTCTTCAATACCACACGGTTCTGCTCAGCCAAAACAGCAGGCGGCCAGCTTAAAGCCTAGCCTTAGCGCCAAACTATTTCAATCCACACGCGGCTTTGCCAAGCGCAATCCCCGCAAGCCACTCTCACGCTGTCCCTCCAATGTGGGCGCCTCTGTCTCATCTGGTCGGCCAGGGCACGACGATCTCGCCGAAGAGCTGCCCGACTTTGAGACGATTCTCATACGCAAGGCGCAGGAATACAAAGAGAAAGAGTTGGCCATGATTGCCAATCCACATCTTGCCACGGATCAGCCCAAAGATGCCATCAAGACACAGGTGGACGAAGGCTGGCTGCAGAGGAACACTATGGAAAACACTCTTGACGCTGATATGCACAGCCCAGAGCTAGAGCCCAATAACAATGCCGATCATTTGCCCACGAAAGTCAACTACGGCCTGGCGAACATCGATCTGAGCATGCTGAGGCAAAGCAGGAGTTTGGAAGAACACCAGCAGCAGCCTGAAGTGAAGGCAGAGCCAAAGCAAGTGGCAGACACGGACGTGGTGGCGTTACCATCTGTTGAGCAGGAAGCGGACAGCGATTCCGACTCTGTTGTGGCCGAAAGTGACGAGGAGCCGGAACAGCAGGAGTATCGACAATTAGCCAAGCGACGAAAGGTTGTTCCTGAGGTAGAGCCAGAGGTACACGAAGCAGAAGCAAGCTCGGAACCGATGGAAATGTCCTTACCGGACCCCGAAGAAGAGACCATGCTCAATGACTTCTCTGCGGATGATGAAGAACAAGATGCCACCTACGAGCCGGACGGAGTAAAGAAAGGCAACGTAAAGCGTAAGCAAGCAGCCGGCAAAAGACAAACCACCCAGAAGCCCAAAGCAGAAAAGAAGCCAAAGGCAGAGAAGCAGCTAAAAGCAGAGAAGAAGCCAAAAGCAGAGAAGAAGCCGAAGGCAGAGAAAAAGCCAATGGCTGAGAAGAAGACCAAGTCAAAGAAAGCTCCTCCAGCTTCAGAGTCAGTGCCCGAACAAGAGGAAGAAGAACAGAGCCAGCCCCTGAATCCAGAAGATCTCAAATATATGCTTGCCCTGGAGGCGGGCGATGTAACCTCCGTGCCACGCATCAATCCCCGGGAACTGGAACTGGTAGACGAAACAGCCCAGCGCTATATAAGTACCTTTGCCACGCCCACAATGGCCGGAGGAGGAGGCAACTTCCCAGTGAATGAGAAGCGAGCTGCAGCCAGAAAAAAGCTAGAGGAGCGTGTGGCCTCGGGCAAACTGAACGAGAACTTTGTGACCATCAACATACAGAAAAAGAAATTTGTGAGAGGTAAAAAATCGGTGAATTTTACCAAATACAAGAAGCAGCAATGGAGGCACAAGAAGCACATAGCAGCATTGACTGGCCCCGACATGGACATGGGTGGCTGTGATGGTGGACTGCTCACCTGCTTCCAGTGCGGTGGCGTCGGACACTTTGCCCAGCAGTGCAAGATGAAGGGCGACAGTCTGCTACCGCTTTCCGCTCAGTTGGAAGAGGATCCCTCGCCGTTTCCCACGCTGGCCGAGGCCCAGGAAATGGCCTCGCAGGGCGCCCTGGTGGCCCACAGTCGCAACATTGAGCGACTGCCCCACGCGGCCAATGCGGCCATTCTACAAATAGACGAGGTGGAGGACTCGGATCATAGTGAGGAGAGCCACAGCGATGGGGAGAGTCAGCCTCGACCAGAGCCAGACTGGTCGAGCGATGATCCGGATATTGATTTTGAGGCCTTAGATGCTGCTGTGGAAGCTTCGCAGGCTGAGGCTCCGATCTCACCCATTAAGACCTACGTGGGGCACAAGATACCCGAAGAGTTCCTCAAACAGGCTGGCCTGGATGGCGCCTCCACTTCGACGACTGGGGGCTCCAGTCGCAGCCAGCATGGCGGAGTGCAGCCACTGTATGATCTTCTGCCCGACGGCAGTGTTCAGGCTGCAACACCAGAGGTACTGGAGGCCCTACACATGTTTGGTCACAGCAACTTTCGTAAAGGTAAGCTATGGTGGAGCAATCAATCATTTCATGCCTATTTCATTGATCATGATTCTTAGGTCAGGATCGTGCCGTTATGCGCACACTCTCTGGACTCTCCTCTTTGGTCACTCTAAGCACTGGCAGTGGCAAGTCGTTGTGCTACCAATTGCCCGCGTATCTGTACAATCGGCAGAGGGGTGCCATCACGCTGGTCATCTCGCCGCTGGTGTCGCTGATGGAGGATCAGGTGACGGGGGTGCCGCAGTTTCTTCGCGCGCACTGCCTGCACACCAACCAGACGCCCCAGCAGCGCATCAAAGTGCAGGAGATGATTGCCAACGGGGAGATTGACATTCTCCTGGTGTCGCCCGAGGCCGTTGTGTCGGGGGAGCGTGCCACAGGGTTTGGGGCCATTCTGCGTAAGCTGCCGCCCATTGCCTTTGCGTGCATCGACGAGGCACATTGCGTGTCCCAGTGGAGCCATAATTTTCGACCCAGCTACCTGATGATCTGCAAGGTCTTGAAGAAGAATCTTGGCGTGCAGACAGTGTTGGGTCTCACAGCGACGGCCACGCTGCCCACGAGGGTGAGCATCATCAATCACTTGGGCATCACGGATGGGGAGCGGGGCATCATTAGTGACACTCCCTTGCCAGATAATCTGGTCCTGTCCGTGTCCAAGGATGAAAATCGCGATGCGGCACTGCTGCAACTGCTCAACAGTGAGAGGTATTCAATTGATTATCCATTATCTAAACACTACGAGCCAACCCTTGGACTTCCTTTCAGATTCGAGTCCTGCCAGTCGATCATCATCTACTGCACGCGTCGTGATGAGTGTGAGCGGATTGCCGGTTTCATACGCACCTGTGTGCAGGATCGCAGGAAACCAGGTGGAGCCCAGGAACAGGGGAAGAAGCGCAAGCGTGTAAACTGGCAGGCCGAGCCGTACCATGCGGGAATGCCCGCCTCGCGGCGCCGCACCATCCAGAAGGCCTTTATGGGAAATGAGCTGCGCATTGTGGTGGCCACAATTGCCTTTGGCATGGGCATCAATAAGCCGGACATTCGGGCTGTTATCCACTACAATATGCCGCGCAATTTCGAAAGTTATGTGCAGGAGATCGGACGCGCTGGTCGCGATGGCTTGCATGCCCACTGCCATCTCTTTCTGGACGCGAGGGGCGGCGACCAGGGCGAGCTGCGGCGTCATGTGTACGCCAATTCCATTGATCGCCATGTGATAAGGAAGCTGCTGCAAAAGATCTTTGTACCCTGCAGCTGTGAGAAGCAATTTCCGAAAGGAACAGAACCGCAAGCCGCAGCTATAGAAGCAGACGGAACACGGTACCACATCTGTCCTGGGCATGAGATTGGCTTCTCTGTGGAGAAGACCGTTGAAGCTCTGGACATTCCCGCCGAGAATATATCAACGCTGCTCTGCTACATGGAACTTGAGCCGCGCTGGTGCATAAATGTCCTCAGCTCAGCGTATATCATGGCCAAGGTGATCTCCTACGGCGGCCCAAAGTATTTAAAGTAAGTGTGTGTCAATCTTGAAGTGAAAGAAATCCTCTATATTCTCCCCTTTGGCAGGCATGCTGCCAAAGAGTGTCCGCCACTGGCCATGGCCATTGCCCTGCAGATTAAGGGCAAGACCTTCAAGGATGACTCGAATATCATCGAGTTTTCGGTGACGGATATTGCCGCCGGCATTGGGTGGAACAGCGGTGTGGTCAAGTACCAGCTGAAGGACCTGGAATGGATAAAAGGTAAGAATAACAGTGTGGATTAAATGTGAAAGCTTTCTATCATTCTCTCCCATCCCTTTTGGCAGTTGGTGGATATCCAAAGCGTTCGCCCATCACTGTCAGTTTCTATGATTTGGGCTTCCGCATTAAGGTGCCCGGTGACTTCACCGAAACGGAGATTGATAATGCACTGGATACGCTCTATACGCGCTCCGTCAAGCAGGAGAAGACACAGCTGATTCAGCTGCAGTACGTAGCCCATGGCCTGGCTGCCGTGGCCTACAGTTCGTGTCACCACTGCTGTAGTGCGGACTTTCCCCAGGACCGATGCACACAACTGAAGGCCATTGTGAGGAATTACTTCCTCAACGACTATCCGCAGGATCTTGAACTGGAAATCGAGGTAAGGAAAATGCATATCTTCCTAGGGCAAACTCCTGAATTATTACATACAATATTCATTATAGCCCAGCAATGTGCCGGATGAAAGCATCGTTGATGATGTTCATTCCCTGATCAACATGTACCCCGACAACACATTCACTGGACGAAACATTGCCCGCATATTCCATGGCATCACGAGTCCAAATTACCCGGCCGTCATGTGGGGACGTTGCAAGTTCTGGCGCGCCCACATGAAAGTCGACTTCAATCGTATTCTCCAGTTGGCCAATCAAGAGATTATCAAACGGCGGACTTGAGTCAAAATTTTCATTGTCGGCGCCGAAGCAGACCTTTGTTCCTTTTAAGAATAGTTTGATATGGTTGATCCTGTTCTGTAAGGCTAAGCGGAATTTTTAAGTCTGTTCAAATAAACTAAAATATGTAGAAATACTTGTTGCTTTTTGCCAATCATTATTTATATACCCTTATACATATATATTGATGCAAGCTGGGAATAGAAAACAGAAACGATCGGGAACATTGTGAGCCGCGGTTTTACATTTGTACCCAGTTAAGAGAGAGAAAGAGAGAGAGAGAGAGTCAGCGCGTTGAAGACGGCTGGCTATATTGATTCGATGTACACCAAATTCTTAAATTTTTTTAAACTAGGCGTCAAAGAAAACGTACGGACTGGCAGACATGGGTCAATCGACTCGGCTATTGATGCTGACCAAGAATATATATACTTCATGGGGTCGGAAACGCTTTCTTCTGGGTGTTACACACATCCATTTACACCAAAAATCGAATATATCTAATGTACTCTTTTGTAGTATCGGGTATAAAAACAATTTGGTTGGCAATAAGTTGTCTGTCCCAGCAGGACAGAAGCGCACCCCTTGGAGGATCCGAACATAACAAGCCATCGTCATCCTTCGACCTGGCCATCGAAGACAAGGACTTTGACTATGGAAACCATGGGAGGGGCTACGCGGGCTATGCAACTCTAGATAGATCTCGTTGTTGTTGGGTTTAAGAAACAAATCTATTCCACTTTTTTATTTATTTATAATTAGTTAAATTTTGATGAATAAAACTATTGAAAAATCCCTGGTCCTTGTTACTCCTATCACAGAAACAACAACCACTTTCAATTTGGTGGTACTTTCTGTTTTCCTGGTATCCTAGGTCAGAAAATCCGTCGCAAGTTGAGGGTTTCTGTTGTATAACAATTTTTGTGTTTGAAGAAACGGGAACTCCGTCTTTTCTTGCCGATCCTGGCGTGCCACGGCTTCTTGTGACCCCGGAATCAAGTCCTTGATTTGATAGTCCTTCTCAAGGATCAAGGATAATTCAAGTTCATTGTTTTCTTTACGTTATATCTCGGCGACACAGAGAGTCCAGAGTCCGATGTTTGATATTGTTAAGATAATGATTTTTATTTTATTAATTTACAAAAAAAATACACAATAAAAAAATACACATATTTTATGCCACTGCATACACGACTCGCACATGTACGTATATACAAGGGGAAATCAAAAAAATATGATTACAACGAATAGAATTCACAACTGCAGAACACAGAAAGTGGCTTGCATGGATCTTTCACGACTACATATTGTATTTTTAGTGCTCCATTGGGTTGAAGAACACGCGGCTTTTCCTTACGTCAGGCAGTAAAAGAAACCATGTTTAGTGCACAGTAATAAATTGCATTGAAATAACAACAAAGTGTAGAACAGAACCAAAGTTGTAAATATTACGGGCTATATTAAGGGTTAGATGTGGTTTCGTTTTGAATTTTGAACATGTTTTGCCTGAACTCATTTGAACTGAACTAATTTCGTTTGCATTATCGTATATATTGGCAATTAATTGGCAGATAAACACGTAGACAACAGATGCACGAAGGTATACATAGAAAGTCAAATAGTCGGATAGCGATATTAAAGTGTTAATATTAGGCCGATTATATATGGTATGGGTAGATAGTGCATAGATGTAGTTTCGCTAGTGGCTAAATACAATTAAAATTACATTATTCCTATTAGTATGTGTATGTGGATGTAAATGTTAAAAGCACTTTTGGCAAACAATGACATGGCGCCAGGCGAGAAAACATTTACTTAAGAAACTACTAGAAGACGGCACGGAACACGGGCCCTGCCAACTCATTCCAATCGAAAACTGTGCTTCTCCGTCTTCGTCTCAGAGCGGGATTCCGTTGTTGTTGTGAACGATTTGCGCTCCATCACGCGCTGTGTCATCGAGGTGAGTCGCTCCGAGCCTTGGTCGACAATGCTGATCTTGCCGCCATCTGTGTTGAGCGTCATCTGGGAGAAGCTCGATTCTAGGGGCTTCACCAGCGCCTGCTGCTGTTGTTGTTCGCTGCTGCTGGTGGTGTTGTTGCTGTTGGCCGACTTATCAAAGTTGCGCGTCTCGTATCTAGCAGTACAGTAAACCAGGATTAGTATAGGTATTAAGGATATTATCCCGCTTAGGACCTACCTTGACGTGTAACCCTCGTAGCTCTGACCGGGATAGCCATTTCCGCCCGTTAGCTGTACCACGCCGCCCTGGCCAAAGGTCTTGTCATGCAGGTCCTGCACGCATGCCTCCAGATTGCGATTCACTTGCGGTTTCTGTGGCACAGCCGGAGGAGCCGGAGCCGCAGCCGGAGCAGGAGCAGCAGCGGAGGAGGATGAGTTTTGCGTTTTAGTGCTGGACGATTCAAAGCTATGCTGGTAGTTGGCATTAGTGGGTGTGAGGCCGACGCCAGTGGGTGCGGATGATAGGCCGTTGCTGCCGCCAGGACTGCCTGGGTAGGGGCGCGGCACTGCATTGGCTGTTAGCTTGGGATTAGGGCGGAAGCTGTGACCCGAAGTGGCGGTTTGCATGTTAGAAATGGTCGTCGACAGCGGCGGCGGTGGTGGTGGAAAGTCTCCAATGGTATCGTGATCGTCCATTCCCGGGTAGTTGGCGGGCGGCGGAGACACGGCTCCCGGATGGTGGAAGTGCTGCGGCTGCGGACTGGCATAGTTGTAATGATGCTTCTGCTGACTGCTGCTACCGCCGCCGCCAGAGAAGTAGCTCGGCGAACTGGGAATCTCCCCAGACGCATAGTAGCCGCTGCGACCCAGAGTCTGTTAGGGTTACGGGTTAGAGGAGAGAGAGAAAGAGAGAAATACGGTTGGTTAAATAGGTTACGTGTTAGATTTTCGACCAATTAGAGCCCCACGCCACCGACTACTAATTAGAAATAAACATAAATGGTGCCTCAATTTCGTCATCAATCTCAATGCCAATCTTAATCACTGGTGCAGTCATCAATCAACTAAAAACAAAGTCTAACATGGTTGTAGGTAATGGAGCATTTGTCATACATTGTTCTGGCTCTTGTTGAGCGTCCCGTAGGCGTATTCCGTGTCACTCTCGTCGGTGGTGAAGCCTTGGGGATTCTTGGCGTATCGTTGCGCCTGTCGGACATGCTTCAGCCGCTGGCGCGCCTCCTCCAGCTCCTTCTCCTTGCGCAGAACGGCGGAGCGGGCGTTGATCTCCTGCGCCATGCCATCCACCATCGATGTGTTGATCTTCAGCGAGTGCTCCTCCTCCGCCTCCAGGCCCTGTTGGGCGGCATGCACCAGGTTGTCGGTGGACTTGATGACCGCATTGCCAGCCGCCTGCAGACGGCGTCCGGCCTCCGAATTGGGATTGGACTTCACCTTGCAGGCAATCAGCAGTTGGGCCGTGGAGGCAGCCACCTGCTTTGCCGTGGATATGAGCATCTCCTCGGTGCCCACACCGCGCACCAGATTTTGGGCGGCCTCTACCAAACTGTGTGTGGCAGCAGCCACCAGACGAGCGGCCGAGATGAGACCCTCCGACCACTGGCCATCGTCGGAGCTGGTGAGTGGACGGCGCGCTACTTTGCCCTGGTCAATCAGCTCACGCTGGGCAGCATTCGCTGCCCGCACCAAGGCCGCGGAGGCAGCCATGATGCCCTTGGCAGCCTCCAGGATCATCTCATCGAACTTCATGTTCTCGTCCAGTTCGATCTGCCGGGGTAGAAGAGAAGCCAACGATGGGAAGATTAATGTTTGTGCTCTCATGACGAAGGGTAACAAAGGGTAAGGTCATAATATCAAACACCATTTTTTAGTTGGGGGTTTAGTTCAGGCCTCGGGGGCTTGGGAGCTTGGGGGTTTGGGGGTTTAGTAGATTTCCGGGTATCACAGTAATAATATGTTTGATTCCTGGGTGAACTCTTGAATGTAACAACCAAGAATATCAAACATATCTCACTGGAATCCCCAATTAGTTCGTTGGGTTGGTTTGTGGGCAGATGAGAGTTAGGGTTAACTAGTTAAGAGTTACGTTTCGGGATAAATCAAGCACCGCTTAAACACTAGAATGAGTTTCGATCGTTAGTTTTTCACATTCACCGTACATTAACATTAACATTAACATTAACATGAGCATTAACGTTAATACAAATAATATTATTATATTTCGAATTGGTATTCCATTAAGGGAGAACCACCCACCTTCACATCGGCCTGTCGACGTGGTCGCAGCGAGGCCAACTTCTTGGCCGCAGCATCGATGGAGGCGGCGGCACCCAACAGCTCGTTCTCGGCTATGACTGTCGGGTCTTCGGGATCGATCCAGTCGGAGCCCTTCAACAGCCTGGCCATGGCCACCAGATCTGTGACGCACTTAGCCACGCGTCGCGATAAGTGCATGCGATCGTCGGCACTGCAATTGTGGAGGATGCCGTTCAGCAGATCCCTGTACGACTCGCCCACAGATGTGCCCGCCTCGAGCGTGCGGACACGCAACTCCTCCGTCTCGGCACAGTTCCAGGCCACGGAGCGACATACAATCAGCATGTCGGAGATGGCCCGTCTGCCCAGATTGGCTGCGGACACAATGTCCGCCTGCAGATTGGAAGCTCCAGCAGCCACAGCCTTGGCAGTGGCGGCCGTCACGTTCATGGTCACACGAATTAGATCCTCGGGTCCCACCTGGGTGCTGCCCACTGGCGGGGGTGCTTGCATGGCCTGCAGACAGGACAGGAGACAGAAAAGTGAGAAGCTGTTTCATGGGCAAGTGGGAAATTCGCCGCTAAACTTACGCGTATCTCCTGGGAAATGGCCTCGACGGTGGCCTCCATGGCACGTGTGCCGCGCGTGTGCTCATCCTCCACAGCCTTGACGGTCTTCAGCAGCGAGGAAACGTTCAACACCATCACCTAATTGGATTTCGAGTGTAAGTTCGAGTAAAATGTTTGTGATTAATGTTTTTGGTTAATTAACAGATGGGGGAAGTGGTCAAGAGAGATAGAGATAGTTGTTCTACTTATGTATAAATATGGCAGGACTACGAGCTACTCTCTAACAATGATCTACTGCAGTACAATACTACAATAAACTACTACGATGGCTTTGGCACTATTACAAATCAAATAATCAATTAATCAATCAATCAATCAATAAATCAATAGAAATACAAATTAAAATATACGAGTAATACGCGTAATACGAGTAATAGTATGTTTAAATGATGTTCCAATAGTTGTTTTATTTGAATTCGAATAAGAAGTAAGAATTATTTGACATTTGATTGGGGTAAATGGGAACTTTTAGGCGCTAGATAGGGCCACTCCAGGGGCAGAACTTTTGCACTCTATTCTACTCCCCTATGTCCTGGAGGCAACTGTACCTCGTTCATCTAGAGCACTGTACCCTTTTGCAGTGTTGTACAACGTTAGAGTACAATACTCCTGCCTAGCACTTAAAAGTTCTCTTACAATTTGAAGTGTGTTGCTCGTGTGTGAAAATAATGTTTCATTTGTGCAATGGATTAAGAATTAATGTTATATTTCCCGCCTTTTCAGACCAAGCGACCCCCGTCCCGTGCGTCTCTAAATGACCTCCATTGCCGCCTGCTGATGTGGGGACTGCTGCTGCTGCGCCTGCTGCTGATGATGGGGGGGTCGCATGTCGCGTGTGGATGGGTTAGTGTCTGAATGACTCGTGGGGGCAGCGGCTGACTGGCAAACATCTTGAAGCGTCTGCTCGGAGTGCGTGATTGTACATATACAGATGCATATAACGAGTATATGGATATGGATGGACGATTTTTGTTGTGTTTGGTTTGGTTTGGTTTGGTTTTATATCGGATTTGATTTGATTTGTTTTTATTTCCACAGCGAGCGCAGCGCATGAAGAGAAGGAGGAGCTTGTGGAGCGGTTTTGAATTCGATTTTTGCGTTTGCATTTTTGTACAGATCATGAGATTTTTTTGTTTTTGTTTTGTTTTTTTTGTTTATTGTTTTTTGTTTTTGTGGGGAAAAAAGAAGAGCAGAGACGTCGAAGGCACAACGAATTAGCAAAATGAAACAAAATACAACAATTTATGGATGTTCGTTTTGTACAGAATGTGGGAAGTGTGTGAGAGGTGGAAGGTGTCCAGGAAATGGTGGGTGGCATTGAATTGGATCGGATTGTGGGGGGTGGTTGGGTTTGGGTTGCGGGTTGTGGGGTTGGTGGTGGGTGGTTGGAAGAGCGCAGCGTATCCATGCAGAAGAGCCGGTGGCAAAGAGCACAGAGTAGAGTAGAGTAGAGCAGAGCAGAGCAGACCAGGGTTGCAAGTGTTAGGGCCGACAGGAGTGAGGCACAAGGGTGAGACACAAGGATTCCGTGCCGCCCGCTGCTTTTGTTGCATCTGCCTCATGCTGTAGCTAGACAAGAGAGGCAATGCGTTTGTGTGCGTGTGTGTGTGTGTGTGTTAAACATTGATACAACATTAATAACATTCAAGAAACAGCGACAGAGAGCAGCAAAGGCTTTAGTCCTGGAAGGTGAGATATGGTAAGGACCAGAGCTGAGACCATCTAGCATCTAGCATCTGGCATCTAGCAGGGTTAAACGGGTAGGCACGGTAGCTGCAGCAGAACAGTAACAAAAGTAACAGTAAAAGTGGAAGTAGAAGGCAGTGGCAGTGGCAGTGGCAGTGGGAGAACAGCAAATCAGGAACAGGAATCAACTGCAGGCGACTGATCCACCCGTTTGTGTGCCGCTCTTTTCTGGTCAGTCAGCGGCAGCGGCAGGCAACAGCGAAAGGAACACTTTTTACTGCTTACTATATGCAATATAATTTATACGATGTGTACACACTTATTTATGCTCAGGCGTGGGGGGGGAGGATTATACACGGTATTGATGGTGAGGCAGCAGGAAGCAGCAGAGCGGGATTTACTCAATTAAGAACAAGTACAAGTATATTGGTTTTTTCCATGGTATACAGAAAGATATATGAGTGCCAAAGCCATTTTGATGTTGGAGTTTCAATGTGCCAAAAAACAACATTTATGTATGCTTTTGTTTAAATAAATTAAATAAAATATTTTGCATAGAAGAAATACATAGGAATATTTGTATAACAGTAAAAGATGGTCTATATTTTGTGTGAGGAATTCGGGGACTCCCTTTTGATAGCGCAATCTTCTCCTAGCAGTGTGACCCCTATTCAGAAAAGATGTGGAAGCACCTTTAGCAGTGTGACCAGTGTGCGTGTGTGGCCACAGTATTAATTCTCATAAGCTGAAGTGTTTCCACCTCCTAACTGTATTGAGTCTCTTTTTAAATAAATTATAAACACTCCTTACAGTGTGCGCCGAGGGCGTACCCGGGATCTCGCGAAGGGTACCCCCTTGGGTACGAGCTTGGTGTGGACCTCCATTTAAATATAAGTAATAGTATAACTAGTCCTAACAGTATTTACAGTGTTACAGAAACAGGTACGTACACTCCCAACAGTGTTCACAACCCTGTAAAGGCACAATTAAAACTGCCTGAACACAAACGGACCCCTCCACCCAAAAGTAACAGAAACACAAACCATAACCTCATTTCGGGTCAGTTACAACTTGCTTGTCGGGTGGTGAGTGGGGGAGAGTATGAAACGAGTATCAAAAAACAATACATACTAAAATGTACTAAAAGCCACAACAACGAAAGCTTTTTAGCAAGAGATTAAAGTAAAGACTACGGTAATAAGAGTAAGAGAGAGTAAAAGAGTAAAAGAGAGAGAGAGAGACAGGGGATAGGATAGTACAAGCTGGATGGACTTACCCTAGCGCTCTCCTTGAGATCCTGCATGGAGGGATCACTGATGGACTTGCCCGATGCCAGTTTGGTGCAGTTGATCAAGTCCCCGAGGGCAGAGGCCACATCTTTGACGGCATTGATTACCATTACCTGGGAATCGGGCTGGGAAGAGCCCAAAGAGCAGGCACCACGCTTCACGGCTTCCGCCAGTTGGGCTGCACAGGACAGAGAGAGATAGAGACAGAGACACAGACACAGAATGAAAGAGAGAGAGAAAGGAAGAGTTAGTGGAAATCGTATACAGTGGATGCTCCGTCAAAGGTCACACTCACTTATGGTGGACACAGCATTCTGGGCGGCACTGGCCAGCTGATCCTGACTGCCAGCGGCGCCGGTTACTAGAACCTTGGTGTCCTCGACAAGAGCCTTGGCCGTCTGAAGAATGTGCTCCCGATGATCGGCGAAGCTGCCATCGCCCTCGGAGTGCAGAGTGCCCGCTGTGGCGAACATAATCGTCGTGTCCAGATCCCCGATGATACCCGAAACGGTGTGGGCCGCATTGATGCAGGCCTGAGTGCCGCGGGAGCCAGCCTGCAGGGCTGCCAGGACCTGGGCCACCTTCTCGGAGACCTCGCGGGCATTGCGCGCAATGTCCTTCTGGGCGCCCACATCGTTGGGACGTGCTCCGCCCGCGGACGACTGGATCATGGAGGTGACAGAGCGCCCCAGATCGATGACAGTGGTGCGGATGCGCATGCCCACGTCCTGGGAACTGGTGGTGGTGCTCGCTCCCACCGAGTCCTGGGTGAGCTGCTGATAGTGCTGGGTCATGTCGATGGCCAGCTGGGGCAGGGCCGCCGGCTCCACGCTGCTCTTGGCATTCATCTCGTTGGCCAGGCTGGCGATCTCCTTGGCCCGGGCCACCATGCGTGTCTGGTAGTCGACAAAGGTGTCCGAGTAGGAGGCATTCAGCAGCGACTGCCGCTTGTCGGTGAGCCGCGTGATCGATCGGTTGATCTGCTCCATGAGGCCCGTGACGATGCCTGTCTCCGCGTTGATCTTCTCCACGGTCTGCTGCAGTTCCTGAATGGCCTCCCGCGTCCCGTCGATGGCCTCGTCCAGCCGCGGATGGGCATGGGTGGCTCGGGGATTGCCGGCCGAGTCCTTGGCTGACTGCACGAGCGTGATGGCACTCTCCACGACGGAGCGCGTCTGGTTGATCAGCGACATCTGCTGCTGGCTGTGCACGATGTGGGTGCAGGCACCGATGGCCCCGTTCACCATGGGCACCACATACCGCGATATCTCCCCGACGGCATGGCCCAGCTGCTCGGCATTGTTCTTGCCCGCCACTCGAATGGGCTCCAGTTTGTCCACCAGCTCGGCGGCAGAGTTCAGGGTCTGGCCGCTGAAGCCGTGCAGATTGTTGTCCCGTCGCTGGCTCAGGCCCTGGGCATTGACGGCCAGCGCACAGCTGTCCAGCTCTCGGGTACAGGTCCCCAGGGTGTGGAGCACCTGCTCGCACTGGGCCTGGCCGGGCGCCTTGTCCCTGATGTTGTCCACCAGCCGCTTGACCGACTCGGACACAGGCGTCGAGTGCATGGAGAGCTGCTGCCAAACAGGTGGATTATCCGGGGAGAGGGCCAGCGATTTGGCTGCCTTGACCATCTCCACAACGCCATCGATCACCCCACGTCCCGCCTGGATGACAGGCTCTTGGGCCTTCCGGCCCTCTGCCGATATCTTGGCTGGGATCGATATGAACTCCGGACTGGAGGCGTACTGTCGGACGGCCTTCACAGCCTCCAGGAGGGGCTCCACCAAACGCTCGCGGCTTCCTCCCTGCGGCTGCTCCTCAATAGCCTTGATGGCCTGCACCAGATCTGAGGTGGCGGTGGCCACCTGTTTGGCCAACACAATGAACTCGTTCTTGGCCACCGGATTGGAGGTGTTCATCGACGCCTGGCGGCAGATGGAGCACAGGTAGCTGGTGTGCTTGGCAATGACCGTCAGAGCGGAGATCATCTGGGGCTTCGCCGACTGCTGGCTGCTCACGATGTCGCAGTGCTGGCGGATGCCCTGGTAAGCCCACGTCAGCTGCGCCTGGTCGATGATGCCCGGCCGTCCGGCCACGCTCGACGGATGCGACACTCCAATCAAATACGCGGCCTGGGAGGAGCTCTCGATGAGGCCCTGGATCGAGTCGTTGACGTTGTTCACCGACTGACTGAACTCCACGTGCTGCGACTGCTTGGCGTTGTTGATCATCTCGGAGATGGCGTAGCCGAGGTTCCGCGACTTGCCCGTTGCCTGCTCCACGCAGTCAAAGTACCCCTGCTCGTTGATCGGCTCGTGGGGGTAGTCCAGCATCCTCCGCAGGGCCTCTATATTCCGCATGGCATTGTCGCACTCCTTTTGACCCGGGGCGGACTGTATGCTGGCATCCACCAGCTGGTTGATGCTCTCGGTGACGCCGCGGGCAGCGGCATGCAGCAGATTCTTGGCATTCGGCTGGCCGGGGTCGGCGGCAATCGACTTGGCCGTCGACAGCAGCGAGCACGACTGAGTGGACACATGCCGCAGGCACTCGATGATTTGCGAGCGCACCGAATCCTCCTGCGTCTGGCCGGCCATTTCCATGCTGACCGACAGCAGATCCCTATAGTTGGCCGCAAAGTTCTGGCTGGTCTCGGCCAGCAGTGCTGGCGAGGCGTACGAGACCACAATCTGGCCCCCAGAGCTGCTCAGATGCTCGGCCACCTGCTTTAGCTCCGACTGGAGGGTGGCATAGGGCCTGCCCGAGGGCGGGAACTCGCTCATCGACAGGATCTCGCTGAGATCGCTCACATTCCTCAGGGCCACATCGACCTCCCGCTGTCCGGGGATACAGTCCACGGTGGCCGAAAGAGCTCCCGTCACATCTCGTCCCGCCTGAGTGAGGGCCTGCGGATCGGATATGCCCTGGAGTGTGCGCTGTGCCTGCTCAATGAGTCGCGTCGAGCTGGTGACCACATCGTCGGCGCAGTCAATGATGGCCGGGTTCTGGGTGGTGGCCGCCACTCCGTGCACGCTCTTGGTAAAGTCTCCCAGTGCCAGGGCCGTGTCTCTGCCTGCGGCTCCCGCATAGCTGCGCTGGTTCTGCAGCACCGAGGACAACAGTTGGCTCAGGGCGATGCCCACATTCTTGGCCGACTTCCGCAGCTCGTCGGCGGTATTCTCCACCGTCTCTCCGGGCAGGGGACGCAGCTGGCCGGCGAGGGCCGCCTGACGCGTATCGTCCAGCACGTCGTGCAGCTTTCGAACTGCTTCTAGGGCCGACTCCAGCTCCTGTCCGCCGCACGCATCCCGTGCACGCTGTGCCACCGAGTGCAGCTCGGACACACTCTGGCCCAGATGGAGGGCACTCTTCGACAGCTGCGTGGCCGAGGGTATATCAGTGACGGTGGGCTGCAGGGCCCGCGAGGACTTGGACACCTGGAGGGCCGGCTCGATGAACTGCTCCGCTGCCTCGATGAGATTCAACTGGGCGTGCGGTTCGTCTGGCTGTGCTCGCGTTGTCTTCAGGGAAGTCACCAACCTGGGGATGGTGTCCGCCACCCGCTTGCAGTCTTGCAGCAGCGACTCCTTCGTCTGATGGTCCTGGCTGTGCTGTACCGCGTTCTGGGCCGCCGAGATGCATTGGGTGGCCGCTGTGGCCGCCTGCTTCGAGCAGTACTCCAGTCGCTGGATGAGGCTCCGCTTCATGGCTGGCGTATTGGCCGCCGTCGTGGTGATTTCTCGCAGCTCCTCGGCGGCACGACGCAAGGCGTTCTGGTTGTCCGTATCATGGGGATTGGAGGAGCACAGACGGGCCGCCTCCACCAGCTTGGCGGTGGCATCGGCCAACTGCTTGGCAGCGGATAGCAGGCGTCGCTGCATGTCCATGTCCTGCTGCTGTTCCGCCTCGCCCTTGATGCTCTGAATCAGCTGGGCCGTGGTCTTGCCCAGGGTGCGGGCATGACGCACCATCTCCTGGGGATCGTGGGTGGACACCAAGATGTCGGTGCCGATGATCACGTTCTCGACGGGACTCAGCTCGGTGCTGGTGCGGCTGGCGTTCTCCCGGGAGCTCAGCTTCACGTGCTCCAGCATGTCCGTTAGACTCTTGGAGACGTCTCTGGCTGCGGCCAGGAGGTCGGCCTTCAGCTTGGGGTCGTTGCTGGCCTCGTTGCACACCTCGCACAAGGAGTTCACAGCCCGAGCCACGTTCCTGGCCGCCGCCTCGAGTTGCTCGCGACAGGCAGCGTTGTGCAGGGTGGGGGCCACAACCTTGGCACAGGCCACCAGTTGGCTGGTGGCCAGGGCGCACTGGCTGGCCGCTCCGATGACGCGGTTGCGCGCCTGCTCATCCTCGCAGCTGGCGGCTATGTTCTTGGCCCGCAGGACGAGGGCGGCCGTGGTGTTGGCCACCGCCTTGGCCAGGGCCAGGAGCATGTCGTGCAGGTCCCGATTCTCGGGCACCTCTTCCTCGGCAATGGAGCTGAGGACATGCGTGGTGGCCTCGCCCACACGGCTGGCCGCATTGATCAGATTCTGTGGCGGCTCCTTGCTCTCCGGCTCGGCAGCCTTCAGCAGATCGCTGAAGGCGTTGCACAGATTGCGCGCTGCCTCCAGCAGCTGGTCCCCGTTCGTGTCGTTCTCCATGAGGGCGGCAATCAGACGCACCTCCCGCGTGACCTCCGGTATGGTTTGTGCTATCTGCGACACTGAAGCGGAGATGGCTTCGGTGTCCACCTCGTCCGGCTGGGAGGCGGTGATGATCTGAGCGGTGGCTGCACTCATTGTGGCCACATGGCTGCTGACGGCCTGCTTGGAGGTGTCCAACGTGTTCTCGCGCCACTCAATGGAGCGCAGATCGCTGCCCAGCTCCTGGATGGGTGCCTGCACGAGAAGGAATGGTAAGAAAGGGAACTCCTCTTGGCATCGATTGTTCGCTCACCTTTGTGCGCAGCTCTTCGTCGGCGCGTATCAAGACATCCTGGCCAGCGGATATGTAGCCCAGCAGCGCCCTCTGCGGCTCCGTTAGATTCACAGAACTAATCCGAACTTCCTTAGTCTAGAGGAGGAGATCGAAACCGGACAGGGATCGGAAAGCAAAGGATCGATTAGTACTCGGAGCTGAAAGAACTCTTTCACGAGATTCCATACTTTGTGAAACTTTGGATCGCCGCTTTCTTTGAGATTCAGATTTAGATTCAGAAATTTTGCAGCATGTCGGAGAAATGTTAATGTTTAATGTTAGTTCTTATTATGCTCTATGCACTATCCATGGGTGGGTCTTGGTTATTGAGACTTGGATTATATGGACTGTATGTCGTATGTCGTATGTCGTATGTGCAGTGGCAACTCAAGTGGAAAGCGCAGTGAAAACAGAAAGCAGTAACTGAGAGTGAATGGACACGGGCGACGGGGGACGGGGGACTGGGGGGACAGGGCACATCCTACTTACCGTCGGGGGCTGGTGGGCATGGTTCACCTGGCCAACGAAGGCGCCATACTGTACGGTCTGCACCTCGTTCTGTGTAAACGAACGCTCGCCTACAAATCGAATCGTGCGGGGGATTCCGGGGGTAGTACAAAAAAATCATAAATTAAAATTTAGCATACACAAAGAAAACGCAAATAAAAGCAGGAATATTGATAATTACTATACCATACTATTGATTAATTATCGATCAGCTATCAAATCAAATCAATCACTGTTCTACGATCGATCACTGAATCTACAGATGGCCGAATTCTACCATCGTTTTTTCCTCATCAACTTGTGCGGGAAAAGTCGTCGTTTTTACGATTATATAGATGTCAAAAATTTGCATCTATTTAACATTCAGATCTGGCTGAATAATCGGACGTTTAACAAAAGAAATAGTATATTTTATACTGAACTGTACTGTTTCATTCATAGATCTTTAAGATCTGACGAATATATACGAATACGGTGATGCAAAACCCTATAATATTCTACGTTCTATATTCTATATTTTGAAAGTTTATTCTCAATACGTTTACCATCTAATTGTTCTATTATATTTGACCATCTGCTATGAAACCCTCAAAAAATCAAGCAAAAATTGTGGTCTGAATAGTCAGAGAATCAGATCGAATACAGATGCTACAGACATCAACAATATTTAAACGATAAAAAGCACAAGCTTGAGTGCAAAGTCAAGTAAAGGTCGAGAGCACTTACCGTCGTAGGGACGCATAATTCCCGGATGGGCCAAGCTCTCGACGTTGAGCTGCTCCACGCGGTTCGTTTCGTGTTGCAAGAAGGTGGCCCTGGAGAAAAAGTAGAGACGCGCTTAGAGAGATGGAACTTTCAATCGTCGGATCAGAGCACATACTTTGATGGGGCTACGGACTCCTCGACCATGGTGGAGCCCTCGTCACCCTCGATGCCAAAGTGATCCTTGGTCTGCTTCTTCTTCAGGATAATGTCGATGTAGCCAGCAATCAGTTGGACAATCTGCTCGGCCTCCGTGGTCTGCACGGAGTAGTACTGGTTGGCGTAGTCGCCAAAGTCCAGCGTGAAGGTGTTCGGCGAGGCGCCCCAGCGACGGACTGTGGTGAGGGGCCACGAGATGAGAATCTCCTTGGTGCGCTCGTCCAGCCGCAGCACTGAGTCCTTGGTGACGCCCAGCAGGCGGGGCACCAGCTTGTTCTTGCCGTTCATCTTCTCCTTGACCAGAAAGAAGGTCGTGCCGTACGTGGGCAACTCCCGGGCGGTCTTCGTGTACAGGACTTTGGCATCGATTTCGGAGAGGTCCGAATGCTTTTTATGCTCCACAAACACTTTCTTTTCGATGCCCTTGACGCGCACATACGACTGAGGCAGGAAGTCCTTCAAGCTGTGGATCACAATACGTGTTAATGGATGGTCCATAGGGGCCGAACGATTGACGGGACTCACTCTAGGAATCCGGGCTTGTGCTTGGCCTCGTTATGCGGTCCGAATTGTATGTGCACTTGGATGCCAGCGAACTCGCAAGCTGAGGAGAGGATATTGAGAGTTAGCAAGGGTTCTTTGGGTAGCCAGAGAGCTATAAACATACCCTTCTCCTGGGTGACTGGATGCGTGCCATCTAGAATGGCGTCTCTGGCCTGCACATACAGAAGATTCAGCTGCACGGGATCCCGCGAATCGATGTTCTGGTCGGAGAAGAAGAACCGACGACGCAGCAGAACTGTTTCGGCCTCATCAATGCCCTGCTCCCTCAAGGTACGGCTCACGTCCACCCAGTTCACTGAAAGAGAGAATCAATCGCATGAGTATCTCCTGTGGCAGAATCAGGGACTGTTTTTTATGGGCGTGGGGGGTGAGGACTCACTCTCATCGTCCGTCTTGAGCTTCTTGCGGAGACTTTCCATTTTGGCATCGCGATCCTTCTCCATGATCTTGCGCTTGAGGGTCAGCGTTCCGAACTTGTTGTCCGGCAGATTCTCGTTCTGCGCCTCATTGTCCTCGCGCACCAGGCCGTACTCCTCGTGATTGGTGATGCCAATCTTCGTGCAGATCACGACCATCAGCTGCGACACCGGCTGGGAGTCGTCCACGAGAATGGTCTTTACGGCCCCATCCAGCATCCGGACGCGCAGGGTGCGCAGCTTGCGGCGGTACTCCAGAGTGTCCTGGTTGTGCAGGATGTAGTAGCCGAGGGTGCGACCCGCTTCCAGCCACACGCCCTGCTGGTTCTGCTCGTCCGATATGAACAGGCCATATTCGCTGGCTGCAAAGAGAGAGGATGGGATTAGGCGGAGATTCGGATTCGCAGAGGGGGCTAGCGCTTACGTTGTCCTTGCACTGCCTCGGCGAACTTATCACGGATGATCTTGCAGGCATCGAAGACTGTGGTATTTGGTTGGAATTGGATCGTCTTGGTCACACGACCCCCTTCCAGCTGTATGCGCAGCGATAGTGTGGACATTCTTCTGGCGACTTCTTCCTCGTCGTCGTCGTCGTCGTTCTTCCTCTTCTGTTCGTTCTCCTTCTCCTCGTCGTCGTCGTCGTCGTCTCTTTCTTAGGCTTAGTTTTTTGTGGGATGTGGAAAATGCAAAAGGCACTGCGGAAAGAGGAGAGAAGGGAAAGAGCATTAGAATTATGATAAGTGGCACAGCAACAAATAGGAGGAAAATCAGTGAAAGCCGAAAGTGTAAATCAGCTACCAGAGGAACCAGAAGGAAAGCCCAAAAACTAGAAACCGAAACCGAAACCACCCCCAAAGGCAACAAAGAGACACCCAGGCAGAGCGGGGGGGGCAGGGGCAGGGGCAGGGGCAGCGGCAGTTCCTGATGAGGCTCTGGCAGTGGCAGGGGCTGTGTTCTTGCCGGATGAGGGCACTGGCAGCCACCACCCGAAAACGGGTGGACGACCGATAAAATTGCTGATGAAAATCTTCTGCCCAAACACACACACACGCACGCACGCACACACACAAGCTCGCTCTTACAAAAAAAAAGAGGAAGAGCGCGAGAGAGAGGGCCAGGGGCAGAGGCAGTGGCAGTGGCATCAAAAGGGAGGACACACAGGACACTTCTGTTTGCCAAATCAAAGCCCCGGGTCGCAGGCCTATTGTGAAATATAGTTCTGCGGCTCTGGCGGCGGTGAGGCTAGGCCTTGTAAACCCCACCCCACCGCACCGCACCCCAATCCGGCCCTGACTACGCCACTGCTTCCTCTCCTTCGCTCTCTTCTCTTTTGCTGCCTTCTTGTTCCCTTCATTATGCCGAAACGCCAACGCCGCTGCCGACGTTTGTCGCTTTTGGATTTTTTTTTGAGCTAAGTTTGTCTCATCCTCCATTCTCCTCCTTCTGCATCCCTCCTACGCCTATTGCCGTAATTGATTTTCTGCCGCCCGCTTTTCGATCCTGCTGCTTCTGCCGCTGCTGCTGCTGCCGCTGCTGCTGCTGCTGCTGCTGCTGCTGCCGCTGCTGCTCTCAAACTGTGTCACTCTTTGGGATGGTGTTTTTTTTTGCTCTGCTTCTCTTTTTTTTCTTATGCGAATAATCAATAATTTACACAATATTTTGCTGCTTGTTTTCTTTGCTTTGTTTTTTCGCCAACGGAGAAGGAAACCCGTTTTCCGGAAGCACTTGAAATATCCGGCAGACGACAGGAACACGCAGAGGGACACACTGAGAGGCACTGATAGACACACACAC
This sequence comes from Drosophila persimilis, assembly GCF_003286085.1. Taxonomy (NCBI): domain Eukaryota; kingdom Metazoa; phylum Arthropoda; class Insecta; order Diptera; family Drosophilidae; genus Drosophila; species Drosophila persimilis. Next base: position 87,520 of record NW_020825364.1, read on the forward strand.
TTGGAAGTTTACTTTTTATAACGGCAAAGGACGACGCCTGTTCCATATGGCGGCTGCTGCTGCTGCTGCTGCTTGGCTTTCCGGTAGAGAAGTGGCTGTAACTGTAACTGTAGCTGTAGCTGTAGAGCTCCTCGGGAGCGATGCACGTCTGCTGGCCACAAAATGTGGCTCGTAACTGAATCATCATCCAGCCTTTTCCACGCTATGGACCAGCCGTGCCCGTGCCGTGCCGCCTGGGGGATGGGATGCTGTGTGTAATGGCAACGTCAGCATCCCGTTAAGCGTTAAGCGTTAACCGTATTTCTTGTCTGTCTGGTGGAGGGTGGCATGTCAGACGGAGAGAGCCAGCAAGGTAGAGAGCGGGAGAGCGGGAGAGAGCATGACGCCTGCGCAGTGCGCAGTGCTTTCGAGAGCGAAAGAGAGCAAGAGCGTAAGAGAGAGCTGCAGAGAAAAAGCTGAGCCAGCTCAAAGGGTGCAGCCGTCACGGCAAAAGTCACCCTCTCTTCCGCCCCGAGTGGAGAGCCATCTCTTACGCTCTCTCTCGCCGCGTGTCCGCCTGGCAAAGCGCCTGAGTGGCGCCACCCGGCAAAGTGTCCAGCGTTTTGCGCAGCCTAAGCGGATCCGGCGGAAGGAGGCACACGGGGAGGGGAGGTCACTGCGTAATCTGATCCGCCGGCGGCTCTGGAGCTGGACTGCGATGCGCGACAGGACGACAGGTTCCAGGGGAAGGTTTGTGCGCAGGACTTGCGAATATTCGTTTGGGAAATGCCAAGGATGCCAAGGAAAACTCATTTAATGAACGAACATGTTCAGATGGAATCCATTTCCGATTGATTTTGTAGAATTTTTGTATATTCTGGTATTTTTCAGTATTATTGATTGGTATTTTCTAGTAATCAGGTATCTCCGACGAAAACAAATTAATCTACCACAAGAAGAGGAATCAATTAGAAATTTCATCTAAATGTATTTTTATCGAGGAAAACATGTCAAAACAAAACGGGGGATAGCGTAATCCGATACTTCGAGTCCATGAATTCAATTAACGGCATGTCCTGGCATGCACTAACAAAACATCATCCTCCCCAAGGAAAAAAAAGCTTCAGATAAAGTCGAGTGGAGGAGGCGGAGGCGGAGGCAGAGACGGAGGAGGAGGAGGAGGAGGAGGAAAACTGTCAGTGTGCCATTCAAGAAAATGGATGCACGGGAATTGTGTGGACTTTGCATGGATGGATTTCACCAGAGCTCAAAGACAAACAATCGGTTGAAACACAATGGAAACCATCATTTAATGGCACAAAAGATCTCTTCAAGAAATACAGAGGGTATCGCGTTGCCCATGTACTCCTCCTGATGCCACCCCAAGGCCCAAGCCGAAGCCGAAGCCGAAGCCGAAATTATAGATGGCTAATAAAACATAATAAACAAGAAAGTATTCGTTAATTTTAGTGCAAACTCTGGCGAAAAGCAGAGTGCGGAGAGTGTGGGGAGTGCGGAGGGGGTACGGACCAAGCGTATTTTCCCCGCGGCATACACGAATTTTCACAGTGGGCGCCACAGTGTGCCGCAGTGTGCCACAGACTCCGCCTTCATCTGATACTGCACTCCTCCTCTTGGGCCACAGCGAGCCCCCCAGCCGACACCATCCGACACCCAAATGCAAATGGTACCCCCATGGCAGGAGTCAGAGGTGGAGTCGAAGCGGAGCCACTAATTGGCAGCCACTTTCCACCCAGAAGTCACACTGTGCTGCTAATGGATGTAATTTACTGCCAGCTACGTTTTTCCTCCGATATCCCCACTAATTAATTGGATCCGGGATGTGGGAGAGGGCAGAGGGCAGAGGCGGGGATCCAAAACGAAACTGTTGCCCTGCCTTCTGGTCTATCGAATTCGGGGAATATTACAGATTTCTTTTGGGGCTTTTGATCTGCTCTTCCACTAGGACATGTTCGGCGAAACTTTCAATTGATTTGCTGCACAAAGTTTCCCATAAACGAACAGACACATTCGGTACGAATGATCATCGGAACTGTGTGCGTACCCACCGCTTCACCCCTACTTATACCCCAAATGGAAGAGGCCGAAGGCAGACCTCTATATCTATCGGAGCTTAGACATGGATTCAATTGAGGAAACGTAAGAGATTAAAAAGTGAAACCAAGAATCTGAATGTCCCCAAATCATAACCAAATCATAATCATCTCTGGTCTCTTATATTCTACATCTTCTGTGTGTGTTTTACTTACGTTTCGTACACCTTGTAAGCCTCATCGTGTTAACAAAGACGTTCTCTTCCGTTAAGGCACAGCAGGTCTTAAAGTTACGGTTACGGGCTTACGGGTTAGGGGCTTAGTTCTTATAAAGGCACGCACGGGCGTTAGGTGTATCTTTGTTTGTGTTGTATGTTCTTTATGTGTGTGTGTGTGTGTTTTAAGGTGTTTTTTTTTTTGTGTTAAAAGATCTTCTTTGATCTATTTTGATGTTCTCATCGAAAGGCGTAATGGTGTGTGGTGTTTTTTTTTTGTTTTTTTTTGTTTTTTAAAGGGGATCGGGGAGATTTTAAAAATCGTTGACTGCGACGGCAGTTCTGACGGCCGACGACAAGAGTCCTGCGACTCCTATGGGGGCACGAGCTGCTCGACGAGCTGAGGCACGTTTGTGGTGTTGGAAACGGAGCGGCGGCACGGAGGAGCGCGTCCTCTCCCGTTTTTGTACAAGAAATTGTACGGAACCGAAAACTGAATCATTTTAAAAATACTCAACAAAAAAATATGGCAAAAACTGCTAACAATTTTGGGGCGGGGCGGGGGATCTCTCAATCATTTCTTCTTCAACAAATAACGTTTAAAATGCACCTTACTAAAGGTGTTCTTCCTTCGTGTATATCGTCTGTGTATATAACAATAGATTTGTGTCTGTTTGTGTCTGTTTTTGTGTGTGTGTGTGTGTGTTTTTTGTATATATCGTTAAAAACGTGTAAGATTTTATAACAAATTTCGTTTCATTCTTTGTATGTGTTTTGTGGTGTTTTATCTGTTCTCTAAGGCAAACTAGTGGCAGATTTCTCGTGTTGCTTTGTTGGGCCTATGGCCCACTTAGGATATACTATGTACAAAAAAATGCACTTAGGGTCTACTAAAAAAAATTATGTATCTCGTGGTTCAAAAGGCACTCGACGACAAACAACGACAACGTATAAGTACTATTATTACTATTATATTTAAGGCACAACATCGTCTACGATGACAAAAAAAGTACTGCAACAGTAAACAGTAAACAGTAAACAGTAAACAGTAAAAAAAAGGCACTTGTCCGCTGGAGGGAACAAACTTAACGAATTTAACAACTCAGATCAGATCCAGGCACTAAACGGTTTAAAAAACGCGGAACTTTAACTTTTTTTTGTTACAAAGTCACTGCAGTGACTGCGACAGTGACTGTGACTGTGACTGTGTCGTGGCAGTGTGTATGGCAGCCCGATCAGGCGGCTAGGCCTAGAATGATGTGCTATGCCGACGACACATCGTGAGCTTCTGATTCTGATATCATTCATTCCACAAGTCGTAAGCATTGTGTGAATCCTCCGCCAGAGTGGCGTCGCAGCGTCGCAGCGACGGATGAGAGAAGCGCATGCTCCAGGAGTCCAGAAGGACCAGAAGCCTCTGCTGCTGCTGCCGCCACCGCTGCTGCCTCTGCCTCTGCCCCTGCCTCTGCTGCTGTTGGATGATGCTGTGTGAAATGGCATGTGTCCACTGTGGGCGCTGGAAAAGGATGCCTCTGTATCCATGCCATGTGTGTGAGTGAGAGTGCGCACATCGATGAGATCGTAAAAGTGCCCTGAAAGGGAGGCAGGCAGAAGGAGGGCAGGAGGAGGCTAAAGGCAGGCGGGCAGATGGTTGGGTGGTGGCTCAGCGTTTTGGCTTTTTATTTTCACTTTAGTTTTTGGGTTTTTTGGACCAACCACCACCACCACCAACAGAGCATAGCAGAGCAGAGCAGAGCAACGTCCCTGTCCGCTCTGTCCGCTCTGTCCGCCCTCCAATCCCATATCTGCCGTTCGCCCAATGGGTGGCCCGGTGGACCACCAATGGCTGAACTTGGCTTTCTTCGCCTTATGTACATAATATACATACATTGCCAAAAAAACACAAAAGAAAGCATTGCCTTACTGTTGTTTTCCATTTACTAACGTGTTTTTTGTGCCACCTCCCCCCCTCCCCCCTCCCCACGGGATCAATCCGGATGGGGAAATGAATAATGGTTAGGGGATATCGCCGGGGAGATATCTGGATCAAACTGGGGGAAATCTGACAGCAGCAGCAGCAGCAGCGGGAGATCCCTCGTTTTATTTCTGCATTTTCTATTGGTTTTTCTTTTAATTAGTTGATTTCTCTCCGTGATTAATTGTGTTGTCGTGTGCCACAGGCCCTGGAAAGTATGCAACAAATCGGCGGGTAAACATACAAATGCCAGAGACTGTACAGAGACGACTCCCACTCTGGGCCCCCCTCTTGGGAGCCCTCTTGGGACCCCTCTTGTGGCCCACTCACTTATCTGTGCAATCGCATACACTGCTGTATAAAATGAAGGAGAAACAACACCAAAAGTAAGCTCCACTGGCGCGACATTCTGGCGCCAAAGCCTCCATTTTGTCTGGGGGCCATATAACGGTGTTTGTGGCATGTCTGTGAGGCGCGTGTGGCTTGTGGCGCGTGCGGGGTCCTGCGTAGGAGTCCCGTTGCGCCAGCACCACCACCACCCAAGGAATCTGCACAGTTTTCACTTGTCTCGGGGCCTCGGTGCCTCCGGACACGTTTGCTCCTTCGCAAAGGCTGCCACTGCCACACATTCGATGCGAGTCGAGTCGAGACGAGACGAAACGACACGAGAGCCATGTTCTTCCCTCCCCTGATTGCTTTTCCCCCCGCCCCGCTCTGCCCCTCCCTGGCAAGAATAACAGAATGCCAGGGTTCTGGCTCTGGCTCTGGTTCTGGTTCTGGCCGCCAATGTGGAGCCGCCTTTTTATGTAATTTGCACAGTTTTTATTTCTATTTGTTAAGTGGGGGAAAATATTAAGGGGAATTGCCCAGATACAAGGGACTCGCATCTCGTGGCAGCTCAGGGAAAGGCATACAACATTTTGAGACCAGCAGAAAATTTAATTAAATCAATTAAAACACACAAAAAATAACGAAAGGTGTTTAGAAAGCTGAAACCCCATTTGAAAATATTAGCCAATAAATCGCAAATCGATCGTGGCGAATGGGTTTGGTTTCTTGTAGGTGCTATTCGCTTATGGGAACATTTTCACAGCAACGTCTCTGATGGAATTACTACTGCAAGTACATGGTATGAATATACTCGTGATAAATACTTCAGAGAATGATAACACTTTGATATCAGTGGGGGACAGCCAGCACTCACGATTGGTTCTTAAATAAGTACAAATAATCTCAGCGAAGACAGAGGGATCCATTGCTAGAGATAAAGTTTATAGTTTCACGGAGTTCAATTCACTTTATCGCGATTGGGAAAACGGGGAATCAAACCAAGAAATATTATTCTTCCACTATAAGACTATAGTACTTTTCATTCTGTATATCATGTGTTGTATCCCTTTCAATTACATCGACTACGGGGGTAGTGGGAATATTGTTCTGAGTACACCGAATGCTCTGCGGCAATCTAGTCAATCAATTTCTGCTCGATGATGAATCAAACTCTCCCACTGCAAGCTCTCAACGGAATTTACTTCCTCATGGAATTCATGACCGCAGTGCAGAGAATGAAAGAAGCGCCCTACTGGACTCCACAACAGACTGCACTCTACAGCATTTCTTAGATGGAACCGACTCAACCCCTAGATAGATGATGATAGAATATGTAGACAATCCCCTGCTATAGCCCAGAGCTAGACTGTTCTGTTCTCATGGGAGGAGCGACGCTTGCAAGGCGGTGGAAACCCTCTCGCATCTGAAAACCAGTTGGAGCTCCGCAGCCCAGTGGAATGCAGCAAATATTTATGGGCGAGTATATGAAACACTTTTAACACGTTTTAGCACTCACCTTTCTTTCGTTATCGGTCTCGTTCCAGGCCGCTGCTGGGGATCCAAGGATCTGATATGGTCTGCGATCCGATTGATCCGATTCCACTGAAGGGTTGACGTTGGAGGAGGAAGTAATATCTATATAGTGCAGTGCAGTACAGTGCAGAACAGTATGTATGTCTGTATTGTGTGGAACGTGGTAGTATGTAGTATGTGCGTTTGCTAAGTGTTGCTCTTGTCGTTGTTTGTTTGTTTGTTTGTTACTTCGTTGCAGTTGTTGCGGCTGTTGCGGTTGTCGTTTGTTGGATTTGTGTGTAGAAAAATCTGTAAGTAAAAGATCAGAGAGAGAAAACGGTTAAAGCATCTCTGCTCAACAAATGCAGCAGCAAGAAGAGGCAGAAACATAGATTGTTGGAGAGATGGATGGAGGATACGATTACGATCCACGCAGAAATCTGAAAACGCACTAAGCATTTTTCCTGTTTTCATTTTCCATATTAGCCACGACTCGACCTCAAAGGAGGTGGCAAGAGGCAAGCGGCAAGCGGCAAGAGGCAGCAGTGGAGACTGCTGAACATGCGGCATGCATTGCACATATATGGCTCTTGGATGCTGCATGTTGCTGGCATTGCGGTTAATGCCACCAAGGCAGCACTCGCAGCAGGCAGACGGGGCATCAACCCATAGAATACCATACTGCGATCCAATCGCAAAGAATGCTGCCTGCCACCAGACTTTTCCATTAGCAGACTGTTGTTTGAAGGAACAACAAAAAGATCAATCAACACCCAAAGTGCGGGCTGCCGACTGCCCCCAAAGAGTGCCCCCAGTGCGGCAGTGCGGCAGTGCAGCCGACCATCAATGGGGCGAGATTTCTGCCGGAGAGCGAAAGAGAAGCTGCAGTGGAGAGTAAAGTGCAATGAATGGAATGCGGCTCTCCAGTTCTCTCATTCTCCCACTCTCTCATGCAGGTGCCTTTGCCCTCAGTGGAGAAAAGCGTGGGCGTTCGATCCTCTGTTCTGTCCCTCTCCCTCTCTCTGTCTCTCTCTCTCTCTGTCTCGGTCTTCCAATGAAAGCGATAGTTGTAGGCGTGTTCCGTGGGGGACGTGGGGAACGTGGGGGCGTCGTCGTTGAACAAGTTTCTGCCTTAGTAGGTCGACGGCTGATTGGATCGTCGTGTAAATACTCCCATGCTCCATTGTGTGCGTTTGTTCTTTCGCGTAGCAATCAAAATTACAAAACGATAACGTCACGTAGTTATAGAGAACACAATCGGAGACCTTGGCACGATTCTGACATGTGGCCAGATGTCGCGGCTCTGACACACAGAGCCACTCGCCCAGAGGTGCTCGCCCGGTCCCCCGCCTCGCTCGCCCAGAGGCACGTTCCACTCGTTTCAGTCGCCCATAAATGGGAGCAGCCTGGACTGGATGGAGAAGGGTTACCGGAGTTCCCGCAGTTCCCGGAGCTCCCGAAGCTCCCGCAGTTCCCTCAGTTCCCGGAGGTGTGGTTTATGGCCAAAACAGACGACAGAGAGGAGAGTTCACTGAACTGAAGAGCGAGAGATCACATCTCACGAGCGATTGTGTGGAATGTTGTATTTATTTGAAGGGTACATCCCGGTACTTTCCCGGCTTGCACACCCAACAGACAGAGGAGCGCTGCCGCATGACGCGCCGCACGTTTGGGTACAAAAATTACCTCATAAAATGACATAATTCCTTAGAATTGAATAGAAATATCATCAACAGAGATCATTGATCAGCCGCAAAATGAATTCCCATTACAAACACTGCCCCCGAAAACGCATACGAAATGCTGGTGCCTTGCTTTCGAATTCATACAACACCTCACAGGCCGTATATTCCACACCGAGATGTATTTAGAATAATACATCATACATATATTCGGATGACGATCACTATCCTACACATGCAAGTGCTTAAATCAGCTTTCACATGCCATAAATCACATCACAACCAAACAAAAACAACACAAATTTAAATAAACTGTTGAAAAAAATACAGCACAGCGTGAAAAAAGTCCCACAAAGCGTAAAATTAGTTCCCTCTACGATAAAAGCAAAGGCAGTTTTTAGATCTTAGGATTTTCACATTTTAATTAAACCAAAACAACATCTGAGACCTCCAAAAACACCTTCCCTCGTACGCGTTTCATTCCCGTGTGGATCTGTGCCCCAGTATACGTATGGCAGTATCTTTATGAGATCTGTCCATTCTATATATACAGGGCGCTATAAATACACAACATCGGCGCGAGAATTATGTGCACACATACGAGTATGTATGATTTTTTCAAGGTAAACAAAGCATTAGCATTACTCGCATTTGAAGAGCATCCGAGATCTTTTGGATTTTCCTTTTTTCCCCCCAAACCAAAAAATCAATGAATAGAAAGCAAGAGTGTATGCCACCCTCCTCCTTTCCTTTCCTTTCCTTTCGTTTCGATCTCTGACACGGTTTTCACGCTACACTGGAAATAGAACTTGGCAGAGCAGCAGATCGGAGCAGAACGGAGGAGCAGCACATTTGAGGTCCCCCGAAAAAGTCTGCCGAAAATCTTTTACAGCAGATTCTCCGCCAGAGGGACGGTGTGCCCCATCATTACTAGATGGCACGTCCTTGCTCTCAGCCGACGTTTCTTACTCGACAAGCGAGACGCGCAGAAAAGAATGCGCCAACAACATGCATGTCATGTGCGCAACGAGGCACTCTAGGACCGCTACTCCCACAGCAAAGGATCTTCCACTTGTAGTTGTAGCTGGAGGCGATCTTCAGCAAGTTTCTGTTTTTTAATGAGCATTTCTTGCACAAGAGAATCTTCCCTAGGCGGACACCCACTAAACTTCTTTGCTATTCATAACTGGTCCCTTCGCCTGGCTTTCACTGTATCTGTGATGATGACGACGATTCTCGCTCGAGGCTTCTCATTTATTCGATTTTTTTGGTGATGCCTATTTCTCTGTGAGTCATCGCTGAATTTATAGAAATTTCAATTTGTTCGAGTATTCTATGTACTGCATTTAGAGGTCCAACAGATGGCCAGACCAGCGACCAGACCCCAGCGAATGATTAGTAGTCCGTCCCGCCTGAGCGAATCATTTTACATCTGATGTCAGCGGAAAATGACGATCGGAATGGTCAACGGAAAGAGCAGAGAGAAGGCTGCTTGTCGTTGGGCAAATGTGTCACGATCCAGTGCGAATATGTTCTCGAAAAATGGTTTAATTATTGCCATTATGTTTAATGATTTCCATCTAAAGAGAGCTTTCGGTTTTTTGGCAGGGTTTTCTCATGAATTCAGTTGCTGAAACAGGTTTTGGGGGAAACAATTATGAGATTTTTAGCTTGAATCGTGCGACATATGAGGTGAAATCTCTTGGAAGATTTCGATCTTGGACAATCAAAGACCATAACATTACCTAGATGCTGGAGGACTCGCACAAATCAACATCTTTGGATTGACAGTCTTTGGCCCCATATAATTCTATCAAGAATATTTCTAGTCCGTCCGTCCCGATGAGCGCCTAGATTAGAGGCTATTAGAGCTAGAGAAACGAAATTTGGTATCCACTCTGCTGTGATATCTCACTGTTACAAGTGTATTTCAAAATTTTGCCCCATCCGCCCCCACAAAAGACGGAAATCCGTGGCATCCACAATTTCAGAGATACGAGAAATAAAAAAACGCAGAAGCATGGAAAATGAATATATCTAAGAGATTGCCGAATCTGGATCAGATTGGATTATTATTATAGCCAGAAGGTGGCTACGGAACGCCTTCCACGTGCTAACTAATTTTCTGTCTCTCTCACACACACGCTCTTTGTCGTTCAGTGTGTGCGCCCTCTGGCGGAGGGGAGCCATACTGACCGAGTATCGGGTGTAAATGTAGGCCGTAGCTGCGACTCAGAACGTTTCCCCCCACCCCCCGCCATTTCTTTGCTTTCAACTGCAATTTCTTATTGGAGAAGTCTCGCACACTTTTTTCAAAAGTCATAAAGATATACATATATCGTATGTACATATATGTACAACGAACAAGAGGGACAACGAATAAACAAATAATGTTTATTTGGCGATTTTGCTTGTTTTCTTGTACATTAGCACCTCATATAGACAACAGTCACGTTCCTTGGGCTGTCTCTCCCGCCCCTCGCTTTGGAGGGCATTCAACTCCCGCTTTGAAACGATCGATCAATTTCCATAAACAACAATTCTTCTACGGAAAAACAAAGGACTTTGCAGACCGTTGGAGTAGATCCAAGGCACGCTCTAGCCCGCTCTCCCTTTCTCCCTCTCTCTATCTGCTTTTTCAGGGGTCAAGTGGTCACAGATTTGACTTGTGGGAAGTCCCTTTCTCTGGCTCTGTGCGAATATCCCACCTCGGAGATAATTCCCCGTCCATTGTCTGTGGCTGTACGGCTGTAATTTGAGTAAACAAGACATCCCGTTCGTCGCCAGGGAAACCTCTTCCATCTCGTCCCGTGTGGTCGGTGGCCAACAATGGGACACAAATTTGTGTATCGCTATCATCATCATCATCATCATCAGCATATCATCCTGCATCAGCAGCAGCAGCAGCATCAGCATCAGCATCAGCTTCATCGAATCCACAAGAGCAACAATGGAAGAAAGGCAGCCCAGCCAATGATGTTCATGATGATGGCAAAATCCCAGATAAAAGATGCATTAAAAGTAACAAAATACACAATAAATAAACAAACGAACAAACGAAGAAGAAGGATGGGGTTCCATGGGTTCCATGGGTGCCATGGGTGCCATGGGTTGGAAAAAGGCAAACAAACAAATCAAATCGAATGAACATCGACATCGACAGCGACAGCGACACAAGTGACGTCAAAAGAAAGGGGGAGGAAGGGAGGCGGCATCAAGTGCGCGCGTGGGAGAAACCCCTGAGAGAAGGGTTCTCTGTTCCCTGAATGGATGGATGGATGGATGGAAGATGGATGGATAGATGGGATGGTCTGTAATTTTCAATTAGCCTCAAGGCCCTCAAGGCCCGCAAGGTGGTGGCACATCTCATAATGTGGCCAAATTATGTCAGCCGACTGATACGTATCAATGATCTAATTAAAGTCCTTTATCAAGGAGCGTGTGTGTGTGTGTCCTTGAATCGCGGGCTAATTAGCTAACGCTGCACCATCAGATGGAACAATACCTTGGCGACAGCAGAGAAAAGCGGACTAATGCCGGAGATAACGATGAGTAGGGGTATTCATGTCGTCCTTCACTCAGAAAGCCCCTCGTACTACTCGTAGTTCCTGACTTCCTCTGAGAGGGTGCCCTCGACATATATCCGTACATCTATATAGGGATATGGATATGGGCCTATTTGCCTCATTTCTTTGCTTTATTCTTTTAAACATTTCCCTGTCAGCATATACATATTTATTGCAGACAGTGTATGTTCACCCTCTGGAAGTTTCACATCATTTCCTGCAAGCACAACATATCCATAGACTTTGCTTCCTTCCTTCCGTCCGTCCGTTCGTCCGTCCGTCCGTTCTTCCTTTCTTTGTTCGTCGTTTCGTTCCATCTACATACGAAAGACATTGCCAAGCAATTTTATGATTGGATGCCAAGACTCTTATTCCCATTCCCATTCCATTCCACTCCCCGTTTCCACAGCCCACTTAAGGACCCCCTCCACGCACAGTCCTCCTCCCTCCGCTGCTGCTGCTGCTGCTGCTGGTGCTGCTCCTCCTCGGACGGCGTCAATCGTAGACGGCAAAAAATTAGGCTCCCGCCAGTCGGGCTCCAATGGATTTTCGCACAAGTGAGTGCCAAAAGCAGCGACAGTGCCACAACAACAAATGCGCACATGAATGTACATATGTATGTACATAGTTTATACAAATACATATATCGTATATATCGTATAGTCAGGGGCAACCCCGAGAGGCGGGATACTTGCAGTTGAGTTGACTTTGAGGTAGGGAGAGGGGAAAGCCTACTGCCACTGCTACTTGAATGCCAATGCATCCATAAACCAAATAAGAACAGAGCTCAGACACAGATACAGATACAGATACAGATACAAAGCAGTTCCATTGATTAAGAGAGGTCTCCCATCTATTCTTCCCTTCCCTATGGCAAATATAGATGGAAATAAATTGCAGGGCAGGGCAGGGCAAGGCCAAGCGCCCAGAGATAACTGCCAATGGACACGCCAATCTCCCTCCTCTGCTCCAGGGGAAAGGCATGCCAAGAAAACAACAACAACAAACAAACAGAGAAAGGGGAAAAGTCCACACACAGATAATCAAATTTTCAATGGAAATGCGAATGCGAATGCATTAAATGTGGGGGTCAGCAGAGTATCGCAATGATATAAATAGTTTCGTAACAGATCTCCAGGTTTTTTCTCCAAATAATAATCTACCCCGGAAACATATCTGGGGCACTACATATGTATCTACATATATCTGGCAGTAATCCTGCCAACTTTTAACCAAATTCAATGATAGATTTCCTGTGATTTGTACCCATTAACCCCTTTTGCACTTTTCAGGGGTTCCACTTCCACCCACTGTGCGGGGGAGGCAAACCGCAAGCCCAAAAGCGTTGGAAATCGGTTAACAAATGTCGACTGACCGCACCGAATCGACTGGCTGACTCCCGGACTAACTCCCGGACTGACTGACTGACTGACTGACTGACACACAGATTGATGAAGTGCCTATCTGCGTGTTCGCGCCGCCCTCAAGCCCCCTTCCCCAAACAATACAAAAAGAATACACAAATAAAACCAAGAAAACCAATGAATTACTGACGTAATCAAGCAGGGATTTACGACACCCACGGAGAGAGGGGGAGAGACGTGACAATCCGATCGGGGGACCCAATCCAAACCCAAACCCAACCCCAAAACCCCACCCAACTCCACTGGAGATAAACTAAATAAACAGCAAGGAGAGGGGTTCGAAACACGGCACACCCTGGCAGATCGATCGTTTCCATAGAAGAAGTAGCACATCTTCGGGAAACTGAAACCTCTTCCTCATAACTGCAAAATGGAGAAAATAGATGACTTATTGATGCCATTGATATCAGGGCAATTTAGCTTGTGTTTTCCTTATAGCGACATATTTTTGAATCCAACCTCGAGCTTGGCTTGGAAATGGTTGATCCAATGCAACAACACTTTGCCCAATTGGGTAATGCCTTTGGGCCTTTAGCAGGACACGAGGAAATGTGACAAACATTTTGCGAAAACGGACACCCCAACACCCAAAAACGAAACGTTTTGAAAAGCGAAGCCTGCCCGATTATTGCATAAAATGAATAAAAATAAAAGAATTAATACATATTGTGTTTAGAAACTGAGTACCGGCTATCTTTGTGTCGCGGTACGTGCGGCTCGTTGGGAGATTTCATTTGATTTTGCTGAGCATTTATAGGCTACAATTTCGATGTTGATCATGATTTTCGTAGTAGACACAGATATTCAACTTCAGTACCGTCGATTGCTTCTGGGGAAGCGATGCTATCCCTAGCAGTGTGTGATCCCAGCAGCAATAAGGAGGAATGCAATCAAGTGTCCCCATACATACATATGTATGTATGTACAGATAAAGGGTTGCCAAAGTTATAAATATCCTTTCCGAAGAGTACAAGAAAACACACATCCTCTGTCTCATCCATTCACTCCCTCCCTCTCTCTGTCTGTCCCACTCGCACTGCTTTCGGTAGTCGATACTGGAAATTAATTTTTGTATAAATCTTGTGTGCACATTCGCATTCAAATATGGAGATATGGTGACGATGACGATGACGATGACAATACTCGCCTCGTACTGCCGGAGGCTATTTTTAGAACTGAATGTGCAGGCAGCAGGCATGCATATTCTTTATCAGCATTAATAGTAAACAAGAAGGGTCCTCGCACTATCCTCCCCACCCCTCCCACTCACTCTTAATGGGTGTTGGTTGTGTGCGTGCGTGCGTGTGTGGATGAGTCAACGCGATGAGTGTGCGTGCGAAAACGGGTAATGGGAATGCGAATCGAAAAGGAAATGCTCAAACATTCCGATCGTCCAACCGCCACCGCACAGATGTGTGTCGGGTTCTGCCACTGGCACTGCTTCTGCTTCTGCTTCAGATATTACTTCCAGTCAGCTTCCAGCTTCCAGCCTCCACCTCCAGCAAGCACTACCTCCTCTGCCGCCACTTGAGTTCCGCGTAATTAAGAAACATTCCAAAACAATAAACTATTCCATAATATACGATAGAACGGATCGAAGCGGACCCCCAAACGGAATCCAATCGAACTCAATATGGAATAGTGCTCTGCCGCCGAACCGATCTGCTCTGCTTCCTACTCCTCCCTCCCACTATCGGGCTTCGGCTCCGCTCATGTGCTGTCTCGCTTTGTTTATTTAGCATTTCTGTTGTTTCTTCGCCACTTCTTCGCTACGAGAGACGAGAGATGAGAGATGATGAAACATGTGTGCGGCAGCAGAAGTTTGAAAGCGGCATTAAAAACCTACATACCTCGGCATACGAGGCATACGTTTGGGTGTACAGATGTGCATAGGTACAGTGGTCACCCAACAATTAGAACTTTCCAAAACTAAATACGTAGATAGGAAAAGGGAAATCGAGATGGAGATGGAAAGCACAAGCAGAGCAGTCTAGAGTGTCTGCTCCAAAACGATTCTCTGGCCAAAACTATTCTCTTGTCCACAACCGAGAGACTACTGTACACATCTATGTATCTGTGCATGGAGCCCCGGTTCGGTCCAAAATGCAATACAAAACCATTGAAAAATGCTGAGGCGTTGGAAAAATAGAGCGGCACCAGTTGTTATTTTTACTTTTTTAATTGTTATTACACTGTTCGCGTCTGCTCGACATTATATTGTTATTATCATTCCGAGTATTGTTATTCGTTTTTAGTTGCCGCCGCACACAAAATTTGTGGCTGTACTTGTTGTTGGGGCTATCGTTCTGCATGCAATTCGAATATTGTTGTTTAATTTGCTTTAATTGAGCTGGACATAGGGGGGGGGATTGAAAAATTGATGATGGAGAATCAAAGATAAATTTGTGTGTTTAATGGGATTCAGTCACAGAACATCAGATTACCTCGAGAGCTATGTACATATATTTTGATCTCTGCAATGCCAAATGAAATGAAATGAAATGACCTGAATTCCAAAACACACCTACTGTAGACCAGCATAAAAACGAATTAACTGACATTTCTCATTAAAACCAGATCAAAATCAATCAAAAAACAAAGAAGAAAAAATGGAGTTTCGAAATTATGGAATAATCTTGAATCCACGAAAACATATCCCTGGGACATCCATCCCGTGCTCTTTCGAAAGTTGTCTGGCCAGCACTCATTGGGAGACCTTTCCGCCACTACCTCCTCCAACCAGAGAGCACAAAACCAATTAACGAATACAGCTCAATTAATAAAAAAGCAACCACAAATATGCAAAAACCAAAAAGATACAAACAAACAAAAAAAAAAAAAGCGGAGGCTACAAAATACTCGCACAAGTGGAAAATGCAGTCACTTGTCTGGCGGCTGGATTGCCCACAAATGGGCAATGGATCGGGGGACTACTGGGGACTGGGCACTGGGGACTGGGGACTGGGGACTGCCCACAAACGTTTCCAAGTGACCGAGTTACGGATAGATTGGCGCTTGCTCAATGGGGGGATTGTTGCTTATACATATATCGACAACCGAATGTACATCTGTATGTACGTACACGCAGAGATCAGAGCCAGAGCCAGTGCCGGATCAGGGGCAGCAGGCACCACTTTGGGGCATGGCGGATGCAAAACCATCCACACGTCCACCAATCCCCATCCACATCCACATCCACATTCAATATTACATATATTCGTGGGACACTGATGCACTGCCCACACAGACAGCAGAGACAGAGGCAGAGACAGCATGGAGTGAAAATGAGCTTGGATTTCGATTTCTTTATGTTTCCGAAGCGTGTTTATGTGGCGGACATTCCAAAAACGAAACCGCTAATAAGGTCAAAAGCTTTGCCGGAGACCAAAACCAACGAACGAATGAAAGAAAGATAGAAATACAGATACAGATACAGATAGAGAGGGGGATATGGACGGACAGCAATAACAATTTTGTAAACGAGCATTGACATTTTTAGATAATGGATAAACAATAAAGAATACGCCCCCAAAATATGGAGCGACGGGCGAAATTTGCCAAACAAACGGTATAGAAAACGGTGAGGAAAACCACACAAAAGCAAAGGCAAAGGCAATGGCAAAGGCAAAATCAAAAGCAAAAGCACAATCAATGAGGGAGTTAAGAAGAGAAACCTCACGATCGCGCTGGCAATGACTTATGACAACAAAACAACAGCAGCAAAACACCGAAGGCAAACGCGAGAAATTGAAAAGGTAATCAAACATACGAAGAAGAGAGAACACAGCAGAGGAGGGAGAAATAAGTAAGAATGCCCCGTATGAGGGGTACCGACTGCGGGATACCTGATAATTCGATTTTCTAATGGAATAATGACATGGAACAAACCACATTTATTCAATTGAATGCCAAGACATATCCCTTGTAGGCTCTCTTTTCTTTTTATGCACTATATATCGATATCTCTTTCAATATTCTCCTTCAGCTGTCGCATCTCTCTCGCCACAAACACACAACATACCCTTACCATCCTCCTACATTTCCAGGGTATGAAAACAATAAATCTACTTACAAATGCAAAACAAATCTGAGAGTATGTATCTTGAAGATAGTATTTATTTAAGCATACTGGACCCATAGTGGCGGGGTACTGCGGGGGAGGAGGCAGCCAGCTGCTGCTGCTGCTGCTAGGCAAACAAGAAATATAGAATCAAATATACATATGTATATGTACATATGTGTACGTATACGTATACGACTATAAGCATAAAGTCAGGGGCAGAGAGCGTCAGACGTCGTCGTCGCGTCGTCGTCGTCGACGTCGACGTTTTGGGCAGAGCGATGAGGTAATTTTCTGGTTGTTTTTAAAACTTTTGGAAGCACACACACACATGCGAGTATTCAGAGATATGTATTATGTCCAGATGATGCTTTCAATGAGAAGAAGGGTTCTTCTAGGCGCTGCGCAGGCGTAGGACAGGTGTACCCAGATGGATTGGAAAGGTCGTTGGCTAATTTCACAATTCGTTTGCTTATTTATGGTATATATGTATATACAAGGGTATATACAAATATATGTATATTTATATTCCTGTGGCTAGCGTAAAAATAACACCATATGTCACACCGCCGCACTAGCACACAAACACAGACACACACACGCTCATATATGTGCACTTATCGAACATTTTGGCGATTCTTTTTATACCTTTTTTATTTGCTTTTATTATCCGCTATTTTTCACAATTAAGCTTTAAACTTTGTATAAAAAAAAAGAAACGTAAATGGCAGATACGCAATGCGATATATGCATATATGTATGTATTTTTGATTGGATATATATGTATTTGTACATTTAGCGATATCGGCCACGGCACTTGTCGACAACGATCCGGCAGCGACGACGGGTAAAACTCAACTCAACTGAGGCCCCCACCGTGCGCCGAACGCAGGCGGCTCAAGAGAGAAGCAACAGATGGAGGGACCAAAAACCACAAAGAAGTGGGAGCAACAGTTGGAGAGCGCCACAGAAAAGCGAAAGAGAGCCTACGGTGCCTACACAGCAACGGCCTGAGAGCGCCCAAGCAGTGGGGGAGGCAGAGAGCGTAACTACAGAGGGCCGTGGCAGCGTGCTTCTAATCAGAGAGAGCCCACTAGCACAAGCTGAGAGCGCACCTGCAGTGGCTCTCTCTCTCTCTCTCACTCTCACTCCGCCTGTTGCTCTTCGGTGATCGTCGCTAGAAGAGAGCGGGAGAGAGACACAGGGCAGACAAATGTAAACAAAACAAACCAAGAAAAGGAAGGTGGAAGAAGTCGATGACTGGGGCGGCGAGAAAGAGAGGAACAAGGTGATGGACCCGTGCCAGTGGGTTGCCTGCCTCCTCCCTGCCACTCGATGACTAATCTTCTTTCAATGGCTGTTTCTTTCCTCTTCCGTCTCTCTCTCTCTCTCACTTTTGTTTTACACAACCTCCGGCCAAGAGCCAGCGGAAGCGGGAAAGTGGAAGTGGAAGCTTACTCATTGGAAGTTTCCCAGAAAAAGTATTAGTTAAGCAATTTGGCGCCAATGATGGCAGCCATGAAAACAGAATGAATGACTCGAGTGAAAAGTGCGTAAACAAATGAAGCGGAACAAACGGGGTATTCGCTTTTCCATCTCCCTCTCTCTCAATTAAGCCCAATTATAGGACAGAATTGATCTCCCAGCCAGCCGGCGGTTGAAACAATTGTGTTAAAAAGTGAAATCTTTTTGAACAGCAGGAGGCCCGCACGAGCCGGGGGTTGGACCGACAGACATCAGACAGAGAGTGTACCATAGAGTGAGGGTTAAATTTCATAATTAACTTGAAAACAATTTGCAAACACTGTCTGGTGGGTAGGGTAGGGCCTGCAGCTGTGTCAATCAGTGAATTCTTCGAGTCAAGAAGTTCCCTGTCGCATTGTCGCACTAATCTTATCGTCTGGAATGCTCTCCCTCTCATGCTATCTCTCTCTGGCCAACTGGCTGTTCAATCAAAGGCGATAAAGAAGTTGGATTGATAAGTGCGCCCCTCCAGGCGCGTCCACTGGGAATAGTGTTTCAAGGGGAGAACTTTAGCTTTAATTGAATTATATTTCTTTTTTGCTTCTTCCAGGACTGGAAGTTGCATTTAATTAGCATAAACGTTTACGCACACACACACACACACAGGCCCACATTCCAGCTGCGGGCGTAGGCGTCCC
Source organism: Drosophila persimilis (assembly GCF_003286085.1). Lineage (NCBI taxonomy): Eukaryota > Metazoa > Arthropoda > Insecta > Diptera > Drosophilidae > Drosophila > Drosophila persimilis. The sequence goes on from NW_020825364.1 coordinate 106,479, forward strand.
AAGCGTTGGAAGGGTGACCAAATCTTTGTTGTATTTCAAAGTTCGCGTGACCATCATAAACAGGCGGCATTTGGGAGCAGCCTCTGGGGGTGGCTCCACCCAAGACCCAACCCCCACCCTACCAGCCAGGCAACAACAGAAACAGCAACAACAACAAGCGTCACAAAGATACGATTCTGGTAGGGTCCGACGCCGCAGCTGAATTTACACACGCTTTTTTGACCGTCCCCCGCACTAGCACTGGGCCGTCCACAATTGCATATCACAGTAGCACCACTTAATTGTTGATAACTTACAGAAAAACAGGAAAAAGCAAGTTGAAAGAGTGCTAAAATTGTAAATAAAACCAACACTTGGAAAAAAAAATTCGTCGCGGATTTATCGATATAATGACATTGGTCAGCGAAAAAAACGAAAATAAAGAACAACAGCTGTGCTGTGGATGAAAAGGAGGGTATGGTCAACAGCAAAACGGCCCAGAAAATCAAACGATTTCAAGGCAAAATCCACCCCCTTTGCCTAATATACCTTGAAGAGCGTCAGACCCTCATAAATATACCAAAATATACTGTCTCATTTTGAAAATATACCGCGAATATACCGATGTAAGGAATGAACATGGTCCACTTAGCCCCCCCCCTCTATTTAAACAGGTGAACAACTTGATTTATATTTCTCTCTTTTGATATTCGACTTAATGTTACCAACTAGCAAGAACCCTCAGCGCTGAACACATAAATTTATCCGATTGGTGAATCAATTTCCTACATAACTGGCTAATTTTAAGTACTCTCTTTTATTTCATTGTGTTTAAAATAAGGTTCAAACAAACGAGATCAACACAAATGTCCGTTTTCTATATAGCAACTACACGGTAACTCTGGGGATCCAGTCGATTGGATTATCGCTAGAGCTGCGCGCCAAAGTGGAATTGTTTTTAAAGTGAATGAACGACATAGACATGAATGAAATTCAGTGGAATGAATGATGCAGGACGGCACGATTTGAGAGAGCATGGAATTTTCTGTGTCCTATGTTCTTTAATGTACCTTTAAACTGAAATTTAATTCAATAGATTGATAAATTATCCCATTATACAGAAAACTATATGGTATACCGTAAATGGTCACCCTGCCATATCATGTTATCGATGAGACGACATCCCACTGTTAAGCGCAACAGGGCGCTGTTATGTTAAGTGCGCACTCATGCTCTGGCAACCCTAGTCGTGGGCGGAGAGAGAGCGAGCGCCATATTCAAAAATCTACTGAAAGCCACCGAACAATTTGAAACAACTTAAAGAGGCAGCGATTTGTATTTTTAAGCGGCAAATCAAAAGACTAAGCGTGATTAATGATGGCCCGGGCTTAAGGGCGCCCCGCCCTCATGCGAACATTTTGATAAATTTGTCTGCCTTTCCGTACGATCATCATTTCCGGCATGATTCTGGGCGATTGAAGAGACCGGACGACCATAAGTTACAACCCCCCGGCGGCAAAAGATGGCAAAAACAAAAACCTACCGACTGCAAAAACAACTTGGTAATGGTAATACATAAAATCATAAAAATAACCAAGAAAAATTCATGACTTTGGAGAAACCAACGGACCGCATATAGCGCTCGTATGTGGGGGCCGTCTTGGCCTTTCGTTTGGGGTTGTTTTTGGGCGAAATAAAAATAAATTTAATGTTTCTGTAAGAAACATCCTTCCCTTCTCTTCCCTTTCCCCCAGCATTCCTTTCTTGTCAAGCATATCATAGATATCCAGATACAGATACAGATACAGATCCAGATATGTGTATGCGCGTAATTTATGCTGGAAAACATCTCGAGCATAAACAGGAAACAAGCGTCCACGCTACGCTCCTCCTTCCTTCCTTCGTTCAAGTCAAGACGAGTGAGTCCTGGGCTTGGGCTGGGCTTGGGCTTGGGCTTGGGCTGGGCGCAAATTCAATTAATTTCAATCGAACGCCTGTCGTTTTGCCCATCCGGCATTCGATACCCCGCGATCTATAGGACAACAAATAGAGACTACAACAGAGAGTGATACCACCCCTTGGCTCGATAAATCTCGGAATGGGATGGCGATGGGTATGGAGATGGGAATGGGGATGGGAATGGGGATGGGACACACACGACACACGCCGCCGATGTTATGACTGGCTGTTGGCCAGAAAAGCCATCGACATGTGTGTGTCCCTGTGTCGCAGCTCCTGCTGCGTCATTGCTTTAGTTCCGGTGCCAAGCCAAGATTTATGTCGTCACAATGGACACACAAAACCCGCGAGAGAGAGTCCTTTTCGAATCCTTTCGAGTGACCCACTTGGGACTGACCAGCAGAAGGAGATGCGGCAGAAGTGGCATTGGCCCGGGGGACACTAATTGAACGATCTTCCGGTTGGCTAATGGGTTAACTCTGTGAGTGCCTGCCTTTTGGGTCGTCATGTCATATATCTTCCGCCCCGGGGCTGTGATAATTTCGGAATTTTACCAACCAAAATGTAGATGCTCGACTCTTTTCTACGATTTATTGCCCTCTAATTTGGTTGATAATTTTCCTATTTCTCTGGGAATTCTTTCTCTCGTTTTCTGGTCTATGATTGCGGATGCAAAGCTCGGCTGCATACCCATAAAAATCAGGGATTTATAATTAATAATTTTCACATTATACATTTATGTGCAGTGGAAAACGGGTAAAACTAGAACTTCAGAAATTTGATAAGGAAACGGGGGATATTTATGGGATGCGTGGAGATCGTATTCAAGTGGTTTTTGTTGGGTTTTTTAATGAGGAAACATGAACGAAAGCTTGATTTAAAATGTGTGAAATGAAAGAACAAAATTGGGGAAGACTCTGTCTATCTTCCCACGGAAAATATAGATATCCGTATACCTATCTATCTTCTGTCGATAAAAAGCATGGCTTTGGGGTCCAATATGGTGTAAAAATAAATCATTTTCGGCAAATACTTCCCGTCAATCACAGAAGAATATTTGATTTCGAAATAGGAATCTGCAGGACATACATATTTTAGATTTAATAAATCTAGCTCCTGGCTCTATTCAAGTTTAAAGTCAACAAAACAAAGAGATAGTTCTTCAGCGAAAAAACACTCCTTGGAATGCCTCCCCCAAAAAAAAATCCCCGACAAATTCGAAGGCACTACAAAAAGGCATTTGCATGCCACACACACACACACACACACACACACACACACACACACACACGCACACGCACACGCACGCACACAAAAAAAGGGAGAATAAAACTTATATTGAGAACAATAAAAATTTATGAAAACCCATTAAGAGGCGGCTGGAAAAACAAGCAAACGACTACAAATTGCCGGCAGCCGCCAGAGTCGCAGAATCCCAGTCCATTCCCAGTACCATTCCGTGGCACGCTCTTACCCCTTGAACATTGAACAGAGGGGCGGGGAGGGGTGCGGAGGGGAGGGGGCTGAGCATTTTTGGCCACAAATTATTTTTATAGCTGCGACCGATCCCAGGCACGAGCCACGCCACGACCAAGTCATAACCGATCCACGGTTGCAGAGCTCTAAGCCCAAAGAAGTGTCCGGATGGACGTTTCGCTCGTAAAAAAGGAGCAGAATTTTCAGGGGGCCAGACGACTGGGTGTGTGTGTGTCATTGTCAGTGTCATTGTCGTCTGGGGCATGGTCATGGAAGAGAGCAAATTTTAATTGATGACAATTTCATTAAAATTTTGAGCAGGCAGCAGCGGCAATCCTGAAAATCTACATCCTGCAGTCTCAGCAGGGGGAGGTGTCCTTGCTCCAGATGGAGATGATAATCATGATGAGACTGCGAGTGGGAGTGGGGAGTGGGGAGTGGGAGTGGCTCTGAGGCAGGAGTTAGCGAAGCATGAAGGATGCAAAAAGTTAATCGCTCAGGCGGATGGGTCCATCCACGAGGCACTTTGTATCTGGACAGATGTGTTAATGCTTCTCTCTCTAGTTTCTCGTCTATCGTCTCTCGTCTCTCGCCTCGATTCTCCGTTCTCTGCCCCGTGCGGGGGTATTTTTTATTGCCCCCCCGGTCGACAGGGGTATCCTGCATCCTGTGTGTTTGCTCGCTAAGTAAATTGCGTAAATTTATGGCTGTGTAAATTGTTTAATGACTCAACAGTCCATGGAGTATTTATCCCGGCCAGGGCATGCACCGACATGGACATGGACATGGGCATGGGCATGGGCACGGACATGGCCGTGTGTCCTAATGGCCATGTTTGAGGTTGAGGTTGATTCACTTTAGAGTCCTGGAGGCCGTCAAGTGGTGTCAAGGCGGTGCCCAGGGTTGATGGTTGGGTTTCCGACTGCCAGTTGTGGCCATAAACAAGTTAAAACTTCTCATTTACGTTGCTCATTTATTGATAGATTTTATTGCTATAGATTCTATATCGAACTGCAGCATTAACTTATTTATGTCGTTAATGGCATAGAATTTGTCTAATTGTTGGACTGTATTTATCGCTCTGAGCATTCCCCAGCAGGGTACATTATGCTGCCTCGCGGCCCAGTCAAGGAGCAGCTCACTTGGATACACTACCAATGGCATTTGACCAACGAGGCCACTGAGGAGCTCCGCAGCTATCTGAACTTGCCCCCAGAGATGGTGCCTTGGACCCTGAAGAGCCCTGGAGAGGTGGCGGTTCGCGGGCGGATTCTCTCTCTATTTCCTCAAGAAAATAACATTCTTCATAATTCATTATAATTATAATGGTGGAAAGCTCTACCAATCATTGCTACAAATCTAATCGAAGAGCTATTATACTAATTATAATAATATTTATTAACTCTTTAAGTTTATTATAGAAGAGCTGGCAGGTCTGGCCTGACCCGGGGTCTGCCTCTCGCTGTAGCCGCATGGTTTGAGTGGAGTGGCAGAGGAGTGATTGAGGGAGGGTACAGAGGACCGCCCTACACCTGACAGCTCGACAGTGAAACAGAAAAGAGCAACACACGGAGAATTACACGGATTTATGAAAATGCCCACAAAGCGTTCCACACGCAAAGCCTGGAAAGCTTGGATATGATATGCACTTCCAAGGAAAACACACACCACATCGCATCCCAGCCTTAATGAAACAGGGAACAGGAAAAGGAGGACCGACACTCTAATAGATACAAGGACTGCTGGGGAAACTACATATTTCGAATTTTCTTATTTCATTTTGATTATTTCCCAATTCTACAAGAACAACTTATTTCTCATGCAATACTCACTCACGAGTTACCAAATTAGAGAATATTCTGTTCAACTCAAATCGAAACAGTGACATATGTACATATATATATTATATTAGTTTTTATATTTATGCCTTGGACTTGGCTTTGCCGGTCTGGGCCAGATTGCCAAAGGATTTAGTCTGTTAAACAGACTAACAGTTTACAAACATTTTTGATCTAAGATTGAATTTAAGTTTCGTAACAGCTACTATGTCGGAAAATACGTTTTCCTTTCTATAATCCTATCTATCCTGGCCTACTATACACCGGAGAGCTCCACGGCCACGACCTCATCAATGACATTAGGTACATTAGTTCTTGAAAGTGTGTATTTCGGTGGTGTTTTAAATTTTTTTTTAGGTAACTAGATTTGCATAGACAGTCCCAGATGGGACAAATCCCATACATAGTACGAGAAATCAATCCATGAATTTCGACATATATTAATATTCGGCTGCGAACTATAGTTTCATATATCTCTTCATAAACCATCGGATAATATTTCCAAGTCACAGGACTATACATATGATGTGGTTTCCATACGAATCATGAGGCAAGGGTATTTAATGCATCGAAATCCGAAACGAGTCCTATATTCTTCATTTATATATTCAGTTCAAATAAGTATAGATGTACTGCCCAAATATACCATAATTTTATCCTTGAATGTCCCGCTCTTTAAAATAAAGACCTCCCTCTCCATGGCACCCTTGCAAAATGTGTTAACTTGTTGTTGTTTGCAAATTTTTAACAATTTTCAGAGGCAATAAATAAAGAGTTTCGTTTTTTCAAAGCAGTTTTGGATTACTGAACTGCTGAACACGTGTGAATTCGTCCATTTAGGGAACCTATGTTATATTGTGGTTGATATTCCCTCGGTGGCTGAAAAGTGCATTAGCTAGAAAATTCGAACTACATATGTATGTACATATGTAGGTAAACATAAAGTGTTTCAAAATTCACCTAAGAAAACAGTCAAAGAAAATCATTTCAGGTGGTCCCCCCACTTCTCGTTTTAGTTATTTTTTTCTATATAAAATATATTCAATATATTCAAACAGAAACGGTAAATAAACTATAAGCAAAAGACTTGGAGAAGACATGGGCCTTATCCTAGACTCCTACTCCCACTCCTACTTCTACTTCTCCTTCCTTTTTTTCCTTTTTTAACAATTAGTACCTTATTTTGTTGAGAATTAATGCCACGAAAGAACTGACCTCTAAAAAAGGAGCAAATCATTAAAAATATTTGAAAAAGTATTAAAAATGTTAGAAAACTTGAATTTTGGGTCGCTATATCTTCAGGCATATCCACTTTATCGACATGAATCAAAAATCCAATGAAAGGTCGCTCGATTCTCTTTTTAATGCATTAGTTTTGGTGGATATCCGCGGATATTCACTCACGTCATTGAGCAATGCCACAAAATCGAGGTGTATATTACTGAATTTAGGTACAACGCTGCAACCTAATTTGTTTTGTGTTCTTTTGTTCCTTAGAGATCGCTACAATCTCCAAATGTACAATATATTGAAGGAAAATCCTGAAAATCCACCCATTTCTAGAATATATATGCAAAAATATATGGGAAAAAAGAAAAATCTTTTGATCTATAGAAGTTCCATGATATTTCTGAGATCTTAAGCGCGGATCTTTTTAAATTTGTAGGAAATTGTAAACGTTCTATAAACATCTCTATCGATGTATGTATCCCTCTACAAGATATGCTATAACAAATGGTTTTACTCAACCTCAAATTGACTTCTCTGAGACTTGTCTATCGAAACATGTAGTACTGCTCCCCCAAGCATTGCCGCCGTCTAAAACAATGTTGCATGAATGTTTTTTTGGAGGAAGCACTCACATGCCAAGATTTAGGAGACGATTTTCCCTTATCCGAGCTCTGTCATCTGCCCCGGCCCACTGTTTCAGAGGGCCAGGGCCAGGGCCACGGCCAGCAATTAAGCAAACATTAAACATGTAAACAGCTCGCAACGCCCCAGAGATGAGGCCTGGAGATGGGTCCACCACAGAGGACTGAAGGAGAGTGTAGAGTCTAGAGCTGAAGGATGGAGGATGGAGGACGGAGGACGGAGGATGGTGGAAAAAAAGTCCATTCCTCGTCCGTTTTCCAATTCGCTGACTTGTCGCACCCAGTCAGAGAGTGCTCGACGATAAACGGCACTGATAGCGCGCAGCATTTATCAAGAGGGACGGGACGGGATGGGGAAGGGAAGAGCAGCCCTGAGACAGAGCCAGAGCCAGAGCCAGAGCTCGAGCTCAATTGAGTTTCAAATTGATGTCACCATTATCGGGAGCTGTCATCTCAGCAGCGTGATGGGGTGACGCCACAATGAGGGATGGGATATGGGATGGGACAACAGAGCCAGAGCCAGAGTGAGAGTGAGAGTGAGAGTGAGAGCATCCCGTTCGTCCCAGAGATGTTTCCCAGTATTTATATATAATTTTTAGTCATCATTTATCAGCGGGAAACATTTTCACATGCCCGCAATTGCATATTTATGTAGATGCAATGTGCAATTTTAGTTTGCGCTTCGATTTAAGTGCTCATAAATAAAAATCCAAGCAAAAATCCACCCCTTAAAGGGATCGAACATGGTGAGGGAGGGGCAGGGGGAGGGGAAAATGGATGGAATGGGATGGGATGGGATGGGAGTGGATGGGGTGGGCATGTCCACCCCAAAAAAGCAGAAACTGTCAAAAAGGCAACGGGCAAAGTTTGTAAACAAAACTAATGCCGACATGGGTGTTGATAAAGTTCTCCAAGTTCTCCCCCTATCAATACCATTCCCATCCATCCTCTTCTCCTTATTGAATTGCCCTACACGCTTGATTGCCCGCTAAACGGATGTGCGCGGGGAGGGGGAGGGCGGAGAGGGGAGAGGGGAGAGGGAGGTTACATGGCCATTCGATTCGTGTATGACATGTGGATTCGTCATACCAAAAAGCGCAAACTATTATCCCAGTCGCGACTTTTGTTCTGGTTTCCTCGCGCACAAAAACATCCACATCCACATCCACATCCAAAGGGGTGCACTGGAGGATGCAGTATGCACACAGGACTACTACTGCCAGCCGGGGCCCGTGCTCATGGTTCAATGGAATTGTGACTTGTGTCTAATGGACTATCCATTGTCATCCTCTCGCCGGCGACCTAATGGGCATCGCCGCAGAAACTAAAGCAGTTGCACAAACACACAAACATTCGAATGCAGATGGAGATGGAAATGGAAATGGAGATGGAGATGGATGGAGACTTTCCTATGGAAATGTTCGGGAATCTGTTTGGCAGCTGTAACGATTCCGGTTTTGATTACCTCTAAAAGGGGGTAACATTCGGGAATTCAGTTTTAATTATGTCCCCAAGTGGTAATCTGCTTAGCTAGAGAAATCGAAGCCTAATGGCAGGAAAGGACTCTTTGGATTTCCTATTAGTTTGTAATTTGTTCCAGGCCCCATCTAGAATGCGGGTGAACCATCTTTAAAGTTAATATAGCTAGTGCAATCCATTCGGTCAAAGCTCTAAGAATCAGTCCCACTTATCAGCCAGCTAACATGAATTCTCAATCATTACTTTGGTATTTATCTAGCTTGATTTATTCCCTTTGCGAATTACTACAACCCATAGGCGTATAATCGGGAACATTGCCTCCTTGCTGGGGGCCGATATACCCAAAATTTCTAGTTCCTAGATATATACATAAGTATAGAATAAGGAATATTCTAGTCAGTTTTATCATCATTAAACACTTGTACGCTTAAATATTCCTAAAGAGTTTTGAAAGTCTTTGGAAAAGTGGTCTTCTTTGAAACTCGACACTCCAAGAGTATGGGGGTATGTTAGATTTGAGGTGTAACACCCAGAAGGAAGCGTTTCCGAGCCCATAAAGTACAGACATTCTTGACCAGCATCAGAAGCCCAGTCGATATAGGCATGTCTGTCAGTCCGTCCCTCCCGATAAGCGCCTAGATCTCTGAGACTATCAGAGTTAGAGCAATCGCATTTTGCGTACAGACTCCTGTAATAGCACACTGAATCAAGTTTTTTTCAAACTTAGCCACGCCTCCTTTCGCCCCCACAAAGGACGAACAGAGGAAAAGAGATCGGGTATATATGTGACCGATCGTTTTCTTTTTAAATTAAATACTCGTACATATATTATGTACGACATATAAAGCCACAGTTCGTGGCAGCACACGATTGCCCCAGAACTCAGGCTTGGAGGCGGCAGACAGGCAGACTGGACTATAACCAAGGAAACGACAAGGAACTCTGGGGCAGGAAGCATCCTGGTGCTCTTGCGGCAGCTATGCTTATTCGACTCCTTTCCTTTCAATGAATTGAATCATCTCTAAGAGGTAATGCCCCGCCGTTGATTAAAAAACTCGGTAAGCTCTGTTCGGGTCATTAGCAAATTACGAGGCAGAATTCAATTTCGGGATTCGCAACAAAAGCTGGGTCGTACTGTGTCGTTCTGAGCTGAGTAATCCCTTGATGGCTAATTTGCCTTCTTATTGAGGAGCAGAAATACAGAAGAAATCTGCCCAGATCGGATGACAGTTATGGAAATTTATGATTCATTGTCTGGCGACAGCCCGGGATAGGATGGGATAGAATGGGATGCGGATTGCCCATTGCAATGTAATCCATTTGTTTGCGCAACATTTGTCACGCTGCCAGTGGAGTAGTGCCCTGCTCCTCCTCTTTGAATAGTAGGAAGGGATGTGGCAGGACATGGGCAAGGGATATGTCAACAGCTACAGCTACAACGCACATATAGTATGTACTTGTACGATCCACAGCCACCCCGTTATACATATCGTAACGTAACCACTTTGACTTTGATTTCAATTCCCCTTTTTTTTTGGTTTTCGCAAATGTTTGGCAAATGTTGCAAACTGTCGACGGTTTTGTTGGTTTATGGATTCGAGGGGAAGGAGGGCAGAGCGTGGTAACGATTCCGGTAGCGATTTATGAATTTCATTTACTAATGGATTGGATTGTGGCGAACTCTGATACTCCACAGATGTGTAAATATGCAATATGGATTATTTTTAAAAATATTTTCGATCTGTTTCGGGGGGTAGGCACTCGTAATTGATCTGACTGATACTTAAATGGATTGGAAATGGATTAAGAGACTTATCGATTCATTTATTTCAATAGATAAATGACTTTGACTTTGACAGTACTGACTAAAGTTTTCAGGGGCCTGATTTAATAAGCTAGAATAGAATAGAATTAAACAAGTTTTTGATGGCAGAAAAAGCCTCTCGGACGCAGAAAATGTTTAAAAACATTCATGAATAAAATAAATGCTAAAAAAATGTCAGATATAAGCTCCGTTTGCATTTGTGCCTTTTAAAGAATATCATTAAACTTATAAATTATTATTAATCATTAATCAAGAGTAAGAAATGGTACAAGAGTTTACCTACCTTCAGACACACTCGAATATTTTTACATACATTTGTGTGTAGAGTCGAGATTTACCATCCACCATTCGAAATTATTATGTTGGTGACCCCGATGCATCGATTGTGCGGGTGAGTTCTGTTCTCAGTATTTCCACTTCTCTTGGTGAAAAAAATGGTAAAAAGTGGATTTTTCCCGACATAGGCACTTCCATTCTGGCGTTAAGTTTCATTCGTACGACAGACTGTTAAAAAAATAATGAAAAGGTCCAATTTTGAATACAAAAAGCATACCAATTGAGTATTAATTGGGAAGCCTTATATTTACCAACGAACTGACAACAATCGAATGTACGGTTTTAAAGATTTAAACCTAAATATGACCTGACCAAAAACAGAAGCGCTTTTTGAGGTGGCAAAACTCTGCGGATTGGGTGGGACTATCTGTATAACATTTCTTCATACTAATAAATGAAATATTTTGTGTTAATTTCCAAGTAAGAAAATATCAAAACCTTTCCTGTTATAGGGACTTTGAGGAGAATCTTTTCTCAAGTATCATCTTTCTCATGGGAGATAATAGCAAAGGAAAACAGGACTGAATACAGGAATGTTAAGCTCTGGCTTATTTTAATAGGTTAATAGGTTTAATAGGACTTTTAAATTTATTTTGTATTTTTGAATCATTTTATAAACATCTTTTGTTCTTTGTAGGTATTTTCCACAATCAACAGTATTTAATGTTTTATTTTTTGTATTTATTATTTACTTGGCAAACTTTATCTCTGCATCTATCTATCTTTGAACTGAATCTATCTCCTCATCACACATCTAGTGTGTAAGAATATTCTCTCAGTGTATCCCTACGCATTCATTCCCCAAAGCAGAACGAAGCCATTTTCTATCCCTGTGAGCCTCGCTCCGATTGGCTGTTGTAAAATGTTAGTAGCCGTGCAACTGCCCCCAGTTCCGTGAGCGCCTCCCACCCTGGCACCAGCCATGATGTGCGACTGGTGTGCGATGTGTGGACTGGTCCTGATCCTGCGCACTGTCGGCTCTGGCCAGTACATAAGAAGCCTTTGGTTTACATAAACGGTTGGGCCGTGGACCGTGGGCCGTGGGCCATGTGCCATCCATCCAACCACACAATCGACTACATCTCACTCTTCAGCTGCGGAGGCCAACCCCGGACCCAAACCCCACTCTCGGACGGAATTTATAGCATGGCCCATGACTGCCGTTGGCTTCTGTCCATTTATCTTTGGCTGGATGTATTCCTGGCTGTTTGTTGTTTTTTTTTTAACCAGAAGGAGCAGGAGAAGGAGAATGGCACCCAAACCACATTGGACTATGCCCACAATGCCACCAATGGCAGTTACATTTTATGGCCAAAGTTCACCAGAAGCCTCAAACCCCCTGCGTGCCCCACTCAGAGCCCCACGCATTTGGCGACCAAGTGGCGCCATTTTTGCCGCATTCTCATCGAGGCTGGGTGGAGAGGGGGGCTTCAGACAGGACGGCAATTCCAGTTTATGCTAGCGCAGACTTTTTGCAAAAATAAAACATTCGCAGGAATATAAAAACAAAGCAGAAAAACTATAAGAAATGACGTTAATGTTATGGAGGAAATGTTCTTCTGATGATTTTTTTTTCTATAAAAGGATTTTTTTATTTTTTTCAGTTTAAACATTTCTATCGAGAGTGGAATGGACAACAGACTATACTTGTACTCGTACTCGTACTCATACGCGTACTCTAATTCGTTTATAAAAAACACACTTGACTTCCATTTGTAATCATAATTTATCAGTATTGTATATATATTAATATTATTCAGTATAAAACTTTCATGAAAAAACAAAAAAAAACTTAGTGAGAGAGAAGTTTCATCATCAATCATCATCCATCGTCCATCGTCCATCAACCGTCATCCGTCATAATAATTCTTACATAAATTCACTTTCAGGCTAAATAACAACAAAAAGCTGGCTATCCCTTTGAAAATGGAAAGATTTCTGTTGCCCATTCATCAGTTCAACGCACATTCAATTAAATAAACGATATTATGGAAAATTTGCTACATTTACGGAATCATCTCATACATATATTTATATAGATTTTTTTCAATTTTTATGTTTTTTTTTGTTGGTTTTTTTTGTTGTTTTTGTAAGAAATGCCTGCACGCGCGTGATATGCAGCGTTGAGAATAGTGACTTTCGACTTGCCCTGCTGGAAAACAAATAGAAAACATCTTCATCAGACTATGTTCTAGTTGGAGAGGGGGAGCCGGGGGAAAGGGGTATAGGGGTATAGGTTTGTCTTGTGGCTTCTTCGATCGATCGATTGTTTGTATTGCTTGGCATTGTCATGAGGCGACTGCATTGTTCAGATTTCTTGTTCATTCTTCAGTTTAAGTAGTTAATGGCTTCAATTTCGATCCGGCACCTGACTAATCAATCAATCAATATTCGTCAAATACAATACAAACGGAACAATTACATATGCATAATTGTAGAGCACTCTACGCTGTAGTCTTAAGTAAATCATTTTCACTAAATTTAGTTGCGCCTAGTCAGGTGTGTGTGTGTGTGTGTGTGTGGTTGTTAATTGTGTTTGTATTCCATGTGTTCCTTCTGTTCCTTGTGTTCTGTGTGTTCCGTGTGTTTGTTGTTGTTTGTTAGCATTTTGGCCTAATAGAACTTTTTCGCCTGCGCCTCACTGCGGTTCCTGCAAATGAAAAGAAACGAAAAGAAAGTAAGTAAATAAAGAAGATGCTAGATTCTATGTTAGAGATCTGTTACTCACTTGAATATATTATAGATAAATACTAGCAGCAATTGCACAACGGTTACACTTAGAAACAGTGTGACACCCACGCAACTGCCGGTGGGGCAGTTGGCCACCTGCGCTGCGCCCTGTGGCGCAGATGCCAATCTGTAAAGTAACGGAAGTAAACGGAAGTTGAGAATCACAGCACATTCTCTATGCGTAGCTGAACAACTCACTTTTGTCCCACATGGGAGATGCCCTGCTTGACCTGATTCATGCCATCACGCATCTCGGCTATGAGCGTTTGCACATCGTAGCCGGTGGACTGGATCTGGGCTGTGGGAGCGTGCTTCTGATTTGTCTGAATGTTATCAGTGCGCACATTGATATCGCCCACCAGTTGCCGTATCTCCCGTATGGAGCTGAGCAGAACATTTTGATTGGTAAGAAGCAAGTCCACATCGGTTCTGCTGACCACACCGCCGCCACCCAATTGCTGCTGCTGGGGCACACTGCCTGCGGCTGCTGGTGGCAGGGCCTGTCCGGCGTTGGCGGCCAGGCCGCGAGAGACCAGCGTTAACGTGTTCTCCTGGCGTCCAATGATCTCGTCCACTTTGCGGGACAGCTCGCGCAGGTGTTCGGCGATTTGGCTCTGTCCCTGCCAGATTTGACGCAGCTCGCGCTGGTCTTCCGACTCGTAAAACTCGTCAAAATCCTCCTCGTCTTTGTGCTAGAAGAGAGGCATACGAAAGCGATTAAATCACAAACAGATTATGGCGTATCAATGGAACAGATAAGCCGCTAGGCGCCAACCGTCGGCCGCCAGCGGATGGCTTTATCTGTTGTCGTCGTGGCACCCACCTCGTTCGGATGCTCCTTTTTGTATTCCAGCTTTTGCTTCTCCAGCTTATCCTGATACTCGTTGTATTCCGCAGTCAGCTTCTGGTTGTCCACCTTCTGGTTCTCCTGGACCTGCCCAGCAGCGTGCAGGGATGTGGTGAGGAAGTGGAACACATCGTGATCATCGGCCAGGCCGCCGGTGGCAGCCGAGACACCAAAGTAGCCGTTCTTGGGCAGATTCACGCCATCGGAACGCATACACAGCTCGTAGTCGTCGTTGTTGTTGGTCATGCCGTTGTGAATGAGAACGGTGAGCACGTTGTTGTAGTACTCGATGCGCGCACGGGTGGGGAAGGGCTTGTTACGGAAATCCCTGAGGCAACCGCTCAGCAACTGCGTCGTTCCATCATTGGTATGATCGTACTGCTTGGTACCGTCGTTGACTACCGCACTGATGTAGGGATTGTTATGCTTGTTGTCGTTGTCGAAGGAATCAAAGATAATGCCCAGACCATTCCAGCGGTCCGAGGAGCCGAACACCGGCCCATTGTAGTCTCCCTTCTCGGTGGTGTACCAGAAGGCCAGACCATCGGCTCCGATACGGCCACGTCCCGTCACGCGGAACACAATCTCCACATCCCACCAGTCGAAGTTGGTCTGCGTTTTGGTCCAGATGGCACCCTTCTGCGAACGCAGCGACGGTGCCACACGCACACTCTCGGAGCTGGCAATGGCATCTGAAAATTAAAGCAACAAGTTGTAATCGTGGTGTCGCGAATCGGGTCTAAATTTAAATTAAAACAAAGTGCCTGCGTGTCCACTTTGCCGCTTGGCAGCAGCCAGTTCGGGCCATCGCCGTCTCGCTCGCACTCGCTGGAGGCGGCGAATGGGCCAAAACAACTGACGTGGAGCTCTTCTACTTACTTCCCCCGTACTCCCAGAAGGGTACGGTGCCGTCTTTTTGGGCCAAATACGGCGGCTTAAACGAGTACTTGTACTCGAATCGACGGTGCACGCCAACGGCCCCTGGACTCAGGTTGGTCGTCGCATATGTTTGTTTAGCAAATATGCAGAAAATGGCCAGGAATTTGCAAAATGTTGGCAGCATTGCTTACAATTTTATTTTGACAACAAAACTGACAAACGAAAGCCAGTGGGGCCGGAGATTTATTAATAAAGTATACGGTCTGACTCTCAGAAATATGCCGTCTTATTTTACAAATATACCGAAAGTATACCGATGAATTATTTGTATTTCATATACCATCATATTTTTCGATTTTAATATTCGGTTGAAAATTGCCAGCTAACTAGGACCCTCAGAACTGAAAATAAAATGGTATCCAGCAATCTTATTAATTGTATACAAGTATGGTTTATTGTAAGAAGTTATCTTTATTGAATTACTTATAAAATAAAGTTTAAACAAAGAGGTAAATTTTCACATTTTGTACATGCGGTGTAGTTAACACGCTACACATTTGCTACATATTTATGAAATTATCAACAGCGACCTCTAGAGGGGAAATGAGTAAATATACTGAAAGTACTAGAAAATATTAAACATGCTCAAAAATACTACAAAAAGTATAACATTATCCATTTAAAGCATTTAAAAGTACTGGAAAATAAAAAAAATATTAGAAAATACTCAAAAATACTATACAAGAATATATAAAAAATATTCTGAGATACATAATAGAGTATAGTCTTTCAATCATAGATTACTTAAATTATCAAATCGAATCACTGCAACATTTATTCCACTTGATTGCATTCATAACCTTGGCACTCATTGAATGCACTTTTAAACAATTTAACTTTGACCTATACACCTTTTTTAATTTTGCTAGCGGTCTAGTGTGACCAGGCTTGCATGCGCTACGGTTACACTGTTATGTTTGTTTACAATTAAAATCAGTTAACAATTCAAACTTTGCATTAAGAATGAAATTATGAAAGCAAGCAAGAATGTATTATTTGTGGAAGCTGTGGATAAATCCGTTATTGAGGAACAGAAGTGCAATCAACAAGTTTTTTGTGGCCTAAATTATATAAAAATCCCCCCTGCTTGACTTCCTTTATTAATTGCATTATTGTTGCACTAATCGCTTGTTTGCTTTCTTTCTGTTTGTTTCTGTCCACTTTATCTTTATATATAAATGTATTCAGATACGAATCAAATCCACTGAATTTGTTCTGAAGTTTTTTATTTTCATCAATTTGATTGGTTTCTTTAAGTACAGCTTAATTATTCATTTTATCAGCAAAAAAAATGTAAAAGACGTCAGCATGGTCAATAAATAACGTGGTCTGATCGTTAAAAAAAGGGTACACAATAATGTCGCCACCAAAAAACAGAAGAGTGAATCTGTGTACAAACATCAACACTGATTTTGTTCGCATACCCTTTTTTCGGATCTATAAACTAGGCTTACAGCATATTTGATAAACAACTTAATAAAGAATCCTTAAAATTAGCCAATTTATGAGAAAATGTATTCATTAATCGGGTAAAATTATGTGTTCAGTGCTAAGGGTCCTATCTTGTTAGTAATATTAAATGGAATAACAAAATAAAGGAATATGACTTCCTATCATGGACAGCAAACGATTAACCTACAGTGGGTTAATCGTTTGCTGTCCATGATAGGTATTTAAAACACAGACAAATATTATGAAACTTGAAGAATCTTATTCCAGCTCAGGTGAAAGACATCTTATTAGTGAAGGGAGAGGATAGGGTGAATCTACAATAATAATTTACAAGGTGGTTCACCTGTTTAAATAGAGGGGGGTTACGTTGGTTAAGTTCGTTCAATCATCATGAACGAAACGTTAGCAGTGCTCGTTACTAACGAGTACTCGCTCGAAATTACTCGCACACATGCATAGGGATGGATGTTTTTGTTATACCTTTTTTAGGGGGGGTATTATGATTACGCCCAGTTGTTTGCAACAGCAGCATACATGCCCCATTGGCATTTTTCAAGGGTATTTTATGCTTCATTTCGATATAGTATTGATAAAGACGATCGATCTGCAACGAAGATGTTTTGCTTTCACATACACACATGCAGAGAGGGTATGATGGGCGTATTAGACCGTGCGACTGTACGTGTGCCAATCCACTGAAACACGAACCCCACACCAGATGGATGTGTATGTATCCCACTGTACAGCGTATGTATGGTGCATGAAATATGTAAGGGGAGCAGAGCATAGGCATGTTTGTATGTAATGTAGGTAATATTTAATCCATTTACTCTAAGTAAGCACAGGAGATTGTTGTTGTTGTTTATGTAGTACATGATAAAAAAAAAAACAGAAATACACAACTGCATGTATGTAAAAAAATCGCGTAATTTTTTATAAATGTACTCGAATAAATGAAGTTTTCTATTCCGTTTCAACTAGAGAGAGCAATTCGAGGCAGAAGACAAATGTTCCGGGACAATTTGCGCTGTAAAAGTTAATACAATATAAATCTTACGATATATTACGAATCCATCCGACACTCTACACATGATCGATCTTTAGGGAATCCAGACTGGTGCCATCGGCCTCGGCCTTCTGCTGATAGTAGCCGTCGTAGGATGTGGTGGCCTTCATAATCTCCTGCTGCTTCTGCAGCTTCGTAAGCTGCTCGCAGGCAGCCGCAGCGATCTTCTGGCGCTCGATGTCCGCTTTCCGCTTGGCCTCGTTCTCCTCCATCTGGTGGGCGAGCAGCTCAGCGGTTGCCGCCGCCCTCTCGGCAGCTGGATCCTGATACAGATCGTAGTTCCTCGGCTCGGCCTCAGGATCCAGTTTCATGAAGGTGGGTACAGTCGGAGCACTCCTCTCCGGCACATGTCGGCGGCCGGGCTTCTCGTGCGTCTTGATGTGCTTCTTGAGGGCCGTCTCCTGGCGGAAATGCTTGTTGCAGATCTTGCACTCGAAGGGCTTCTCTCCCGTGTGGATCCACTCGTGGTGCCGCAGGATCTGTGCCTTGGAGAAGCGCTTGGGGCAGAAGCGACAGGCAAAGTCCTTCACCTTCTCGTGGATGATCTTGTAGTGGAGCTTCATGTTGCCAATGTTGTTGAAGCCTCGTCCACAGCCGGGACAGATATGCTGGCCCTCCTTCTTGGTGAAGTTCACCTGGGGCGACCACGAGGGCACCGACACAGAAGGTATGGGATTGACGGCAGTGCCCGCCAGCTGCGAAATGTCCACCCGTTGGACGCGTCTGGAGTTCTTCTGTTTGGCCAACGGTGCAGCGGGCCCGCCACTGCTAGCGCAAGCCTTGAGCATGTCGTCGTTTGGATTGGGGTTGATGTTGGTATTGGTGTTGGGATTCCCCAGGCCATCGCCTTGCATTTGGCCTGGTATCGGAATGGGAATGTTAAGCTGTTGTTGCCGTTGCGGCTCTGACGGTGGCAGATCCCGCTTCTCGTGCGTCTTCAGATGCTTCGTGAGGCTCTTCTCGCAGAGGAAGATCTTGCCGCAGATCTTGCACTCGCAGCACTTTTCTCCAGTGTGGCTCCGCTCATGCACCTTGCAGGCATGCGACTTGCCGAACGTCTTGCCACAGTACTGGCAGGCGAAATCCTTCCGCTTCTCGTGCACCACCTTGATGTGGTTCGACAGGGCCTGCTTGTTGTGCGAGGCGTGGTCGCACTGCCGGCACTTGAACTTCTTCTCCTTGGTGTGGGTGAGAATGTGGGCGTTCCACTCCTGGCGCGTGGTCTTGCCCACGCCGCAGTAGGGACAGACGTGGTTCTTGATGCCCGCATGTCGCATCAAGTGATCCCTGAGGGCGCTGTTGATCACGAACCGCTTGCCGCAGATGTTGCAAGGGTAGGGCAACTCTTCGCCCGTGTGCTTGTACATGTGCTTCTTGAGGGCCGTGGGGCAGCGGAAGACGGTATCGCACTCCGGGCAGGGGAAGTCGCGCAGCGGTGCGGCTGCCTTGGTTATGTTGTGCACCTTCTTCATGTGGAACGTGAGCAGCCTGATACGGGGGAACGTCTTCTCGCATCCCTCCGCGGGACAGTGGTGCACCTCGGACAGTTCGGTGTGGGCATGGTCCACATGGATGCGCAGGCCATTCGCTGTGGTGAATCCTTTCCGGCAGGTCTCCACTTTGCACTGGAAGGGGAGCAGATCGTTGTGGTACTTCATGTGCTCCTCGTAGCGGATGGCCTTCTTGAACTTCTGATGACAAATGTGGCAGTCGATGATACGATGGAGGTGCCGCTCATCGGCTGGAATCCTCTTGCGTTTGGGCTTCTCCCTGTTCGAGCCATCGTTGTCATCGTCGTCGTCCGAGTCGGAGGTGGAGCTGCTGAAGTCGTCGTAATCCTCCACCTTCTTCTTCTTGGGCTTGGGCTTCGACTTGGCTGGTGTACGGGTGGACTGGGACTGGGTGGATCCCCTCATGCGTTGGGCCAAAGGAATGTCGTCGTCGCTGCTGTTGGGCTCAAAGTCCAGATCTCTGTCGTTGTCATTGCCGCTCTCAATAGAAGAGTCGTCGTCGAACATTTTCAGTACGTTGCTGGGCGAAGCCTTCACCTTA
The DNA here is from genome assembly GCF_003286085.1 of Drosophila persimilis. Lineage (NCBI taxonomy): Eukaryota > Metazoa > Arthropoda > Insecta > Diptera > Drosophilidae > Drosophila > Drosophila persimilis. Next base: position 126,328 of record NW_020825364.1, read on the forward strand.
TCCTGCTTGACGCTCTCGTTCTCACACTCCTCGGCCTCCTTGTCCACATGCTCCAGCATCTTGAACACATCCTCCTCGTTCTCAATCAGCTCCATTTTGTGGTTTAACAGGGGATCAAAGTTGATGTGATCCTCATCCTCTCCGGGCAGATCGTGGGCCGTCGAACTGGGATCCAAGACATCGAAGTTCGTCTGGCAGGTGAAAACGTTGCTGGCGACAAGGTCCTGGAACTTCTGCACCGAGTCGACGCACAGTTTCTGGAACTCGTGCAGGTCGTTCAGCCTGGTGTAGCAATTGCTGCACAGATTCTTGGGAAAACCATCGTTCTGCTCGACGGAGAGGGACGTACACAGACACAGTTTTTTCGACAGGCCTGGCACTAGATACAAATCGTATGCGGCATCGTTTTGCAAGTGGTTCAGGCAAATGCGACACAAGGTGTGTATCGAATATGTCCTGGCCATATCCATGTTGCGGTTTGTGTTTTGCGGCAGCGTTTTCAACAATTGAGATTTGCTTTTGCGTTTTTCCAGCCAGCCAGCAATAAAAATAATATTGACACAGAAAAAAAACGTATACTCGTCGTCAGCGAAAAATGGGCGAGTGGCAATAAGAGAAATGTACTCGTACTCGGTTAGGTATCAGTGATGCCGCATGGGCTAGAAAAAAGCTAGATGATATAATTCTAATTTGAAGTAGTCATGGATACAAAAAATGTAATAATCTGTTTCCTGAGCATCATGGCTCGTATTGAAGCACCTACATGTAACATTCACATATTCCACACTTACAGTTATAGCTAAACATCAGACAGCATCGGATGCACTAGCACCTAGCTCTAGCTAGCTAACCAGCTCTCGCTGGTACAGACTAAACCGCCGAGCTGCCACAACTGCTTCAAGCTATACATCTCTAAAAACGCGTACATTTTTGTTGCAATCAGCAACTTCAGTCGCAGCTCGGGTTTCCCTCCATGGATATGGTTGCAAGCGAACCATATCCCGCCAACTCAATATGCCGCCTTTGTCTGATGTACCTGGACCAGAGCCCCGCCCACGATCTCTATCTGGAGCCAGATCTGGCCAAAAAGCTAACCCTCTGCACCACCCTCGATGTGGATCAGCAGGATGGCTTTCCCCGGAGAATCTGCCATGGATGCTTTGGGAAATTGAACGAGTTGCAAGAGTTTCAAAAACTATGCCTGGACTCTGTGCAGCGATTCAAGGAAATGGTGGCCGCCAACAGAATCATCACCATCGAATTGTTGGAGCCGGTGGCGGAACAGGCAGCGGAAGTGATTGTAGGGCCGGAGGAGCAGGCTAGCTATGATCCACTGCTAAATCATAAGCTGGAGATTATTGAGAACGAGGAGGAGGTTTTCAAGATGCTGGTGACTGTGGACAAGAACGTTTTCTCCGACTACACATCCGATGAGGAGCCGGAAGATGGCGAAGAGAAGAGCTCCACTGATGACGAACTTCCATTGGCCCGTCGTTTGCTGGGAGAGGGAGAGGAGACGGCCAAGGAACGGGCAAAGCGAAAAAAGATTCCACCTGCCGAGCGTCGCCTCCGTCGTATCATCCCCTGCACCATTTGCCCGCAAAAGTTCAAAAAGCAATCTAAATTCGACGAGCACATGAAGTATCACAACGACCTCCTGCCCTTCCAGTGCACAGAGGAGACCTGCCGAAAAGGATTCACCACAGCCGGCGCACTGCGTCTCCATGTGGACTATGCGCACACCAGGAAAGCGGATGAGATACCCTGCACCGTGGAAGGGTGCAAGTTTCTGTTTCCCCGGCTGCGGCTGCTCACCATTCACTTGAAGAAGGTCCACAACCAGACTCGGGTGAGTGCTCCGCGAGCGGAGCAGCCGTGCGGCGAGTGTGGCATGGTCTTCCGCTGTCAGGTGGCCCTCAAGAAGCACATGTACAAGCACACCGGCGAGAAGTTGCCCTACCCTTGCAACATCTGCGGCAAGGGATTCCACATCAACAGCGCTCTCAAGAACCATCTACTGCGGCATGCGGGCATCAAGAACTACGTCTGTCCGTACTGCGGCGTGGGCAAGACGACACGACAGGAGTGGAGCAAGCACATGCTGACACACACCCAGGAAAAGCAGTTCAAGTGTGCCACCTGCGACCATGCCACGCACACAAAGCGTGCGCTCGACAATCATGTGAAGATCGTCCACGAGAAGGTCCGAAACTTTGCCTGCCAGTACTGCGGGAAGACGTTCGGCAAGTCGCACGCCTGCAAAATCCATGAGATGACACACACGGGGGAGAAGCGGTGTGAGTGCAAGGTAATAGAGAGAGAGATGAGATCCTCGAAATGAAAGGAGTCTCCTTCAAAGAACAGCTTTCTTTATTTCAGGTCTGCGGAAAGAAGTTCCTGTACACCGAGAGCCTCACAAAGCACCTGAAGATACACGAGAAGAGCGTGGAGCGAGCCCTGGAGACGTATCGTCAGCGGCAGGGAGAGACCTCTGCCGACCAGGACCAGGCCCAAGTGGATGCCAATCACCTGATGAAAGTCTGCGCGGAATCGGTGGCCACAATCCCTCGGGATCCGCGACGCGTTGAACGTGTTGATATGGCCCAATTAGCGGGCACAGTGGTTAATCCCATTCCCAGCGTATCGCTGCCCTCCAGCGCGCCGCCCCAGGCAAAGTTTGTCCAGAAGGAGGGCATGCATCTGTGCCCGGGGTGTAATCAGGGATTCAATAATCTGGGGAACATGAAGCGACACTACAAGAGCATCCACGAGAAGGTCAAAGACTTCGAGTGCCGCTTCTGTTCGCGACGCTTCGCCAACTCGCAGTCGCTCAAGCAGCACGAGTGGATACACACGGGGGAGAAGCCCTACGCCTGCAAGACCTGTGGCACCCACTTCCGCCAGGAGGCGGCTCTCATCCGCCACCAAAAGGTGCACGACGAAAAGCCACCCAGGCCGGCGAAACCCCCTAAGGAAATCACAGACAAGGCACGCCAGAAGCTGCTCCAGAGGTGCGAGCGCAAGCGCAAGGTGGAGGCACTGCGTCAGGAGATAGCCCAGGCCGCCAAGGAGGAGCTGAAGGACTTGGAAAAGCAGCGTGCCCTAGAGAAGGAGCAGAATACCTACGAAAAGTATCAGGCAGCTGCCGAGGCGGTGGCCACCACCCCAACTGGCAGTTGAGGTTGCCCTCCCAGAGGAGTATAGTTAAGGCTTTTTGGTTTCAGACTGAGAAGAAAGTATTGCTGGTTAATATTTAACCCATTGTTAAGACTTGAAGCAACTTTAAGTTCAGTTTAAAAGGTGTCGGGCCGAGAGTTTAGTTTAAGCAAACACAGGATTAAAGTTTTTCCGATTTTTTTGTATTTTTTACTTTCACTTGCTTGTTATTTTATGAGAGAGTGGTTGAATGTCGTCAAATGATTGCAAACCGTGAGGACACCGTCGAAAAAGCCATCCGAGGTGTCCGCCAGTTCATATGATAGATGGAGTGATGGATGGATGGATGATAATGAGATTAGATTAAAATGATACAAAATTGTGATCAAACAAATCTACAAGTAGATAGCAAAAATTTTGTATACATTGAGTAAAGCAAGAAGTGTTCTAAACTGTGGAAAATGTGAACCAATTTCGGACGTCATGGGCCACGCCTGTGTCTGCCTTCTAGGGAGCCTCTGGTGTCTTCAAATTGTACTTGGCCTTGATGTTGTTCAGCTCCTCCTGCTTCTTGTCCATGTCGACACGCTTGAAGGCCTTGTTCGACTGGTAATAGAGGACCACCAGATAGCGATTGCACACATTGAAGCCGGATAAATGGTCGCAGGCGTTTTTCGCATCAAATATGTCCTCATACACAACAAAGGCTGTGCCGCGCGTCTCTGGTGTGTTGCCCCTGTGGAGAGAGCAGATAAAGAACCATTAATGAATGATGCTGCAGACGAGACACAATGGGCCAACTTACACGCGTATCTGACGTATAGCACCGAATTTGCCGAAAATATCATACATTTCATCCGATGTTATTTTGTACGGCAGGTTTCGCACATAAAGCAGCCGATTCACCTCTGGCGGCAGGCGGATCTGCAAGAAAAATGCACCAAATATTTCATTTACTTTCTGTCTGGAGTTTTCCTTTCACTGGGGGCACCACTCACATGGTTGCGCTTATTCATGGCGCGTCTGGTCGCGACGGATGTTGAAACGCGACAAGTTAAGAAACTTTCACTCGGCTGTCTGGTAAGCTAGGCGGCTTTGTTTGACCCCGGGATGAATGTCCTGAAGAGCGTGGTCTCGTCCTTTGTTTAAAATTAATGTCTGTCTGGCCCCAAACCTAAACAATGTTGGTATTAGGGTTGAAACCGGCCGACTCTCAGAAATATACCGAAACATACCGTCTCATTTAAAAAATATACCGTAAATATACTGACGAATTCAAGTTCTAATTTACATATTGCTCGTTTTTGATATTCCCTGGATTATTACTAACTATATAGAACATTTAGCCATGCCCACTTAATTTTATACGATTAATGAACTTATTTTCAAGTTGACTCGCTTATTGTAAACACTTGCTTTTATTACATTTTACGTAAAAAGTGGTTTTAGCGAAAATGGTCAATTTTGATATTACGTGGAATGTTATTAGCTAAATAGAACCCTCAGCCCTGCCCACTAATTGTATACGATTTATGAAGCAATTTTGTACTTAAATGATTTATTCTAAATACTTGCTTATATTGGAACTAATATCCTTTTCCCTAGGTTAAGCAGAATGTTGCCCATATTGCGGGACATGAATACTCGTTTTCTGGGCACATGAATCGGGCCATCAAATTAATATTTGCTGCAAATTTTTGCAATACGTTTTTGACGATTTTTATTGGTCGAAAGCAAAAATAGCGTCGTTTCGGTTTCAAAACCGTTTTAGTTACAAACCGTTTCCATTAATGTGCGCTAAATTTAAACCCAACCACATGAAAAAATAAGTTTATAGGGATATATTATATGTGGTGTATATCAAATACATATTAAAGTAACTTTTCAATACCAAGTAAACAATGTTGGCTTTTAAAGTGGTTCAGCCTTGAATACCAAGATCTATTTTTGCCGACAACCCTTGCACTGGTTGGGAAATGCAGTTCCAATCAATATGTCCGATCGAAGAGAGCCTGAACCGATTTGAAGAGAGCGCCAAATAGAAATGGTTTGAAAGTGAATAAGCAACAAGGATTTAAATGAAGTCCGTTGGAATAAATGATGCACGGAAGCACGTTTTGAGATAGCAAAAATTCAAAAACCTGCGTATGGAAGTTTCTGTATCCTTTGTTCTTAAATATACCTTTAAAAATTAAATTTAAAATTAATGTCTTTTGTCTGGCCTCAAACCCAAACAAAATTGGTGTTAGGGTTGAAGCTCCGATTATTCGATAACCTCTCTATAGAGACCGTTGCCACCCCTAAGTGTGACCATATTAGGAGCAACAATTTATACAATATATAAAATCCTTTTGACATTCGACAGGACAAGTATTCCATGATAAACCATACATTAAAATAGTTAGTTCTCAACACATTCCCAAAAATATAAATATTCGCGCCACGAATATTCAGTGGCAATAGCAAAACCAATCGATATCCCACACAACCCTGATAATTGTGCAAAGAAAAGGCGAAAAAAGAGAAATTTATAGAAAAAGTTCAAGTACTTTTCGAGTGAATTGGTTTTAACGCATACCGCTATTATAAACAGTAAGTGGAAGGTGGTTAATTAAACCACATCTAATGTCCTATATAGTGTTTTTCCGTTGTGAAATACCGTGCTAGAACATGGCGGTGATAGGCGGGTGCTCCTGAAGGAAATTTTTGTGTGGCTTGTGCTTGTGCGCCCACCAAAAGTATTTCTTTCGCTCGCACGCATGTAAAAAACCACCGCAGGGAGGCAACAATCGGGCGAGATACTTAAAATAAATGCGATTAGGGCAATTTGCAGATGATGTAAATATTATATGCACATATGTACTGCAAAATACATGTGCATCTGCGCGAGTTTGCACACAGTGTCTGTGAGCGCGAGGGTGTGTGTGTTTGTGAATGTGCGAATGTGTAGGGGAGTGTGGCCTCGAACAAAGTGTCTCTCTGTCCATCCATCCGTCCGTGCGTCCGTCCATCCGTCCGTCCTACCCTTTCGAGAGGGCATTCAACTTGCCGCCGAATTAGAATTAAAATTCGAAAATTCAAGTTTGTGTGAATTTTTAGAAGAGCTGCACAATGACGTGGGAACCACAAGGAGACGGTCTGCAGCAGATCATTGCGATCTTGAAAGAATCTCAATCCCCGGACACAGCGACCCAAATGGCCGTACAAATGGTGAGAGCTCTCCGCAAATTCAACAGGGGAAAGGAGGAACCTTTTGATTATTAATTTCTATGCGTTGTATTTCGTGCTGTAGAAACTGGAGGAATTCAATCGGTATCCAGACTTCAACAATTATCTCATCTACGTGCTGACAAAACTAAAAACAGAAGACGAGCCGACACGGTCGCTGAGCGGCCTAATCCTAAAGAACAACATCCGCATGCATGGCAGCACTCTGCAGCCGGAGATCGTCGAGTATATCAAACACGAATGCCTGCAGGCTGTGGGCGATACCTCGCCCCTGATTCGGGCCACAGTTGGCATACTGATCACGACGATTGCCAGCAATGGAGGCTTGCACAACTGGCCCCAGTTGCTGCCGTCGCTCTGTGAGATGCTCGATAATCCAGACTTCAATGTGTGCGAGGGTGCATTCAGTGCTCTGCAGAAGATATGCGAAGATTCCGCCGAGATCCTGGACTCGGCTGCCCTGAACAGACCCCTGAACGTGATGATTCCCAAGTTCTTGCAGTACTTCAAGCACACCAGCCCCAAGATCCGTTCCCATGCCATCGCTTGCATCAATCAATTCATCATTAATCGCTCTCAGGCGCTGATGATCAACATCGACTCCTTCATTGAGAATCTGTTTCACTTGTCGTCCGATGAGGATCACGAGGTGCGCAAGAACGTTTGCCACGGACTCGTCATGCTGCTCGAGGTGCGCATGGATCGATTGATGCCGCACATGTCGCAGATAATCGAGGTAAGTTCCCCAACAATGTAGGCAATCGTTTGGCCACCTTTAACCACCATCTCCGTTTTAGTACATGCTTCTGCGCACCCAAGACTCCGATGAAGGTGTGGCCCTGGAGGCATCTGAGTTTTGGTTGTCGCTCGCCGAACAGAGTATCTGCAAAGATGTTTTGGCCCCCTATTTGGCGCAGCTGGCGCCCATACTGGTGCGCGGCATGAGGTACTCGGAGATTGATATTATCCTGCTCAAGGGAAATGTGGAGGAGGATGACATGGTGCCGGATCGCGAGGAGGATATACGCCCACGATTCCACAAGTCCCGCACACACACAATCAAGAGCGGCCAGGAGGCGGGCGGCGGCCAGGCCGGTGCCGCCGGCGAGGATGACGACGAGGATTACGATGATGGCCTGGACGATGACAGCTCTCTATCGGAGTGGAATCTGCGTAAGTGCAGTGCGGCCGCTCTGGACGTCCTGGCGAATGTGTTCCGCGAGGATTGTCTGCCCATTGTGCTGCCCATCCTGAAGGAGACGCTCTTCCACCAGGAGTGGGTGATCAAGGAGAGTGGCGTCCTGGCCCTGGGCGCCATTGCCGAGGGCTGCATGCAGGGAATGATTCAACATTTGCCGGAGCTGATTCCGTACCTCATCAGCTGTCTGTCCGACAAGAAGGCCCTGGTGCGCTCCATCACCTGCTGGACGCTCTCGCGGTACGCCAATTGGGTGGTCAACCAGCCGCACGATCAATACTTGAAGCCCCTGATGGAGGAGCTGCTCAAGCGCATCCTCGACTCGAACAAGCGCGTGCAGGAGGCCGCCTGTTCGGCCTTTGCTACCCTCGAGGAGGAGGCCTGCACGGAGCTGGTCCCCTATCTGGAGTACATCCTCAAGACGCTCGTCTTTGCCTTCTCCAAGTACCAGCACAAGAATCTGCTGATCCTGTACGATGCCGTAGGCACCCTGGCCGACTCGGTGGGCCATCATCTCAATAAGTCGCAGTACATTGACATTCTGATGCCGCCTCTGATCGACAAGTGGAATCTGCTGAAGGACGATGACAAGGACCTGTTCCCACTCCTAGAATGCCTCTCGAGCATTGCCACAGCCCTGCAATCCGGCTTTCTGCCCTACTGCGATCCGGTGTACAGACGCTGCATATCCCTGATTGAGCAGACTATTAACCAGGAAATGGTGCGTGTGTTTTCATTGCCAAAATCTCTGATTTTACTTTAGCCTGTACTTGTAGCTGTGCAAACAGAGCCAGACATTCGATCATCCGGACAAGGAGCGCATGATTGTGGCATTGGATCTGCTGTCGGGCCTCGCCGAGGGCCTGGATCGTCACATTGAGACACTGGTGGCGAACAGTAACATCATGCATCTGCTCTATCAGTGCATGCAAGATGTGCTCCCAGAGGTGGGTCACTTTTTGGGCCTTTTCTTGGATTGTATCTCATTAGCGAATCGTTCTTTAAGGTGCGCCAATCGTCGTTTGCACTGCTGGGGGATCTAACCAAGGCCTGTTTCCCCCACGTGCATCCCTTTATGGCCGAGTTCTTTCCCATTTTGGGCCAAAATCTGAATCCCGACTTCATTTCGGTGTGCAATAATGCCACATGGGCCATAGGAGAGATATGCATGAAATTGGGTGAGTTTTGGGGGCTTTTTACTTGCATAATTAAATGGTTGGTTTGGTTTCGATGGCCCAATCTCGGGTCGAGTAGAGCGCGGAACAAACGAAGATTAATTTTTGATCGATTTGCAGGCGAGGAAACAAAGCAGTACATACATCTTGTACTCAGCGATCTGTTCGTTATAATCAATCGCCCGAATACGCCCAAGACACTGCTGGAGAACACAGGTGAGTGGTTCGAGGAGGCTCGTCATTGATTTCAAAAGAGAAGCTGCTGTTTAAATATATATATATGTGTATATATATGCTCATATATGTATGTATGTATATGAACACATGTATATGTGTATCAATGATATTTATTTAACATATATCTCTGTATGTATGTGTGTATGTGGAATATTTGAACATTTGTTTCTGTCTTATTTTCTGTCTCAAAACGAACAATCAAAACGAACCGAAATCCATTCACATACCCGTACCACATGCATAGATATAGATATTCTAAGAAATACGATAATTTATATATCAATTTGAGTGTGTACTATCAATCGAATCGAATCTAAATATCTGTGTTAATTATTGATTTATTTCTAGTTAATATATGATTTTCTGATTTCCACTTTTGTTTTCTGTTCATTTTAGCAATAACAATCGGTCGTCTAGGTTATGTGTGCCCGGTTGAAGTGGCTCCTTATTTGCCCGAATTTGTGCGACAGTGGTGTGTAACACGTTTTATTCAATTCAACTAGATTATGCTTTCTTTTCCTCTACCTATCGCCTTACCGTAAATTGAGCTTAACACTGAAACAACCAATCAATCAATCAAAATCAAACAATCCCACCAGTAACACACACTTCATCTATCATTTGTACTCCCCCACTCGCCTCTCGCCTCTCGCCTGTCGCCTCACAAATTGACTGGAATTTCAAACGTTTACATTTGAACTTTCGCCTGCGGGTCGCTGCCCCAATACCAATACCAATACCAATGCCAGTGCCCGTTCTAAAATTACTAAATCTCTTGATTTTACATTGATCTTTCCACCCGAAACCATTCGGTATACAGGTGCACATCGTTGCGACACATCCGGGACAATGATGAGAAGGACTCGGCCTTTCGTGGCATGTGTAATATGATCACGGTGAATCCAGCTGGCGTGGTGCCCGACTTCATATTCTTCTGCGATGCCATTGCCTCGTGGGTGAATCCACCACAAGATCTGCACCAGATGATCCAGAAGGTAAGGGGCGGGCGCTCCCTTGAAATGAAAAAAAACAACCTTAGAAATGATGATAATTGAGTAAACGCCTCCCATAGATTCTCCATGGCTTCAAGACACAGGTGGGTGAGGAAAATTGGCGTAGATTTGTGGAACAATTCCCGACAACACTGGCCGAGCGCCTGGTCACCATGTACAACATCTAAGCAGCCCACATCAGCCAGCGGAATGCAGAGCAGAGCAGAGCAGAGCGGAGCAGACAGGAGACAGAGTTCTAAAACTAGACAATTATGTACAAGCATGCGTCGTAGCAACGTTCATGGCTTCGTCTTAATCTTTAACACAGCCCTAAGTTATCCGATTCGATGCTGTTCGAATGTTACGTTAATTAATTGAAATTGAAAACAGCAAAAGAAAAGAAAAAAACACACATAAAACCACATAACCATATGCATAACCACATATACTATATCGATATATCTTATAGAGATTGAGCTAGATATCCAGCATGCATGCATATATCCAAAAAAAAAAACAAAAAGAAAAAGGAAAAAAAGATTAGCAGATCCTAGATCTGGCCAAGAGCTTCTTTAGGCAGTCTGTCCTGTCCTGTCCTGTCCTCTCCTGTCCGTCTGTTTAGATCAAGTATCAATAGAAAACAACAAAAGTATATCCATAGATGAAATTATGTGTTCCGGACGTACTTAACCGGATCCAAGTGCTATAGAACATATTCAACCCAAAAACCCAACAACCCAACCGCCCAACAGCCCAACAATCCAACAATACACTCAGAATCAGCCCCAAGCGAAATAGGGAAATTAATAATGGGTAGACACACGGGTGTTTTCCCCATTCGGTAATTCATGAATATAATAATAATACAAACAAAAATCAAATCGATCGTCGTATCTCGTGTCGCGTTAAACTATAAACGTTAACTGAAAGCGTTGGGCTAATTGTGAAATCAAAGTGAATAGAAATTGCAAATGAATATACATACGTGGAAAAGATTCAGCTAAACCAAAACTCTTACAAATCAAAATAAAGACTGATGTTCAAACAAAACAAAAAAGATTAAGAAAAACAAATCCGTTCAAAGACAAACAGCATACATCAACAAACGATTTATATTTCACAATTGAAACCCAACACTTTCATGGATAATAATGATAATAAAAACCAAAAAATCGTCGCGTTTCGGGTTCTTCGCGTTCGCGTATTCTCGTCGCTCTCGTCCGTTCGTTCGTAAAATCGTAATCGGTAATCGGTAATCGGTCAATCGTCAGTCGTCACGTGCGTGGTATCGTATCTCGTCGGGTAAACCAAAAAGGAAAAACAAAAATCAAATAATACAAGGATTACAATAATACAATACAAAATGCAACTGTTACAGATACAAAAATTTACTTATACACTACACACACACACACAGACACACACACACACACACACACAAACATTACTACGGATGATATTTATTTACAAAATTATAGATTTTTGTTTATTTTAAAGAGAGAAAAAAAAGGAAGAAAATTGAGATTAGGATTTCGTTGAGTATAATAATTTGTTGTTTTTGTGCGATCTGAATAACTGAATACAAAACAATTGACTGATCACTTTTTAAAGTATTATTATATAATTTGTTTGCGTTGTATAGGGACAAGTGTAATTAAAATTATCATTATACGAGTACTACATATAATTTTTATCGAAAACTTTTGCTTTCATTTTGTATTGTATAGGCTTTCGTCTTTTGCGTAAGATCCTCTTTCCCAAATAATCATTTATATTGTACAGAAATTTGTATTTTTTTTACAATTATTCGATGATTAGGGTGTAAAAACAATGTACTACTAAATGGAAACAAAAGTCTTTGAAATTGTCGCGGAACAAATGAAAACAAAAAAAAAAAAAAACAAAAAAAGAGGAGAATAGAGAAACTAAAACCAAAACTCAGTCAGAATAAAACAAAAAGATTAAGGAGATAGATGATGAGTAAACCAAGTAAATCTAAGTAATAGTATTATGTAATTAAATGCAAACTTCGTTTAAGTTTGTGTTAATTTTTTATTTCGTTTCGAGAAAAAAAAAAAAAAAACAAAAACCAGGGGGAACGTGTGATAATAATGTAACTTCGGGTCGTTCGTTCGCGTCGCGTTAAACTCAAACTAAAACTAAACAGCAAAAAAGTCTAAAAAATAAGGGACTTTCGCCCCCGAGTCCCAAATAATAATGAAAAAAATACTTGAAAACTATTAATAATAATACAAAATAAACCAATTGCAAAACTAAATGAAACTAAAAATCGTGATTTCGTTGTACCTTAAACCGGATTCATCGCGGAATCCGGTCGCGTTCGCGTGCGTTTGTATCTCTCTCGGGTGATCTTAGTGATTAGCGTTTAAGCAGTAACTAAAATAAAACAAAAACAAAAACAAAATAGGAATCAACACACACACACACATTGAATACACACACACACACACATTCATAAACATACATATATACATATGAATATAATATATTTATAAAGAAAAATATGCAGCATAGGATTTTGTTCTATGATTTTTCACCACGAAATGTGTTAGGTCAAAAATTAGGACAAGAAAATTCAACAACTACAAATAAGAACAAAAGAACAGAACAGAGAATGGAGTTCAGAATCAAAGAAAGGATAATTTTTTGCAGATCCTAATAAGGGTCGTAAATCGCATGTTTGTTTTCTCAATTACAAAATGTACGTGTATTACAAAATTCAGCTGCGGTTAAGAAAAAAAATTGGAATTTCCGACTTAAATAGATTTTGTTTTTACTCTATTGCCCCCACCTCTCTAATAATAGATCTGATCTGCAACATTTCTAAGTAAATTAAAGTACACATAAATATACATATATACTGGATATATGATCCGATCCGATGCCCTCTATACACATGTTGCAAATATTCGGAAAAACTGGAAAGAAGTCCTCTTTCTGGTTTTTCAAAATATTTGCTATACTGTAAACTCCATTTAATGATTCGTCGATAACTGAGAAACTATATATACTATATCTGAATAAATATGTATGTATAACATTACCATCAACAAAAAGATACAATGTTTTACTCCGGCCTCGAGGGCGTGCCCTGCTTCCCTTGCTCGGAGATTTCTGATTGCTCGTGAATGAAACAATGAAATGCATGCCGTGCACCCGAGAAGGCTAAAAAAAAGTACACACGGTCCACAAAGAACGGAAATCAATGCTACTCACAATTTTATAGATACAAGAAAACTATGCAGAATCATAGAGAAAAGACTGCCGAATCGATGGATCAGATCGGATACATTTTATAGCCAGAAGCCAGGAACAAATGAAATTTTTTTGTGGCTACTCTACGCAATCCTCACTCAATATATCTTTTTCCTTCTCTCTCCCTCTCACACACACTATTCCTCGTGCAGTGTGCACGGTCTGGCGTAGGGGAGCGAGACAAAACGGCTGGTGTTGGTGTGAGAAATGAAAGAGAGAGAGACAGATATAGAAAAATTTGAGTAAAATAGGCGAAGAAACTTTTCAAACACGATTTATATTTAACTGAATGCAGTCTGAACTTCCGTCTTTACTAGAAGAAACCAAATACCGATTTCAGTGGGTTTAAAAATGATTAAAATAGGAAATAGGTGCCGCTGTGGACGCACTACATGCAGCAGATATTCGATACTCATACTCAGACTGTCCTGATGTCGTAGCTGGGACTGTTGTACGTCCATCTGCAAGCACGCCGAAAGATATCCACTTCGGGGGCACAGAAGAAGTCACCTTGGACTTCATTTTCATTAGCTTTGTTCTTCTCCAGGGTATACTTATAGCTTGCATAGCCCTATAGCCTTTTGATTTCGGGCACAAGTGTAGGCTCACAAGGCTCGTTCCCGCTCTTTTTCAGCTTTTTCTGCTCCGAAATTCAAAAAGCATGCCGCGTTGCTGTTTTAATTGGATATTTAATGATTCTAATATTTATTTAGTTGATTTCAAAGGCAAAATACAAGTTCAAAAGAGAGAGAGAGAGAGAGCTATGGCGAAGATTGTAGATTACCAGGGGGAAGGCTAGCGAAGAGAATGAGAGCGTAAGCTGTTCATTCGGCTCTGTATGCGTTCCACAATCTTTGGTGGTGCTCTCTCAAAGAATTGAAAATTACAAAGGAATTAACATATATGTATAAGTTCTGATAAAAATTGGCACAAAGAAAGAGCTTAGAATCTACATTGCTTATACGACTGGCAGATGTGCTGAGGTTCCACGTAACTGCAGGAGCCCCAGGCCCTACGTTTGCCTGTCGATTGTGTTTGTTCGTTTTGGTAATTTGTTCGTTTCGTTGTCCATCGATTGCGTGTTTCGTCAACTTTCACTCCATTGTCCATTGGGCATAGTTTCTTATTTTATAGAATCCAAAATCGTTTGTCCTTTTAGCATTTTGCGAGGGTCCTTCACTAGGGTCTCTTCCACTGCTCACTCTCTTTGTTCCTCTAGTTGAGAGGACAGTGGCCCTGCCAAATGTCGCCAGCGATCATGTTCGGCGTAATTCGAATCGCTTTCTTGTTGATTTCCACGTTGCTGATGCATCCCTTGAAGGTCTTCTTCGTCTTGATGCCCGGCGCCTTCTGGAAGGCATGGTGTCCGCCCATGAACAAGGGACGATTCGTCTTGGTCAGGGCAGAGGACTCGTTGCCCACTGCCGGATTGGAGCTGACAAAGTCCACGGCTATGTTGATGACAAACTTCGATTTGATGGCCTGCACGTGGCGTGTCTTGCCATCGCAGAAGCTCTCGTTGGCGGGCAGCGTGAAATTGGTCACGAGAGTGCTCTTTGCATCCGATTTGACGGTGAAGAAGAGTTCGTTGTCCACCAGCTCAAGAATGGCGTAGGAGTTCTTGCCGTGCACCGAAAAGACCAGACCGTTCGGCTCTCGGGGACGGAAATCAAAGCTGATGGCCATCTCGGCGCCAACGGTGAAGCGCTCGAAGAGCTTCACGTACGGCGGCGTTGTTTGGTTGGAGCTGCTGTGGAAGAACACTCCCCGCTCCACCTGCTCGGAGCATGGCACCACCGAGTACTTTGTGGGCTCCGTCTCCAGGGCCACGCCATCGAACTTGATGTCCGTCAGGCAGCCATTGAAGTACGAAGTGTTGCCCCCAAAGTACGTGTGTCGCCTCAGCTCCGACTCCACAAACTTCGTTATGCCGCCCACAAAAATGGGCATCTCGACGGAGAACACAGGGGGGCTGCGCTCCTGGCTAACCTCCACCGAGCCCGGCTGCATCGTCTGATCGATGATCAGGCTCACCCGTGGAGCAGTGCGCACAATCTCCACCGTGTGCCACTTGCCGTCGTTCAGCTCCGCCTCGCTGGTAATGTTCGCCGTCAAGCCAGCGCCCACTCTCAGCTGATAGGTCACCCGCCCATCCAGCAGATACACTGCTACAAAGTCATCCTTCTGCTTGCTGCTCGCATAGAACAGGAGTCCATTCGGATGCTCTGTGCGGAAGGAGATGCTCACATCGTGATGGCTCTTCAGTTTCACCGGCAGGGAGTTGATCTCCAGCCGCTGTTCCCTTAGCGAGTAGAAGCGATAGCCAGCCGTCTCGAAATCCACATCATAGTTGGGTTCCACTGGGAGTTTGCAGCGCTTGTCGCTCGGTTGATTCATCTTCGGTGTGGGTCGAGTGGTCAGTGTTTTCTGTGGCACTATTTCTGCTGCTTCTGCTGGTGTCGGCCGGACCGTTGTGCTAGTGATTGTGGCAGGAGTAGTAGTTGTGGTGGTGGTCGTGGTCGTGGTAGTGCTCGTCGTGGTTGGGGCCGATGTGGCCAGGGGCTTGTGTGTCGTTATCCTGCCCGGCGATGGCGGTTCCAGCTCATTGGCGCCACTTGGATAGTAGTTGGGCAGCAGATCCGGCTCGTAGGCTGCCAGGAAGGACACAAAACAACACACATGAATATCGTAAGGGATCAGCATCAATCAGCGTCAATCAGCTCAAGCACTTACCTAGTATATCGGGTGGACAGCCATTGATGTTGCCATTCTTCTTCTCCGCACTGTTGGCAAAATTAATGATCTCGTCGTTGACGGTGACATCGCTGATGCAGCCCACGAAGTACGCCAGTGTCGAGAGGGCACCCCTCGGGGTTTGGTAGTTGTCTGGGAGACCCCCGAAGAATATATCACCCGCCTCGATCTGCAGGGGCTCTGGGGAGCCCAGTCTGAAGGAAAAAAGCACAGATTAGATTTCAACGAAGCAGAGATTTCCACCAGAGATAACCTACCGTTCCTCCTCTTCATCATCCACTGAGAGACGCAGCTCCCCGGCATTATGCTGCACTGTGACCACGTGATCTTCGCCGTCGTTGAAGGGCCGCTGATCGATGACCAGTTCGCTGCCTTGGCTCCTCAGCTTCAGATAGCCATCGTCCAGCGTGAGGCCAATGGCAGAGCTCTGGTCATTGTTTGTGGCGTAGAAGAGGATGCCCTTCGGCTGGAGGGTCTTGAAGCGCAGATTCAAATGCAGATTATTGTCGGACGAGATGTTGTGGGAGCGCAGGAACCCATACTCGTTCGGGGCAAAGGACAGGACAGTGGAGAACCGCTCGGGACAGCCCTCCTCCACGCCCGTGCCATTCACGTACTCCGTGAGATCCACCACAATGCCGGAGATGATCACATCATCGATGCAGCCATCAAAGTTTTGCCGGACAATCTCCGAGTTGTTGAATCGTCGCGGATATCCACCGAAGTACATGCGCCGCAGCTTCGGCAGCTCCTCGTCGGCCTCCGCGGGCGCTGTCTCATGGAATAGCAGGATATCGTCGACTTTGAGCAGGCCCGTGCGCCCGTCCCGCCCAGCCTCCACGGTGTGCCACTTGTTGTCGTTGTAGCGATTGCTGCTGCCCGAGGAGACGCCGCCGTTGCCGAGCTTAATGTTGAAGAAGACGGCCCCGTCCACCAGCTCAATGGACATGTAGTGCTTGTCGCGGCCGTAGAAGAAGAGCAGCCCGTTGCTGCTGTCCTTGTCGGCCTTGAAGTTGAATTTGATGGTCGATCGGCTCTTGAAGTTGTACGTGGCATTCAGTTGGACGAATCCCTTGCCCTTGAAGCGCAGCCCCGTCACCGGTTTCTTCTTCTCGAGCAGGACATCCCGCTCGCGAACTCCCTCGGCATTATCCTCGCCGTAGACAAAGTTCCAGAGGCCCACGTTCTCGTCACCGATGCGCAGATCCTCGATGTCGCCATTGAAGTAGTTGGCGGTGATGTCCTCGGGCGCCGCAAAGTCTGGGGCAGCCGGATAGCCGCCCACGAACAGGCGACTATTGCGGTCCACATGCAGTATGTTCTGGGATCCCTCCAGCTGCTTGGGATCGCTCTGGTGCTCCACAACCTCGCCGTTCGGCAGCTGTTCGCGAATCGTTAGCTTCGCCACGGAGCCCACGCGATCGACCACGGCCTGGTACCACTTCCCATCCGACACGTACTTGTCGTTGGTGATGCGCTGCGGTCCGTTGCCCAGATCGATGGTGAGTATCGGGTAGCCATTGACAATCTCCACGGCCACAAAGTCCTTGTTCTTCTGCGCCGTGGCGTTGTCGTTGCCCAGGAAGAACAGGAAGCCCGACTTTTCGTTGGTGCGGAAGAAGGTCGACAGATTCGTGCGAGTGGCCAGGAGCTTGGCCTTCTCGGGGGTCTTCAGCTCTAGGACGGTGCTCGGGCGGAACTTGACGCCCACCTTGATGTTGTTGGCCATCTGGCGGGCCGTCTCCACCTGCCGCTTGAGGTTCTCAATGTCCTGGCCGAGCTGCAGCGTTTGGGTGGCCACGCGCTGCTGCTGATCCTCCACGTCCTCCGCCAGCTCCACGAGCTTCGAGACGGACCCTTCGACATTATCCAGCTGATTGTTGGCCTGCGAGATGTCCTTGTTGGTCAAGTCCAGATCCCGATTGATGTTGTGCGCCTTCTCCAGCTCCTTGGGCGTCTGTGCGCTCACAGGCTCAAGGATTTCGAGGACATTCTTGAGGATCTCCAGGGCATCGCTGGCATTCGCATTCGAGCTCTTCCACATGTCCCGCTGCGCCGCCGCCGGCAGCTGGGCAATCAATATGTTGATGTCCTTCAGCTGCTGCTCCGTCGCATTGTTCCGCTGCGAGATCTGCTGCACCTTGCCCCCGGAGCTGTTCAGTCGCGGCTCCAGATCGTCCTGCACCTTCTGCAGGGATTGGCGTGCCTTCTGCAGGAGATCCGCCGACTCGGAGTACGCCTGGCCAGCCCGCTCTTCGATGCCGTCGGTGATCTGTGTGGCATTGCCCGCAGCGGTGATGGCATCCTGGCTGAACTGCTGGCCCGCATCCACGGCCTCCACAATGCCCGAGTAGGCGGTGGCTGCCTTGATGGCGGGCTCAGCGTGGGCCGTCATGTCCGTGTACTGTTCAGCCAGATCCTGGGCCTTGATGGCCAGCTCTGCGGCCCTCATCTCCGCCTGGGCCGTCAGCTGCTCCGCCTCCTGGTGCTGTTCGTCGCGCAAGGGCAGATCCTCGTCCACGTTCTTGTTGACGGACTTCAGCTCCTCGAGGGCATCGCGCAGGTTGTCCAGCTTCTGGCCAATCTGGTTGAGTGTGAGGTCCCCGTTGATGAGGTAGTTCCCGGCGTCCTGGATGTTCGTCTCCGCCTCCTGCTGCTGCTCCGAGACGGTGGCGAATTTGGAGTTGTCGAACGACTGCTTATTGACGACGTTCAGGCGCTCCACTTCCGCGGACTGCGTCTCCGATTGGTCGCTCCAGTTGAACAGATCCTCGAGCTTGTCGCTAAACTCCCCAATGTCGTTCTTCAGGGCATTCAAGCTCCTGTTCTGCTCCTTGATCGGTTGCACCAGGGCGTCCACCTCATCGTACAGCAGACGCGACTTCTCCAGCACCTGCTCGTTGGCCACCAACTGGATCTGGGTGTCGTTAATCTGTCCCAGGATATGCTGTGCCTGCTCCAGGGCCGCATCGATCTTCGTGCTGGCCGCTGTCTCGAGATTCTTGGACAGCGCCTCCACGGCAGCAATGGCCTCTCTGGCCTGGTCCGCACTCTTCAGTGCCTCGTCGTAGGCGCTGGTTATATTCCCCAAAGTGCTGCTCGACCTATCGCGTATGTCCAAGGCGTTCGCCAGCGTTTGATTCACTTGCTTTGCGTAGGACTTCGCGTCTGCCTCCAGATCGCTGTTCGACTTCTTCGATGGATTCAGGTCCACGCTGGTGGGATCCAAGGCCTTGATTTTCGGTGCCAGCTCATCCGCCAGACTGTCGTAGTAGTTGAGCTTTTGGCTGGTGAAGAAGGCGAGCGTCACGCTGCCAAAGTCCGCCAGGACACTGTCGATCTGGTAGCGCATTTTGTCGGTGACATCGAGGAGCGCGTGATGGCAATTGTTGCACTCCTGGCAGCCCTCGTCCTTGATGAGCACCCACCGATTGGGACACGCATCGCACCGATCGCCAATCACTCCTGGGAGGCACTGGCACTTGCCCGTGTTCGGATTGCAGCCGAAGCCCCGCGAATATCCCTGATTGCAGTTGCATGGGGTGCAGCCCTCCTTCTGGTACTTCCAGTGATCCACTGCACACCGATCGCACTGGCGGCCCGTCACGCCCGGCTTGCAGGCACAGTGTCCCGTGTGGGCGTCGCACTGCGTGGAGTTCGAGGCGGCGCCGCAGTCGCAGGCGCGGCACCCCAGGCCCGACTCGAAGCCGTAGTGATCGGCCTTGCAGCGATCGCAGCGCTCGCCGATGACGTTCTCGTGGCAGGTGCACTTTCCCACGAAGGGATCGCACTCGAGGGTGCCCAGATCGTCGCAGTCGCAGCTCTGGCAGTTCTTCAGCTTCACGGCGTCCCCGTAGAAGCCGGGCGCACACAGGTTGCAAGCGGCCCCAAACGTGTTGTTCAGGCAGCGCAGGCACTCGCCCGTGCGCGTGTCACAGGAGCCCTGATCCTCGGGATTGATGTTACCAGAGCAATCGCAGGGCTTGCACACATCGCCCACGTTCTCGGGATTCCCGTAGAAGCCATTCGCACAGGACTCGCAGCGGGGTCCCGTATAGCCGGGACGGCACTCGCAATGGATCTCATTGCCCGACTCGGAGATCTCGCAGCTGGTGGCAAAGTTGTTCGAATCGAAGGGCAGGGGACAGGCGCAGATCATGCAGTCGATGGGCGTGCCATTGGTGGCGTTCCCATAGTATCCCGACACGCAATCCTCGCAGTGCTCGCCCTGGGTGCCGTGCTGGCAGCCCGTGCAGATGCCCGTGGCACAGTCGCAGGTTTCCGAGTGGCCGTTGCACTCGCAGGGGATGCAGTAGCCGCCGTAGGGTCCGTTCGGGTCACGATAGTAGCCGGGCGCGCAGTCCTCGCACGAGTGGCCCACATATCCCGGCGGGCAGGAGCATCGCTCGACGGCCAGGAACTGATATTCCGCTGTGCCATCGGCATCCTCGTCCGCCAGCGACAGGTACACATCCGAGATGTGCGTGACGAGCGTCTGTTCCCAGTAGTTGGCCCGGATGTAGATGGCCTTCAGGTCGCGCAGAACCATCATAAAGTCCGCCCGGGAGACGGTCTTTCCGGCGTGCGTCTGGAAGTTCGACTCGACCATCTGCAGGCGATTGGTGAAGGGCATATTCCTGCTCGGCTGCTCGTAGCTTTGGTGCACCAAGACCTTATCCTTTCCCATCAGGATCACATCGGGTGCGACGATCGATTTGCCATCGAAGCCGGAGGTGAAGTGCAGCGTGTACGCCAGATCCCCGCCATAAGAGGAGATGTGACTGTTCTGGTTGAGGAGGTAGTCGAGGACCCCGAAGTACGCGGGACGCTCGTCGCTCACCTCGCGGGAGGTGAAGTCCGCCTGGAGCGTCGTCTCGTTCAGCTGCAGCTCCTCGGGGGTCACGGCCCAGAGCTCGAATTCGATTGTCTTGTTGTTGTGGTTGAACTCCGCCGTACTGATGGACACCTGACGCAGCAGACTGACATTGTAGACCCTCAGATAGGCGCTGTCGCAGCGCGAAGTCTTGCCGAAGCAGAAGCACGTGGTGCAGCCATCGGGATTGCTGTCCTGCAGATTGTACGTCCCGTCCACACACTGATCGCAGTCGCGTCCCACGACATTCTTCTTGCAGAAGCAGCTGCCGTCGATCTTGTCGCAGACCTCCAGCTCTGTGCCCGGCGTGTGGCACGAGCACTGGTCGCAGCGCGGGAACTGGTAGTAGCCATGGGCGCACACGTCGCAGGCCCGCCCCTCGATGTTGTCGCGGCACTCGCAGGTGCCGTTGAACATGTCGCACTGTGTGTTGCCATTGGCAATGCCCAGATAGTTGCAATTGCACTCCTCGCAGCCGATCACCTGATGGAAGCCGTACGTGTTCGGGGCGCACTTCTCGCACAGATCCCCGATCACATTCGGGGGGCACATGCACTCTCCTGTGGTCGGTTCGCACATGGCACTGGTGGGGCACTCGCAGGGCTTGCAGTCGGGGAAACCGTAGTAGCGGCTGCGGCAGGTGCCGCACTGCCTCTCAATCACATTCGGCTTGCACTGGCACTGCCCCCCAAACGGACGACACTCGAAGCTCGTGGATCCCGCATAATCGCAGTTGCAGGCCAATGCCCCGCTGTTGTAGTCCGCCGTCACCGAGAACACGGCCTTCTTGCAGAACTCGCTGGCGTTGTGCGTGATGTGGAAGTCGTCGTGGCCGCAGTTCTTGATGAATTCCTTTGTCTGGTCGAAGGTTTCCTCCACCAAGAGATCCTCGTTGTACTGCTTGAGCGGCACCACGACCAGATAGTCCAGCCAAACGCCTTGCGGACGATCGTTCTGTAACGGGTTTCAGTGGCGTTCAAAAAAGAGCACTTTCCGGCGAGGAAGAAGGCACTTCTTACCGTAATTGTGAAATGGAACTCATCGTCAATGTCGAACCAGTCGTATTCCCCGCCAGGACGGATCACGCCTCGGCAGCCGGAGCTCGAGGGACAGTGCTGGATGTCGAAGTGTCCATCGTATTGGTTTTTGGCTGCCGTTAAGGTGAAGTAAACCTGATATTTGGGGTTATCCGGTTGGTAGTACTTCACCAGAATAACATATCGGTCAGGCTCGGCGACCTTCGAACTGTGGGAGCATCATTAGAATATTATTTATCTAGCTTCTAGAATTATACATAGAATATCCCCAATAAACATAGCCTGAAGCCAGCTATCGATGGCACTATCGCACGCGCCCCACATAGATCGATAGGCGGGCCAATCGATTTCAAAGCGGAATTCAAACAGAAAGAGTTCAAGTAGCAGTAAAAACCCCCCTCAAAACCCATTAAATATATGCATTCCTGCAAGGAAGAGACGAATATCTGTTGATTAGAGGTGCACTTACTCTATCACAATGGTTCCCTCCTGATTGCTGTCCAAGTGCACGAGCTTAACGCGTTCATCGAGCACCGCGTACGGGGGCTTGTTCGTGGCAATGCGATCCTCATGGTCCGTTTCGAATTCAATCTTCTTGGAATCTGGCACGGACACAAACTTGGGCGTTGAGCACTGCTGGTTGTGGATCACGCAGACGGGACTGGGGTTGATGTAATCAATGGACCATTGCTCTACAGGAATGGCCGTGACCGAAATGATGGGCACGCGATATTCATCCGAGATATCGGCCTGAAACGGGCGCGGGAGTTATGGGTGCATTTCTGCGGACAGATTAAGTGTTAAGTGGCACTCACATAGATGGTTACTGGCTGCAGATCCTCCTTGCTGATGTAGAAGCTCTTCTCCAGGCCATCGTCGTTCACCGAAGTGCGGCAGACCGTGGAATACAGGCAGGGATACAGGAGCACAGACGTCTCCGAGTCCGGATCGTTCTTCAGTCGCAGATTCACGTAGTACGTGTTCGTGAAGTTCCTGTGGCTGATGTAATCAATCACGAAGATGTAGCGCCCGCTATGTGGCACATCCACGATGTAATTGAGCTCTGGCTGGGATCGGCTGAGCACTGGCACATCTCCCACATGGCTCACGATCTGCAGATGCTCTGGGTCGCTGTACACTTCGGCGGGCTTGGCCGCCTTGCCATTGGATCCGATGAGGAAAGGCACGCTCGCGGGCTCAAAGACCTCCACGGAGGCGTACTTGTAGTGGCGGCACAGCTCCATGTTGCCCAGTTCGCAGGGATTCGAGATCTGTCGCGTGAGAATGGAGGCCTCGTAGTAGGCAGCGGGCAGGAGCACAAAGTAGTCGAGCATCACATTCTTGCTGGCTTTCGTGGTGAAGACGTAGCGTGGGCCGGGATCCAGCACAATGGCAGAAGGCTTGAGGCCCTTGGGTCCGGATACGGTGACAAATTGCGGCTGCTTTGTCGGTTGCAGGAGGACCTTCACGCTGTGAAAAAGATGCGAAATTACAGATATTACAGGATATTTCCCCATAGAGGTCTTTCTGATGCCTTACTTCTGATCCACTTCCTGGGGATTGTCCGACTGTATGAGTATGGTGGCTGTCACGTTCTCATCGTTGGGATTCACATAGCGCAGGACGATGCGGTACAGAGAGGACTTGAACACCGTCAGCTCGTTGCGGACTTCGTTCTGTATCGTGTTGAACACCACGTAGCCCTTGCTGCTGAATCCCGGGAACTTCTGTTCATCGTAATCGTAGCGCACTTGGGTGCCCGATGGCAGGGCCCCGTCCTCGTACTCGTACTGGAACTGGTGGAGCGTCGGGAAGTAGTGTGTGGTCAGGGGCTGGGTGCAGGCGCGGCCCGTGACTCGGGGATGGCACTTGCACTGGCCGCTCGTCTTGTCGCAGACACTGGCCCACGAGCCACCCACATCGCACTGGCAGTCCTTGCAGCCAAACAGCGAGGAGCTGTCCAGGTCGAAGGTGCCATCGCGGCACTCCTTGCAGCGCCGTCCCTGGGTGTGGGGCTTGCACGGGCATTGGCCGGACTTTGAGGCGCACGTATCCAGTCCGGAGATGGTGCCGTCTGTCCAGCAATCGCAGTTCTCGCAGCCGTCGGGATTGCTGATGTTCAGATTCCAGTACAGGGGCTTGCACTCGTCGCAGATGCGTCCGGAGACGCGCTCCTTGCACTTGCAGAGCTCTCCCACGGGCACCGATCCGCAGCCAGCGAATTTGTCTATCACGCCCGCAGGGTCACAGTTGCAGTCCTCGCAGCTGGGGAAGTTGTAGAAGCTCTCCTTGCACGAGTCGCACTGACGGCCATCAAAGTTCGGCTGGCAGAGGCACTGGCCATCGGCATTGCACGTGACGCCCTGGGAGCCATGCGAGTCGCAATGGCAGGCTGAAAACGAAGACCCTCCCACATTAGAACCGCCTCTAGCCATACCTGCACGCCCGTCAAAACTCACGCAAACAATCCGGATAGCTGTAGTATCCGGCACTGCAGAGGGTGCACTGCTTCCCAGCAAAGTTATTCAAGCAGTTGCATTTGCCCGTGTTGTCGCAGGTGATGGCAGAGCTGCCGGTGCTCGAGCAGTTGCAGGGCTTGCAGTCGGGATAATTGTAGAAGCCGGGCAGGCACTGGTCGCACCTGGGACCGCCAAAGCCCTCGCGACAGATGCACTGTCCCGACTGCTTGTTGCATATCTCCGATTCGGTGCCCTGATTGTCGCAATCGCAGTCTGAATAGAGAACAAGAAACAGTGCATCATGGACATGCAACGGATAGAAGCTTCGCTTCCGCGGAAGCCCTACTCACACGAGCAGGCGGGATAGTTGTAGTATCCGTGCTTGCATCTCTCGCAGTTATCGCCCCCAAAGTTGGTCAAGCACTTGCACTCGCCGGTGGTCACATTGCAGTCGTTCGTGATGGATCCAATCTGATTGCACTCGCAGGCCTTGCACTCGGGAAACCCGTAGTAGCCCTCGGCGCACTGCTTGCAGTAGGAGCCCGCGAAGTTGATCTTGCAGGGGCACTGCTGTCCGCTCTCCGCCTCGCAGTGATAGCCGTTCGTTCCGTTCAGATTGCACTCGCACTCGCGACAGTTCGGATAGCCGTAGTAGCCGTAGGCGCAGGAATCGCAGTTGGGCGGCTGGAAGGCGGCGCGGCACTCGCAGTTTCCGGTCTCCTCCTCGCAGTGGCCCGTCGAGTAGAAGAAGTCGCACTGGCAGGCTGTGGAGAACGAGAGAGAGAGCGAAAATCAAAAGACCATTCATGGGGTTGCATTCGTCGTCGTCGTCCTCGTCGTCGTCGCCCCACTTACGACTGCAGACGTCCGTGTCGTTCCAGTGCTTGCCCTTGGGTCGGTAGTACTTTGGCTTGCATTTGTTGCAGTTGATGCCGACGGTATTGTGCTGACAGTTCTGGCACACGCCACCGCCATCGTAGTGGCCGTGGATGTCCAACGACAGACCCTTCCGGTTCACATCCTCGTCGTATTTGCATTCCGTGCTGTGGCCGTGGCAATTGCAGGCTAACCAAACGAAAGGGAAAGGGGAAGGGGGAATCATTAATCATTCATTCAGACCACACATCGTGTGTACTTACGCTCGCAATTGAAGGGTCGCGCATTGGTGTTCTGGCGCCACTTCTTCTGCTCGAAGCCGGGACAACATTCGTTGCACTGGATGCCGCAGGTGTGATGCTGGCAGCGGCAGGCGAGTATTCGCACCGCACTCTTCGGGTCCTTCACGTCGCAGGTGTCCGCATGGCCGTTGCACATGCAGCGCCCACCGATGGAGATGTCCTTGATCGAATAGAAGTAGCGACGCGTCACCGTGGGGTCCTGCCGCGCGACGGACATCAAGTGTCCGAGCAGATTCTTGGTGCGCAGCAGACGTATCCTCACATTCGTGGCGCGGGTCCACTCCTGCAGCACCGACGAATTAAAGTAGTTCGTGCTGCTCGGACGCTCGTTCAGCAGCATCACGGGAATCTCTCCGTTCTCCAGCGGCACAATCTTCGAGTACTCCGTGGTGCAGATGACATCGTCGTCGCGCGAGATCGGCTTGTACGTGTCCTTGCCGAAGTACGTCTCGCAATCGGCGGGCGTGTCCGAGAAATGCTGCCATGGCGTCCAGGTCTTGCCGTAATCCACCGACTTCTCCAGCGTCCAGAGACCAGGACGTGGCGAGTTTCCCATGCGAATGAATAGGTAGGCGACATGGAATTCCTGCAAGGAACGGGCACGAGCAAGGGGAAGCAAACAAATTCATTGAAATTTATCATTCAGATACATTCGTATGTGTCTCACAGATACAGATAGAGGCCACTGGTAGCTTGGGAGCATGAGATCACTGGGGAGGAACTCCAAACATTCGGTCTCTGGCGTTTATTTGGTTTTCTTTGGGCCTTTATTTGCTTTTCAATTTGGTTTCAATTGAAAAGGGAGACCGAAAAACATACAAACGGATCTCAGACACACACGCATGCATGTACACACATACACACATACATATGTACATATGTTCTTTGATTTGTTTAGATTTCTGATATTCTCTGATGGCAGTTCATTGAAATGCTTGCCTGAGTGCAGAGAGATCTTCGCCACAGCATAATTACGCCTCACGCCACATGTTCGCCCCTAAACGAAGCTCCAAATCAACCGAAAAAGCCCAGTCAGCTAAATATAAACCATGTACAATATATGTATGTATGTAGCTACAGACATGGCATTCTCTGGTTGGGGAAACTGCACAGAAGTGCCAAATGCATTCTCGCAAATGAATGCCTGCCCCGCAACGGAAGATGAGATCATGTTCTGGAGCAATTATTCTATGATGAGAGATGATGGAAGAAAACCCTTGCCTTGCCCCCACATGTCTACATGCGTATCGTATCCCACTTCCGCTGCCACATGGATTTGACCTCAGGGAACACTACATATACAGACTATATATACGAGTACATTTGAGACATTTCTTTCAAGAAGATAAGCCGCTGTATGTAGCTTCTAGCAGGCTGCTAGTCGCTGCCCCGGCGATAAGCAGACTTCTTTCTGGTGCTCCCAATTCTCGTTCTCGAGTGTCGCAGCATGCTGCGGATTCCATGCTGGATTCCATGCCCATGTGCTTATCGCCTCAGAAACAAAAACACAAAAACACAAAAAAGAGTCAATGCTCTAAGCGAACAGAAGCGAGCAACATGTAAGCCGAGACTCCCTTCATTCATTCAAATGAACGAGTAAATATCTCTATCTCTGCTCTGCTCTATATACACACATATGTACATATATGTACGAGTATATATGTACTATATAGAAAACTATACTCCGCTGATAACCCCACGAAAAAACTCCCTAGCTCCAGAACATCCAGACATCAGCAAAACATTTCAATGGGGTTCGGACTCTTTTGCTTTTAGGCGATTTCTGCTGTCGTGTGTCGAAGTGGAAACCCATTAAAAATTGTTTTCGAAATTTTACGAGACAAGAGCCAACACACGTTTCAAAGAGGAACCTGAAACCCCGAAAAACAAGTTGCATTCTCCCTCTCTGCCTCTGCCTCTGCCTCTGTCGCTCTCTCTCGCTGTCCTTTCTTTTGTGCGTTTTCTTCTGGTGGTGCTGCCATTGGCCTTACCTGTTCAAAATTGATGGTCAAATCGACTTCATTGTATTTCATGCCTCGGGACAGGGGCGGACTCTGCCACCAGGCCTCGGTGCCATCGATGGCGTTCTCTGGCGGATGATTTTTGTCCGGCACATTCGGATCACACACATCGCAGACCTGCAGGAATGGCAAAGATCAAAGACACACATGTTAGAAAAATCCACAGAGTTCCAGTTCCAGAGTATTTTTAGAGTCCAACGTGCAACACATGGGGCACACACACGATCTTGTATGTATACCCATGAAAAAAAAACCATTCTTTTTTTTTTGTGTGTTGGGGCGTTGGTGGCGCTGTCCCTTGTCGTACCTGTCCTTGGATGACCGAGTAATCAATGTGATCATTTTCCGTATTGGCGCCCACCAGCTTGCAGTAGAGCTCGGGTCCATCGGTGTCCTCGCCGCATGTGGCAGTGGCAAAGATCTTGCGGCCCGTGGCCAAGTTGAAGTACGGAGGCGTTAGCTCCGCCTGGCACTGGGCTATTGCTAGCAGGAGGCACAGGGCCACACCCACAGGCACTGGTAGCCCCATTCTTGGGCTGGCGATAAGGAGAATCCTTTCCAAAGACCCTGCTTCCGGTTTCACTATTGTCTTGTCGATTTTCACTTTCTTATCTTTTGGTTCGGTTTTCGGTTCGTTTTATTTTGGTATTTCTTTTAGAGAGCCCATCCAACCGCACTGGATGGCTCCTCGCGAGCAAGTGATGTCACTGCAGCGAGAAGTTTTCCTCGAGACCGACCCCAGATCCGATCCGATCCGTTCCCAGAAGAAACCTTAATCTCTCGCACGAGTCGCGGGGTCTCTTCGTGTCCGATTCGATCCGACCCGATTGTCTCTCGTTCGTCTTCGGCTGGCTCCCCCTTGGAGCATGAAGTAATCTGTTCTTTCAGCCTTTGTTGTGCTCTCACCGTTTATTGTTTACTTTTGTTTGTCTGCTCTCTCTCTCTCTCTCTCTTTGCTGTATGCTTCGTTTTTCGCCGGCCGGCTGGCTGGCTGCTCGGAGACGAAACGGAATCGAAGCCAAACAAATGGAAAAAACTGGTTTTTTGCTCTGAGGAAATGCATGGAATCGAATCGAATCGATCTGGTGCGTCGTCTCTGTCTGCTGGTGAATGGATGTTACTATTTGGAGTTTTTTGCTCTCTGCATTTGAATGCTCTACCATGGGGCAGGGTGATTTTGTGATGCCGTTTGAAACGGCAACAAATTGTGGCTTTCCAATCCATTGAGCTCACCTTTGAGCTGTTTGTCCAAGCGATTCGTGGACAGTGTATGTGTACCTGCAATTAAAGCTATATTTAAAGGAAGAGTTGTGGCAGAATCTGACACTCACGCCACTTGTAGTCAGGTAATGGGGTATCTATGGATTCCATCCTGGTGGCAGAGCCTCTGCCAAGAGGCTGCGGCGCTTCTTCTCTGAGTCCGAAGGCGCATAGATGGCGTCCTCGCAGCCGGGAGGGCCATGCCTAGAAAGATTCTTTATGAGTATCAGTTTTAACAAGAAAACAACGTTTAGGAAGCTCCACTAATTATGAGCAACAATCCATCGTCAAACAGCGGCTACCAAAGGGGGATGCGTGCCTCTGCCGTGGTTAGTAAATGTCCCACCGCGCTTCATCGTCCAATAAAATGCCAAAAACTAGTAGAGTCCACTAGACCGATGACAACTGCTGTTAGTTAATCCAACGGTACAAGATATGCTGCTTAATTTCAACATAATTATTGTTAATTAGTCTGGAATTGACTAATTTTGGCGCGAAAACTTCTTGTTCGCGGTATTTTTGTTTTTTGTAAACAACAGACATGTAAGTCGATAGCATATCGAGAGCAGTTCCTATTAGCATCGCATAGAAGTTGCCGATGTTTCCCCCCACCCCTGACCGAAATGTGCAAGCATCGATTGCTCAATCAGCCTTATCGATACTGATCGTCCATCACTTTCACTGAAAAATGGCGGCAAGTGCACCGGCGCGGCGGGAATTTCGGGCCCGCGATCGTAATAAGAAAAGTGCGTGCAAATAATTCAATGTTCAATGTTTTGTCGCGTTTATAATCGTGGTGTTGTGCCAGAAAAGTGTAATTGCGAAATAGTCTAGCGGAATGGGCCCCGCCTAGGCTATGCTGCCAGTGCAACAAGTGTGTGTTTTGTGTAAAAGAAGTCCGCAGGGGACTTGGAAGTTGCGTAAATATTTTAATATTTTCTTTAGTTCTTCATAAGTAAAAGTGATCTAGTGAAAGTGAAATAGGCTAGGGGAATGGGCCCCCGCTAGTCTATGATCCCGTTATAGTGCTGGTGTCGGTGTGTGTGAAGTGCGAAAATAAATGAAAATGTCTCGTTTTTTTTTTTAATTTATAATGAATGATGCAGAGAAAGTTATAATTAAAAGTAAGCTCGAGTCGATTTTATTTTTTGCTTTCCAGAAGTGTTATACCTTTTTTTTGTTTTTGTGCCTTACCATTTACCAAAATGGCCACCCGCCATGCTCAGGTGCCGCTGGTGTGCAGGAAGGTGATGTATTAAAGCATCCCAAAACATGTCCAATCGTGTCCAAAACCAAATTCAATTCGCGTTCGTTTAGCCCGTCATCGCCAAAATCCGAAAATTTATTGCATTACCGTTAAAACCAGCGAAATGCAGAGGAAAAGCAGCGAGCAGCCGCCACTAATCTTGTGAAATAGCAGGCTCTACAGGTGTCAGTGCGCGCGTGTGTGTGTATGAAAGAAGTGCGCGAGTGAATTTTAAAGGTCTTTAAAAGGTCGCTAATTTCGCTGATAATATATCATCAAGTATAAACTCTAACTAAAACTAAATATTGCACGTGTTAGATCTTTTTTTTCGACTTGTTATTTATTGAATTTTCGCGTACCGCAATTCTCAGCACCGTTACAGCTGGTACATTAGTGTCAGTGCGTGTGTGTGTGTGTACAAAAGTGCGCGAAGAAATCGAAGGTGAAGTCGAAGCAAACGCAAACTCGTTCAAGCCTGTCCAAAAGCAGAAAATGCAGCCCACCATCGCCAAAATGTTGAAGTTTATTGCTATACCGATTAAAAAAAAGCCAAATGCAGAGGAAACCAGCCAGCAGCGGCTGCCGCGCGGCTGCAGCGCTGCCAGCATTTGAAAATCACGATCAGAACCAAGAAATTGCGCGAAATTCATGACCAAAGCGTCGGCAGCGCTGCCAGCGTCACTGCTGCCACTTGTTGACAGCATGGGCTCTTTTTTTGGTGGCAGCCAGCCTCTTGGCTGATCGGCTCGGGGGGCGATCGGATCGCAATGACAAAAATAATTGCATTGATAAAGACTGCCACTGCCGTGAGTGTCAGAGCGAGTTGTTTTCGGCCCCAATCGTCGGTCCGTCGGTCCGTCGGTTCGTCGGTCGTCTCTGCGGCTGGATTCAAACGAGTTCTTATGACGTAATTCGCCGCGACGTTTACCGTTTGTCTTGCTCGTTCCGCTGTTGTTGCTGTCGCTGCGCTTTATGCAATGCACGCAAATGAACATTGTCGGAAAAATAAATGGAAATATTCGGTTATATGAAAAACATTAGTGGTCGGAAAAAACCTCCGCGATTGCCACATCCAACAAGAAGTTCTTGATTTAGCCTGTCCCACACAGCCGTACAGGCCGTGCATGCCGCAGAGGCCGCACAGGCCGCTCAACCCACCCGGCACAGTGGGCCGAAATGAGGCTAAACGTCATGCCATGGCGGTAAGTGGTATTTTATTTCATTGAACTTTATTGCACACACCCTGCCCTTCCCTGTTTCCCTGTGTCCCCATAGCTTTCTCTGAACATTCGCGCCAGATTTGTTTCACTTTGCGATAACTTTGGGAGACGGGTTGGGAACTCTTGTAGCTCTTTACGGTTTACGGCCGTCAGGTGGCCTGACCTTTGCCATCTCATTCGCTCCACTGTGGCAGCGCTGCCGGCGCTGGCGCCGACCGTCGGCGTCGCCGTTCACTCGGACGCGTTTTCACTTATTCGCGATTGCATGTTCGGATCGGCGTTCAATTTGGTTCTTAATCTCGTCGCGTGTGGTGCATGGAGCCGCGGCGCAGCTGTTCTCCTCCGATCTCCTCCGCACTCCTCCGTTCTCTGCCATGGTGCTGCTGAAAGTGATCAAGTATCTAGTGGGTTAGTGAGAGTATTTGTTGGTGACTTTATCATCAACCGAATCATTGTTTTTTGTTTGTTTTCCATGTGTCCCCCCCACCCCCTGTTGTGCTCCTGTTGCTGGTTTTCCTGTTCCCTGCAGGCTGCGTGGCGCGTGTCTGCCAGGAGTTGTCCCAGAACATGACTTCCCTCAACAAAATGTTTAAATATCATTTGCTGGAGATCTCCTAGCGCCAGGAGACAGGACATGGAGAGCATACAAATGTAGATTGTGTGGAGATCCTTCGTTATTTTCTAATTTTTTAGTCTTAGAGTGGCTCAAGCAAGTCTTTTGTTATGGAATCCACAAATAAAAAACCAAAAAAACCAAAAAACCAATGCCACCCGCACTTTGGAAACTCGAACTCATTTCGGGGTATCGGCTCGGCAGTAGAATGGCAATTCGATGACCTTCAGAGGCACAAACCCCCCACCCAGTTCTTTTTTTGTCTTTCATTTCCAGTTAATTGTTTATTGCATTCATTCGAGTGGAACTCGAAAAACTGTTCCGAAGAATTACACGCTAGAGATAGACCAAATAGTGCCTGAGCTTTGGAGTTTCCCCACAAAGTCCCCAGAAAACCCAGAAACCCCAGAAATGACCAGCGTGAAACAGGTCTCTCCCTCTCCCCCTCTCCCTCTCTCCCTCCCTCCCTCTCTCTCCCTGAAATCTCGTTATGACTGATTGTACAAACAAAAGCGTAAGGCGGCAATCCAGCAGTATTTACAATTAAAGCCGGGCTAAAAAGGTGAAAAATAAATAAAACAGAAATCATGCAAAATTAATATTCGATCGCGTCGTCTGTTGCGACGTCACACATAAGCATCTTAGCGGCCAGCAAAAACCATGGGTTTCATCAAATTAAGTAGCCAAAAAATCCCCGTTTTTGGATGTCAAGAGGAGGCGAGCGAGCGAGCGAGCGAGCGAGAGAGAGCGAGAGAGGGAGAAAAGAGGGGCTTGGTCGAGACGGAATAGAGACGTCATTCCCGCAGAGAGAGACTATTCATTCATTCATTAATCATTCAGAGATGATTGATGCCTGTTTTAATTTTAGCCAATTCTCTTGCCAACAACAGCGTGTATTTGTATCTTTATCTCTGAAACGCTCACACAAGCAGAAGATGGGTCAAAAGATGGTCGCAACAAAGACGTCACAGAATTGATGGCATGTGCCCAAATGTATCTTGTATCTACCACACATTTGCATGGCATACACATATTCCTATGGCACAGTATCTCCATGACATGCAGACGTCATAGATTTTTGATTAGGACTTAATTTTTGGAACTTTTCGACACACATTCGATTTGGGAGATTCACGTGATTTTAGTCTCAAACGGCTACGTCATGGAATTTTGGTGGTGGCATTTGTGTGTGGGTTCAGATTCAGATACTTTAGTTCAGCAGATACAGATATGTATCTTGTTTAGCATTTGGATTCACGAGACTTGGGGTTGAAACCAAAAAAACCTAGAAAAATCATACGTATCTGTATCTGTATTTGTATCTGTATTTGTATCTGTATTTGTATTTGTATTTGTATCTGTATCTGTACTTGGCCTTGGCCTTTGACCTGCTGGATATTTCCATTCAATATTGTATACCTAGACGAAGATTATTTTTATTTATACGTTTATACAGAAGATATATCTAAGATTTTGTCATTTCTGGCACGATTCACGAGATATGTATGTGGGGTCCTTGGGACTACTGGTCCTTGACGAAGGACCTGCCAAAGTTCATGACGCTGCTTACGAATGTCAGCATCGATGTGATCATCGAGTGGGCGTGCTTGGAGCTCTCCGTGGTGTCGCCAGGGGCCCCGGAGCCCCCTCGGTCGTTGTTTCTTTTGACCTTGACCCTGGGGGAGGAGGAGGCCTTGCTCCTCTTCGGTTTTCCCGACGGCATTTCGGCGCTGCCGAAGAGGCGGTCGAGTCGCGGGAAGACCAGCCTTCGGCTGCCCCACTCGCCGCTGACTTCGTTGAGACGGTCGTCGTCCTCGTCGCTGAGCTCCTCGCGGTACGGCAGGGAATGGCCTTCGGGAGGGGAGGGAATTCGAGGATGAGAGGTGAGAGGATGAGAGGGTGTCTGCTGGAGGGTGTTTCCCCTGCACTTACTCGTGAGAATCGTGGCTCCGACGATGAGGAGTACCGCCAATGTCTTCGATGAGTGCATGTCGCTTGGTCTTTCACTTGGTTCTTGATAACGGAATGAATCGAATGGCCCAGCAGAGCGGAACTTTATAAAGAAGCGCCCCAGATTGATCTACGTGATGGAATGGACTGGACTGGAATGGAATGGAGTGGAGTGGAAAGCAGTGGAAAGCAGTGCGCACGTTTCACCGAACTATTGTCTCTTTTTATTATTCATATATTTAAATTTAAGTCCAAACACATAGCCATAACCATAATTAACACGAAATCTATGTAACCGGAAAAAAAAGAAGCAGAAAACATCCAAAGGTCCAAGAGTGTCTATGGATTCGCGATGCTGTTCGGGGTCGTCGGCTTGGACGACCTCAGCTTGAACAGCTCGTAGGCACTGTCGTGCTCCGCATCGGCCAGCCGCTCGTCGTGCACTGCCCCCGTGCTCCAGTAGACGTCCTCGAGCTGGTGGCGGGAGGGCTTTTCCGTGGGTCGTCCCGCGGCCAAGCTGCTGCACATTGCTGCAAAAGTTACAGTGATAATTGCCCTGTAAGTGACTCGACTCCAAAACACTCGACACTAACCACAGACGAGTAGAGTTGCGAGGAAGAAGTCGAATTTCGACGACATGCTGTTCGATATTTGATGTTTGATGTTTGATTGATCTCTGGATCGGTCCGATCTGTGGCATTAACTGACGGAAGAAATACGGATGCCTCCCCAATTTATATACCAGAAGAGACCACGGCCGAAATGCTCTCTGCTCTGCGCTGATTGGTGTTCAAGGAGGAGACCAACCGATGGACGCGATGGACGGGCGGGTGGTGCCTGCTAGCTGGCGTATCTGGTATCTGCCGTTTGGTGTCTGGCGTTTGGTGTCTGGCGTCTGGTGTCGTCGTGCGGGAGATTATGCAAAGTATCTGCCGAAAATAAAGACAAGACAAAAACAGAATAAAAGGCTCGAGGCATCGGCGGCGTTCTGTCTGTCTCCCTCCCCATACGCCTGGGGGCGCACGGGCTGTCGCCACAGCTGTCTTTGTTGTTGTTGTTGTTGCCTTTGTTGCTGTTGCTGCTGTTGCTGCTGTGGCTGCCACCTATCTACCTACCGGTCTTTGACGTCTTCGTTGGGTGCACGTGAGCTCCGAGCCGAGCTCGTCGATTGATGAATTATTGATTTAATCGCTGGCTAATTAGTTAACACATTCGATATTTCATTCGCTCGTTCGCTCAGTCGCTCAGTCGCTCAGTCGCTGTAAAAGTGTGCCATGCCCATGCCCTTTCCCCGAGAGATATTTTCATTTCAATATATATTTGATTTGTTTTTTTCTGGTTAATCTGTAATCATTTTTCAATTTTCGATTAGGAATAGCTTAAGGAACATTTTGGGCCAAGAAATACATAATTAATTAAATATTGTACAAATGTTTTGGGCATCTCCATGGAATCTCCTAATCCTTTTCGTAGCCAAAGAAAACTGTCCACCTCTCGTATGTGGATGACTGTTCGCACAGGAACGATTCCATGGCGCAGTAGACACTGCTGTAGTCCGTGAATGCTGTGGGAGTACGTGAGTTCGGTTCGATCTTGAAGGTGGTGGGGGGGAGGGGGACTCTGTTCTACTCACTTCTTCCCGCGTGGCAGGCCGCAATGTCCATGAGGCACTTGGACGGATACTTTCGAATGCAGTTCCCGTCCTCGTCCAAGCCGCAAATGGCAGTAGACTGCCCCTCCGTCTGGGGGCAGCTCTCCTCCGGCGGGCAGGGGGATCGAACGGAGGTGGAGATGCATGCGGAAATGTAGAGGAATGTGCAGGCTGCGAGGGGTGGCACGGGATTAGGCTTGGAAGATGCTTTTTTGGGAAGTACTACGCACCCAGGAAGAGGAGACCCATCACCAGGGTGGTGCTCATTTTGGATACAGCCCGCGACCGCCGACGGCAAGAGTGGGAAGCGCACTGCGCCAACGAATCTATAGCCGCAATTTAATTAGGCGAATACGCTGATAAAAGGCGATAAGAATACGGTTACGATTACGGTTTGCGGGTTACGGGTTACGGGTTACGGGTTACGGGCACGCCTTGGTTGAACAATCAAATAGATAAAGAATATCATCATCTATAGAAATTCTATAGAAACTGTTGGATCTCTGCATGGATCCACCCGAAAGCACGGCTCCCCGCCCGAAGGAAGACATTCGAAGCGGATAGAGAGGATAGAGAGGGGGGAGGGAGTGCGTATCATAATTTATTTCCAGAACAGTGCAAAAACGATTTTCTATATAGAAGTTCGACTGTTCGACAAGATCCTCCATGGAAGCCGTGTCCACAGCCAGTCGTTTCCCACGAATCCCGCCTTTAGTCAGCTTCGAATCACTGAAAATGGAATCCGGGAACTACGGATTCAAGCCAGCAACACCTTACGGCTGTGCTTATTCGGCTTTTAACGAATATTTGTCTTTTATTTGGCGGAAGATATAGTATCTTTTTATACCCGATAGGTAACGTGTGTGTAACGTCCAGAAGGAAGCGTTTCCGACCCCATAAAGTATATCTATTCTCGATCAAAGTGCCCGACGACATGTCCAGACACGTTTACTGTCTCTCCCGTAGCCCCACTGACTACGTATCGGGTATAAATGTAGAGTAGCGGTCGCAGCAGCAACTCCCAACGGTCCCCCTCGTTAAATTTCAGTACGAAGCTCAATGAATTTTGGGTACGAAGAACTGTACGAAGTATAGCTCTCCAACAGATCAGCTGCTGGAAAATCAAGCCGTCCCCATCCTTGGCGTTCAACGACAAGGCTACTCGTAGATACATTGACGATTTGGGGAAACCGTCCGCTTTTGGTGCTGGTGCACTCTCCCAGAAGGCTCCTGCTCCTCCCGCCTGGAGGCCTGGAGGCTATGCTCAGGGCGCAGGATCGTCGGTGGACCAATCCGGCTTTGGACTTGGATTTGGAGCCAAGCCCGTGTTCGCGGCTGCTCCGGCCTTCGGGGCCGTCGAGAGTCCCACCTTTGGGGAAGCCACAACGTTTCGCAATTTCAAAGGCCCGAACGTCTCCGCACCACCAGCCGTCGGAGCCCCAGGGACACTGGCAGGCGGCAACATCTTCGACTCCTTGGGTGGACAGATATCTGGCTTATCCTTTGGCGATTTGGCAAGCCAAGTCCTTTAAAAAAACATCACGCTGATAAT
Organism: Drosophila persimilis; assembly: GCF_003286085.1. Lineage (NCBI taxonomy): Eukaryota > Metazoa > Arthropoda > Insecta > Diptera > Drosophilidae > Drosophila > Drosophila persimilis. The sequence continues at coordinate 163,404 of NW_020825364.1, forward strand.
CCAGCGAAGGAAGCGAGTACCGATGATGCAGGGCTCCAGTGTCGTCTACTCTTTGACCTTTGGGCAGTGCATTTGTGGGCCTCCCTTGAGTGGAAGCGACTCGCAGGAAAGAAGGATGAATGGACGCCAGAAAGGGGCAACATCGTTTAATAAAAAGGCAAAACAAAAGAACTTTTATTGGAAGAACATAAAATATTTTGATGGGTTTTGTGGGTTTTGTGGTTTGAGTCCGTGCTAGCGCGCTCCAGAGAAGGGGAAGACTGGCCCCCGAGTGCTGCATACTTGTGTGCGTTGAGAGTATCTTCAAGATGCCTTCGTCTGGCTGCGATACAGCTTCGAGTAGATGCCGTTCTTGGCCAGCAGCTGCGCGTGGGAGCCCTGCTCCGCGATGCGTCCCGCTTGAATCACGCAAATGACGCTCGCGTTCTGAATGGTGGACAGGCGATGGGCAATCACGATGCTGGTGCGTCCGCTGCACGCGGAGTCGAGGGCCTGCTGCACCACCTGCGAGAAGGAAACCAATTGAGAGAGGGGTGCCATAGAGGGGTGCGATAGAGGGGGGGGGGCTCGGAAAAGTACCCTTTCACTCTGGAAGTCCAGGGCGGAGGTGGCCTCGTCCAGGAGCAGGATCTTGGGGTTCCTAACCATCGCCCGGGCAATGGCGATGCGCTGCTTCTGGCCACCGGACAGCTGGGTGCCCTTTGACCCCAGGACGGTGTCGTACTGGGCGGGCAGGGACATGATGAACTCGTGGGCATTGGCCATCTTGGCGGCGTCGATGATCTGCTGCATGGGAATCGTGCGGCTGGTGTCCCCGTAGCCAATGTTCTCGGCGATGGATTTCTCGAAGAGCGAGGGCTCCTGCGAGACGAGACCCAGGCGGCGGCGCAGGGTCTTGAGCCCCATATCCTGGTGGATGCTCTCCTGATCGATCAGCTGTGGAGTGAAGTGGAGTGGAGTGGAGAGGGGAGTCGGACAGGGAAGACACTGAATAGGAGGACGGATACGTACAATCTTCCCCTCGTCGGGATCGTAGTAGCGCAAAAGGAGCTGCACGCAGGTGGACTTGCCCGACCCGGAGGCGCCCACGAGGGCCACCGTTTGTCCCTGCTGTATCTCCAGATTGAAGTCCTGCAGGACCTTGAGGTGGGGCCTCGACGGATACGCGAACTGGAGGCCCCGGTAGCAGACGCCCTGCTGCACCCCCACATTCGTCTTGTGCGGCGATCCATTGCCGTTCTGCAGCAGGGACGCGATCCCCGGATCCGGCGACTGGATCTGCGGCCGCCGGTCGATGATCTCGTACATGCGGTTGGCGGAGAGGAGGGCCGCATTGAAGGCCGGCGTGAAGGCCAGCGATTGGGCGAGGATGAACAGTCCGTAGAGCATGGTATTGGAGATCCTGTGAGGGGAGAGAGGAGAGGATAGATCATGTTAGATCATGCGATGTGGGGGTGGGGGGTACCACGCTGGACGATGGACTCACTTCATGATCGTCTCGAATTTGATCTTCCCGTCGGCGCACATGTGTCCGCCGTAGGTCAGGGTCACCGCGTAGCCGAAGAACATGAGGGACTTGCCCAAGGAATTGACGAGTCCCCGCCACTTGAGGCGGGTGAGGATCTGCACGCGGTAGCGCTCCACCTCCTGGTCGTAGACCCGAATCAGCTCCGCCTCGCGGCGCAGGCCGGCGACAGTGCGGATCTGGGCGATGGTCTCCGTGGCTATGCGACTCGTCTCCTCCAGGACATCCTTCTCCTTCAGCGCCGAACGCTCCCCGAAGCGAGCCTCGAAGACGATCGAGGCAATCATGAAGGGGGCCGTGCTCAGGCAGATCAGGGCCAGCTCCCAGGAGTACGGAAAGGCGATGGCAATGCTGCAGATGAAGTTCGTCAGCGCCTGGATGATGTTGCTCAGCGGGAAGCCGATGGCGCCCTGGACACTGGCTGCGTCGCCCGAAAGCCGGGCCGAGAGGGCCCCAATGCTGTTGTCCTTGCGGTCGAACCAGCCCATCTCCTGCTGCATGATGCTGCTGAAGGTCCTGGAGCTGCAAAAGAAGAGAATCAAGTGGGGGTAAAGGACTCTCCCCGAGGACAAGGACAAGGACAGGGACAGGGCAAGGGACAGGGACAAGGACTCACCGCATTCGCATCGTGAGCCACACACCCGCCAGATTGAAGAAAAACGTTTGAATGAAGCACACGATGCCGGCGGCGACGCCAATCACCAGCGAAATGATGGCCATCGAGGAGCTCTGATCGAGCACCTCCTCGTCGGTGGGCTTCGCCAGCGAGCCGTAGAGCTCCGCCAGGACGATGGAGAAGACGGGCATCGTGACGCCGTAGATGCCCGCGCAGATGGCTCCAATGATGAGGAAACTCCACTCGGGCCGAGCGGCCACGACGATGCGGAAGAAGGTGCGAATGTAGTTGCCGCCCGTCGCAGGCTCCTGGGGGTCCACGTCCTCCTGCGGCGAGCTTGGCGGCGCCACACCGTTCAGGTGCTTCATCTGGAAGGCGTTCTTCTCCAGCGCCTGCGGCTCCGCATCGTACGCGGAGCTCTTGCGCTCCTTCTTTGGGACGGCGGCCTCCTCCTCCATTTCGTTCATTAGCTCCTCGGCCGAGTCGTCGTACGCGTGAACGGTGACCATTTTGTGGTAGAATCCTTCGATTTTCATTAGCTCCTCGTGGGTGCCCTGCTCCACCGCCTTCCCCTGCTCGATGTACACGATCCGATGGGCGTGGCGGATGGCGGAGAGCCGGTGGGAGACCACCAGCGTGGTGCGCCCCTTGCAGGCCTTGTCGAGGGCCTCCTGGACGAGCTTCTCCGAGTGGTAGTCCAGCGCGGAGGTGGCCTCGTCCAGGAGCAGGATCTTGGGCTGCTGGATGAGGGCCCGGGCGATGGCAATGCGCTGTCGCTGTCCGCCCGACAGCTGGACTCCCTTTTCGCTGATGTTTGTGTCGTAGCCCTGGGCGAAAGGAGTGGGAGAAGGGTTAATGTCTTGATCTTAATCTATGGGATTCAATCAGCGGATGAGCGAATCAGCTACCTTGTGGAGGGCCACAATGAAGTCGTGGGCATTGGCGGCCTTGGCGGCATCCTCGACATCCTTTTGGGTGGCCTCCGGCTTCCCGTGGCGGATGTTCTCCCCGATGGAGCCCTGAAAGAGCACCGGTTCCTGGCCCACCACCGCGATGTTGGAGCGCAGCCACTGGATGTTGTACTTGCGGACGTCCTCGCCGTCGAGAAGGACCTGCCCGAAGATGGGGTCGTAGAAGCGCTGCAGAAGCTGGATGCAGGTGGACTTGCCACAGCCCGAGGGTCCAACGAGGGCCACCGTCTGTCCCTCCTCCACGACGACATTGAGTCCCCGAAGGACGATGACGTCCTCCCTGGCAGGGTACCGAAAGAACACGTCCCGAAACTCCACGGCCCCCTTCAGCCCGTAGTTGAGGATCTTGCCCGCCTTGGAGAGCGGGTCAATCAGGGATCGCCGATCGATGACCTCGAAGATGGCCGCCGCCGATCCCCGAGCCATCGCGAACGTCTCGAGGAAGGGGGAGGTGCGGGAGATCTGATTGGCGGCCACGATGATCCCCGAAATGACGATCATGACCACCGCTGGGGTGTACACCCGCTCCTCGATGGGAATCGCGGGGTCCCTGTAGAAGAGAATCAGATTGGCGCCGTACCAGAAGGCCCCCGCCCCCGTGATGAACATCATGGCCTTCATCACCGTGTCGCTGAGCCCCGAGAAGGCGCCCTTCCACTTGCCCGCCTTCAGGGCGGGCTTCAGGAGGGTGTCGTAGCGCACGGACTCGCTTTTCTCGCCCCCAAAGGCCACCACCGTGCGAATGGCGCCAATCACCTCCTCCACCACAGAGCTGGCGCGCACATACGAGCTCTGCTCCTTCGCCGTGAGTTTCCCCTGGTACTAGAGAGCGGGCGAGAGAGCGGGAAGCACAGAGAGTAGTCCCATTATTCCACACAAATTACAGTTATTCCCCCCCTCAGCGACACTCGAATACCTGTCCCCGTCCCCATAGGCATCAGCCGCATAAGTCGGGCAGAGCACGAGACTCGCCTCGCCAGCGCGCTGCCGCGCAGCCGCTGCGTCGAGAAGCCGAAGAGGGACTTTGGTTTCCGAAATCAGTTCGGGTGATCGCCTCGCCTCGGCTCGGCTCGGCGACACACACAAACCTCATACTTGATTGGGCGGGCTACTGTGGGAGGGGAGTAGTTCTCGCACAGAGAAGCAGACAAACAACTCACTTTATGGGGCTTTGCCTTTGCCTTGCCGACGGCGACTGCAACGGCGACAGCGAAGGCGACAGCGACAGCGAAGGCGAAGGCGAAGGCGAAAAGGGAAACGATGCAAAATTGTTTTTGCAATTAACATGGGCTTCTGCTAATCGACTGATGTGTCGCCAGTGCGTGTGAGGGAGTGGCGGGCGGGGGATGCAGGGCGCACCAGTAAATAATTTTAGCAGGCACTTGTTCCCTATTGCTCTCTCTTTCGTTCGCCGGGAGGATACTCGAGTGTGCGTTGATCTGGGGCTGTGCGAAGTTGTGCAAAGATTGCGAGAGGGGAGCCTTCGGGGCACTGGTACTTACGTGTGCCACCGCGGAATTGACCGCGAGGGTGAGGGGTATGTAGAAGACTATCGACAGAGCCAGCTTCCAGCCGTAGACGAAGGACAGGACCACGCTGATGAGCACCTCGCACAGGATCTCCACGTAGTGGCCCAGGTTCTCGGCGATGCCGCTGCGTATCTTCTCCATGTTGCTGCAAAGGGGAATCATCAGGAAAAGTGCACTGGGGGGGAGGGGGGGGGTCCTCTGGGGTTACTCTGTTATGCGGACGGCAAAGTTCTGGTCCTTGGCCATGTCGTGCCACCCGATCTCCTGCCTGAGGGTGGCCTTGAAGAACTCCCTCCGCATGCGCACCGTGAGCCGCAGGGCGAGGCGGTTGAAGGCGTCCACGTAGTACATGCCGGAGAAGAGCATCAGGAGGGTGTTCAAGGTCATGAGGATGCCAAAGGAGACGCTGTCCTTGCGCAGCTCCTCCATGTTCTCCTCGTACGTGGCGTTGGTCCTGCAAAACGAAGGGCCTGATGGAATCCTTCGCCTGGAGAGAGATCCGCATGGGCGGAGGACTACTTACAGCACCTTTCCGCCTCCGAAGAGCGACAGCCCGATGGTAATGGAGCTGGTGCCCTGCCCCAGGGTCCGGTCGATGAACATGGCCACCAGTTCGCTGTACACCACAATGGCAATCGGATAGACCAGAGACTGCAGGAGGGCTGCTATCAGGGCGGACACGAACAGGACATAGTCCCAGGCCGTGATGTAGCGAAAGAGTTGCGTGTAGCCGACCATCGGATGGGCATCCTTTTTGGCCTTCTTTTCCCTCCCTTTTCCCTTTGCCTTTCCCCTGCCCGAACCGTCCTCCTCCGCCTCCTCCTCCGGGTGGGCATCATCCACGTCAGCGTGCTGTGGCATCTCTGCGGACTGCTTTCTCTCTCAAATGAACAGACTGGGAATCTATCTTTGTATCTATTGACCCCTCCTGAGAGGTCAATTAATAGTTAAGAACCGTTTGAATGTCACAAAACGAAACCAAAAACCGGAATACCCTCCACTTCGCGCCGCTCCCCGTGTGGCCTGCTGCCGCAATTTGTTTAATGGAACTTCAATGAGTTCTTGGCTTTGGCTAATTAACTCCACTGCCAGATGCAATCCGAATCTGAATCCGAGCCCGAACCCCAACCCGTACCCGCACCCGCACCCGCACCCGAACCGATCTCTGCCTTCGATGGGGCTTACAGCTTTTAATTGTTATGCATTCCCCACACACACACACACAAACACACACGCACAGAAGAAAATATTCCAATTTCCAAGATCCGCAGTGACCAGATCTTTGGAGATCTGTTCTGTTCTGTTCTGTTCCGTTCCGTTCGAAGTGCAGAATACAACTGTTGCCTCCCCAGAGGCGATGCCGCCAGTTGTTGTATTTTTGTTTCAAAGGTTTTTCTTCTATTAAATACGGTTCAAATACGGAAAAGATCGTAGAACTACGTCGGAGTCGGCGTCTGCGTCGGCGTCTGCGGATCGGCAGTGGGTTCTCCCTCCGACTCTGACGAAAGTCTCTTTCTATTAATTTCAATTGAATTTTGAATTGATTTTAGCAGCCTGGCGGCCCAAGGTTTTCCTCATTCCTCATTCCTCATTCCACGTGCCATAAGGTGTGGTCCCCCACCCCCACCCCTCCCGCTCCCCCTTCCAAAAAAATCTACTATAGATTTATAGATCGGTGGAAATAGGTCACGGAATTTGCATTCCATCAATTCGTTGATTTCTTGCGTCCTATAAATATGATCTCAACTGTCTCCAGAGACAGCACTTTTATGGGGAATGAAGGAAGATCTGTTCTGTTATCAAATGGAACGTTTATGGAACGCCCCGGGCGCACGGTCCCACGGTCGCACGGTCGTACGTACGTTAATGGTCTTACGTATCCGTATAATTAAGATTAACATGCCATTGACCATGACACCATGCCACTCCTCCACAGAGTGCCACTCGTGTGGCGCTACGCTCCTCTTTGATGACAGATATCCATGCCATAAAGAGCTCTCTAAAGATTTCGCTTCCTTATCGCTCCGAATGAAAGATAGCAAAAAGCAGTTTGTGGGTCTCGTGTGGAAAAAGGTTCTTCAAATGGAAGAAACTCTGGAACGACACGCGACACGCTCGCAGGACCTGTGGAGCGGAGCGCCCGGGATCTCCGTGTCCACCCAGTCGGGTCCCATAACCCCCCCTAACCCTCAATGCAGCCCCAGATGTCGTCCCAGATGTCGTTCTAGCCCGCTGTAGAAGTTGCAACTGCGACTTCGGAATTTAATTTCTCTAATTGGAGATTGTATTTCGCATTATATTAATTAAAACCAATTTCCAAATACTTTTTTACTTTGTATTTTATGGAAAGTTACCCAATTGAACCAATTGAGAGATAATTCCGTCAACTTTGATGCGAAAGCCCGTCTTTTCCCTTACTCTTTGCCCTCAAGAGATTCACCTCGAAGTGTCTGCAAAAGTCTATCCAAAAAACATCCCATTACGGCTTACGGAACGCACGTCAGAGGCCTCTGACCTCGGGGCCTTTGAAAATGAATTCTCAATACTTCATATAGGCGTACGAGTATCGCCACAGATAGTCCCGCCCGATCCGCAGGGCTGTGCCGCCACCATCTCCGATTTCAGTGCCATATCCTTTTGGCTTGTACTCGTATCCTTGGGGCCATTCGTACATTCGACTGTTCCCATTTTGCTGCACACAGATTTCAATTCGTGCGACTGGCGGAGCAGGTCCAGGCTCAGGGGGAGCCCCTTCTTCCCTGTGCCACCTCGTGCCCTCTGGGACAGATCGCCGCTGCAGAGAGCTGGCCAGGAGACCAGGACAGGGGCTCGTCCCTAGGGCGCTTCAGCCCGTTTGCGTGGGTCCTTGCTCCCTTTTCTGGCAGTAAGAGTATACTGGAATACGTGGAATGCTGTCGTGTTTTGTTAATTGTGATATTATTTATTTATTAAAATGCAAAAAAAAAGTCCTGCTTAAAAAAGAAAATGCTATACGCGATGCGCGATACGCGGCAAGCGTGAATCTCTTGGATATTGGGATACAAGTTGCAGTGAATATATGTTCTCCGGCGATCGTTTGCTCCGGAAGGCGCGGCCTCGTCGGCGCCTCAGTGATCCTTCTGGGTTTTGTGGAGCTTCGCGTAGATGCCGCGCTGGGAAATGAGCTCCAGGTGGGTGCCCTGCTCCACCACGCGGCCGTTCTGCACCACGCAAATGCAGTCGGCGTTCTGGACGGTGGACAGGCGGTGGGCGATGACAATGCATGTGCGTCCGCTGCACGCGGAGTCGAGGGCCTGCTGCACCAGCTGCTCGCTCTGCAGGTCCAGGGCCGAGGTGGCCTCGTCCAGGAGCAGGATCTTGGGGTTCCGCACCAGGGCCCGGGCAATGGCGATGCGCTGCTTCTGCCCGCCCGACAGCTGGGTGCCGCGGGCCCCCATCCGCGTGTCGTAGCCGTTCGGCAGCGAGATGATGAAGCTGTGGGCATTGGCGCTCTTGGCGGCGGCCATCACCTCGGCCATCGAGACGGAGCGACGGTTGTCCCCGTAGGCGATGTTCTCCGCGATGGAGCGCTCGAAGAGGGTGGGCTCCTGCGAGACGATGCCGAGGCGGGAGCGTACGCCCTCGAGGGTCAGATCGTGCTGGATATCATCGTGGTCGATGTGCTGTGCAGCGGTGGGGGGAGAGAGAGAGGAAGGTATCTGTAGAATGAGTATCTATGGCGATGAATGGATCCCTTACGATGGATCCCTCATCCGGGTCGTAGTAGCGTTGCAGCAGCTGCACGCAGGTGGACTTGCCGCAGCCGGAGTGCCCCACCAGGGCCACCGTTTGGCCCTTGAGCACCTCCAGATCCAGGCCCTGGAGAATCTTGGCATCGGGTCGCGTCGGATAGCGGAACTCAATGCCGCGGTAGCGCACGCCCTCGAAGAGATTCAGTTGCTTGGCGAGGGTGTTCCGGATGGTGCCCATGGGCGAGACGATCCTGGGCCTGCGGTCGAGGATCTGGAAGAGGCGGTGCCCGGCCACGAGGGCCGCCGAGAAGGCGGGGGTGAAGGCCAGCGATTGGGCGAGCATCATGGAGCCATAGAGCAGGGTTTCCGAGACCCTGCCAAAGGAAGGGAGAAGCCGTTAGGAGGAAGGAGCAGAGGAGCGGCCGATGCCGGGGCCGGGGCCGGGACCCTCACTTGATGATGTCCTGGAAGGGCAGCTGTCCCTCGGAGACCAGGACGCCGCCGTAGCAGAGGGCCACCGCGTAGGCGAAGAACGCGGACGCCTGCATCGTGGAGTTGAGGACGCCCCGCCAGCGCAGCTTCTGGTGGATGAGGCCCTCCACCCGATGGATCTCCTGCGTGTACTGCCGAATGACGTCCGCCTCCCGCCGGAGCCCCGCCACAGTGCGGATGTTAGTGATGGATTCGGTGGCAATGCGACAGGCCTCCTCAATGACTTGTTTCTCCCTCACGATGGCGGTGGACATCATCCTAGCGAAACGAGTGGGGTTGCGAATGGAATGAATCGAGTGAATCGAGTGAATCGAGTGAATCACGTGATCCGCGGAATCACGGACGGGAGACATACTTGGCTTCCAGGATGACTGAACCGACGATTATCGGACAATTGGCGAGGCAGAGGAGCGCCAGCTTCCAGTTGTAGTACATGGCGACGGTGACGCTCGAAGTGAAGTTGGAGAGGGCCTGGATCATGCCGCTCAGGGGATACCCAATGGCACCCTGCACGCCCGCTGCCTCCCCCGAGAGACGGGCGGACAGGGCGCCCACGGAGTTGTCCTCGTCGTCGAACCACCCGACCTCCTGGCTGACCATCGCCTTGAAGGTCATGGCCCTCATTCGGGTCGTCAGCCAAATGCCCGCGTAGTTGAACAGATACGTCTGCAGGAAGCACACGAGTCCCGTGACGAAGGCGAGGCCCAGGCACGCCCACGAGAGGACTGCGGTGCGGCTGAGGGCGTCCTCCGGGTCCTGTTCCGCGAGTGCGGCGTAGAATTCACCGAAAATGATGGAGAACGCCGGATAGAGGCAGCCGACGGCAATGGCACTGATTGTCCCGAGGACCAGGTAACACCATTCGGGGCGGGAGAGCCGCACGATCCGCGCGAAGGTGTGGAAGAAATTGGGCTTCTCTGCGGCGGTGGCAGCGTCCTGCAGCTTGAGTGCGTTGCTGTCCTTCGGGAGGGGCTTCACGATGGGCTCGTCGAACTGCACGCTGTTCTCCTTGTGGGCACCCTTTTCAAAGTTCAAAGGACTCGTCTCGAAGGACTTCTCGAGGAGTGCCAGGCTTTTGCCTGGAAAGGGATTGAAATGTTATTGAAATGCTTGCGAGAACTGGAGTCCATGGAACTGAATGCCCAGTCGAATATACCCTCGGAGGTACACGGTACATTTTCTTTCGTTTCATTTACAAAAGTCTCGGCAGAACGAAAGAGAGAGCAATAGGGAACAAGTGGCTGCTAAAATTATTTATTATTTATTGGTGCGCCCTGCATCCTCCCGCCTCTCCCGCACACGCACTGGCGACACATCAGTCGATTAGCAGAAGCCCATGTTAATTGCAAAAACAATTTTGCATCGTTTCCCTTTTCGGCATCGCCTTCGCTGTCGCTGTCGCCGTTGCAGTCGCCGTCGCCGTCGGCAAGGCAAAGGCAAAGCCCCATAAAGTGAGTTGTTTGTCTGCTTCTCTGTGCGAGAACTACTCCCCTCCCACAGTAGCCCGCCCAATCAAGTATGAGGTTTGTGTGTGTCGCCGAGCCGAGGCGATCACCCGAACTGATTTCGGAAACCAATGTCCCTCTTCGGCTTCTCGACGCAGCGGCTGCGCGGCAGCGCGCTGGCGAGTCTCATGTTTGTGTGGAATATTTTCGCGCCAGTAAGTCCCGAGTTGTTTCTTGTTGTTGTTTTTTTTTTCAGAGAGACATGCAGAAGGGAGTTTTATGGTTTTACGGATTTGAATGGTATTTTTGCTCGCCTGCTAGTAGTATTTTCCTAACTGTGACTCCTCTGGGGACTCTCCACTGTATCTGTCTCCTTCCTGTGTCTCTCCTTCTGCCGTACTTACGTTTGGCGTCATCGATGGTCGTCTCTTCGTCCTCCGTTTGCAGCTCGTCGGGCATGTGGATGTCCCCGGCACGCACCATTCGGTAGTATGCGGACTCCAGGGCCATCAGATCGTCGTGCGAGCCCTCCTCCAGGACCTTGCCGTCCTGGATGAAGACAATCTTGTCGGCCCCGCGAATGGCGGACAGACGATGCGACACCACAATGGTGGTGCGTCCCTTGCTGGCCAGATCCAGGGCCTGTTGCACCTGCTTCTCCGATTGGTAGTCCAGGGCGGACGTTGCTTCGTCCAGCAGCAGGATTTTGGGGTTTTGGATGAGTGCCCGGGCGATGGCAATGCGCTGCTTCTGTCCGCCCGACAGCTGGGATCCCCGCTCCCCGATCATTGTGCGATAGCTCTATGGGTGGGAGGGGGACGTGGACGTGGATGTGGATGTCGATGTCGATGTCGATATCGATGTCGATATCGATGGGGTGTCACTCACCTCTGGCAGTCCCGTGATGAATTCGTGGGCCCCCGCCTGGGTGGCAGCTGCCTCGATCTCCTTCTGGGTGGCCCCCGGCTTGCCGTAGCTGATGTTTTGGGCAATGGTTCCCAGGAAGAGCACCGGCTCCTGGCCCACCACCGCGATGTTGGAGCGCAGCCACTGGATGTTGTACTTGCGGATGTCCAGGTCGTCGAGCATCACGGAACCAAAGACGGGATCGTAGAACCTCTGCAGAAGCTGCACGCACGTGGACTTGCCACAGCCGGAGGAGCCCACCAGAGCCACCGTTTGCCCCGCGCGGATCCTGATGTTCAGGCCCCGATGGACGGTGACCTCGGGGCGGGAGGGATACCGGAAGAAGACATCCTGGAACTCCACGTCGCCCCGCAGGCCGTAGTTGAGGAGCTTTCCATCCGTCGAGAGGGGATCGATCTTGGACTGGAGGTCAATGACCTTGAAGAGGTTGGTGGCACACCCACGGGCGGTGGCGAAGGACTCGAGGAAGGGCGCTGTCCGGGCGATGTTGTCCGCCCCCACAATGATGCCGAAGAAGGCGATCATCAGGATGGCAGGAGTGTACTCCTTGTCCTCCACTCCGCGGTCGTCGATGATCAGGTTGACGCCGTACCAGAAGGCGCCCGCACACGACAGGTACAGCATGGACTTGAGCAGGGCTTCGCTGAGGCCCGAGAAGGCGCCCTTCCACTGACTGGCCTTCCGCGCGGGCACCAGGAAGTTCTCGTAGCGCTGCACCTCCGCCTTCTCCCCGCCAAAGGACACGACCGTGCGAATGGCACTGAGGATCTCCTCGGCGAGGTTTCCCGCCCCCGCATACGATTCCTGCTCTCTGGCCGTGAGTTTTCCTTGAAACTAGCAAAAGATACAAATGTATCTGCATCTGAATATCTGCGTATCTGTGCATCTGTGCGCCTCGGATCTCACCTTTGCCACATAATAATTCACGAGGATCACGATGGGAATGTAGGAGCTGACGGCGAGCGTCAGCTTCCAGCCGTAGCTGAAGGATATGGCCACCGTGATGATGAAGCCCACAATCAGATAGACGAAGTGTCCCACCTTCTCGGAGATGCCGTCGCGTATCTTCTCCACGTCACTGGAAGGGCAGAAGCAGAAGCAAAGGCAAAAGCAATGAGCACACTCGCTGGCGGGACTCCTCTGGCGGGGACTCACTCGACCATGCTCTGGACGAAGTTCTGCTTGCTCGCGAGGTCGTGCCAGCCAATCTCCTGCCGCATCACCGAGGTGAAGAGCATGATCCGCATGCGCGAGACCTGCCGCAGGGCCACCACGTTGAAGATGTCCACCGAGAAGATGCCAGCTATGAACATCACCACCGATGCGATGGTCAGCAGCAGGCCGTACGAGATGGAGTCGTCGTAGAGGGCCTCATTCCTCACCGCCAGAGTGGCGTTTGTGCTGCAGGGGAAAACGGGAGAAGAACGGAAGAAGAGAGAAGAGCGGAAAGAGCTTTGTAGATCAGCCTCTACGGATAGGCGGATAGGCAGGTCCTCCTTCGACTTACAGCGACTTTCCGCCCCCGAAGAGGGGCAACGCGTGGACCTTCGAGCTCGTCCCGAACTCCATGGCCCGGTCCACCAGCATCGACGTGAACTCGCTGTAAATGATGACCACTGCGGGCAGGGTCAACGCCTTGACGCAGCACATGAGGAACCCAAAGAAGAGCCACGCGATCTCCCCGCAGGTGGAGAAGCGGAAGAGCTGCAGGAAGCCGATCGGCTGTGTGGGCTCCAGTCCTGCGGCTACCGGCGCCTCATCCAGGGACTTGCCATCGGTTGTCGTCGTGCCAGAAGCCTCGTCCATCTATCGGTACGACGAAGGACGGAGGAATAGTGTTAATCGAGCCAAGACCCGCGATTTATTCACGGACACAGACACGGACACAGACACAGACACGGACACGGACAGAGACAGACGGCACGCAAAGGTTAATTCAATTACTGCCACACTCTCAGAGGCATGTATCTGTATCTGTGGCTGTGGCTGTGGCTGTGGCAAGGGTACAGCAGCTACTTTGTATCTTTTGCCATAGTTCTCTCTCATTGACCCGCGGGGTTAACGAGTAATAGAATCTACCGTTTATTATTGGACATTCCAACGCCAATTTGGAGCGATTCGATTCGATTCGAATCAGAGGCCCGTACAGAAATCTGTGTGGCGCCATTCGCCCCCTGGCCCCTGCCCCCTGCCCCCTACCCACTCTCCTTGTCGTGGGATGGATGATCACCTTTTAATTGATTTTCAACACTTTTTGATCCTTGAGATACTGTATCTATGCACTGATTTCTGCAGAATATCCGTTACTGCTCACTCGGACCGCCCAAGCGCGACTGCTGGAACACCGTCCGCGGAGCCACCCATTTATGTTGATTCCCCGATGTGGATGCTGGACAGAGTACTCGGGCTCGGGCTCGGGCTCGGACTCGGGCTTGGGCATGAGTACTCGTGAGTGTATCGTATCAATCGCTCGCTGTGGGGTTCACAATTCTAATTGATCTCCGCTTTCCGCTCTTGGGGTAGGTTCCGCCGAAAGAGGCGCTTCAATTTACAATGAGAGCAAAAGAGACATTCTGTAGAGGATTTTTCTTTTCTTTATTCTTTTTCTTTAATTTTGTACGAGAAATGCATTCGGGAAGGTGGAGGGTGGAAGGTGGAGCGTGGAAGGTGGAGGGTGGAAGGTGCAACAATCTAAAACGGAGGCAGACTCTTGAGCCTCCCAAGGTGTTGCGCACCTTCAGGCAGCGCTTCTGCTGCGTCTCGAGAACGGTGGGCCTCGACTTTGCGATGGTCTGCGATGGCGCCTGGGAGCCAGTGGTCGGCTTCAAGCTGGGCTGCTGGTGGCTGGGCTGCTGGCGGCTGGGTACCTCGTACCTGGTACCTGGTACTGTGTAGTCCATCAAGGAAACATGCGCGTAGAAGATCCTTCGCTCCACGTTCAAGGTAAGGAATGAATCCCTTGCGGAATACCTGTGGATCTTTAACATGTGCAATCTCTGCAGACTTTGGGGTTTTCCTGCCGGCACCCGACTGGCTGGCACCCAAAGCGCGTCCTCCAACGATCACGGGCCGAGAAGAGGCATGGGGCCAGGCAGGTATGATCCCCCGACATACATGATCCCTCGTGCCTACAGGTGTACAACAAGCAGGAGTGCTGGGAGGCAGCTATGAAGCCACCCCAGAGGGTCTGTAAGAGCTGTAAATCCATCTACGCGCAGAATAACCCAAGTGCTTCGCCATTTCCCGTTCCACGGCTATAACTTTCGAGGGGATAAGAACTCAAATCTGTTTTAGCTGTTCCAACAGGTGTTGGAAGTGAGAGAGTTACGGACAGTTGCAGACAGTTACGGACAGTTACGGATAGTTATGGTATAGTTCTGGTATTGCACAGCCTTCGCTATAATATTGGACTATTTCCTATTTCCTGTCTATACTCCATCCGGGTTTCGATATTAAATCAGTCATTAATTTGTATGCAAAAGATGTCAAATCCAAAGAGATTTCCATTCCATATCGATGGTCGACATCTATCGGTATCGTGGAGGGAACGTGCGCTTGAGGGAACAGTTTAGTTCTCTTAGTTTGTTCGTCAATTTAGTAAGAAATAAAACCCAGAAACCCCAAACCTAGTGGCACGGGATTATTTGTGGATTCCTTCGAGCGTTTGCTCGCAGTTTATTCGCAATTTGTTCGCTATCGCTTAACTATCGAAAAGTGCTCGTGCTTCTAGAACCAGTTCCAGATTTAATGTACTCTTTTTTTTGTTTCTGTTAAGTAAATTTGATTTTATTTCAGTTTAAAGTTTAAAATTACCAAAAAAAAAAAGAAATAATGAAAATTCTTCATCTGCCTCGTCGATCATCTGTATCTGTATCTGTACAAAGGAGCCTAGAATTTCTTAGATCTGTGTTCTTCTACCATCCTCTACATGGAGTTACATGGAGTTCCACATTAATCCTAAAGATGCACAAATTTTATAGCTTGAACAAACAAAAAACAAAAAAAAACACATACAATAATCGCATATCACATATTATGTTTTTTGGGGCGGGTGGGGAGAGGGGGAGAGGGGGGGGTGTTCCAAAGTATTTACACGGTCCAATGTTTGCACGGGTAATATTTAGTGGAGATTCTCTTGGTAAAGATTTTATTCGTAATTTATTCGCCCAACTATCGAGAAATACTCGCGTGTGCCGTACGATATTACGATCCATGACGCTACGATCCGTCTGTGGGCTATATATGTATGTGTGTATATTGATGTGTGCATATGTATGTACAATCCGAAGAGAGGATTACTCTTGTTTTGTTCTCTTTCCTAGATGATAATATCGTATCAGTGGTTCTGGAAGGGGGTGCTTAATCCTACGACGAAAGCTATAATCCAGTGGATGGGTCGGAGTAGGTGTCCTGTTCCTCCGCTCAGACATAGACCTCTCCTGTCTTGGCCTCGGGACTGTGTTTGGCGAGGGTTGAGGGAGCACTCGTGGCCGTTGCCGTTGCCGTGGCGCCGCTCTGGGGCAGGCCGATCGCGCCACCGGATGAAGAGTTGTCCACTGTATCCACTGTGGGGGCTCCTGCCGAACGCACCGAGGAGCGCACTGTGGGGTCCTGCAGGTTGAAGCTCAGACTGAAGCTGTTGTTCCGCGAAATGTTGCCGTTGCCGTTGCCGCTGCCGCTGCCGTTCAGGGGCTTCACGGACAGGAGGGCCGTGGTGGTGATGCCGCCGCCGCCGCCCGCTCCCGGTCCCACGGTCATGCCGTTGCTGGAGCCACTGTTGCTGTAGCCGTCCTGATCCTGGGCCAGGTCCACGATGGACAGGGACGAGGGGGAGCGCTGAATGGAGAGCGAGACGGGGATCGTGGTGATGACGTCATTGGGCTCGTAGCCACTGGCCGTTGTCGTGATGGTCGGCAGCTGGGCGTTCGCCGCGATGGGAAGGATGCTCAGCGTCCCCGTGGGAATGGTGTCCCCGCCGCCGCTGCTGTTGGCCATCGTGAAGGGAAACGACAGCGTGGTGATGTTCGTGGCAGCGGAGAGGGCTACGGAATCGAGAATCGAGAATCGAGGGGAGAGAGATTGTGGTTAGAGTATCTGAATCTGCATCTGCATCTGCATCTGCGGGAGTATCTGTGCCCGGGTACTCACTGCTGACTGCTGGAAAGCCATCCTTCATGTTGATGGCCTGCGCCAGGGCCGCTGTGGCTGGGTGTCCTGGAATCAGAGTGTTATTCGATGAGGAGCTGTCCATCTCTTTGATGGGCGACAGGAGGAGGGTGCCCAGCACCTGGCCGCCGCCATCGTGCCCCAGATGCATGCCCCCTCCCATGCCCATGCCCATGCCCATCCCCATCCCCATGCCCATGCCCATGCCCCCGATTCCCCCCATTGCCCCCATTCCCGTACTGGTGCTCGTGGTGTTGGTTGTGGTGTAGGAGGAGGGGTACATGTGGTGCGCCCCTCCCTGTGCCTGTTGCGGGGGCTGCTGTGGTGCGCTTTGGTGTTGTGATGGCGCCATAATGACGGCACTAGAGGCTACAGTGGATACGGATACACAATACGGTGCATGAGTGGGGTGCTCGGAGATGGGGAGGGGGGGGAAAGACGCATGCCACTCACCTGGATTCGTGCTGCCGTCTTTTGCCACCTCCGGAGTGGGGATCCGCGGCCGTGTCTTGGCCACATTCACATTCAGGCCATTTAGCTTTGAATCTAATGAATAAACGTGAATCATTTGACATTCATTTGTGAAGCATACTTTTGGGGTCATGTATCTGTATCTGTATCTGTATCTGCATCTGCAGATGCATCTGTACCGCGGTAGATACTCACTTTGCTTTATCAACTGCCTTTGGGCGCGTATCGACTTGCGATGCACAAACTTCCCGTAGAGGCTCGACTTCTGCTGCGACTGGGAGCCCCCCATCGACGGGAGCTGCTGCTGCTGGTGCTGCTGCTGCTGCTGCTGTTGGAGCTGCTGCTGCTGGAGGATCGTCAGGGGCAGGCCCGACTCGGGGCTGGAGTAGACCGAGTTGAGGCGATGCCGATTGAACGGCATGCCGCCCGAGGAGTAGGCCGTCGATTGGCTCCGCATCGAGCCCATGCGCGACAGCTGCCGCACGAGCCAGTTGTTCTTCCGGCGCTCCACCATCGGCGTGTCGACACTCTCCTGCAGAGCGCGCACAGGGTGTTGTATTGGGGTATTGCAGTGTGCTGCAGGATATTACAGGGTACTCACGTAGTCCGCATAGACATCGTCGCTGAGCATTCGCTTGCCTGCGCCGCCGCCGCCGGGCATTATGTTCGCGTACATCGCGTCCTCCTTCTTCACCTTGTACTTCTCCGCGGACCCCTTGGGCTCGTCCTTGCGGTAGTGCTCGGAGGCCACCGTGTAGGGCAGGTCCTTGGGGACGACGCACTCCCAGTACTGGTCGCGCAGCAGCTCCGGATGCTCCTCGTGCATCTCATCGACAATCATGTAGGCGGCCTACGAATAAATACGATCGTAAATGGTTCGTTAATGTATCGTAAATGTATCGTAAATGGTTCGTTGATGTATCGTAAATGTATCGTAGATGGTTCGTTAATGTATCGTAAATGTATCGTAAATGTATCATAAATGGTTCGGCCTACGAATAAATACGATCGTAAATGGTTCGTTAATGTATCGTAAATGCATCGTAAATGGTTTGTGTCATGTATCGTAAATGGTTCGTTAATGTATCGTTGATGCATCGTAAATGTATCGATCCCAATCAATTCGCGATCAAAAGTGGAACAGATCAGTCGAGTGGTAGATATATGGAAATCAGGAGTGGTGGTGGTGGTGGTGGTGGTGGTGGTGGGGCACGTGCTTCCCATTTCTGATGGCATTTCAAGTGGAGAAAGAGAGAGAGAGAGAGAGAGAGCGGGAGCGGGAGAGGGAAAGGGAGAGCGAAAGAGAGAGGAGGCGGCACTGAGACCTAATTACATCACAAAAAAAATAAATAAAAGCAAAAACATATTAATGCCAATCCACTGTTTTGTGTGTTGTTTTTATTGTTGTTCCACTTTTGAAACAAAAGAAAAAGTGAAATTGTTGATAAGTTTTTTTTATGGTTTTTTTTGTTAATTTATTTCATAATTCCAGGCCGCACTTCAAAAAACACACACAAAAACCCAAGTGCTCGGCTCTTCGCAGCCCACAACAGCAGATAATTTTATTTGCAAAGATATTACAAATTGTAGCGTTAAAAAGAGACATCGAGAGGGAGAGAGTGAGAAAGGAATGCTCTGCCTTGCGGATCGATTATTGCCTCTGATTGGGGCAGAGTTTGTAGAACGCACAGAAAGCGACTGCCCAGATGTTGGATTTGGATGCACCTCCTCCCTGGCTGTGCTCATCCGAGATGGATACTTGTTGATGTCCGCCCTGCAGGGCTCGGCATAAACAGCCCTGAAGGATCCCCACTGATCCAGCACATTCAAGGACCGTGGAAAATACTGTGGACTCTGTTTATGAAATAGTAATATCCAGGGCTTGGGGCATCCATGAGTTATCTTCAGAAAGACCAAAGTTATTCTCCCAAATAGTCCCAATTTTTGAAATGACTGATCGTCCTTGGTCCTATCTATAAGCTGCCTCGGGCTGCGGGCACCTCGATTCTCGAGGACTTTAGAGTCCCCTGAGCATAGCCCCCATCCAGGATCCGTGCATGGTTTATGCCATAGATCTCTCCGACTCGAAGGAGAGACTAAGACTTTCTAAGGGCTGTATATTGGTAGGACACATAGACAGGGTTTATGGGGTGGCCGAAGGTGGCTCTCTGTGTGGGCAACCATCTGTTCCGAAACAATTTGTTGGGGTAAATAAAAATAAAAATATGAATACAAAAATGTACGAGTGTTACTCATTTGTTTAATCATTTCGTGGTGCTCTGTTTTTCCATTTTTTTCCATTTTTTTCTTCTATTTATGGGCACACGTCAATCGTCAAAGCCTCAAACCGTTAACCGTTAACCGTTAACCGTCAAGAGTCACGTTTTGGTGGGGGTGTGGGGTGCGATAGGTGCGAAATAGGCCACGAAATAGATGGGATGGGAGAATGGTAGAAGTATTTTGCAATAACAATAACCTCCCTCCCCCTCCCTCCCTCTCTCTCTCTCTCTTGGGTGATAAGCGAAGCATTTAAGCGTTTTCTTGGATATGCATTTCTCCCTCCATTCCATGCCATCCCCCTCTTCCTCCACCTGCACCCCCTGCCCCACACTCTTGATTCTCCACTGAAATTTCGGAGTTTAAGCCATAAAAAGACACACACACACACACACACACACACACACACTAGTAGTCGTACTCGTACGAAAAACAAAAACAAAATTCAATGATAAAAGCGCTCTACAAAAGAGGTTTCAATGTTTTCAGTTTTTAAACGAAACAAAAACAAAAACAAAAAACAAAATACAAAATACAAAAAAAAAACCTGTTTTCAATTTGTTGTTGCCGCTGCTGGCGGCTCGGCTCGGCTCGGCTCGGCTGCTGGATTTTTGTAAATAATTGCAAGCAACAAAACAGCGGCCCACAGCAGACCCCCACACAGATACGCGCGCGCACACAGATGCAGGTTCAGATACAGATGCAGATACAGGTGGTGCAGGCGTGGTAGGGGCGGACGGGGGCGGATGAGGGCACACTGCAGACAGCATTTGTGGATACAGAGATACAGATATGCAAAAACAGAGCTTTAAACCGAAGTCAAACGTTCCAGAAAATACCCCAGAGAACCGGGGGCGGAGGGTCGGAGGGGCGGAGGGGCGGAGGGGCGGCGAGGTGGAATACTGGATCTTTGGAACGGAACGAGATACGAGATTAGCGAATATTCATCTAAAAACAAGCGATACACCGCAGAGTAGGGAATTTTTCTTCTTGGAGGAGACTCTCCAGCGACTCTCCAGCGACTCCCAGCATCCTTCGGAGGAGTAATGCGGCCCACCTCAGCCGTTCGTCCATGGATTTCTACAACCAAATACCTTAAACGACGCCCAATGAATGCACCTTTACGGAAAAATGTATCACAAAATAAGAAACTATTTTTTTCGACTTTTGCTGGGTTTTTAAAGTATTCATTTTGAACAATTAACTACCCCAAAAAAAAAAAGGTATAATTGTAGAGCCTCAAGTCTATCAGAAAAAGCCAAATCGATCAGAAAGAGGAGATCATTATTCATTAGTCTGCGGTTGCGGGTTGAGATCGGAGACCAGAGACTGGAGATCGGAGACCGGAGACCGGAGGCTTGGGATCGGGTCGGGTATGGATCGGCTTGGAAACACTTGACATGTTCGGTGCGATGAATCGAATACACCCCTGTTAGTCGATGGTCGATAGTCGATAGTCGATCGTTCATCGAATACCACATTAAATCAAATGGAAATTTATATTTGCTTTGGCCACGATCTTAAGTTGGCACACAAACACATTTCTCGGATATGTACAAGGATTTCCACACATTAATAAAGATTTATACACGACAGAAAGACAGACAGATAGACAGAACCAGAACTAAAGATAGATTTATGCATAGATCGTATGATCGAGAGGAGTCGGAAGAGAATCTCTGGAGCAGCAGTTTCTCGCCCGATTATCGCAGAGATAATCCCCCTTTGCCCCTTTTTTTTGACTCTTTTTTTGCAGCACGCTAACCCAATTAGCAGAGTCTCGAAAAAGGCCAAGATCCGAGCAGTCATGATACTTGGAAACGCTCATAATTACGGATATAATTGTGCTCTCAGACTCGGACGCGGAGTGAATGGTTTGTTGTTAAGTATCTGATGGATACACGGATGTGGATGTGGATGTCGATGTGGATGTGCCTTGTCCCGCCCCAAGGTCTTTGTGTCTTAATTGCAATTAAGGTTTCTGTTTCATTTGAAAATTCTTTCGGTTTAATTTGGAAATCGGTGGCTTAAAATTTAATTTAATTTAAATTTCTCTCAAGTTTATGTTAAATAATTTTAACTGGCAGTTGGACAGGTTTTCAGCCGTTTCATTTGGGGGGTGGGGGGGATTTTGTTGCTCATAATTTAATGAAAATATCACGTATACGCCGCGGGGATTATTTATATATTGAAGATTGCTTATTAGAGATTTTTCATGTCGAGCCATGAAACACCTTGTGCCTCGTCTCTGTGTGCGTGACTCACCTTTATGTGGCGATCGATCAGCCAATTGAGTTCTATATCATCGTCATCCTCGCCAAAGGGGTTGATCAGCACCTCGGCCACCTTCAGCCAGCCCACATAGAAGACGAACTGCAAGGGAGAAGGGGAAGGGAAACACGATTAAATCGAATCAGATACCAGCCCCACAGCCCCACAGCCCCACAGCACCACTCTCCTGCCTTCTCTCGATACCTTTTCGCGCGAAAACAGTATAAATTAAATGGGCTAAACACTTGTCTATCCATCCGTCTATCTGAAGCAACTTTGGGGGAAAAGTATTTCTCAGACGTGACCGCGAATCGTTTACATAAGAAGGCAAGTGGCAGGCGGCAGGCAGGCGGCAGGCAGGCGTCGAGCACTTGAAATCTGTCCAGAGAGAAAAACCCACAGAAACCGCAGAGCAGAAACAGCCTTTGTAGCTGGCCGAATATCATGATATCTACAGATAGATAGACAGATCTATATGTATCTGCAGTGCACACTGCACTCCCCAGCGAGAGGGTATCGTATCGGCATCCTCCGTATCGGTGACAAGGTATCGCCATTACATTTGGCGGTAGCCAGGGCTGGCCCGGCCTGGCCCACAGTTTCAGTTACATTTACGTTAATGAGCCACAAATTAAACAAAAAAAATAACAATAATAAGCGGGGGGAAAAAAACAAACAGAAAGCAGAGAAACAGAGAAGCAGAGAAACCGCAACAAGTTTTTGTTTAATATTTGTACAAAACGTCAACGAGACGTGCAAAATTGTTAAAGATTTATGGCTTAAATAAAGCGGAACGTGCAAATTATAAGCAAATAACTTCTAAATGCTCTTTGAGAATTTTGAATTTGAGAATTGAACGCGACATGCAGCAGGGGCCATCGGTTGGGATGTTGGGGGGAAAACTCACCTGCAGGACGGTGAAAAGCGGGAAGTACAAATCGGGGTCCTCGCGTCCATTGCGATCCAGGACGTTCGGGAGCATTTGTCGCCCCAGAAGGGCGGCAATAAAGTAGGTATACAGCACGAGGGTGACCACCTGTGAAGAGCATCTCGTAAGCGGCAGAAGGAGTCGTTAGAGAGAGAGGGGGGGGCCCCCCCCCTGCGTATCGTACCTGCGTATAGACCAAAGGAACACAGACCGTGTCGTAGCCGATGAGGCCACCCAGACGCCTACGAATATCCGATAGTTCGACCAGAATCGTCTGCACGATGTGGTCGGAGGCGATGAGGCCGTCCTTTCGCGCCCGATTGATGATGTTCGTGGCCCAGACGAGCGGCATCCAGTACTTGGACATGGGGCTCTTGGCGTTCAGGGCCTCGAAGATCTTCATCTCGGACTCGTGCATGAGGCCGGCGTCCACCAGGTGCTGGGTGGTGGGGAAGCGCCGCTTCACACGCAGCGAGATGCGCTGCAGAGTGATGACGTAGGCCAGGACCATGTACCGCATGATATTCCTGCGCATCAGGCGACCCGTTTCGTTCTGAAGGGACCAAGGGATTAATATTGATACACTCTCGCTGTCTGTGGCGCTTACGTTTACTCCGCCGTTGGCATTGGAGATGGCGGCGCTGATGAAGAGGGCCAGCGTGTCGGGCCAGGGCAGCAGGCGGTACTGTTCCCACCAGCGTTTCACCACGAGGTTCACATAGAAGCCGAGCACGAACGACATGGGTATGCTCTCGCCCTGCTGTCCGAAGTACTGCCGGATTTTGTTGAAGATCCTGCCCCACCAAGGAGAGAGAGTAGAGAGATTATCAGTGGCCCAGAGACGCCCGGAGAAGCCCGGAACGGGGACAATACTCACGCCTGTTGGTTGGCGGTCAGGGCGAATCTATAGATAACATTTATGGTGTAGTAGAGGCACAGATACGCGACCAATTCGCGCCAGATCAGTTTGTAGACACTGCCGCG
This sequence comes from Drosophila persimilis, assembly GCF_003286085.1. NCBI lineage: Eukaryota > Metazoa > Arthropoda > Insecta > Diptera > Drosophilidae > Drosophila > Drosophila persimilis. The sequence continues at coordinate 186,737 of NW_020825364.1, forward strand.
CCATCTGCAAAGAGGGGAAGGTATTGGGTATTACTGGATCGATGGAGTTCGATGGAATATCTTTGAGCTTTGACGATGATTTCCTCATTCAGTATAACCCCCTCCTACCCTGGTATTTGTTCACTATTTTTCATGCTTAATGGATGATGATGATATTATAAGCTTGCATGTCGCTTCCAATGAATTCTAATGGGGTTGGGGCTTGGGGCTGGGGTTGGGGGATGGCCTTTCGATGGTGTTTGTCTGTGAATCGAAACACGCTTTTGAAACTGGTCTAACTCCCCCCCCGCCCCGCCCCAATGAGGGTCTTTCGGGGTCTTTGTTCTGTTCTGTTCTGCTTGTTTTGATCCAAGGTCCCTCTGTGATCTGTTGCTTAAAAGGCCTCAAGGAGAGATTAACTATTAAAACTATTAAAAAAAGAAAAAACATGTTTTAAAACGCACATTCCTAGCATCAGAGAATCGAATCGGAATCACTTTTTGGGCCCCATGGACCGATGGCCCGATGGCCCGATGGCCCTACCGTTTCGACGGTTACGAGTGAGTGCACTTTCGGGGAAACAATTAATGCAAAAAACCTCTCGAATAGCAGATGTTGTGGAAGCGGAACTGTCGCTGTCGCTGTCGCTGTCGCCATGGCGATTGTTTACACAAAACTTCGATGTTAATTTCGTTGGTAAACAGGCAGCCAGCGGCACAAGTGGAAAGATGAGTAATAGGGGAAAAACCCCCGCAGTGCGGAGAAGCAGTACCACCAGAGCCACTGGGTGACCCACTTAAGGCTCCTCAACAGAGTCCTCCCCTCCTCCGGGGAGATGGATGGGATGGGATGGGATGGGTACTCACTTCCATAGGATCTTCCAGAAGCAGCCGAAACTGCTGCCATTTGGCACTTCGCCCGCGTATGAGACGGTCATTGGGGCGGCTCTTGGTTTTCGGCTACACTTCTACTCGTGTAGAGTGTATCTGTATCTTTTGCTGTGTGGCCGTATCCGCGGGAAGGCCGTATCCGAATTGTTTGCTGATTGATTTTGTACGCGAATATTGTTTTTGCTTGGCTTTTTGTTGTATGTTTCGTCGCTGTTTCGTCATTGACAGCAGCGGCCACGACGGCGTCGTCGCATGTCGCTCTCCCGCTCTCTTCGGAGGAGAGTCCCTCGCCAAAGCGATCTCTTCCTCTCTTCAAAGGCGTCCTCTCTCTCGCTCTCTCTCTCTCTGTCTCTCTGTGCGAAACGGAGTCCCTCTCCGGGTTTGTAAGCTTCTCTCCTGCAAAAACAAAACAACAAAAAATTGAAAATAAATGCCATAACAATAGCTGCTGCAGCGGAAGAAGGAGAGAGAGAGAACAAGCGGGAGAGAGAGAGAAAAACCCCAACTGTAAAGCAAAGACACACACACACACACACACACACACACACACGAGTGTATATATCGTATGTTTTCGTTACATGCAAATAACAAAAATACAATTTTAACTAAAACCGAAATTCCCGCACGTTTCGTTTCGTTTCGAAGGGTTTTTGTTGCTTTTCCATTTCTATATTTTTTGTTTTTGTTTTTTTGTGTATTTATTTGACATTTAATTTCGATTGCACTTTCCAATGGGGCGGGGACGGGGGAGGGTGTAGGGGGGTAGGGGTATCATCTGTAATTAGTTTTTATTTTTGATTTAGGTTTTTTTCTATTTTTTATTTGCATTTATAGAGTTTTAAGGCTCTGCGAAACACTTTAGACCTCAGAAATATATATTTAATTGGTTTTTTTAGTTTCACGCACATCACTTTTTTTTGTATTATTTTTTGTATTATTTTTTTATTACAATCTTCATTCACCTTCGAGGCATAATTATTTTTGTTTTCTGCTGCCAGGATTTCCCCAAAAATACGATCAGCGGAGAGGAGGCAAGGGATAGAGGGGGGGGGGATACACGCTCAATGCCAAAAACTGTTTTATCATCTTTTAATTTTTGGCTTTTTTTCTCTTCTTTTTTTCACCCGAAAAACCTTGATTGTTTCTCTCTTTATTTCGTGCCCCGTCAGCGCCTTACAGTCCCCCAGTCCCCCCAGCCCCCCAGTCCCCCAATCCCCGAAGTCGCAGTTTCCGTCTGTTTACTTTTTTTTTTGGGTGGAGGGGGGGGGGGGGGGGGGGAGGGTTTTGATTTATTCCGTTGTGTATTTCGTTTATGTTGCGTTTCTCTCCCTAAAAATTGTGATTAATCGAATCATTTTTGGTCGAAGCTAAATCTTTGATTTTGAGAAACCGAGAAACCGAGAAACCTGTTGCGTGTTGCCCGGAGAGACAGAGACAGACACAGAGACAGAGGCAGAGAGAGGGAGAGAAGTTTTCGAGGTTATTTTTACTCCTTTTCGTTTGCTTTTGGCTAGTCGCCAGCCATACGATTTGTATTTTTTATTTTTTATTTTTTAAAGCTGCAAATATTTGTATTTGCATAAATGCGGAGTGGGGAGGGGGAGGGGGATTGAGAGGGAGTTCTAACTGAAACGGGTTCTCTCCATCGCTGGATCGGCTGTATCGGCGGGGGGTGGATGGGGGGGCGGGGGGTAGGGGCACGGCAGAGTTTTCACTCTAGTGCGGCGTTAATTTCGTTTACAAACATGGCAGGTGATCTTCAGGAATGTACGAGTGATACGAGATTCCACCCAATTCTCCAGCCAATGGATAACCGGTTGCTGTTGTTGTTGTTTTTTGGTTGTTGTTGTCACAAGTCACGATAGCCGTCGCCCCTCCGGCGGCCATCCACCACCCACTTGTCCCTCGATCTAGTGGCTAGATACATAGATACACAAGTAGTGTGTGTGTGTGTGTTTCCCAAGAACTATCCGATGGGTATCTCAAGCGATTGTATTGCTGAATACAGAATAATTATATTGGATGCCGAGTGCACAATTACCATAGAGAGATTTCCATGAAAAATTCTCGCACTTACGAGCTGGGATCCGGCTAATCTGTCTGTCCGTCCGCCTGTCTGTCCGCCTCGTATCTGCCTCCGAAAACAACTGCAATTCTTTCGCAATTTGCCCAAAAATCCACTCCCTTCAGCCAGAGGCTGTAAATAGCCACAGTCACCCATTGACCCGCTCAAAAGATAGCTCAAATAAATGTCCCCTTCTTCCGTAATACATTATCAAACAGGGCAAACAGCGAGCTGACAGATACAGAGGCTACACCGTGTACATGCCGAGATAAAAAGATACTCAGATACATCTCCGGAGCGAAGCCTGCCAGGCAGCCTTCACTGCGGCGCAAAGCCACGGGCAAACACAAAGAAAGACAAACAAAGCAAAGCAAAGCCAGTGCCAGTGCCCACGGACATTGATTGGTGACGAAATTCAGACTCGAATAAATTTCACTTTCTTCTGACGTATTTCGGACGGGCCCGAAGTTGCCGAATTGTTTAACAAATGAGTCAGGCGCCGAAGTGGGCCTAAACGGTGGCCCTGGCCCCCCAGATTGATGGGCGGTGGATCCCCCCTCCTGAGACGGCAGTGGGAGTATTTCTTGCCTCATTAGCACACAATAAAAGAGGGGCAGCCCGACTTCTGTTAGCATCGTTAGCATTTTCCATAAACTCATTTGAGGTGCTTCCAATCGAAAGCCCCTCGAAACGAGCGGATTTATACGGGAAAATGGGCACCTCTTGATGTAAATTGGGTATAAAATTAGCGTGTTCGTTAGGTAATTATAGATTTAACACAATAAAGCGATGAATAGATGGATATCCCCTGTGGAGAGTCGCCCCAACTGATGCATCTCTCCTGAGAATGATCCATATGCCTTGTGGGGAGGACATCTCTCCGGGAATCCATGCCCCTTGGGCCAAAGGCCCCCTCCCACTCCTGTATCTAATATATCTAATAGGATATCTGATGAGTTTTCTCGGACATTAATTAGTGGATTATAATATTTCCATGCCCGTAACGATTTTAAATCAATTTAGTCGTGGATTTTCCCATGTTTCCCCATTCATTTATCATTCCATGCCGTTGGGGCTCACACAAGTGCATCAATTACTTCATTAACAACAATCTTCCACAGCTATTTATGGCTAATCCCACTCTACTATATGTATCTTGTATCTATATACTTGTATCTACTCGTAATTGCCGCATCATTTAGCCTTTTATTCAATTGAAAAATTGCATTCGAATTTGGCTTGAAGCCAAATGCTGCCGCCGACACCCAAAAACAAAAAAATACAACAAAAATATACGAAAAAAAAAAAACATAAGCTCTGAATAGACGGCGGCTTTACGTGGAGCCGCCCGTCTAGGCCACGCGCTGGCGTGTGCTTACGACTACAGAGCAAGATACAGATACAGATACAGCTAAAGATACCGTGTCTTTGGGCTTCCCTGGGAAATATTTGATGTTCTTGCACTTGCACTTTAGTTTGATTTTTGTTCTTGCATTTTGGAGGCATTTCATCCGACGATTACACGGAAAACAGCAGTGCAACAGCAGCCAGTGGCAACAGCCGTGGAAAATGCGTCTGTTTTTTCGTATATGTATATATTATAGTGTTTCTGTTTGTTTTTCTCTCTCTCTCTCTCTCTCTCTATTGTGTTGGAGTGCTGCGAGCCAAAGACAGACCTCGGAGGGGGTGAGCGGGGGGGTCTCCCAACGCAAGGGGTTCCGCACGATCAACTGGCGATTGGCTTTGGGGGCTTTGGGGCGCCTGTGGGCCCCAGCTCAGAAACTGAACAAAACGTACCACCGAACCGCACCGCACCGAACCGCACAGCGACACGATGTCCGACGTCTGTCCGACGGGTTTAACGCTGGACTTGGACTCCCGCTGAAGCTCCCGATGTCCGATGTCCGACGATGCCGATTCCGATGTCCGACCAAACGGCTCGCCAAATGCTACGAAACTGTGCTCCACCGTTGGCCACAAGCGGCTCTTAACTGAACTTTTTTTGTGTTTTTCCTACAGCTTGGCAACAGGTAGTGGCAGCAGAGGCAGCAGAGGCAGAGACATGCGGCAGAGACAGCGGCAGACAGTCGGCTTCCATTGAAATTTTCGAGTGTATATGTGGGTCTAGAGGCAGGGGCGGGTGTCCGCTTTTAGAGGGGGGTTTCTCGTGTTAAACCAAAAACCCCTTTTGGGGCCACTCAGCCACTGCCTCTTCAAAGGGAGATACAGTGCACTCTCTCCTCGCACTCGCTCTCTCTCTCTCTCTCTCTCTCTCTTCCAAACTCTGTGCCGCTCTGAGAGTCGGCTTTTGGATGTGGCTTTGATCAGCTGTTTCGGCTTTAGATCAGCGAAGAGAGTGAGAGAGCGATGGAGCCAGGGAGCGTAATACTCATTTAGAAGAGAAAAGCGAATAATTCCACCATGGAAGAGAGAGGGACAACGAAAGGGAGTTTGGTTGGTCCAGTGGTGAGCCAGAATTTCCTTTGTTCCTTTCATGTCCTAGTTTTTCAGGGTAGATTTAATCAATTTAATTGAATTTTTCACCATCTGGTAGCAAAGGGGAACGTTTTCCAAAAAAGCAAAGCATACTTTTGGGCTGGTGCCATTTTGCTGCGGCAAAGGCGCAGAAAAATTCAAAGCCTACTTTTGGGCCCTCACAATAATTCCATTCGCATTGCATTCGCCAAAAAGTGCAGCATACTTTTGGGCATGCCAAGTTTTCTGACAAGAAAACGTTTTCGTTACTAACAAAATACTTTAATAAATTAACTATTAAACAAAAACTAAAGACTAAAAACAAAAAAAAAAACAAATTAGCTAAGCTTAACCCTTGCCAAACCGGTATTAACCCTTGGTTCCCTTGGTCATCTTCTTTCCGCTCTTTGCGGATTTCTCTGGATCTCGGGTACGCGCCGGCGACGTCTTGTAGCGCAGCCCGTGCTCCATGTAGGTGAAGGGGGGGTTCGGTTGCGTGAGGCAAAAGTACAGGCCCCTGGCAGTCGAAGGGTAAATGAGACCAATGTTGAGGGTGTTCTGGAACTGGCAGTCGCCCTGCCGGAATTTGGCCCAGCTTTCGCATTTGGTGGCGGGGATCATGACGCCCTCGATGAGTGCCTGCCAGAGAAAGAGAGCGGAGAAGAGTTGGACATCGAGAGCGAGAGCGAGAGACAGAGACAGAACATACCTCCATGAAGAGAACGAACGGATACATGTGGCTGCAGATCTTGGAGTCGCAGCCGGGCTGCAGTTTCCTGCGCGGGAAGTACCCAATGCCATTCGGATAGATGTCGATGTGCCCCACGGGCACACGCACCCCAAAGACATCGCCCTCCCCGTGCAGCACCACCACGCGCTCCGCGACGCCCTGCTTGACGAGGATATCGGTGGTGCGGCACATGGTGGCCGGATCGATGGCCACCAGTTGGCCCACCAGCTGCTTGGATCCCCTGGCGAAGAGCTGTGCGCCCAGGGCGGCGATGTTCGCCCCCACCGAATGTCCGGCGAGCGTGATGTCCTGCGGGGCAATGCCCGCCTCCCTGAGGGCCTTCAGCACATTGTAGATGGCATATCCGTGCACGGAGAGATGATGCCGCACCGCGTAGTAGAGCTGTGCCACGTCCCTCGCAAAATCCACGACAATCACATTCAGATCCCGCCGGCTGTTCTGCAGCAGCGACAGGTGCTCCTGGACGCTGAAGTAGCTGTCGGCCGTGTGGAAGGCATTCACGTAGATGAGGGTCTTCCTCTCCGGACTGATGTCGAAGTCTCTCAGCTGCGAAATCGACTTGATGGGCAGCTCCACGCTCCGATTCGTGACGGTCATCACGTGGAGTGCCGCATCGCTGGGATTAATGCCCTGGAACAGAGACATGACGCCCTCGTCCACAGGGGCATCGCCTAAGAGTCGGTAAGAGTCGGTGGGAAAGCAGGCAAGTTAGAGATGGGCTGGGCAAGAGATGGGGAGTTGGCAGGGGCGTCCGGACTTACAGAAGGCTCTCCACCCGCGATTCAGTTGCTCTGTCAACAGCTGAATGTTGTGCTTCTGGATGGTCTCTATACTTGCAGGTGTCTTGGGCTTATTCTCCTGCGCAAGGGCCATCATCGAGGGCAGGAGCACGGCCACGGCCACGAGGAGGGTCTTCAGTGCGTTTGACGTGATCGTTTCCATGGCCACGGCTTCTCTCATGGCTGAAGGTGCTCCGACCAGAGCTTTTATAGATCTACGTTCTTATCGATCGTCTCTCTCTCTCTCTCTTATCTGGCAGTTCGTGCCACAGCCACAGCCACCGCCACGCCACGTCTGAGACGTCTGGGCAGCGTCTGCCGAAAAAAACACCCCTTAAGATAGTGGATATATCTCTTGGAGCTATGTGCCCCAATCTATGATTGATTATGTTTTTTTTCGGCATCGAATCGTGCTCTCAAAAACCGAAAACAAAGATCGTTCGTGCCAGAAGTTTCCTTTATTCGAGATTAAATTTTTCATTCACTTTTTTTTTTATCTTGTTCTTTTTCAGATGCTTTCGAGTGCTTGGAGATGCCAACATATCTAAGGGTGCTCTAGGGTAAGATACATATATAATTTATACTAGATTTTGTTCCAGACACGCGTCCGGCAGCAGCGCCCATCGTTTCGGGCTCTCATTCCGCCCGGAATTGGCTTTTGCTTCGACTTTGTGTCCTTTTTGTTTTTGTTTATGTTTTGTTTGTGGCTATATTGTAATATATTCTCATATGTGGCTGTAAATTTCGACTAGAACCCGAATGTTATTCCGAGTTTTTTTGGTGTGTGTTTCCAAATTTACGCTAATTTTCTGCTAATGAGGTAGCGGCGGTTGTTGTCGGTCGAGACTCTCTCTCTCTCTGCTCCTCCTCCGCCCCTCTCTGGGGGGAGTGGGGGGTGGAGAAGGAGAGTTTCCTGAGAGTTGCCTTAAAAATACGATCCTTAGAAGCTACAGAACAGAAAATGAGGGGAGTAGTGCGAGGGAGGGAGGTGTAGGGGTAGAAATTCCATAAAAAAAAAAAAAAATCTTTCAACTTAAATTTTTAATTATTATTATTTTTGTTGTTTAAATAATAAATACAAATGAGAAATGCATTAGAAAGATAAAAAATAACAAAAAAAGAAAAAAAACACATTTGGTACGGGGAAATACTTGATGGCTTCTTGTGGGAATTTTCACTGGATTTTCCCTGCCCTCCCCCCTCTAGGATTAGTCCCCGCCTAGAACTTGAGTCCTGCCTGGACATCGGCCATGATGGTGGCCGACTTTTGCAGCTGCTCGATTTCGGTGGCCGTCAGGATCTGCTTGACGACGGAGGTGACGCCGTTGGCGTTCAGGATGCAGGGCAGCGACAGGAAAACGTCCTTGTCGATGCCATGTTCGCCCTGGAAAAGGAAACGATTGCTTGAGTGAATGGTGTTCGAGTCCGGCGACCAGGCGACCAGGAGACCAGGCGACGACTTACCAGCACTGAGGTGGAGACCGCTGCCACGCTGCTCGTGTTCCGCAGAATGGCCGAGGCCAGGGAGGCCGTGCTCAGGCCGATGGCCCACGAGGTGTAGCCCTTGAGCTTGATGACCTCGTAGGCCGAGTCCACGACCTGCTTGTGGAGCTCGTTCCACTTCTCTGGGTCTTCGCCGGTGCCCAGAATGGGGTTCAGCTCACGCAGGCGAACGCCGGCGATGTTGACGCCCGACCACACGGGCACCGAGCTGTCTCCGTGCTCCCCAATGATCCAGCCGTGGCAGGAGGTGGGCGCCACGCCCAGGCGCTGCGACATCAGGAAGCGGAAGCGCGACGAGTCCAGGTTGGTGCCGCTGCCGATGACGCGGTTCTTGGGCAGGCCCGACAGCTTCCAGGCCACGTAGGTCATGATGTCCACGGGGTTGGAGACCATCAGCAGAATGGTATCGGGACTGTACTGCAAGGAGACGCAAGGGGGACATTCAGAGAGGAGGCCTGCAGGGGCGGGGTCTCCGCGGGGCACTTACCTCCACCAGCTTGGGGATGATGTTCTTGAGGATGTCGGTGTTGCGCTGCACCAGGGACAGACGGGACTCGCCCTCCTTTTGGCGGACTCCAGCCGTCACGATGCACAGCCGCGAGTTGGCGGACGCCGCGAAGTCGGTGCTGGCCGTGATCTGGGGGTTCTTCAGGAAGTTGGAGCCGTGCTGCAGATCCATCAGCTCGCCCTGCAGCTTGTCCGCGCAGACGTCGATCAGGCAGACCTCCTTGGAGACGCCCTGGGCGAGGATGCTGAAAGCGCTGGCCATGCCCACCTGGCCGATGCCCACCACGGTGACCTTGTGACCCGAGCTGGGCAGAACTTCGGCTACTTGGGCCAAGAGGCTATCCTTGATGGCGGCCATTGCTGTGGGGGAGGGGAAAAGGGAATTCTTTAGAATTTATCCACTAGTTTTTTTTGGGTATATACTCTCTCTCTCTCTCTCTCTCTCTTTCACACAGATTTCACGCACGTACCGCTCCCATAGCGGCATTGTTTAACCTCCACCAAGGTCGTATTAATGAGAAAAACGCGACATCGCCAGAGCCACACGCAACAACTGGCGCGGGAACACATTGCCGAAAAAATTCAACTTTTTCGAGGTTTTTTGGCTCGTTTTTCATAGACCGAAAACTTGTGACCACCGAAGGGGCTTGGGCAGGGGGGAAAGCCAGCAATCAGGGGGGGATCTGGTCTTGTCACTTGATCGCTGGAGACCCACTGGAGGACTGGGGCGTGGTGCTCAATTAGAAGCCCCCGACCCGCGGATCGGAGGCTCAGATTTTCACAAATGAAGCGAAAACTGATACCAAAATGATATCGGAATGATAACGGAATGATTTATCAATGAAATAGATTGCGAAAAACCATTCCCAAATAATCGTTTTATTAGTGATACGAGAAAGATGATGATTTTGCTTCCTCAGAGGCTTATCTTATCGGAGGAATCGAGGCAATTAAAGCACTTGAAGCTAATCCCAATTATCAGTGGAATATCAATGGAATCTGGTGTGAGGAATGCATGGGATTGTACCCTATAGGAAGGTACGGATCGCATGGAGAGGAGTATTTCAGGGAAGAGCTCCGTATAAAGGGGTGTCCCAGGAATTGGCTGCTTGGGAATACAAAAGCAGGTTCTAGGAGGAAGAGTTTCTATGGGAAGCCACCACTGTAGACGGACCATAGGAGGGTTTGCGTCACAGGAATAGTGCGTCATCCCCGTATCTTTGCAACATTTGCCACATATAGATAGATTTTCCCGCACGATAAGATTATTCGCTGGATTGTAAATGCATTTCGAGCACGTTTTTAATGAGAACTATATTGTCGCAGGTGTCGAGTGTTTTTCCCCGCGCAATTTCCCCTCCGAAAGGGCGATAGCGATCCGTGATATACAATGCCAGAAATGAGATCTTTAATAATGATGAATGATTGGAAAGCATCCCGTGTTTATTTTCGATGGAAACTCGTAAATATTTATAGAAAATGGGCGGAGGGTTGGGGGCGGGGGGATGTATTTGTGCTCGAATTTTCCAATAAACATCCACAGACGGAATGTGAGCGAGGGCTTTGGTTTGGGTGTGGAATCACTTGTTGCAAGCAGCAGGAGGACACTCTTACACACGAAATACGGAAAATACACGGAACGAATGACCTTCCTTCAAAGTCAAAGCCCCCCCCCCCCGTCCGAACAGCTGTTTGGCGGCGCACAGCGCATGCTCTCGAATGAAAATGAAAGTGAAAGTGGGAGTAGGGGAGGGGAGCGCAGGGGGGGTGCTGTGGGGGCACTGCCCAATCGAGTCCGGGAAATGCCAAATGTGGAAGGCCAAGGGCGAGGCTTGGATGCGGTGGAGTGCAGGGGTGGGCAGGGGAGGGCAGGGTTTCGAAAGTTGAATGCACTTTCGATGATGAGGCAGGGATCCTCTTTTTTGGCGCTCTTATAGAACGGGATATATAAACTCCATTGGGACACTGCCGCCCCGTTTCCTTCCGCCCTTCGATGGGCCAAGAAGGGGGGGAATTCTTTTTCAGTCACTTTCAAAAATTATCCAAAAAAAAAAAGAAAAGCCAACTGAGATTTCAGACTTGAGATTTCTCCATACTTCTCCCAGTATTTATCTGTAGTGTCTTTAGCTTACTTTTTGCTTTGTTTTGTGCTTTTTGGGTTCACTTTTTCAAATGGAAAATACTTTTCGGACCGCTCTCTGAGGTCGTCGACACTGTTTGTTCCGTTCACTTTGCGGGTTCGTTGCGAACTGTTGGCTCCACAAATGCGGGCTGCGGATGGAATTTGTAGCTTGCCGCCGCCGCCGACTGGATTTTGTAGGCTCTCTCGCAGTCGCAGTCGCAGTCGCAGTCGCGGTGGCTGTGGGCAGCGGCAGCGGCCGGGGCAGGATGAAATGACGAAACCGCCGCAGTGGCATGGTGAAAGTGAGAGCAATGCTCTCTTCGGTTGCTCTCTGGCTCTCCAGAATTTTCGGCTCCACCACATTTGGGCCATGTTCGAAGTCAAGGTGACCTTTTGCCTGTGGGTTGCTCTGCTTCTCTGCTCCTCCTCCTCCTCCTCGGCCGCTGCTGCTGCTGCTATTTATAGGCCTCACGTTTTTTGGGGCTTATTTGATTTGTTGTTTTGTTTTTTTTTTGCTTTTCCTGGAGCTCGTGGCAGCTGCGCTGAGGGTGGAGTGGGAGGAGAGGAGGGGAGGGTAGCCACTTGAGAGGTGGATTGTGGATCAGAGCACAGAATATCATTGTCGTAGGAGTTCATTAATTCATTCCCTCAGCCATAAATTACTGGGATCTCTGGATCTCTGAGCAATTCCGATTCCTACGATCTTTTTTCCGGTGGTTGTTTGTGTCCGTTGCCGTCGCCTCGTGACAACAGCTGGGCTCTCGGGGCTCTCAGCTGTCGGGGCACGTGCCCCGCCAGAGATCCAGTCAATAGGTATGGAATTGTTCTTGGCCAAGAGCCCAGTCAGGCGGCTGCAGAACCGGCACTCAATTAGCCAACAGCTGCTGGCGGCAGACGTGCGATTTATTTATAAAAGTGCGAATTTCCCGCACTTTCAATGCCCTAGAAATACGAGAGGGGATTACCCCAGGCAAAGGGTATTTCCCGGGCTCGAATAAGTCAAAAAAAGGGAAAGAGATGCCCCATAGGTGACGAGGTATCAAAAGGAAGATCCCACGATTAGAGGGTATTTCGTTGAAGAGGAAAAAGATGGATCGTCCAAGGTATGATATCATCTGAAGACCTCGGGTGTGCGAACGTCATCGTCTATGCCTCGTGCTAAGACTCTGAAAACACCCTGTAAATCGTGTCGTCTACCTGCCGAGAGGCAATGCATGCATTTCACCACCATTCGCCACCGGAGAGGGCAAGGGAGAGAGAGAGAGAGAGAGAGTAAGAAGGAGAGTGCGAGAATACCCGCTGCACAAGTTTTTTGCCGGCGTTCGTGACTAGCCGCACACACACACGGACACACGGACACACGGACACGCACGAATGATTCACTCTGCAGTCTACAGTCCGCTCTACCGGTCTCTCTCTCTCCCTCTCTTTCCCTTCTCGATTTCACGATTTTATTCATTTACTACGTCATCAACAGCTGACGAATGAACTACAGCTCACCCCCCCCCGACCAACCACCACCCACCCATTCGATGCCACTGCAATTTTGTTTGATTGTTGCGAAAGTCTCTCCGTCTCCCTCTCCCTCTCTCTGTCTCGGAAAGTGGGTCACCTTCCCATGGCGCAGTGTGTGTGGGGGTCAATGTCAATGCGAATGCACTTCCTCCCCTCCCCCTTCCACCCCAGAGCTACCGCCCAGACCTCCTCCAGACGTGCACAGGTCACACTCAATGAAGCCATGACGTTGTCTTCCACTGCGATGATGAAATGTGGCCCCAAAATGAATCGTAGGCTTGGGTTCTCTGGGTTTATTGAACTCTTGCAGGGCCTGTACCTGCTGGAAACTCTGAAAAGCACTTCCCAAGGCAGAAACCTGTAAGCCGAGGCTGAGATACGAGTATGTGGCAATTGAGAACTTTGTTTAGAAAACAAAGTCAAAAGTACAGAAATTGCTCGAAATTTAAGAAAGAAAAAACGGAAGAAAGGCAGCAAGGAAGCAAGCCGTTGTTGTCCTGTCACCTTGCAGTAGGTCGCCTATTCGAGTAAAACAAGCAGTTGTACAGCAGCACTCGTAGCGAAACAATACAGAATATCAGATAGCACAATAATAATTTATTTCACAAGCGACAAACATTCTCCACAAACGCACAATGAACTCTGACGACTTAAAGGGTATACTGAAGGGCGGCAGCAACGAGGCACCGCAGAAGCCAGCAGACCAGAAGACGGCCAAGTTCGACGAACTAAACGTGCTGGCGACCTTCCATCCGGAAGGCAAAACCTACGGACACATGATCATTGACGAGCCGAAGACCCCGTTCGTGTTCGAGGATGAATTGCCAAAGAAGCTGGACACCGCCGAACTGATGGAGAAACTGCGCTTAACCTCGCAGTCGGCGACGCCCTGCTTTGGCATAGAGCAGGACTCCGATGACTCGTCGGACGATGAGGACTTCCCCGAGTCCGTGGAGGAGAAGGTGCGGCGCATTGAGTTCGAGCGCCGCCGCAAGCTGCACTACAAGGAGTACTTCTCGGTACCGCTGGCCCGTCGCCTGATTGCTGAGGAGTTCGGTGATATGTTCCCCTCAGAGCCGACCTGCAAGTGCGAGCCAAGTTCTGGCGTGGACGAGACCGGCCCGACACGGGCCACGCACGACACCGTGATGGAGGAAGAGCACCAGCTACTGGACCCAGAGCAACCCAGCTCGCACTCCTTGGCCCACGCCGAGTCCAATGACGGCGGGTACAGGATCGACCCAGAGCCGGTCCTTGATCCCAGCCACCCGTGCTACCAGCAGTTGACGGCCCAGACCAACCGCCCGTTAACCGCCGAGACCGACGAGGCTCTCCACATTGCCTCGCTCGGCTATATGCGCAGCGTTCCATCGATGGGCGAGGAGTTTTCGGACGGCAAGCAGGTCCGTGTGCCAAATGCCTCTTACGTGGCTGGTCCCAAAGGCAAACCGACGAAGAGTCCATCAGCAGGCACATTATAAAGAGATGTCAAAGATGGTTGGCCTTTCGCTTGATTTGTTAAAATTATTATGTTACTTGCAGAAATGAATCATCAGATTGTAAAATCAGAGGCAAGGTTTTGTTTTATTTTTTGAAGATGCGAAAAGCGTGTGCCATTCAATATTTTATCTAAACTTGTCCACATTTTTATAAGCTTCCTCGTTCAACACTTCCAAAATGTAGCAAATGCTTGGATCGGCGCTGTGCAGCTACATGGACATGTCGTAGTCATCTACATGGCGGCGCAGTGGCGCTCCCTTATGTAGTTGAGAGATGTGACATTACTTATTACATGTCGAACGTAAATAACGGGATGTTGTGGGGAAGGTATTACTTCGTGGTGCGGAGTGTGGGGTCTTCCCGGCTTCGCTCCTTGGCTCGGCTCCTTGATGACGCTTGCTGCCATATTGGCAGCCACGTGCCACGTCTGCTCGTCGGCTATCATCCGTTCGGTGAGGGTGTCTGCGTTTACTCCTGGGCTCGTCTCTTTTCCTCCATCTTCCCTTCTCGGCTTTGTCCCATCGTGAACCGTCATGCCGCGTAGCCGAACCGCAGCCGTACAAATACAAATGCAAATACAAATACCACTACAATTAATAATTACTAGAAAGGTTGGTGAGTATTAGCAACTAAATAAGAGGAAGAGAATCAGTGGTGGATATAATATGGTAGACGGAATTATAATCCGAGCATAATTCCCTAAAAGGAATAATTCGATATACAAAGTGGAAGGAACAACGGTATCAAAATTCCAGTGAGTCTAATAGGAACAGATCCCAACAGGGCTGTCTGTGTCAACCCTGATCAAGTTGTGCACAAAAGTCACACCAAGCATTTTTCTACCGTCAACTAAGGATGGGACGTTTACTAATCACAGTCTGCTAGAGTAAGATGGGAGTCTCCCACCCGCATCCCAGTTAAGGCCCCGCAGAGCAAAGAGTAAACAGCTTTTCTGTACTGATTCTATACGGTCCTGGTGTACTTTGTACTGCGGGCACCATACACAGGAACTAGCGAGGTGTAGTGAGTCTTTGTTATATAGGGGTCGTCCAATTCCTTTGACCATCTCTTAATAAACCCAAGCACGCGCATGGCCTTTTTTACCATGGTAGAAATGTGTTCAGAAAACTTTAGCTTGGCGTCTAACATAACACCAAGATCATCCACCAGGGTAATTTTCCCAAGAGAAGCACCACATAGGGTATATGGAGCCAACAAGGGGCTAGAACCGTGAAATATCATAGCTTTGCATTTCGAGGCATTGAGGTGCAACAAGTTTGCACAACAGCACGACTGAAAGTTGTTGAGATCGGATTACAGGAATGTAATGAAATGTCCTTATACTGGACACAGAGCTTAGCATCACCCGCATACATAAGTACTCGAGAGTATGTTAATACCGAAGGCAAGTCATTGATAAAGAGTGTGAAGAGTAAGGGGTCTAGGTGGCTGCCCTGTGGTAGTCGCGAAGAAACCTTTACTGGTTAGGAGAGGGAGGACTCTTCAAGTACCCCTAGGTATTTTAGGGCGGACTTGGTAGTGAAGGCAAGGACAGACCATTCATTGCGAGCCAGGATGTTATACTTCCAACCGCTACGTTGCATTTGTCGCTTCCGGTAGCTGGAGCCGCGTCTTGGGTGCTTCTGTGGTCGCTTAGGACCTTACGGGTTTGCTTCTGATGGCGTCTCTTAGGGCTTTCCGGTTGGCCTTGAATGACACTTTGTTGCCCCCTTGTTGCATTCCTAATGGCGAGATGTCCGTCACCGTGCTTGCAAAGGTGAGGTCTATGATGACTCCCGGCCCGCATTGCTGTACGTCGGGGTGCTTCCTATGTTCAGGAGACAGACGTTCAGGCTTGTGAATTCGTCCAGGAGCGCTGTTCCACGGGGCGTGCCCAAGTCGTGGCCCAGGCGTTGAAGTCCCCCGCTGTTATGACCGGGGATCTGTGATCTCTGATGATCGCCTGATATTCGTGCTGCGTGAAGCGAGGCCCCATATAGTAGCTATACAAAGATGTGACTACCAAATATACATATAGCCCAACCTGGATGCTCTATGTGATCGCTTCCACAGATTTGTCCCCTTGTAGGGCCCACTGAGCAGCACTACGTTGATCTGCTGCTTCAGAACCGTGTGTGTCATCAAGTCCTGGGCAGTACGGCAGTGGTTGAGGTTAAGATGGAGTAGCTTACCCTGCAATCAGCTGGGAAATGGCCGTCTTGTTCTCCGGACGGCTGCGGCTGAGGACCAAGGGAGCTGTTGAGCGAGTGTCTCCGTTGTTGCCCACGCACTGAAGACACTTGGGGGGGGGGGTCTTGCATTGGTTCTGCATGTGGAGAGGGGCCTCTCCACAGCCTGTTCCTGTCCTTAGGTCATACACTTGTAGCAGTAGTAGTAATCGGCATAATACGTCGTCGCATGCGGCACACAATCCAGGAGCGTCTGGGCGAGGGCGGGCTGGGCGTTCTGTGTGGCCACCTGCGGGCACCATACACTCTTCGCATCCCCGGTGCTGCTCGGTACTTGCCCCAAGTCGCAGCCGATCGCTGCAGATATCGCCTCCAGTATCTGATAGCCTGTCGTGAGCTCGTCTACATCGAGCACTTCGACCGCCACTATCTGCTGGATGGGCTTCACGACTGCTAGGGGAGATAGCACTGCCTGGTTTGCATTCTAAGACTACTGGGTCAGAGGGCAAGTCCAGGCAGGATCAGACGGTTGTTGCATCCTGAGGAGAAGTTCGCCCGAGGCTGTCTTCCCTGTGCCCTAGTCCTGGCTCTTCAGGCCCTGGAGCGTTGGTGCTGCCTTCATCAGCTTCAGGATGTCCGCGTATGTACTGCGTCCTCTTCGCCCTCTTCGTCGTCCTCTGATCTCGTTCCACTTCTGTGCGGGTTCAGTGCTTCGCGCGCTGCTCGACGGCTTCTTGGTCGCCTCTTGTCGGCTGGCGTCGATAGTTTGTGCTTACCGTGCACGCCGTCCTCCTTGTCCCGGGGTGATGGTCCGTTCCTGCGGAGTCCTGGTGTTGTCTGAGTCCCTTGGCCACTCTGGGTTTTGTGGGGTTTGGGTGGGAGTCCTGCGGTGTGCCAGTGGCATTGCCATTCCCCCGTAGCTGCCTTTTCTTCTTCAACAGGGACCTGACCTCCAGTTGCAGCTCCTTCATGGGCGACATCATCTTCTTGGTGGTCATGTTGTTCTTTTCGTTCATCTGGTGCCATAGGTCGTCCAGTATTGCACTGGGATGCGTTGGAATTCTAAGGAAAAACTCTGAAAAGCACTTCCCAAGGCAGAAACCTGTAAGCCGAGGCTGAGATATGTGGGAATTGAGAAGTTTGTTTAGAAAACAAAGTCAAAAGTACAGAAATTACTCGAAATTTAAGAAAGAAAAAAAGGAAGAAAGGCAGCAAGCCGTTGTTGTCCTGTCACCTTGCAGTAGGTCGCCTATTCGAGTAAAACAAGCAGTTGTACAGCAGCACTCGTAGCGAAACAATACAGAATATCAGATAGCACAATAATAATTTATTTCACAAGCGACAAACATTCTCCACAAACGCACAATGAACTCTGACGACTTAAAGGGTATACTGAAGGGCGGCAGCAACGAGGCACCGCAGAAGCCAGCAGACCAGAAGACGGCCAAGTTCGACGAACTAAACGTGCTGGCGACCTTCCATCCGGAAGGCAAAACCTACGGACACATGATCATTGACGAGCCGAAGACCCCGTTCGTGTTCGAGGATGAATTGCCAAAGAAGCTGGACACCGCCGAACTGATGGAGAAACTGCGCTTAACCTCGCAGTCGGCGACGCCCTGCTTTGGCATAGAGCAGGACTCCGATGACTCGTCGGACGATGAGGACTTCCCCGAGTCCGTGGAGGAGAAGGTGCGGCGCATTGAGTTCGAGCGCCGCCGCAAGCTGCACTACAAGGAGTACTTCTCGGTACCGCTGGCCCGTCGCCTGATTGCTGAGGAGTTCGGTGATATGTTCCCCTCAGAGCCGACCTGCAAGTGCGAGCCAAGTTCTGGCGTGGACGAGACCGGCCCGACACGGGCCACGCACGACACCGTGATGGAGGAAGAGCACCAGCTACTGGACCCAGAGCAACCCAGCTCGCACTCCTTGGCCCACGCCGAGTCCAATGACGGCGGGTACAGGATCGACCCAGAGCCGGTCCTTGATCCCAGCCACCCGTGCTACCAGCAGTTGACGGCCCAGACCAACCGCCCGTTAACCGCCGAGACCGACGAGGCTCTCCACATTGCCTCGCTCGGCTATATGCGCAGCGTTCCATCGATGGGCGAGGAGTTTTCGGACGGCAAGCAGGTCCGTGTGCCAAATGCCTCTTACGTGGCTGGTCCCAAAGGCAAACCGACGAAGAGTCCATCAGCAGGCACATTATAAAGAGATGTCAAAGATGGTTGGCCTTTCGCTTGATTTGTTAAAATTATTATGTTACTTGCAGAAATGAATCATCAGATTGTAAAATCAGAGGCAAGGTTTTGTTTTATTTTTTGAAGATGCGAAAAGCGTGTGCCATTCAATATTTTATCTAAACTTGTCCACATTTTTATAAGCTTCCTCGTTCAACACTTCCAAAATGTAGCAAATGCTTGGATCGGCGCTGTGCAGCTACATGGACATGTCGTAGTCATCTACATGGCGGCGCAGTGGCGCTCCCTTATGTAGTTGAGAGATGTGACATTACTTATTACATGTCGAACGTAAATAACGGGATGTTGTGGGGAAGGTATTACTTCGTGGTGCGGAGTGTGGGGTCTTCCCGGCTTCGCTCCTTGGCTCGGCTCCTTGATGACGCTTGCTGCCATATTGGCAGCCACGTGCCACGTCTGCTCGTCGGCTATCATCCGTTCGGTGAGGGTGTCTGCGTTTACTCCTGGGCTCGTCTCTTTTCCTCCATCTTCCCTTCTCGGCTTTGTCCCATCGTGAACCGTCATGCCGCGTAGCCGAACCGCAGCCGTACAAATACAAATGCAAATACAAATACCACTACAATTAATAATTACTAGAAAGGTTGGTGAGTATTAGCAACTAAATAAGAGGAAGAGAATCAGTGGTGGATATAATATGGTAGACGGAATTATAATCCGAGCATAATTCCCTAAAAGGAATAATTCGATATACAAAGTGGAAGGAACAACGGTATCAAAATTCCAGTGAGTCTAATAGGAACAGATCCCAACAGGGCTGTCTGTGTCAACCCTGATCAAGTTGTGCACAAAAGTCACACCAAGCATTTTTCTACCGTCAACTAAGGATGGGACGTTTACTAATCACAGTCTGCTAGAGTAAGATGGGAGTCTCCCACCCGCATCCCAGTTAAGGCCCCGCAGAGCAAAGAGTAAACAGCTTTTCTGTACTGATTCTATACGGTCCTGGTGTACTTTGTACTGCGGGCACCATACACAGGAACTAGCGAGGTGTAGTGAGTCTTTGTTATATAGGGGTCGTCCAATTCCTTTGACCATCTCTTAATAAACCCAAGCACGCGCATGGCCTTTTTTACCATGGTAGAAATGTGTTCAGAAAACTTTAGCTTGGCGTCTAACATAACACCAAGATCATCCACCAGGGTAATTTTCCCAAGAGAAGCACCACATAGGGTATATGGAGCCAACAAGGGGCTAGAACCGTGAAATATCATAGCTTTGCATTTCGAGGCATTGAGGTGCAACAAGTTTGCACAACAGCACGACTGAAAGTTGTTGAGATCGGATTACAGGAATGTAATGAAATGTCCTTATACTGGACACAGAGCTTAGCATCACCCGCATACATAAGTACTCGAGAGTATGTTAATACCGAAGGCAAGTCATTGATAAAGAGTGTGAAGAGTAAGGGGTCTAGGTGGCTGCCCTGTGGTAGTCGCGAAGAAACCTTTACTGGTTAGGAGAGGGAGGACTCTTCAAGTACCCCTAGGTATTTTAGGGCGGACTTGGTAGTGAAGGCAAGGACAGACCATTCATTGCGAGCCAGGATGTTATACTTCCAACCGCTACGTTGCATTTGTCGCTTCCGGTAGCTGGAGCCGCGTCTTGGGTGCTTCTGTGGTCGCTTAGGACCTTACGGGTTTGCTTCTGATGGCGTCTCTTAGGGCTTTCCGGTTGGCCTTGAATGACACTTTGTTGCCCCCTTGTTGCATTCCTAATGGCGAGATGTCCGTCACCGTGCTTGCAAAGGTGAGGTCTATGATGACTCCCGGCCCGCATTGCTGTACGTCGGGGTGCTTCCTATGTTCAGGAGACAGACGTTCAGGCTTGTGAATTCGTCCAGGAGCGCTGTTCCACGGGGCGTGCCCAAGTCGTGGCCCAGGCGTTGAAGTCCCCCGCTGTTATGACCGGGGATCTGTGATCTCTGATGATCGCCTGATATTCGTGCTGCGTGAAGCGAGGCCCCATATAGTAGCTATACAAAGATGTGACTACCAAATATACATATAGCCCAACCTGGATGCTCTATGTGATCGCTTCCACAGATTTGTCCCCTTGTAGGGCCCACTGAGCAGCACTACGTTGATCTGCTGCTTCAGAACCGTGTGTGTCATCAAGTCCTGGGCAGTACGGCAGTGGTTGAGGTTAAGATGGAGTAGCTTACCCTGCAATCAGCTGGGAAATGGCCGTCTTGTTCTCCGGACGGCTGCGGCTGAGGACCAAGGGAGCTGTTGAGCGAGTGTCTCCGTTGTTGCCCACGCACTGAAGACACTTGGGGGGGGTCTTGCATTGGTTCTGCATGTGGAGAGGGGCCTCTCCACAGCCTGTTCCTGTCCTTAGGTCATACACTTGTAGCAGTAGTAGTAATCGGCATAATACGTCGTCGCATGCGGCACACAATCCAGGAGCGTCTGGGCGAGGGCGGGCTGGGCGTTCTGTGTGGCCACCTGCGGGCACCATACACTCTTCGCATCCCCGGTGCTGCTCGGTACTTGCCCCAAGTCGCAGCCGATCGCTGCAGATATCGCCTCCAGTATCTGATAGCCTGTCGTGAGCTCGTCTACATCGAGCACTTCGACCGCCACTATCTGCTGGATGGGCTTCACGACTGCTAGGGGAGATAGCACTGCCTGGTTTGCATTCTAAGACTACTGGGTCAGAGGGCAAGTCCAGGCAGGATCAGACGGTTGTTGCATCCTGAGGAGAAGTTCGCCCGAGGCTGTCTTCCCTGTGCCCTAGTCCTGGCTCTTCAGGCCCTGGAGCGTTGGTGCTGCCTTCATCAGCTTCAGGATGTCCGCGTATGTACTGCGTCCTCTTCGCCCTCTTCGTCGTCCTCTGATCTCGTTCCACTTCTGTGCGGGTTCAGTGCTTCGCGCGCTGCTCGACGGCTTCTTGGTCGCCTCTTGTCGGCTGGCGTCGATAGTTTGTGCTTACCGTGCACGCCGTCCTCCTTGTCCCGGGGTGATGGTCCGTTCCTGCGGAGTCCTGGTGTTGTCTGAGTCCCTTGGCCACTCTGGGTTTTGTGGGGTTTGGGTGGGAGTCCTGCGGTGTGCCAGTGGCATTGCCATTCCCCCGTAGCTGCCTTTTCTTCTTCAACAGGGACCTGACCTCCAGTTGCAGCTCCTTCATGGGCGACATCATCTTCTTGGTGGTCATGTTGTTCTTTTCGTTCATCTGGTGCCATAGGTCGTCCAGTATTGCACTGGGATGCGTTGGAATTCTAAGGAAAAACTCTGAAAAGCACTTCCCAAGGCAGAAACCTGTAAGCCGAGGCTGAGATATGTGGGAATTGAGAAGTTTGTTTAGAAAACAAAGTCAAAAGTACAGAAATTACTCGAAATTTAAGAAAGAAAAAAAGGAAGAAAGGCAGCAAGCCGTTGTTGTCCTGTCACCTTGCAGTAGGTCGCCTATTCGAGTAAAACAAGCAGTTGTACAGCAGCACTCGTAGCGAAACAATACAGAATATCAGATAGCACAATAATAATTTATTTCACAAGCGACAAACATTCTCCACAAACGCACAATGAACTCTGACGACTTAAAGGGTATACTGAAGGGCGGCAGCAACGAGGCACCGCAGAAGCCAGCAGACCAGAAGACGGCCAAGTTCGACGAACTAAACGTGCTGGCGACCTTCCATCCGGAAGGCAAAACCTACGGACACATGATCATTGACGAGCCGAAGACCCCGTTCGTGTTCGAGGATGAATTGCCAAAGAAGCTGGACACCGCCGAACTGATGGAGAAACTGCGCTTAACCTCGCAGTCGGCGACGCCCTGCTTTGGCATAGAGCAGGACTCCGATGACTCGTCGGACGATGAGGACTTCCCCGAGTCCGTGGAGGAGAAGGTGCGGCGCATTGAGTTCGAGCGCCGCCGCAAGCTGCACTACAAGGAGTACTTCTCGGTACCGCTGGCCCGTCGCCTGATTGCTGAGGAGTTCGGTGATATGTTCCCCTCAGAGCCGACCTGCAAGTGCGAGCCAAGTTCTGGCGTGGACGAGACCGGCCCGACACGGGCCACGCACGACACCGTGATGGAGGAAGAGCACCAGCTACTGGACCCAGAGCAACCCAGCTCGCACTCCTTGGCCCACGCCGAGTCCAATGACGGCGGGTACAGGATCGACCCAGAGCCGGTCCTTGATCCCAGCCACCCGTGCTACCAGCAGTTGACGGCCCAGACCAACCGCCCGTTAACCGCCGAGACCGACGAGGCTCTTCACATTGCCTCGCTCGGCTATATGCGCAGCGTTCCATCGATGGGCGAGGAGTTTTCGGACGGCAAGCAGGTCCGTGTGCCAAATGCCTCTTACGTGGCTGGTCCCAAAGGCAAACCGACGAAGAGTCCATCAGCAGGCACATTATAAAGAGATGTCAAAGATGGTTGGCCTTTCGCTTGATTTGTTAAAATTATTATGTTACTTGCAGAAATGAATCATCAGATTGTAAAATCAGAGGCAAGGTTTTGTTTTATTTTTTGAAGATGCGAAAAGCGTGTGCCATTCAATATTTTATCTAAACTTGTCCACATTTTTATAAGCTTCTTCGTTCTCTAGAATGTGTAGGCGATCCATCGATCCATCGATCCATCGACCCATCGATGTTCAACGTAAGCGGATTATCATTAAGTTAATTTTTTTCGTAGAAAAGTGTTTACCTTTCCTGTCAACACATGACAGATGATTCCATCTGTCTTTCGCCCAGAATCCACTCTTAAATAAACGCCTTTTATGGATAATTTGGATGGTTTTTCTGAATTATATAGTTCTGCCCCACCAAAAGTATGGCAAGTGACGTCATATCCGGCTAGCAATCGAAAAAGGGCGGCTGCAACACTTCCAAAATGTAGCAAATGCTTGGAGCGGCGCTGTGCAGCTACATGGACATGTCGTAGTCATCTACATGGCGGCGCAGTGGCGCTCCCTTATGTAGTTGAGCAGATGTGACATTACTTATGACATGTCGAATGTTAATGCTAAACGGTCATGTTATGTTAATTCTATGTTAAATGGTTTTTCTTGTCCGCCATCTATAGTCCGATCTGGACGTGCCGCGGGTTCTTGTGATCGGGAGTCTTCTTCTTGTGCTTATTGTTGGGAGACAGATTGGCATGAAGAGAAATGTGGATATTTTTGTATTTGCAGTTATTGATTTTACTGTCATATAACTGCGTCATATCTTTTCCGGTTTGGACAACTCTGGTTCTATTGGGATCTGGAAGACTGCAAAAGAGGTATTCCTATGGGAAGAGCATGCAGTGGGAGCGAGAGATTCCATTGTATGCAAGAGCCGAAAGCAGCGCTGCGACAGAGATAGTCGATTGTTAAACTCCTAAGATCCAACTTTGCCACAAATCGTGCCTCAGTCCTTCAGGCAATCTCCTTCTCTCTTTGCAGAAAGTTAGCCAAGTGCAATGTCAGGACCCCTTTGCCAGACTCATACCCTATATAGTATATATCATAGTATTCTGCCCCTGTAGGCGCCTAGATCTGCTTCGGGATGCTGCACAGTGGGCGAAACGGCCACATCCACTCTACGTGTAACATTAGAATCGGTCAACTATATCATACTATAACCAGAAGTCGAGAAACCGGTCCTAAACTCATTCAAAATCTCGTTTTTATCGTTTAAACACGCGACTATTCGGGTCACCCCTATAAAAGGCATTCAATAGCTCAAAATCAGCTGTTGCAACAGATGTTCGGCTTGACTTTTGACGGCTGTCAAAAGGGGAAGAAGGAGAGAAGTAAAACGGTAATTATTTAAACACCCAGTGGGGTATTCGAAATCGAATGCCTCTCCCTGCCCCCACCAGATGCGGGAGCTCCTGTCGCAGCCCTCCTCCAATGGCAGATGCTCTTCTGGTCCCTGGCACCGCTTGGTCCATTTTTGGTTACAATTTCTGACAATCTTTTGGAGATTTCATTGGCAGCTTCCCATATTACGCAACGGCAAAGGCATATTTGATGCATTCCCGGAGATACGGATACATTTCTCATGTATCTCCAGAAGCCAGGAGCCAGCAGCCAGCAGCTAGCAGCCAGCAGCTAGCAGCCAGCAGCCAGAACTAAAACCAGAGCCATATGCGTGCCAGCAGTGCCACTCGAAACGGAGTGAGAGATGCGGCCAGAAACCGATAGTGCAACCTGCAACTCTCGTAGCCCAGTGGCAGTGGCATCGGTGGCACCATTGGCAGGGGGTGTTATCAATGCGGGGGAATCTGATTAGCGGCCGTGGCAATGAGTGCAGCAGCAGCAGCAGCAGCAGCTGGAAAACTGGAGATGTGTGGCAAGAATAAGAGCAGCAGCAGGAGAGCAGCATCGTGTAAGCCAAGTGGCACGCAATCGGGGGTACAGCGACTCTGGGCGGGGGCTGGGGCTGGGGCTGGGGATGGAATGGGGGGAAGATGTCGCCACTGCCGCTGCACATTAATATTCAAAAATTGCGTTTTTATGCTAATTTACACACACTCCCCGACTCGTACGACGCGACGTTCCCTCGGGAGGGAGGGGGGGGACTAAATGGCCAACCTGTCGATAGATTACTCAATGACAAGGAAGCCCAGGAGGTGGCAGGAGGAGGCAGGAGGAGGAGGAGGAGGAGGAGGAGGCAGGAGCAAGAGCAGCCGCCTCCAGTTGTTGTTTCTATTTTCGCTCTCTCCATCGTTCCCGGGGATGATCATCTTTTGGGGGCATATCGCAGTCTTGCAATCTTTTGTGGCAGCCAACAGCCTTATTATTTCTGCTCTTATTACTCATACGCACTGGTGTTTTATTTATGGATAGAGTTTGGTGCCGGTCTCCCTCTCCCTGCTCCCTGCTCCCTGCTCCCTGCTCCCTCTTTCGTGCTGCTGCTGCTGCTGCAGGTTGCAGGTTGTTGCTCGCGTAGTTTAGCAATAATTAAGTTGTTAAATTGTTGCACGTAAGTCAAGAGCCTGCTGTCTGCTGCCTGCTCCCCGCTCCCTGCTCCCCGCTGCCTGCCCCTGCGACGGATGTCCGTCGTTCGGTGAGTGGAGTCCCCGCCTTCGTCGACGTCTGCATCTCCGTCTGCGTCTGCCACATCTTGTGGCGGTGGCTACTGCTCCGCTCGGTTTCTCCGCTTAATAATAATGTTCGGGCTCGAAGCCGGGGCCTGACTTACGATCCACGTCCTTGGGTTACTGATATATGCGATACTTAAGGTATTTATTACAAGCGATTGTAATCTCCAGCCTGTATTTTCTTTATACGAAACACATATAAATTCGAGTACGATGTACCCCGTACTTTTGGGGCAGCAGCAGCGGCAGCTCCCAGCCGCAGAAACGCAAAATATTTTGTAGACAAGACGCCTTTGTAGCTCTTGTTTCTGCTGTAGGCTCTGTTGATTGCTATTTCAGGTAGTTGTAGGGTAGTTATAGGGTAGCAGGGTATATGCACTTCTTCCAGATGCATCCACAAGGCAGGACAATGATGTTTCTGGCAGGACCCGCAGCTGATGCCCATCTGAGAAGTGCGGATGGCAGCTGAAAGACAGAAACTAAATTTAAATACAAAAATACTAGAAATACTAGAAATACCGCCCCAAATCGTCAATGTATCTACGAGTAGCTTTGCCATTGAACGCCAAGGATGGGGACGGCTTGATTTTCCAGCAGCTGATCTTTTGGAGAGCTTTGTATACTTCGTACAGTTCTTCGTACCCAAAATTCATTGAGCGAGGGGGACCGTTGGGAGTTGCTGCTGCAAGTCGGGGCCAGGCCTTGGCCGCCTGTCGTATCACATCCTGCGGCTTGAGGTCCAATGTTGAGGTCCTGTTGCTTTGGCGGAAATTTCGTATAAAATTCAGATATCCATTTTTGGTAATGGGGCCAGGGTTTCCCCTCTTCCTGTTTCTTGAGTCCAAGCCACTCCCATGGCAATCCCTATCAACATTTCGCCTGAACTTTGATCTCTGTTCATCCGTCGATAAACGTCTAGGAAGTTGAGGAAAGGATTTCGGAGTTTTATCACATGCACGAGACATAAAAAAGACGTACAATCAGGACTAAAATTATGTGCAGATTTGGCGTAATCCTGGCATTCCTCGAGGTTCTCGCAGAAAACCTCCAGTGCATAGAACATGCGATCCATGTGTGTGGGTTCCGGCTGGCCATCTGGCCCTTCTTCAGCTCCACAACCAGTTGGTGGAGAAACTCAAAGAGCACGGGCAGAATCTGGGGCAAAGAAGGCCGAATTGCGCACGGCTGGATCCTGATCGATAATTCGAGTATCTTTCGGTGTATCCAGTTTTTTGTATTTAGTATTTGGTATTATTATGGTATAGTATTTGGTTATTATCGAGATTCTAAGGCCCAAAGAGTTCACGACTCGTAGAATACCCTATAATTGATTCACTGGCTGGCAGGCAGGCTGCATGAAGATGTTGCACAAACGACGCTGCCTGGACGCTGCACCGCATGGCAATTAATCATTGCCTCATTCCTTAATCTCATTATCAGCTGTGCCTCTAGCCCTGCCCCTGCCTCTGGCCCCCTTGCCGCTCGCTATCTGGCATACCCCATCGCTTTGGAATACCCTGCATATTTGCACTTGGAGACGACTCCGACTCCTCTGCCTCATTAGAGCTGCTGCAGCGCCAGCGATGGCGGTGGCGGTGGCTGAATCTCAGCACAGCGTCCACCAAATTATATAATACATAAACTATATCTACACACACATACTCGTACAGAGGGGGCATGAGGCATGAGGCATGGGCATGGGGCATGAGGCATCCCCTTCCCATCCCATCCCCAGATTCCACACACAGATCCCAGGGCACAGAGCAGCAGAGCAGCAGAGCAGCAGAGCAGCCGAGGAGAGGACCAGTTTCCCAAGCTTTCGTTGTCGCTGTCGTTGCACTTGTTACGTTTTCTATATACCCTTCACAGAGAAACAGAAAAAAGGGTATCATGCTTTTGGCCACCACCAGGAGAATCGATATTTTGAAGATTTGAAGCATCCGTGGGGGGATGCGATTTCGACTGGCGAGTGTCTTGAATCGGAAACACTACGGGACGGTTTCTTATAGCAAAGGATTGCTCGAGTCGGAGAATCGTTAGCCTTGGCCAGCCAGCTGTGCCTCGGAGGGCCGCCTGCTTTTGGCGCCTGCCAAGGGGCTCGTTTGGAGGCCGTCTCTTGGCCTAATCCTGGGCTCCCTGCATTGTATTCATTGCAGGGTATCTCCCTCTTCGACTCTCGATCCGTTGTCATCAATTTAAATTGTTGTTGGTGCTTTTTTTTCTTTTTCTTTTTCTTTTTCTTGTGCTGGATGCCAAATATGCAAAAAAGGCTTTGGCGCATGTAATTTTCTTTGCTCCCCAACTGCCCTGTGCCACACATCTGTGTGTGTGTGTGTGTGTGTGTGTGTGTGTGTGTGTATGCTGTGCATATAATGATTATTGTAAGGTACAAGTGCGAGAAATCGTGTTAGATCGCGGGTAATAAATTTAGACACCAAACTATGCAAAAGGAAAAGAGTCCTCTGTCCCTCTGTCGTTTTGCCATCGTACTCCTCTCTCTCTCTTCTCATGAATCTCCTGGCAATGTACTTGCCACACTGCCTCCCCCCACCCGCCTGCAGCCTTCTTCCTCTGCCGCTGCCGCTGCTGCGCTCCTTCTGTTCTTGTCTTCTTGTTGTTGCAAGTTTTAAGCACTTCCTTTTATTATATTTTATGGGCACTTGTTTGTGCCTTTCCCCTGTCCCCTGTCCCTCCCCCCCGCTTTGGGGACTTCTTTGAGAGGCGGCCTCCAGCCGTCCCGTCCCGTCCGTTGTTTCGTTTCTCTTCGGTTTTTTATAGTGCGTTTAAGCCAAAGGAGGCTCTTCAGGCTTTTGTGGCTTTAATATCCCATTAGAGCGGATTCCCCATTGAAAAGATCTGCTGCCCCGTGTTTTATTTTGGAATAATGAAATTAATGTGCGGCTCATCGATGCATCGATTGGGCCCCATTGCTTAGGCCCCTCCCTCCCTGAAGGGGGGTGGAGAGGGGGAGATCCCCCTCGAGACACCAGCGTAACATATCTTTTACGCTCCATTGACTTTTAATTCAATTTGGGGAATACTCGACGGAATATATTCGATTCGATTATTAGTTCTGTGAATCATTTACAAGCAAATGCCGCCACCGCCCACCGCCCCCCGTACACACACACACACACACATCCACATTACTCATATTTCATATAAAAAACTCTTCGAAACGAAACACAAAAAATGAATCGTTGGGCAAACCTTTTTTTGTTTTTGTTTTTGCTTGACATTTTTCTATGCCATTAACCGACGACAATTTGAACCAAAATAAACCATTTTTACAAGCATATTATTACAGGGTATTCGAAAGGAATGGAAATGGAAATATAATGGAGTTGAAAGCTGATTGAAACCCATCGAAAGCCAGCGATTTGGGATTTCCGAGGATCCTACGCGGCAGACACAAGACTCGAAAGATAATTTCCACCTAAAGATGGAAATTAATTTCGACATCTTTCCGGATAAAGATGGGCCTCTATGTCCCGAATCGAATATCGTCTCTTGGGGGCTGCCCTCAAAAATTGTTGGGGAAGTTGTTGAAGTTCTTGCAGTTGCAGTTCTCCTACAGGGTACTCTACAGTCGAATCACTCCTTTGTATAGTGATATCGTGGGTTTTTCGTTCCTACTACCTAGTGGGTTTTCATCAACAGTTTTGTTGTTGTACTTTTCTGCTGCCTTATGACTTTTCACCAATGCACTCGACGCGGCGCGGCGCGACTCGTGGCCTGGCCTGGCTTTGGCCCCACTTTTGCCTCTTTGGGGCCTCTCTGCGACTCGCGAATCCATAAGTGAATGGGAAACGAGCCCTTATACTGGCAGACCAAGTCTGGGGCAGAGACACACGGCTATACAGATACAGATACAGCTATACAGATACAGATACAGCTATACAGATACAGATACAGCTATACAGATACAGATACAGCTATACAGATACAGATACAGCTATACAGATGCACTCAATCCGTTGTTATTAGTAGATATGTCATATTAGAGGCAACTACCAACAACAACAACAACAACACCACCACGGGTTGGTGGCTATGGCTTTTGGCCAAGACCAGCTTCACTTTTAGCCACGACATTCATTTTGAGCTCAGCATGAGGCAGAAATTGAGGCACAAATCGAACCAGAAAGCCCAAACAGCGATCGAGTTTTGTGGAGTTTCAATTTTTGCAATTGCTACAACAACAACAACAACAACAACAACAACAACAACAACAACAACAAAAAGGAGTTTGTTTTTGTCGACTTCGATAACATTTCGACATTTAGCTGGGACTTTTAATTGAATTGCCAATGGAAACCCCATCGAAAGATACAGATTCAGAGCCAGGCTGAGAGCCAGACTGAGAGCCAGGCTGAGAGCCAGTGCCAGTGCCAGTCGCCAAGTCGCCCAGCCGTCCAGTCGGTCAGGTGAAATCGAAAGTTTTCCAGCAAATCTCGAGCCTCCGTTCGTCATCGAGCTTTCTTGGCTAGATCCTTAGCCTCTTTCACCGTCTTTCACCGCCGTCTCTTTCACCGGCTTTCTGTCAGATCTACAGCCTGCTTTCTTCATCGATTTTGCTGCTGATCTCCAACCTCGTTGAAGGTGGTTTCCCCACAAGGAGCGGCCGAAATGAAACACATCAGATGCTTCTGCTAATTAGATATCCGAATAGTGGCTCCTCCAGGAGATCGGAGGACGTCAGAGCTGAGCAGCAAGAGCTCCGAACAGACCAAGACCCATCCATCCATCTATCTATCTATCTATCTATCTATCAAAGGATAAGCCAGATATCTGTCCACCCAAGGAGTCGAAGATGTTGCCGCCTGTGTCCAGTGCCAGTGTCCCTGGGGCTCCGACGGCTGGTGGTGCGGAGACGTTGGGGCCTTTGAAATTGCGAAACGTTGCGGCTTCCCCAAAGGTGGGACTCTCGACGGCCCCGAAGGCCGGAGCAAGTCCAAGTCCAAGTCCAAAGCAGGATTGGGCCACCGACGATCCTGCGCCCTGAGCAAAGCCTCCAGGCCTCCAGGCGGGAGGAGCAGGAGCCTTCTGGGAGAGTGTCCGTCCAGCACCAAAAGGGAGGGTTTCAGCAGTCGGCTGGCGATGGCTGAAATTTAACGAGGGGGACCGTTGGGAGTTGCTGCTGCGACCGCAACTCTACATTTATGCCCGATACGTAGTCAGTGGGGCTACGGGAGGGACACTAAACGAGAATAGATATACTTTATGGGGTCGGAAACGCTTCCTTCTTTCCCCACAAATCCAGTATACCCCTGGACTCATTTTCAGTATCGGGTATAAAAAGGAAGACAGAGACAGAGAGACAGAGAGAGAGAGAAGAAAAGAGAGTGGTGGCAATAAGAGAGTTCCATTGGCAGGCTTTTAGCTCTGCCATAATTCAGGCGATCCGATAAGCGATCTTAACTATCTACACGATCTCTGGGACAGACAGAGACAGCGAGAGACAGGGAGACAGCGAGAGAGAGGGAGAGAGGGAGAGAGGGAGAGGGAGGCTCCCAGAACGTTGCCGCAACTTGTTGCCAATTGCGGGATCTGCTGCTGTGACAATATTTGCATGCCGCAACGATCCGTTCCGTTCCGTCCCGTTCCGCTCCGATCCGATGCGATCCGGGGAGAGTGCGCGCGGCGGTATCTGCGGCATCATCTCATCATCGATATGCCATCAATGTGGAATGGTCGCAAATTATCTGGGGGTCTCTGCTGGCCTGGCCCTGGCTCCTTAAAAGCCTTCGAATGGAGCGAACCCAGCGAGCCTCTTTGTGGCAGCTGCTGCGAACGAGGCACTGCACGTGTGTGTGTGTACGAGTATCTGTGGGATAGTATCTGCTGGATTCGCGTACTGTGTTAATGCTTTTGTGACATTTTAAGGTTCAATTTGGCTAATACGAGTGTCTGTTGGCTTGCTAGCTTGTTGGCTTGTTGGCTTGTTGGCGGTGCAGATAAAAGTAATGATTGCCAGCAGCAGCGAACGAGAGCGTGAGTATCTGTGGGATACGCGAGTATCTTTGCCCCCTCAGCCCGCAATTAACTTAATTACAATGCATCTCGCATTTCTCCCTCGTGGGGGAATGCCCCATGCGTTCGATTCCAACGCCACCTCTCGATTTGTTTAAGACAACAAATGTCTCTCTTTCGGGAGGCGCCTCCTCCTCTGGTCCTGGCCGTTGTCGAGGGGGGGGGGGCATGCCCCCCAGTTGCCAGTGATTTTTGGCTGGCCAACTGTTGGCACAAATGTTATGCCAAATTGCAGCTACCGTTTTGCCACAGTCCCGACAGTCCCGACCGGCAGACAGCCGAAAGAAGTATCTTGTAGATGCAGCCTCAGTGCTTTTTTTTGTTTGGTATCGTTTTTTAATCTCTTTCTCTCTTTGCTGCGACGGCTGCGGCAGCGGCAGCGGCAGCGGCTACCCGTGTTGCCCAAAATCGCTTTGGCAACGCAAGCGAGGGGCAGGCAGCAGTGGCAGTGGCAGCAGTGGCAGTGGCAGTGGCAGTGTTTGATCTCATCATCATCATCATCATCTTCGGGGCTTCGTTTGGTTCGATGGATCCTCCTTTGGCTGCTGCTCCCCCCTTTCTGCCCCTCAATACAAAAAACGACAAAAAACACGGCAACAACTCTTTTTTCTCCTCCTCCTCCTTTTTTCTTCTGGCGGAAAGGACATCAAACAGAAGCGGCGATCGCTTCTAATTTGCATAAACATTCGTTTAACATTTATCCCCCAAAAACGTTTTCGTTGTCTCTCCCCCCTCCCCCCTCTCTCTTTCTCTCTCTCTCTCTCTCTCTCACTCTCACTCCAAAAAGTCGTCATAATCTTGGAGGCAACAGTGTTTATTTTTGTGGGCGATTTCTTTTGGTTTCTGCGCGACTCCGCAAAAGAGCAATCAAGACCAAAAATAAGAACCCGCTTTCCGGCTGCCACGGCTGCCACGGCTGCCACAATTGCCAGGCAAATCATCAGCTGGCAGGAGTGGAACAGCCAGCAACAACAGTAGCCACAAATCGATGCTAATCTTTGGGGCAAGAAGCCGAAATGTGGCCGCTCGAAGCTTGCCCTTGGATGCCCTGCAAAAACGAAAGATTCGGGACATTGGATTATGATGGGGATCCTCCTGGATCCTCAAACCTTTTCCCTGAGTCTGAGGGAGTTTGGGGGACCCCTTTAGAGGTCTGGTTTCCCTGAAAGAGTATTTCCGATTCCTCTGAAATACACAAAAAAACACCAACAAATGTCGACAAACCAATGAATGGAGTTGTCGCTGTGGCTCATTCGATTCTCGCATTCGTCCTTTATCGGTGGTCGATGGTCCATGGAGGATGGAGGATGGAGGATGGTCGATGGAGGATGGCCGATGGAATGTGGCCAACAACTCAATCTCCAACGGGTTCTCAGCGCGTTTTGGGGGAGCCTTTGGCGGATAGACACGCGATCGGTTCTTCCCATAACAGCCCCCCCCCCACTCATCGTAACTCCTCCTCCCACCTGCCACATTTGCTGGCACATGTGGCACATGTTGTGGCACAGCTGTCAGGGAAAACAAATAGAAATTGCAATTTTCAATGCCGAATCTGAATCTGAATCCGAATCCGAATTCAGGTCGCCATGGGTTGGCCACGTTGTCCATTGCCTGTCGGAATGGTGGAGCGGTTGAAGGGGTGTAGGGGGTGTAGGGCGTGTAGGGGGTACGGAAAGGGGCGGGCGGAAACTTTGCAGAGAGCAAATGATTCGATTAGGGGCCAGAAGGAGATTGAGAATGAGAATGAGGCAGATCTCTGTAAATCCCCTCAGATATCCCCGATTGGAGGAGATCTTTTGGGATCTATTGGGAGCCGCATGGGAGCGGCCCTTGAAGGACTCAGACCCGATCATTCATCCTCTGGGATTCCCAACCCTCCCTCCCTCCTCCCTCCTCCCTCACTCCCTCCTTCCTCCTCCCTTCCTCCTATCATATTTTTTCACATTTTTGCCAGCACGAAAAACCCAAACAATCGCGATGGACAATTATCTAGCATTAAGTGCCACAAATTAGCATTATTTCCCCCCCCGTTTTGTGCACCACAAATGTGTTGCAAGTTGTCAACTGTTGCGGTGCACCGTGCACCGTGGCAGCCCCTCCCCTGTGGCAGCCAACTGTCTGCCTCGCCACCGTTGATTGGCGTTTGAGTTGCGCCTGCGCCTCCGCCTGCGCCTCCGCGTTTCGTTCGAAACAATTAATTTGAATAATTAGCAGCCGAACGATGAGAGCAGACAACAGCAACAACAAATGCAGCCACACTTGCAACTGCAACACGAGACGGACGGACAGACGGACGGACGAGTGCAGACTGCTTTCAACTTCTTGTCGATGATTGTGTCACGCCAACAGAAGTTAAGGCCAGGCCAGGCCAACGTCAAAGTCAAAGACGAAAGGCGGCAATCGGCAATCGGCAATCGGCAGCCGGCAACCGGCAACCGGAGAGGTGCGCCTCTATAAAAAATGCATTTGGCACTTGAGAATTTATGTGCCTGCCCCCCTGCCCCCCCTGCCCACTGCCCCCCTGCCCCCCTGCGGAATGAATCTCTCTCGCTGGCTCTGGATGGCTTTCTGGATGGCTGTCTGGTTGGAGTCTCTGGTATCCTCGCGAGTCCGTGGAGTACGTCACGCGAAATGATGAATTACTCGCCGGGGACGCGCGTCACTCTTTGATGAGAAACGACAGCGTGAAATTAGACAAAAGCAGAGGGGGAGGAAGGTGTGTGTGTCCCGTGTGTGTGTGTGCCACATGTGCAACTCCATGCCTGCTCGGGGGTTGCAAGAGCAACTCTCCAAGCGGCGGCTAGGACGCGCCTTGACTTAATGAAGATGACGACGACGACGACGCGACCGCTCGAAGGAGGCTCCTCGAAGGACAGACAGGAGGCGTGAGGCGTGTGTTTTAATCCTTCAACCTTCCATCCATAGACAAGCCGCCGAGTGCCTAGGTGTTGCTGTGTTGCACGGTTGTCACTGCAACACACGCACGACACGAGGAGAGGCGTTAATTTATTACAAATTATTATGATTCCTCTTTTGTGCGCGATTTTTTCCGCATTTTTAGCCGCTGCCACATGCAACAGAAGGAAGGGCAAAGCGGCAACGGAAGGGGCCAAGGCAGTGGCAACATCGGTTACTGCTGCAACAGCAACAACAACAACAACAACAACAACAAGCGACTCGTTGAAGACGTCTAGACACAAATGCACTTCAAAGGTTAAAAACATGATAAATGTCGCCTGTCGCTTGTCGTTTGTCGTTTTGCTGCATTTTGTGACGTGACAACTTTCATGTTGCTTGCTTACTGCTTGCCGCAGCTGCAACACTTTGGGGCATGGCCATTGTCAACAAATTAATCAAAGACGTGCAGCAATTAACAGGCAACAAAGGCAACAAAGGCAACAAAGGCACAGCCCCCAAAGGATGGGCCCAGATGCTCGAGGGAGGCGCGGATCTGGTCGGTCTGATGTGTGGGAAACAGGAAATCCATGGAGGCTGCCACTCCTGGCTCCAACAACAGCCTCCAACAGCCTCCTCCTACTGCCACTCGATTTACTCGATTTTCCCATTCTAATTTCATGTTTCTCTAATTGTGATTCCCATTTCCCTGCCATTCGAATGAACAGAAAAACTTGTCCACCCCCCCACACTCCCCGGGCCCCAGAATGAGGGACCCCAAGATGTGGCTTCATATTCGGTCTGTGCCTCAATTGGTGGCTGGCATTCCTCGTGCGAATATGATGTGGCGGCGATCGTGTATGGACCGCAAACTGCGACACCAACGACCGCAAATGCAACAACTGCCACAGCAACAACAACAACAACAGCAACACTAACAAGCGGACGTTTTTGGCCAAATTAAGTTGTTGTCCAGAGCTTGCGGTTGTTCGTATGTGTGTGTGCCTCTCGTACGCACAGCGGGTTGCAAATAACAATCTCCACAGCCACTGCAACAGCCAGAGGCAGCAACAGCAACAGCAAAACAGCAGAAACAACAATTGCAATTGCAACAATAATTCCAAGAACAACAGACACGAAAAACTCACTTCAATACAAAAACTACACTGCACTGTGGAGGCTTCAACAACAACAACAACAAAAGCCATTGCAATGATTCCAACAGCAACAACAACAACAACAACAACAAAAGCCATTGCAATGATTCCAACAACAACAACAACAACAAATTCATTCATTTTTAACAACTACAACAACAATTGCTTAGAAAATCAACTTCAACAACCATTCCAACGCCTACAAAAATCAGAAAATACAACAACAATTCCAACACCAACAGCAATCAAGTATTCAAAAGAAAAAAAGAAAAAAAAACCTAGAAGAAATAATTACAAAGACAAAAAAAAACCAATCGAGCTCTCGTAGTCGTTTATTTTCTTACCATTCGATATTTTCAGCGTCTTTTTTTTCGTGTTTTTTTCCCCCCATAAAAATTGTCAATATCTGACAGATTTTACGCGGCGTTAGAGAAAATGGTGTAAAAACAGCGAATAAAAAGCCAGGAAAATATTCAGCGGCAGAGTTCAAGAAATTCAGAAATTTATCAATTGAGTTGCAGAAAGGAAAGGGAAAGGAAAGGATTTCGTTGGGTGTCTTGTGGAAATATTAACGACAGAATACCCTGGACTCGAGCGATGTACATATACGGCTGAAGAGCAGGAGAATTCGAGAAGGGATGAGAGATACCCTCTAAAGGATCCTATTCAGGATATGCTTGTTGTTTTCCGTGAGAAAAAGCCACAAACTCAAGGAATATCTAATAGGAGAAAAGTATCCGAAATGTATTCCTTATGGGGGACACTCGTGCGGACACATTGCGGGTGCTAAAAAGCTACATGAAGGATATTTTAAGAATTATTTTTATATTTTTATATTTTAAATATAATATATATATATTATTTTTTTTTATATTAGTTTTTGGATTTATAGGAATTTATCTTATAAAAGATAATTATTAAAAAGGTGAAATTTCTTTGCCGATTTCTTTCTGGGGGCCTTTTCCGTTCTCTGTTGGAATCTCTTGGAGTTTTTCTTGTTTCATTCCTGCCTGGCATACCCCTCCACAGCCGCTCAGCCGAGGGTAGCTCTGCCACTTGGCTTCCCCCCAATTAAAAATAAGAGAATTATTAACTTAATTTTGCTAGTCGCGAAAATACTCATACTTTGTTTTTTGTTTTTTGCGGCGATTACGAAATATTCGATTCGTTGTGGCCGCCGCCGCCGCCGCAGCGCATCGACTGGGGCACGGAGGGGTGGGGGACAGCCGCTTGGACAGCCAAAAATTATTAACTAAAAAACACAGAAATTGCAAAAAGATTGCCTGGAAATTGACATTTGCTCGTTAATGTGTGCCGTGCTGCATGCCCCGCCGCCCGCTCTGGCTCTGGCTGTGGCTGTGGCTGTGGCTGTGGCTGTGGCTGTGGCTCTTGGGTCCCATGGCTTCGGGCCAAGATTCGACTCCACTCGAGCAGCAGCTGACCAACCGATCGACCGACTCTTGCCTCGTTTGTCGGCATCGCATGCGACTGCCAATAATTTAGAGCTTTTAATAAAAATGTTGCTGCTGTTGCAGCCACAACAACAGCAGCAGCAACAGCAACAACAGCAACAGCAATAAGCAGCAACACCGTTGGCGGTGGCAGCTTCGCGTTCGATTCGCGGTGACTGTTGCAAGATTTATATCATAATTTATTTATTAATTTCATTAAGTAAATTTTATTTGATGAATGACGCTGTCTTTTTGGTCTTTTTCCGTCGCCTTGCAGCACCGCACCGCCCCGCCCCGCCCCGCACCCCGCACCGCCCCCCACCGATTGTTGCCGTTTGCTGTGATTTTTTTTTGTTTGTGGCCAGCAGCGGCGGCATCGGCAGCAGCGGCGGCACTAAAGAGATGCCATAAATAATGCACCCGAAATTAATGTGGGAGTCAAATTGGTCGGGAAATATTTAATTGGATTTGGATTTGGACTTGGAATTGAATACCAATTAGAGGGTATTTTGAGATTATGGACCAGGGGCACCTCCACCATGATACCACCCTATATATATAGTCTATAATCTGTGGGGGGACCCTTCTGGGAGGAGGCCTTGGCCACCAAGGACATGGGCCCAGTGGAGGGGCGCACAGAGGCTCGCAAGACTTCCCAACTAAAGTGGTTCGTCCTCCTTTGGCGAAGAAGGATGTCCCTGTAAGCAATCACATCTGAAAAAGATCCAATAATAGCCCATAAGGGACCAAAGAATTTTACGCGAATTTTCATGGACCGAAAATGGAAGATTAAAATGGAACCAAGAGACTACAGCGCCAAGGATGGTCTCCATTTGTGATGGAAATGTGTGCATTTGTTCTCCTTATTCTCCGCTTCCCCCCCGCTTATAGAGGGTGTAGAGAGGGGAGGGTAGAAGACTTTTGGGGGGCAATAATCGGCCGAGATGCATCCAATATTTCCGTGTATATAGATCGTTGGTGATTGGACGATAAGTGGACTTCTCCAAGGAGGTCTGGCGGTGGGAAAGAGTCCCTGATCCTGCTCCCTGATCCTTCCTGCGCGCTGTCCTGGGATCTGTTTCGAGTTCGAATCAAAGTAGAGCCCAGCAAAACCCATTGAGCACTCCCCTCGAGCACTCGTCTGAGCAATCTTCCGATTAGTTTTAATCCGCATCGATTTAATTTGCAACACAAAAGACCGATCCGACCCGACCCGACCCGGCCACTTGTTGCACGGAAAAACGAAACAGAAAACAAAAGACCCAAGACCCAGGCAGCGGAAAATTCTTATAGGAAAATCGTTGGATTATAAAAGTTAATGGCATCGTGAATAATGGCCGCACAATTTGGGCAGACATCAAAAAATGATTAAAAATGCATTTAGATTTATATTCGAATAATAAAGCCGAAATAATAACAACAACAACAACCAAATGCAGCATCGCATACATTTGGCTAACAAAACGGCCCCCCAGACGAAGTTCCCCATCGAATTGTTGAATGTTTAATGTTTTGCGCCATCTCATGGCCAACAACACCAACAAATATCTTTTAGAATAGCAAAAAAAGATACTCGTCCAACAACAACAACAAAATAAACTACAACAATGAAGAAAAATCAAAAGCCCATAAAACTGACGACTAAAATCAATTGCGACGCTAAACTTTAATGCCCCAACAACGGATGGGGCCCAGGGGGGCCCAGGGGGGGCGGCTGGTGGTGCACTGCCGGTACAGTGGGAGAGGTGGCTGTCCGTCCGTCTCTCCATCCGTCTGTGGCAAGCGAAAAGCTACCAAAATTGAAGGTTTCAGCCGCACAAACAGAAACGGACGGGCCTCTTGCCAAATTCAATGGATTTTACTTTTCGTTTAGCCAAAAAAAAAAACAAAAAAACCCCACAAAAAACACAAAAAACAAGCAGGCAGAAAATAAACCGAAACGCTGTGGCTATGGCTGCTGCCTGTCGTGACCAATTAGTGATCCAACTGGGGGGGAATCGGCTATGAGCGAGGGGGAGGAGGAGGCGTGGTCGCGCAGGCGCACGTCAGAGCCAAAGCCACAGCCAGAGAGCCAGAGACAGAGCCAGAGACAGAGCCAGAGACGGGAATAAAGACAGCAAAACGCCAGCAAAGACCCGATCGGAGACCGAGGCGCACTTTACATTCAAATATTTTGTGACACAAAACGTTTGTTGCTGTTGCCGTTGCTGTGGCAGTTGCAACTCTCTTGTGGCAGCATTTGCTGCCGCTGTG
Source organism: Drosophila persimilis (assembly GCF_003286085.1). Classification (NCBI taxonomy): domain Eukaryota; kingdom Metazoa; phylum Arthropoda; class Insecta; order Diptera; family Drosophilidae; genus Drosophila; species Drosophila persimilis. Next base: position 226,100 of record NW_020825364.1, read on the forward strand.
GGTCTCGCTGCATATTTGTTTTTTGGCTTTTGTCTGTGGCAAATCTTTGGCCATTTTTCTAGTTTTTGGGCGTGTTCTTCGGGCGGTGCCCCCATGCGTTTAAATGCCTCGTATACCCTATCGCATAACCCTATCGATAGGGCCTGCTGCCCTGGAGTGCCCTCTAGGTGTCCCAGAAAGTGAAGGTTCAACGCTCAGAGATGGTTCGAGAAGCCAATCATTGAGAAGAAGTGTCTGCCACAGTGAGTGCCACAGTGCCATTGATATAAGATCCAAACTCCAAGATCCAAAAAACTCACTTAAATACGATTTATAGAATGATCTTAAACCGGATGGAAAACAATTAAAATGATAGAAGTAGGACCTCAAAGCGCTTAGAATTATGTATCTAAAAAGTATCTTAAAAATTGGCAACAAAAAACACTTGAAAAATACAAGAGATAACCTCAAAACGGTCTAAATATTTAGCTACAAACTATATACGAGTAAGCCACCTCTAAAATGCTCGAAAAGTGGCCTTAAATGTGATCTTAATTAATTAAATCTTAATTAATCGTCAAAAAAGGAAATTATATATATATAAATTAATAAAAATAAAAACGAGGCACAAAAATTATCTAAAACTTGTATTGTTTTATTTATTTATTTCTATTTTATATTTAAATCAATTTTAAATGCAATGCAAGTCGATGAAAGTCGATGAAATAATCTCGAATATTTCAGATAAATGGAATAAAGGATATTCGTAGTGCATCGAGAGTGCGGCTTACCAGGGAATTATCTTTGGCTTTCCTTAATTTAGTGTCCGTTTTTCAATTTAAGTTTCTCGCATATTAGTCAGCAGCATGCCACAAACAGCAGTGGCAGTGGCAGTGGCAGCATCGAAGCGGAACCCAAGGCAGGGGTTCGCTCCCATGACTCATTTTGGCTGATGCGCGCGACATTAAGAGGCGAAAAAAGCAGCAGCAGAAACGGGCAACGGCCACAAACACTCACTTGACTCGAAAAATCTGCAGAGAGAAATAACTGTCAGACTGTGCAACACAGGCAACACAGGCAACACAGGCAACACAGAACACAGGCAACACTAATTGCTGGAAAATTGCAAACACAGAGATGGAGAGACAGAGAGGGGGAGGAGGAGGAGCTAGAGAATGGAGCCACATGGGATGGATGGTGGATGGGGGACGGGGGGAGGGGCATGCAGCCAGGAGGCAGACATACATAGAACAAACAGCAGAACACAAAAATCACAACAGCAGTGGCAGCGGCAGCGGCAGCGGCAGTGGCAGCGGCAGCGGCAGTGGCAGCGGCAGCGTTGTGTTTAACCAGAAAAAATCTTAACGGAATGAATGCAACAAACGAACAAAACAAGCAACAACGAAGCCTGCAACACACAGTCGTTGCAACAGCAGCAGCAGCAGCAAACAACTCAATTAACACAAAACAACCAGAAAGCAGCAGAACATCGCGAGTTTTTGTTGCTCTCTGTTTTTGGTTGTTGTATTTTTGGATTGTCTCCTGTCTCCTGTCCCGTGTCTCCTGTCCCGTGTCTCCTGTGGAACATAACCCTTTTTTTCTCTGTCTTTAAGGCCTCAGGCCTCAGCCTTGGATTTGAGTCTCTTTTTTTGTTCGCTTGTGGCCTCTCCGCCGAGAGATGGATTTCTGCAATATTTATATTTCCTTGGGAAAGGGCAGGGCAGGGCAGGGCAGGGGGCTGGGGAAAGGGAAAGTGATGAATGAGTGTTCTGTAGAACTTGGAGGAATTACTAGAGACAACATGCCATACATGTACTTGTCCATAGCTCAATATTCTTTCGTACGATCCGAATACCTTCTTATAGTTCGAATAGATATCCCCTGAAACATTGGCTCGTACCCTCATATATAGTATGTGGATGGGGAATGGTCCTCTCTCACTGCCGAATCTTTGCTTATGTTTTGAATACCTTCGAAGCCTCTCTGACGAGGATCCCCCTTTCTGCTCTTGGCGAGGGTTAGGACTGAGATTCCCTCTGACGATCCCTTTATTGCGTTGTACTACGATGTATTGACCCACTCCGATATGGTGTCCCTGCGGAACACAAGCGAGCCACCATTCAATATCTTAATGCGCCGCAGGAGTTGTCTAACTCCCGTACAGCGCACTTCGTCTGGCTGGAGCCGACCATTACAGAGGCGACCCGAAGAGCAGATCGGGGGCTTTGGGATGTCACGGGTCTAAATCTTAGCAACTCTGAAATGTTCCAGGTCAATAACTATGGGATGGGAGGCTCGTTCAGGCGCCACAGTGACCTTTTGCACTCCGTAAGCATGTCCTTAGTCTCCATCTAATTGATATTCCCATTCGGTTGCCTAGGAAAGAAATTATCTAGTGAGAGAACGCATTGCCACGGCCATATTTGACGTAAGTGAATGATGGACGACGATTCCTTCCCTCTGTCTATTGTCGAGTCTATACGATGTGCTAAGCGATGTGCCCCAGGGCGGCGCCACCTTGTTCACAGAGCTGAGTGTGACCGTATTCCCCCAGGCAGGGCCCATTCCGGAGATCACGATATGAGAACACGCCACACAGGTTGCCCCGTCATCGTGGGTTCCAAGTGGAGTAGGTTTTCCCTTAGACTTAGACCCTTTAGCGATACCTGCAAATAAGTATTACCTTGATTTGGTTCTTTTCCTGTTAGTGATGACTCGCTGGATATATGACGATGGTCAGGCGTGCACCAAGCCCTGCCACACGAAGCTAAAGAGCCCCATGGCTATGGCCTAAGCGGAGATAATGTGCCAGTAAATTGGATTACTCTACAAAAAGTGCATGGCGTGAAATTTGTATTTTGTTTCCCATAGTTCGATTTCAGTTCGAAAATGGCCAGTTGTATGGGGACGATCGAATAATTTATGCCCAAAGGTCTCGAAATTGATCGTATTTCTCCTTTCTCCAGTCTTAAACTCATCTTAAAGGCTGTTCTGGGATCTGGTTCTGGTGTTAGGCGATATATATCGTATCAGTGCTGCACGAGAACTAAATTAGCTGAGCTCCAACAATGTTTTTGTTGAGTTCCAAGAAGCCCGAGATACGAGTAAATGCAAATGCGACTGCGAATGCGAATGCCTTGCCTGTCCATCAGGGGAGACACCCCCCGCCCCCCACCACCCCCCCTCAAGTGATAAGAGAACCTTTTGCCGCCCTGGCGAATATGATTTATGAGCTGTAAATTAGCCAAGTGTCTAATTTGTGGCGAGCATCCAAAGCATTGACAGCAGGCCAGGGGGCAGGCACGGGGGCAGGCACGGGGGCAGGCATTCACATTGTTGCAATCAAATGGGAAATGTTCTTTCTTTTTCTGCTTTGGAGGGGAGGGGATCGCACTTTGTGTGTGGATTCATCACAAGAGAAAGAGAGAGAAGCCGCCAATGCCACAGAGCAGAGCAGAACATTCGACTGGTGGCATTCGAGGGAGAGCGAGAGGGATGGAGGGAGAGCGAGAGGGAGGGAGGGGGGTTTAACTTAAATTGCTAATACCTGACATTGGAATGTTTTTAGCACTTCAGTTGTGTTTGGACAACAGCAACAATGGCGCACACACACACACACACACACACACACACACACACACACACACACACACACACACACACACAGAGAGAAGCGGCAATGACTTGGCCAAAAGCCCATTGGCAGCGGCACAGCAGTTAAGCCGCCAACAAAATGCAGATGCGGCCGGAATGGAGGCATCCACCTCTCACCCCCGCTCACCCCCTCTCACCCCCCCTCACCCCCCTCATCCTCTCATCCTCATGCATTTATGCAGACGCAGACGCAGTGCTGCCGCCAGCTTGTCGTCGATTTACCTTGCAGCATCACCTCCAGCAGGCCTGCCCCCTGCCCCCCGCCCCCCGCCCCCTGCCACCAGCCACCAGCCACATCCTCATCTTTAGCTGCAGCCGCATCTTCTGCCTCATCCACAGCTCTCATGCTGCTCCCCTTTCTCCAGCAGCTGCTTAGCAATGCGCATATATTTGCCAAGTGTTCGAATGGCTTTGATCGACGTGCCCCCTGCCCCCCCCGCCGCAGCCCCCGCAGCCCCAGACCCAGCCTCTGGCTAAGAAGAAGGTGTCTTCTGGCCGAAAAAAAATAAGAATAAGAAATGCCAGCCACCAGCCACCAGCAGCAGCGGCGGCAGCAGCGGCAGTGGCAGCGGCAGCAGGTGTTGCTGCCTCGAAACTTCAAATGCAAAATCCCCCCAAAAGCCATCGCCAAATTGATTTGTCAATCGCTGGCAAACACACAACAAGAAAAGAAACGAAAAAGAAACGAAAAACCGCAAACTTCTCTGGCATTTGAAAGCCATTTGAATAACATTTCTCCCGCGGGTCCCCAAAGCTGGAGTTGAGACAAAGCTGGGACTCGGAGACCTCTGATGACTGTTCTGCCAGAGGCTGGGCAGCCCCTCCGCCTCTAAGCCCCTCCTCCTCCCAATGCGAGGAAAGAAAGTATGGGGCGCACTCGCACTCGCACTCGACTTGGGCTTTGGATATTCGGCATTCATTCGAGAGAGCGGGAGAGACGAGAGACGAGAGAGGGAGGGCAAAACTGCTGGTTGACATTAAAACACTAGACAACTGGGGCTTGAGAACTCGTGGAAACAATCCGCAGAAACAATTATGGCTTTTCTCCTGCCCGATTATGCGGGGTATTCGCGGGCATGATGTGTGCTGTGCAGCAGAAGAAAGGATAGAGGAGTGTGTGGCGTCCATCAACTGGCCACAGAATGGTCCATGGAGTGCCCTCTCCCACTCCCGCTCCGATCAATGCCAGGATATTGATGGGAGATCTTCCAGATGGGGTTGCTTCGTCCTCGCAGGCAGGCATCCGTAAGGAAGAGGAGGCCGAAAGGAGAGCCATGGCGGGATGTCCTTCTGGCCGCTCCATCGAAGGCTCCTACTCCTCCGCCTTCGTTGGACGGTGGGATCCTGAGACTATCCAGCAAGGACCTCGTCATCGACTTCTGGTTCTAGTCGAAGGACAGGGTACGATCTAGTCTCAAGGCCGGCTTTCGCAACTTTCTGCATTCAAGATATTGCATCTCTATAAGAAATACAGTTCCATATAGTTTTTCTTTCTTTTTCTTCTCGTTTTTTTCGGTGCTTAAGTGTGGCTTTGCTGCGGCCTGCAGCTGCAACGAGAGTTGTCATCGTTGCTGCCCCGTTGTTGCATGGTCCCTGGTCCCTGGTCCCTGGTCCCTGGTCCCTTCGCCAATTTGTTGCTGACACGACGACTGACGACTTGGCTTTCAGCCTGCCCCTGCCGCTGCCCCTGCCCCTTCCCCTGCCCCCAAAGAAGAAGAGAAAGAGAGGGGCTTGGCCCAGGCAGCAGGCAGCAGGCAGCCAACAGTTGGCAATGGAAGCGCATAAAAACTAATTGATTGGATGCCAAGATGTTAAGCGCATAACGGCAGCGGCAGTGGCAGCGGCAGTGGCAGCGGCAATAGGCAGTTGCAGCGTGCACCGTGCACCGTGCACCGTGCAACGTTGTCGTCAACGGGGCAGCCTATCCCCCGAGCGCTTGGTGGCGTCTCTTCAGCATTGCAGCGTTTTATTCAATTTAAATGCGCTTGCAGCGTTTTGCCTGGCCTCCCATATGTTGCCACAGCCAGTGCCCCGCCCTGTGATCTCTCCCCCTCTCCCTCTCTCTCCCCCTCTCTCCCTCTCTGCTGCAGAAATTCGCTTAAATTAATTATTTTTTATTAACTTTTCGCTCATTGATAAAATATTTCAAATACTTGCCTGCTGCCTGCCCGCGGACAGGAGACATTCCCCCATGCCCCCATGCCCCCTCGCCCCCCCCCCTCCCCCCCTCTCCCCCCTCAAAGCATTCCTTCTGCTGGAAAGGAAGGAATTAAATCGCCAGCGGGAAATGCATTGGCAAATTTGTCGCATGCGAGACTTTTACACATTCGATCGTTTTGGGGGCATTCTTGGGGCCACCCCTCCCCCCCCCACTCCCTGTACTCTCGGATGGACATCAAATTTGATGGAAAAATACTTGCCATAAAAAGATACTCTTCGATATTTCTTCCAGGAGGCAGAGCTTTGGCCAGAATGATGGGAATCGATTCGGCCTCACTTGAGGCCTAACGGTAGTCCTTCTGATGGGAGGAGGAGAAGGGGAGGAGGAAGAGGAGGAGGAGGAGAGAGGTGTATCTATGAATATCTCTGGGATGCGGAGTGCACAGGCATTTCGGGGACTCTTTTCGATGATAGATTCCAGCACCTACAGCAGATCCAGCAGGTCAGTGGTGGAAGGAGTCTCTGGTAACCCTTTGTGGTTTAGTATCTGTGCCTCTCCATTTGTATCTTCCGACTTTCTGCCATATCTTTGGCAGTTAATCGCGTCAACTCGTTATCGTGTGACGTTGAAACCACTCTCAGGGCCAGCACACACACACACACACAACACACACACACACACACACACACACACACACAGACAGAGTCGAGAAGAGTCCAGTGGAACATTTATCAAAAGTTATTGCAAATTAATTGCAATCTGTGTGCCTCAATCTGCGGCATCATCTCGAGGCAGTGATCTCTTCTCTCTCTGGCATTTTGTTTTTTTTTTGTTTCGGGGCCAGCGACTGCTCTTGCGGCAAGAGCCGCACTCTTGCTGCTGCTTACCAAAATTTATTGATGCCTTATTAGCTGATAATCACAACACTCGAAGGATCCCAAGGGTGGGGCAGGGCTGGGGCAGGGCAGGGCTCGGGTCTGGTCTCTGGGATCCTCGTCTGGGGGAAACGGTAAATGCGTAAAAGAGTGCCCTCGCATATGGCATATTAAAGTGCATTAAGATAATTGAAATGGCCAATAAAAAATACAATATTTTCCCTTTTCAAGAGATGTGCTGCATGCCACATCTCCCTTCGGTGGGTCCGGCCCCGGTCCGGTGTCAAGAACTTGTCCAAAGTGTTGAGTATCGCGCTTTGGGCGTCTTTCTGCTGCTCAGATTTTTCGGTGGATTTCTCTTCGAGGCGACAGGGAGAGGGGGGGAGAGGGGGGAGATGGGGGATTCTCGGAATCCGCACTCGCGCGCTTCGGTTGCTCTTTTCCTTGGGCTCAGTGCTGAAACGTTTTTCAATTTTCACATTTCTCATGTCTGGATGTGATTTAGTGATTATATTCCACCGATCTCTCTCTCCCTCTCCCTCTCGCTGTGTGCATTATGTATATGAGTTATTAATAAGCTTTCTTTTGATAAGAGATCCCCATTCTTCGGGGTATTCAGGCATTCATTCCTCTGCTGTTCATACAATGGGCGTGGACGCGGGCTCTCCAAGTGTTTGCTTAAAATGATTTAAGGCGTTGCTCTCTCTCTCTCTGTCTCTCTGAGGGCTCCTCTCTCCCCTCTCGAGCTCGGAATCCAGGACGCACATCTGTTGATTGCTTTTTTGTATGTTATTCACCGGAGACTATCCGTTGTCTCCGTTGCGGGGATCGCAAAGGCAGGATGACGCACTCGAGTGTTGCACAATCTTTCGTGGGTTCGCTTGAGACAATGTTTTGGCTCGAGGAATGTGCCACTAATTGAAAGACATTCCTTTCGAGGCGTTTGGGGTATAAGTACTCCCCGTTTGGCGGACACTCGGACCAGTTTTCAGCCGGAATGGGAGGCCGAATAGTCGTAGCCCTCGTGTACTGCGGCCTCCTCCTGGAGCTCTGCCACGGCGGCGGGGGGCTGCCGCGCATCATCAACGGCGGCAACGCCACTGCCAAACAGTTCCCCTACCAGGTGTTCTACGAGACCTTCGTGCTCGAGGACAGCTCCTTCTGGAGGCCCACCTGCGGAGGGACCTTGGTCTCCAGGCGGATTGTCCTGACGGCTGCCCACTGCTTCGCGCTGGATCCCTACATGTGAGACCCTCCAGAGCCCAGCAAGTCCCTCCCCGAAGATTCATTTGATTTTTGTTTGGGTTTCGAAAGCAAAGCCCTGAGGATTTACCTCGGAGCCGTGGACAAGTCGAGCGCCAGCGAAGAGGGACAACGGCGATTGGATGTGGACCGCAGCTGCGTGGTGATCCACGAGGACTTCCAGCCCCTCACGTGGCACAACGACATCGCCCTCATAAGACTGCCCATTGATGTGCCCTTCAGTGAGTACATTCGGGCCGCCAGGCTGCCGCAGCCGACCAACGACTACGTGAACGCAGAGGCCACCGTCTCCGGGTGGGGTGCGTACCAAGGTACAGTCCTCTCTCCGGCTTCCCGGGTCCCCGGTTCTCATCCCAGCTTCCGTTCCAGCCTCGGCCAGTGGGGACCTGCTCTGGCACGATCGCCTGAAGTACTACGACATCGGCGTCATCTCGAACGAGGAGTGCGAGGAGAGGCGGCGGCCCGTCTTGCCGGGGATGTTCCCGGCATCCTTCATCTGCATCGCCCCCAGCGGGAACGCGCCCTGCCGGAACGACTCTGGGGGACCCCTGGTGCTCAAGGACGGCGGGGACTTCGTACTCCTCGGAGTGACCTCCCACGGCCTCAGCCGGAACTGCACCACCCACCTGCCTACGGTCTATACCAGAGTCTCTTCGTTTCTGGACTGGATACGAGACCATTCTGGGGCTCAAATTGAGATCTGATTCAAATATAACGCCAGGCCATAGGTCCAACCCAAGACAGTCCTTTGTCCCCCCTTTATCTCTCTTTTTTTTGACCTCACGCCGGGATCTATCCGGTTGTCCTGGCCGAGGATTGCATTGGTCTGTCGTTGGCTACGTGGAGCGGGATGGATGGATGGGCCAGAGTGCCCCTTTCCCCTGCCTTTCTGCCTCTCTGGGCCTTGCCCTATTGCTGGCCCTACGATTATGATGCCTTTTGGTGGCTTGACGAATCCCATTCCACTCTCCCGGAGCGGGAGATCGCCGACACCAGGAAGTAAATGCTCTACAATGGCAATCCCCTTCTTGACTTTCCAGGAATTTTCGAGGCGTAGCAACTGTTTGTGACATGTTTTGATTTGTGTGTTTGGGTCCGACGACGTTTACGACGCGAGGCTTGTAAGTCTTTCTGCCAAAACATTACAATGGCCAGAGACCTCCCCAGACCCAGAGCCAAAGGCAGAGCCAAAGCCAGAGCCAGAGCCAGACGCAGAGCCAGACGCAGAGCCAGGCCCAGAGACGAGGAAACCACTAGAGCAATGCTTGGCTAACGGACGACGAGAGGGCCTCCAGAACTCGACAGATCTCGACAGAACAGAAACAGGAAGGGGGAGGGGGTAGGGGGAAGGGGGAGGGGGATGGGGGAGGGGGGAGGGAAAAGAGAACGAATCGAAATGTTATCGATGACATTAATAGCGATTGCGCTGAGGCTTTCATCAATTACAAGTCTGTTGTTGGACATGGATCTGCCTCTCTCTCTCTGCCTCTCTCTCTCTCTCTCGGGGGCCCTCTCTCTGTGGAGAGCTCTTTCAACCTACGCACAAGCAGAGAGCCCCAGCGAAAATTGTAAATTATTACAATGCAAATGATTTCCATATTGTAAATATGATGTGAGTGCTGATAAAAAGGCAGGCGAGCAGGGGAGCAAGGGAGCCCGCCTTCCAGCCCGACTTGAGGCCTGAATGGGGGCACAGGGCCTGCAAGTTTGTGCAAACAAAAGTTCAACGCATTCAAAGTCGAGTCAAGGCAACAGCAAAGGCGGCAGGCAGCAGGCGGCATGCGGCATGCGGCAGGCGGCAGTTTAAGTAATTTTGCGAGTACCGTTTTTGGGCTTCAAGTTGGGTTTTGGCCCTGGCTTTGGCCCTGGCTTTGGCCCTGGCTTTGGCTTTGGCTTTGGCTTTGGGTTTCCTTCTTCTTGACCATCAAACCAGCCACCAACGTCGTTTTGGAACGCCGGCAATCAAGTCAACTCTTGCTCCGACTTCGACTTCGACTTTAACTCGCGCCGAACTGTATTAACTCTCTGTCTGTCTGTCTGTCTGTCTCTCTGTGTGTCTCTGTTTCCCCCCCTCCCCCCCTCTATGCCTTGAAAAGAGCGCCAACTGTTGCCGAATGTCTGTCGTTCTGTCTGCTGCCCCGTCAGATGGCAGAGGAATCTTCCTGTTTGCACACAAACGTCACGTTCGAGTCACGTTTCCAGAGGAGCAGCCCCAGCCCCCCATCAATGGGGTGCCCGGGCACTCTCTCTGTCTCTCTCTCTCTGTCTCTCTCTCTCTCTCTCTCTCTCCAACAAACAGTTGATGTTTCCCACAAATTTAAGGCCGCGCAGAGGGCTTGGGCTTCGGTTTCGGCTTCGACTTGGGCGCTGGCGTAACGCAACAATTTCGCAATCACCTGACAATGTGACAGGTAATAGTCGTGTCCAGCATACACTAGACATTTGCATACTCGCACTCGTACGTCCTCCCGGTCCCCCCGGTCCTCCGAGCGGGCCCCGGCGTGGCGAGTGCTGCCGGACGAGGCTGTGAAGTAATTTCGTGGCAGTGGAGGTGGCACTGGAGACTGTGGCAGCAGCATACTGTGATAAGTAATTGCATTGCGTTTTCCTTCGTTTGCGGAACACACAATTTGGGGCATCACCTAGGCCTAGGTCTGGGCCGAGGAGGAATCGAAAGGAAGAGCCAGCCAACCCATTCATGAAATGGGCCCCCGCCTCGAAACCTATACCCGTACACCCGTACCCGTACTCCTACCCGTACTCCTACCCGTACCCGTACTCGTATAAATTGCTGAGATTTCTCTTCTTCGCCTTGACTGTTGTTCGTTTGCCAGTTGCTGGCTGGCTGCCTGGCTGCCTGGCTGCCTTGTTATTAAAAGTTCAACCCACATGAGAAGCAATTTGCAAAACTGTTAGAACGAATAAATAGTTTAACAGAAAGAGCAGCCAAGCAGGAGGGGCAGGAGGAGGCAGCCACAGATACAGGGAATCAGCAGAGAAAGAGGGAGAGAGGGAGGGAGGGAGGGAGGGAGGGAGGGGAGGGAGGGAGAGAAATGCTATCCTAAGTGCCACTTGAGTTTGGAATTTGATAAACCAAAGAAGAGCTCTGGAAAATCTCTGCAAAAGAGAGATGCATTTTCACCTTGAATCAATTTCCCCCCTCCCCCCTCCCCTCCCATCATCCTCTTTTTGCAGCAGAAAAAAAAAACAAAATGCAGATTGGCCTTAAGTTGAGGCAACACTTTTGGGGGCACCCTTGCCCCTGCCCCTGCCCCTGGCTTGGCTTTCTCCTACGCTTCTCTCTCTCTCTCTCTCTCTCTCTGTGTGACTTTTGGCCAATGCCAAGTGCCAAGTGGCCTCCTCCTGGCCTGCCCTGCCCTGCTCTGCTCTGCTCTCTGCTCCTCCTTGGCCTTCTAGATATTTATTCAATGGAAGAGCCAGAGCCAGAGCCAGAGCCAAGCCTTCGTTTGAGTTGCACTTTTGCCTGCCACATCTTCACTGACTCCAGCACTCTTCCCTGCCACATCTCCCTGCCTCTCTCTCTCTGCCTCTCTCTCTCTGCCTTTGCCTTTGCCTTTGACTCTTGGCTTTGACTCTTGTTTGCTTTTCGCTGATTATTTGCCTCTGATTAAGTTTATGGTTCATAAACCAGAAATTTCAATTCAAATGCAGATTCGCTCGCTCCGCGCCACAGAGAGAACTCCAGAGAACTGCAGAGAACTGCAGAGAGACGAGCGAGAGGAAGAGATTTTAAATAAATTACATGAGCATTTTGCTTGGCTCTCGAAAGCTCTGTTGTAGGCTAATTGTATGCAACAAGAGAGGGGCGGAGGGGAGTGGAAGGGAGGGGCGGAGGCTGCAACAAGACATCCTCCTCCTCCTGCTGCTGCTCCCCCTCCTCCTCCTCCCCTTCTCTATTCCCTGCGCCCACCTGTGTGTCGTCGGGATTTTGGGTTGGGTTCCGATCCTCCCCGCTGCAAGGACGGGGAGGGGGCAAGCGACAGTTGCAATTTGCAATGCGCGTCGAGCTGGCAAGACTCGCAGATGCTTTCGCGCCAATCTTTTAATAAGAATCAAACACTAGACGAAACGGAAAACTCAAAACCATTTCTCGAGCAGCAGCCCAAAAGCTATCGCTGATCGTAGCGGTAGGTAGGCAGCAGACCAGCAGCCACACAGCCACACAGCCACACAGCCACCCTGCCACATCTTGTGGCCAGTCAGCAGCGGCAGCAGCAGCGGCCTCTCGGAGTGTGGAATGGTCGATGGAGATGGAGATTCGAATTGTTGCGCCTGGTGGCTGCCTGGTGGGCAGCAGACGCTCATTACGACGGCGCACTGGATTGCCTGCTGCCTGTTTGGGGGCAATCATGCGTTGCATGGCACCCTACTTGCAACACGCCAAAAACAGAAGTTCTTGTCGCTTGCTGCCATTGAGAATATTTCAAATTGCAATCAGATGGCAGCCCCCCAGCCCCCCCAGGCCCCCCAGCCACCCCGCCTCGCTGCCGAGGAGGCCCTGCCACCGGACTCTGCCCCGCTCGCGACTTGCAACGCGCTGGCGGGTGTTCGGCTGTACTTGCAGCATTAGTTTCAATGCGCTTTAATTTATTAAAATATCAAATTTAAGTACATGCTTTGCAGAGAGTCTGCAACAGCGGCAGCAACAGCGGCGGCAGCTTGTGGCAGCAATCGAGATTTGTGTGTGATTAGTGGCATCTGAAATTGGAGAACCTTTGGCTGCTGCTGCTGCTGCTGCCTGATAGATGGTCGGGTCTCCGGGGGGAAACGAGGAAAAGAGAAATTGAAATTGAACTGAAATTTGGCTTTGAGATATTCGACGGGGAGGGCGGCGGGGGGAGTCGCGGAGAGCTCCTATCTGCTCCCCCATCGCTTCGAGCTCCTCCTATCAATGCGATCACTGGATGATTCGCTGAGGGAACCACCTCCTCCTCCTCCTCCTCCACCTCCTCCTCCTCCTCCTCCTCCTCCTCCTCCTCCTCCTCCTCCTCCTCCTCCTCCACCTCCTCCACCTCCTCCTCCTCTCTTTTGCCGGCTCTTTCGGGGCTAATGGCTTTGCACTTTAGACCCAAACGCATGGGCACGCCCCTTGGCCCACAACGCCCCTGACCTACATAACCACCCCTCTCCACCCCCTCCTGGGCTCTGGGCCGAATACGTGTATTAATTAAACCCTAAGGAATACCTAAAAACAAACAAGAAAAAAGGAAAAGAATACAAAGGAAACTTAAATTTCCCGGCAAGACACTTTCCTTGTGGACTTTTGTCTCAGACACAATATTATACCTCGTGATCTGTGGCCGCCCCGAGGGTATGCTGTACTTGTGGATGGCCTCAAAAAGTACTCGATTCGATGTCTATTGGATCTCCGGAGTCATCTTCGATCTCCTTCGTTGGTTGGGCGCTGAGCGAAGGGAATTGATCGGGTACTTGCGATAGCATGCCAAAAACCTATCGAACAACGATGAAATATCGATAAAGGACCCATTGAACGACGATCGTAGTTTTTCCGACAATCGGAACGGGGAAAACCCCATGGAATATCTGTGGGGGGGCACCTCCGTCGCTGTTCTTTGGATTCCCAGAGGGTTTCCTTGGGCATTCTCCCCCGACTAGCGGGTATCCTTTTGGTCGGCAGGAGGACTCGTAATCTTCAATTGCAACAGAACTGGAACCCAAAATCCATGCTGCATGCTCCAAGCTCCAAGCTCCAAACCGTTAGCGTACATATTTTGCGCCGTGTGGCACCACACCAATCGTTGCACCGTTGCTTTTGATGTTCGCGGTGCACACACAAAGCCAGACAGACAGACAGACAGACACATTAACATAAATATGAGCGAGAGATAAGTGAGGAACACACCCAGGTTCCAGGTTCCAGGCTCCAGGTTGCACTCTTCGCGACGAAGCATGCAACATGGGGAATGAAAATTTGCCACAAGGAGATCGCCTCTCGCCTGGGCAGAGGAGGAGGCAGAGGAGGCGGCGGTTGCCTACTCATTGACATGCGTTAGACAACAAGAGAGAGAGAGAGAGGGGGAGAGAGGGGGAGCAGTGTTGCCACAATGGGCGGCGGTTGTTTTTGGGGCGTTTTAGATGCGACTCTGCTGAGGGGGCGTGTCGGCAGCAGAGGCAGAGGAACAAAAATCTCAATAGATGATCGTAAACACAATTTTCGTTTAGCGGTCAGAATGCGCAAGAGCAGCGCCCCCGAGGGAGGGGTGGTGGGCCGGTGGGGAGTGGCATGCAACACAACATTTGACGCACATCATCGCCGTGCGGCTGGCAACATTCAAATGGTGCAACGAGGCTTTCGGTTCGCTTTTGGGGGCAATCAAATGAAGACTCCTCGCCTCCTTCTGATGATGCCACATGATGCTGCCACATGATGATGACGATGATCCCCGATGCTGATCACCGATGATGATGTTCCCCTGACGATGAGTACGACAATGGCAATGACTGTTGCTGTGCCTCCCTGCTCCCCTGCCCCCCCTGCTCCCCTGCTCCCCCTGCCCCCCCTGCTCTCTGATTCTGATGGGGCCCCAATGTTTCGCTCAGTTCGGGCCATAACGAATCGCAATGCAATGCCCAACACGTTAAGGGTTTGCCCCCTCTCCCCCCCTCTGCCCCTCTCCCCCTCTCTCTGTCTGTGTGCCGCCGTAACCAAAGAGGCGGCGGCAAACAACGCGCAATTTATAAAATGTCTTAATTTTTGCCTGGCCATTCCCCCAGAAATAACAACAACAATATTCGGTCGGGGCGTCCGGCCAAAACGCCGCAGGAAAGCCAAAAGTTGTCCAGCGCTTAAGCATCGCTCCTTAGAGAGGAGAGGAGAGGAGCGGACGGGGTGGACGGGGTGGAGCGGAGTGGAGTCCACAAATGGGACTTCTGTAACGAGCGAAGAGTGCACCAATCGCTGAATTTATATCCATTTTTACTTCGGGATCCATGAAATTGATGAGAATTCTATGATTTGGGAACATTTTGGGAACATTTTATCCAAAAATGGCACTCCTAAAGAGCAAAGCTTGGGATATCTCTCTCTCTCTCTCTCTCTTTTGGGTCCGATAGTTTACTCATATCGAAGCGAGTGAGCCGGGGGCCTGCTCCCTAGTACATCAAATAGATGGGGGGATAGGGGAGATACAATTTGGATGTGTCCCCGATGTTTAAAAGCTTCTAAAACCTCCAAGGGAGGCCATGGAGGGACGTGTCTATAAGGATTAATATCCACGTAAATATCTACCGGAATTGGGAGCTGAAATCTTCTCCGATATCGGGATTGCTCGTCTGTTGCTCTTCCCGGTTCGATGGCAGACTTTATTCCGGGTCGTGTCACGAGGGGCGGAGTGCTCCTCTCTAGCGCGTGGCCTCTACGTGGAGCCTGGGACTAAAATGACTGACGCTGATGCCTGTGTCAGTTTGTTGGACAACTTGTTGCCTGTTGCCCCTTGCCTGTTGCCTGATGTCTGTTGTTGTTGCTGCTGTCGTCGTCATCAATTTTTTGTTGTTGCAGCAGCGGCAGCAGCGGCGGCAGCAGCAGGACTGTTGCTGTGTTGCTGTGGCGATAAATTGCATTTTAAGCGTATTCCCTGGCATTATTATGACTTTATAAACTCTGCGGGCCTTTGCAATGCACTTTGCATTTGTTGCAGCTCTGCGGCTGTGGCTGTGGCTGTGGCTCTGTAGCCCTGTAGCTCTGGTGCTCTGTGGTGCTGCTTTCTCACCGCCCCAATGCAACGCCTATTCCAGAGGCAGAGACAGGGGGCAGGGGCACAGGCAGGGGGCAGAGGCAGATGAGGATGAATCCCAGGGTTTGGGCCAGGGACGACGCAACGCAGGCACCCCGAAAGGTGTGAGCTATTTTTATATATTTTGATTGGCAATGATGAAATGTTGCTTGCTGCGCCATGCCACATGCACCATGCACCATGCAGCATGCCACATGCACCATGCACCATGCCTAAAGAAGGGGCTGGGCTCTCCTGTTGGCCCTTCTTGTTGCTCAATCGGGGCACTTGATGTGCCTGAGATGAGGCTCTTCTGAGTCTTGGAGTCCTGGAGTCGGGGAGTCTCTTTCTTTGGCTCGTAACAAGATAATTGCTTAATTTGATTAGCAATTGTTGCTGTTGTTAGCCGCTGTCTGTGGCTGCCGCTGCCGCTGCCGCTGCCGCTGCCGCTGCTGCTGGCGGGGCGTGCAAATTGCTAACAATTTTGATATTTAAATTATTGAGGAACCGAGAAGGAATCAGGAGAGGAGAGAGGAGTCCAGAGGAGCCTCTCCCCGACGCCGAGGGGACGACGCAACAGGCAACAGGCAACAGGCAACATGACAGCTCAATAAACATTCCATCAAGAATGGAGTGTAAAAATCCAATTTTCATAAGTGGCCGCCACTCGCCGGTCGCCAGTCGCCAGTCGCCACAGTCCTTTAGCGCTCGTCCTTGCTGTGTGACTCCTCTCTGCATCTGGGCCTCCTCTTTGGGCCAGTGGCTGGATTGGGCCTGCTTTGCATCGGCATAAATTAGCAGCTGCAGCTGCAGTCGCGGTCGCAGTCGCGGTCGCCATTCGGAAGGAAGGCCAGCGATCGGCCTTTCATTCCACCTAATTATGAACTGAATGCACGAGGCTATTCCTTTTCCCTCCTGCAAGTGGAAGTGGAAGCTAATTTGTCAATTATATGGAAGGCTCTATAGCCCTATAGCCCATAAAGCCATCAGGCCGATAATTAAGTGGTAGCTGTGGCCCATTCCAGGGGACTGTTTTGCTCTTTGGGAAATCCCATTCCTACTCAAGAGATCTCTTTTGGTTAGATCTTTTCCTAGAGGCTGTTCCAATGGAACTTTTTACTGCATTAAAAGGAAGTTTTTGCTTTGCTTTGGGAATTTATGGATGGAATGCGGAGCGATCAAGTTTCAGTATTTTTCTCCCATAATACCAAATTAACGTTTTTCTATTTTTATTTGCAGTTTTCCTGAAGTATATGGAACTATCGATGAAGTTTAGTATTTTTCCTAAGGAATACCCAAATATCGATTTGTTTCCAGTATTTACTCCAAGGAATATCGAAGAATCGATCGCTGTTTAGTATTTTTTCTTGTAAAATGGTGTTTACCGATTATAATCTAGTATTTTTCCTGAATTATCCAGTATTTTGAGTGCTTGAACGCCTCTTGAATGAAGATTGAAGCTCTCCCCTACACGGAATTTGTGGAGGGACAAGATTATCCGTTCCGAAACGATTGGATCGCAGCAGCCATTACTTTCTAGAGCCACCCAAATTTCTCCTGCTTTCAGAGAGAGAGGGAGCGAGAGAGAGAGAGAGATTGCAGCGATGTCAGCAATTAAAAGCCTTAAACGACTCTCCCTTGCCTCCCTGCCTCCCTCCCTTCCGCTCCCTGGCTGACCGATGAGCAGCTCGGCAAAGGATTGCAAGCGACATTCGAGAGTGCTGTTTTTGTGATTGTCTGCTGCCCTGCCCCCTGCCCCCGCCCCTGACGCTTGGGTGCAGCACTTTCAGTCTCGAAGATTTTCTGGGGGCTGGGGGCTACCTCTTCTGCCTCTTTCTGGGTCTCTGGATCTCTGGATCTGTGGATCTCTGGATCTGTGGCCCTTCACTCTTCCGCGCTCTGCTGTTTACTTTTTTTCCTACTGATTAATCACTTTGGCGCGTATAATAAATTAAAAATTTCAGCAATTTTGAAAGTCAATTAATCATCGCGAAGGCACTCTGTTTGTTGTTGCGGCTACCTTTTTGCTACCTTCCGCCGGGGCTTGGGGGCCAGGCATAGACCAGCAGAGGAAGGCCCCGGGAGCTGCAGGAACAACCAGCAGCCAGCAGACTCAAAAATGTCAGCCCCGTGACTACGCGCGTTGCACATAGACGACGACGACGACGACGACTACGACTACGACTACGACGACGATGATGATGAAGTAGAAGACGACGCGATGTCCGATGATCAGAGTAGGGCCCCCAGAGGAAGCAGAAGCGATCATTGGGTCTTCGGGGCAGCATCAGTTAGAGGTGTGGCAGTACTTTCCCCCTCTCCTCTCCTCTCCCCTCCTTCGGCTGCCGCTGCGACATATTCTCTTGTTGCAGCAGCATTTGATGATAAATGAATGTGAGGGTCAGTTTTTCGTTACGTTTCGGGGCTTCCGAGGCAGCAGAAGCAGCAGCAAACTTTCGAGATACAATATACGAGCATTTGTCAGATAAAACTGCAACGCCTTTCCCATTGTCAGGGCTGCTCGCCTGTTCGCCCGTTCGCTTGCCACTGAAGTTGAAGGCTGAAAGCTGAATGCTGAAGGCTGTTGCTGCTGCTGCCTCGTTGTTTGCTTTTGGCCCGTAAAATATATGGCCCCCGTATCGTAGCTGCTCCACTGCTCTGCTCTGCTCTGCTCTGCTCTGCGAGTGTTGAAATTTAAGTTTTAATTTAAGCGATACGAAGGGCGAGACCCAGAGACTCTGCCGCCTGCTCCGCTCCGCTCCAGTCGTGCACGAAATGAAGCCATTTTCATATTTATGAATTTTGTGGCCCCTTATCGAAAAACGCGCTTCAATTGGAAGCGAGGAGCCATCGACGAGGCGCAGCGCGGGATCCCAAGAATTAAATATGGGAAGTCATAAACGATACTGACAGGCAAACCACCAGAGAGAGAGAGAGGGGGAGAGGGATGGGGAGCATGGGGCCAGAGTGGAGCATCATCCACTCTGCTCCTCTCTTGCCTCGTGAGTTATTAAGCCATCTTTATAGCCAATCTCAATGAGGTGTGAAGTGCAATCGTTGTGTTGTTGGCCGTTCCTACTGCCTCCTCTCCCCCCCCCCCCCCCCACTCCTCTCCCCTCTCCAGTCTCCTTGTTTTTGTTTTTTATTAATACGCAAAAATATATATTCTTTATTTATTCGAAGATCGTTTCGTTTCGATTTGTGGTTGCCTCTCCCCAAAAAAGATTTGTTTGCTTTTTTATGAGGATATCTTTTTTTTATGGATTGCGAATCCAATAGAGAACGAAGCGGACCGGATCGGAGGGGAGAGGGGAGAGCGGAGAGGGGAGAGCAGAGTTGATTAGCGTGACTCAAGCGATTGCTATTTAATGGAGCTAATAAATGTTGCCCCTTCATCAGAATGCTGTTTGGGGAATCAATTTCTCTTGCCCCCCCTCCACCGCACCACCACACCTAATTGCATCTTATCCCCTGCATCTGGGGCGCATCTTTAGCTGCGCTTTTGGCCCCATAATTCATATTTAAGACGCCTGATGCGCCGGGACCCCGCCAGGACCCCGCAGACGGCCCTTTTGACAGCTGAGGTCGTTCACTTGTCGTCTTAATTAAGTGCGTGCAAAAAAAGTCAGTTGCCGCAAGAGCCGCAACAGATTGCAGGGGCAGGGGCACAGAGCCCCAGAGGCCGCAGAGCCACAAAAAAAAAAAGAGGAAGAGAGAAAAATATGAAGGAGAATGGCTAGATTTCGGGGGTCGCAGCAGGAGATACTCTTGAAAGAGCCACTGAACTATGGAACTCTTCTGCTGTTCGGGGGAATACCAGAAAAATACCAGAGAATACTAGAAATTACAGGAAATGCCAGACACAGGTCTCTACCAGAACAAGGGGAAGAAATACTAGAAAATACCAGAAAGTTCTAGACACTCGTGGCAAATGGTTTTGAACAGAAAATACTAAAATATACCAGAAAGTATTAGAATCATCAGGCATTAGTAGTGGAAGGTATATACCAGACAAAATTCAAGAATGACAGACATTTGCGGGTCTATATACCAGAAAATACTAGAATAAATACCAGAAAATACCAAAAATACCAGAATACTGGAAATATGAGACACATGGGGAATATAGGAAAATACTAGAAAATACTGAAATATACCATAAAATACTCTCTGCAGACGTTTTCTCTGTTTTCTCTGCGTGGCAAAGCACGTCCTGAAACCATGATACCCTCGGCGAGCAAGGGGCAAGCGGAAGAGCGAAGAGGCAAAGGAAATGCATGGCATTTAAGGACATTTTGACTGCGGCTTCGCGTTGCTGTCATTGGAAATCCCATAAGCCGACAGCCGAAGTTGTTTTATGGCCAAAAGCAGCAGCCAGCAGGCGGCAGGCAGCAGGCGGCAGGCGGCAGGCAGCGCCAGGGATACCTGAATGCAGGTCACAGATGCGGATGCCACTGCCACTGCCGCTGCTGTTGCAAGGCTCCGATGTGCCGCGCTGTGCATTGCTCGTGCTGCCAATTATTTATTAACATATTTTTCCATTTGCATTTGCACTTGGCGCAATTAACAGGAAACACTCTGTGTTGCACAGTCGCCTAATGGGGCACGTTGTCATATGTACACACACATATGGCATGGGTGTGTGTGTGTGTGTGTGCGGCGACGAATCATGTTGCTAACGGTCCTCTGTGGGTCCTCCGTGGGTCCTCTGTGGGATCGGTGTGGATCTGTGGAACGAACAAATGGTTCAAATGCCGTGACTTCCTGGCCATTCCCTCGCTTCCCGCTCGAAGGTGCATTTAAATTTGAATTTGGGATTTGGGATTTTGGATTTGGGATTTGGGATTCCCAAATCGAATTTTCAGGTTGCGCCAAGTGCCACCAATGCCACAGAAGCAACAAAGGCAACAAAGGCAACAAAAGCAACACAGGAAAAAGGTATATCGTACGGAAAGACGACCGCGAAATTCACGCCATAAGTAGAATGTGATTTTCTCGCTTCGAGAGATGTTTGTTGTTGTTGCTGTTGTTTGTTGTTGTTGTTGCTGTGTTGTCGCGTGTTGCCTCGCTTGTTACGGTGCCCAAATATGAGCAACATCACGAGAATCGTGCGATTTGCCTTGCATATATTTTACAATCCCCCAATCCGCATACCCATCCCCCACAGCCCCCCAGCCCCACAGCCCACGTCCTCCTCTCATCGTCTCATCCCAAAAGCCAATCCCCAATCCCCAGTCCCAATCCCAGCCTCAGTTCCAAATCCAAGTCAATTCCAGACAAAGCACCAGCATCTCTTCTTCTCTCTCCCAAAAAAAAAGAAGAAACATCATTACCAAAGGGGGCCCACAGCTCCCTGCCCCTCCCCTCCCCTCCCCTGCTCCACTCCTCTCCACCATTCGATGCCGCAGAAACGTAATGAAGTTATTTGTCCTGCGGCCATGTGAAATCAACGCACATATCCTTTTTGGCAATTGCAATGCCAATGCGCGCGACTGTCTGCCTCTCTGCCTCTCTGCCTCACTGCCTCTTTGCCTCACTGCCCGCCTGTCGCATAAATCATTTGCCATTCGCATGGAATTGGGCATAAATTTGCTCCACTTTGGAGCCACCAGCGGCCCAGCATCTCTCCCGCTCTCCCGATGAGTCTTTCTTTTCTTTTGGCCAAAAATATAAGCCGCTGGCTTAGCGAATTTCCAGCTGTTCTGCCGGAGCCACACGGCACATGGGCGTAGTCCCTCCTGCTGGAGGGGATTCCTTGCGAGATCTCTCGGGCGATTCCACAGATTGTAGCATACTTTCGGTGGCCTCTTGGGTTCCCAGACTTTCTTTGACTTTTACTAGCATTTCTCCCAGGGTATATGCCTCTCTCTGGCCCATCGAGAACTGGCGCTCCTTGGCAACGTCCGCCTCTGGTGTGGTGGGGCACAATTGAACTTTTCAGCACACACAAAATTAGCCGCGAAATTCGGTTATTAAAACAGCATGCAGCACGGTGCAAGCAGCATGCGGCATGCGGCATGCAAGGGAGGGATGAGAGCAAGGACCCAGAGATTGTTGCCACAGATCCAAATCCCAGCGGCAGCGGCAGAGACCCAGACCCAGTTTCCGCTGCTCCAATCCGCTGCTCCAATCCGCTGCTCCATTCTGGGGTCTCTTCTGTGTCTGTCGTACCTGCCGCTGTGATAAATCAACGTGAGACTAATGCGCGCTTAACACGCGAATTATGATTTTGCAAATGATGTGGAATTGCACGGAGGAGGAGGGGGGCTTGCCGGGGGGGAGGGGAAACGGTAACGAAGTCACTTGATTGCTTTATAATCGTCTAAGAAAAAAGTCTCTAAAGTTCATTCGCCACAGAGAATGCTCCTCCTGCTCCCCCTCCTGCTCCTCCTCCCCCTCCTCCTGCTGCATGCCACTTAATTGCAGTTTAAAGAGACTCTCGGCCCCGTGTCTTCGTCTCCCGATTGGCAGGGAGGCCTCCAAAAGGAAGGAGTGACCCTTGAACTATCGGTAATTAGTTTCGAGCCGAGGCACAAGACAAAATCAACAGCAAATCAACACATGCCACACCACACCAATCCTGTGGCGCTCTCCCTCTCTCTCTCTGTTTCTGCCACTGACACAGAGACCCACAGCCACAGCCACAGCCAGACACAGAGCCACAGAGCCAGAGCCAGAGCCAGTCCATGGCCTCCCAAACATTCGTCTGTCGGCTGTCGTACTGTCGGAGCATTTAACCCAGTTATTATGACTGTCATTTATTACCAAGAATCGTTGCTGGCCCAGAGAGTAGGCCGAGGAGGCCGAGGAGGAGTAGGCTGTGTGCCAGAGGGGGGGATCTCCTCCTTTAGTGCGGCTTCATTGGTTTTTCCTGCTCTTCTGCTGCTCCTGCTGCTCCTCTGTGTGTGTGTGGGTGTCCTTTTGACCCGCATGTCGTTTATAGTCGAGCGTTCGTTGCCTCTGCCTCTGCTGCCTCTGCCTCTGCTGCCTCTGCTGCTGCTGCGGTGGCCATTTTGTGGTGCTGCCCTGTTTGTCGGGCCACCCAACCATTGTTGTCCGCTGTGGAGGTCGTCACACAGCCAGAGTCAGGGGCAGGACCTCGACAACCAGCAGCATAACCATCACCATTTAGCAGCAGCAGGGAGCAAGCGGGAGGAGGCGCCACAGGAGTCGCCGGAGTCGCCAGAGTCGCAGGAGTCGCAGGAGCAGTTTTGTGTGCTGTATGCCAAATGCCACTGACAATGGCACAGTTTTGCATGCAATTGACTTTCACAGCTCGTTGCTTTTTACTGTCTGAGTGTGTGGCATGTGCGCGGGGCAGGGGCAGGAGCAGGGGCTGGAGCAGGGGCTGGAGCAGGGGCTGGAGCAAGGGCTGGAGCAGGGGCTGGAGCCAGGGGATATGGATGCCGTACGGAATCCAATACGGGTGGATCCCATGGATATACGAATGGTGCGAATGGTGGCTCCACCCAGAGCCGGCAACTGGAAGGGGAATCCGTGGAGGCAGCCATTCGGTGGGGGGCAAAAACTTTTCTGATTAAATTCATTCGAAGCCGGAAAACTAGTTCCGACTGTTTATCCACCTGTAAAATTCTGTCTGTCCGCCTGTCTGGCTGTCTGCTGAACGCATGAATCATGCCACATACGTGGTGCACCCCTATGCATGCCACATGGCGGGGCATGGCATGGGATGTCAAGGGATCGCTCTTTATAAGCCATCATTGAACCTGAAAAATATTGCCAACATCATAAATATTTTATGCACTGTGCTGTGCCCTGCCCCTGCCCCAGCCCAGCCCCAGCCCCTGCCCCTCCGTGCCCCACTCCCCCCGGTCCATTGTTTGCATACATTTTGTCAATTTGAAAGCGAAGAGTGGAAGAGTGGAGGAGTGGAGGAGTGGAGGAGAGGGACCTGCCACAGTCTGTGGCAGTGGCAGTGGCATTGCCTATTAGGCTGCATATTAAAAAATATATGCAGAAGGAGGCATGGGCCATGAGGCATGCGGCATGAGGCCAAATAAATAACAGACCAAACGCGAAATGCGAGTACAACAAAAGAAAAGGCAACCAAAAGCTGCGATGGATGGATGGATGGATGGATGGATGCGAAAACGAATGCGAATACAAATACGAATACGAGTGGATGAATACACTCGTACACTCGTACACTCGTACGAGCGAATGTTAACCCTTTTTTATGATTATGAATGCACGTCAGCATATTTATGTAAAAATTATGCAATTTGCTGCTGCCACAGCCACAGCCACAGCCACAGCCATTGCCCCTGCCTCTGCCACCGTGCCCCAGTGCGTGAGGGTGGAGTGGAGTGGCAAGGAAAGGGCTCTGTGGCGGGGCCCAAGAGCGACATGTATGTATGGTCGGAAATCGGCTGAGAACTTAGCCAGTCAATCAAAATGTTGACGTTCTGCTCGTCACAGTTGTCAGTGTTTGTTTCTCCTGCGGCTGCTCCTGCTGCTGCTTCTGGAAAAGGACACAACGGCAATGGCAACGGCAGCAGCAACAGCAGAAGGAAGGAGCGCGAATTGCATCTTTCGGATGCAATTTGCAAACCAAAATGTGTATTAAAATTTATGACGAGAGTAGCGCAAGTCGCGCGGAAAGGGAAAGGGGGAAAGGCGGAGAGGGAGGGGTTGGTGGGAGCCTCAAAATGTTGCAACTATGTTATTTATGCGTAGGTTGGATTCTTGAGAAATGCCAGCCAGATCTGGCAAGCTTTTCGGGGCCAGGGCTCTCCAAGAATATTCCCCAATCGCTTAGCTGAAGAACACAATAGATTATGGACTGATTTACCCAACAAATATAGTATTTTATCTATCTTTTATCGTATCTTTTCAGGTAAGTGGTGCCAAAAACTTTTTCCTGCCTTGAAGAAATATTTATCCTGAATTCTTATCCAAGGACCTGTGATATTGCACAGAGGTATGCTTGCTCAATCTTTAGTAAATACTCAAAATATACTACTCGTATGATATAAGGTATGGGGTATTGGGTAATGATGAAACAAAATCCTATTTTAAGAGAAAAAACCTATAAAAAATCTGCAACATTCATCGAAAAATGTTTCCAACCTTAAACTTGTAAAGATCCATCATAAAGGATCGCTCAAAAGGTTCGGCAGAACAAGATGAAACCACTCCAATGTTTTTCGGTCAATAATAATAGGAAAATATTAAAAAATACTGAAATCATATGTAAAAACACCAGAATAATACTGAATTTATACTGAAATAGTACGACAGCAATAATAAAATAATACTGAAATAATACTTAAATCAAATATAAAAAAATACTAGAATAATACTGAAATTATACTGAAAAATAAAGAGATAATCAGGAAGCAATAATGTAAAATACTCACATCATACTGAAATAATACTGAAAAAAGTACTGATAATGTACTGAAAAATACTGAATAGTAACACTAATAAAATCTTCCACAATTTATATGAAAAATACCTACACATAGGGAAACATACTTTAAATATACCGGAAAATACTTAAAAAACACTGAATAATACTCTTGTATCACCATCATGTGCCAGATAGTATAATATTATGTTTATTCGTCGCCACCAATTAGTGCCCGCAAAAGAGAAACCTTCCCCCCCCCCCCCCGCAACCCCACAATCCCGCCCCCTTTGAGCCATTAAAAACTTTCTTCTGGTCATATTCCATCGATCCATCCATCCATCGATCGATCGATCCATCTCTGGCTGGATCGGATAAATCACCTGATTTACATCTATTTTACATATATTCCATTACCGCAAGAAATTCCAAAACCAAATCCAAATCCAAATCCGAATCCGAAGAGGAGGCAAGGCGAGGGCACAGGGGAGAAGGCAGTGGCAGTGGCATGGGCATGGGCATGGACATTCGGGAATCAATTGCATTATTCTGTGCCCTCCATATAGGGCACTGATCATACGAACCAACGAACGAACGAACCTTTCCTGCAGGAGAACGTCAAAAATTAGCATTGGCCAAAGCGAAACGAAGACGAGACGAGGGGACTCCAGCTGCAGCTGCCACTGTGCCACAGAGCGGCAGTGCCACAGTGCCCCGCAGACGGACATCGCAACGAGTTGTCATGTGAAATTTTTGAATGCATTCGCGTTGTGACGCCGCGCGATTCCAGCGATCATCATCGATGCGATTACCATCGTTACCACTCTCCGCCAGGCCCCTCCCCCTCCGCGCACCCAGAGAGGAGGATATATATGTTGCATGTGGCATAAGCGCATCCATCGATGCGATTACCAGCAGCACTCTTCCCAGAGTGCCCCACAGAGCGGCAGCGGTAGAGAGGAGGCGGATAAACGAATTTGTATTGAAATTCATGTCTCTGTTAGCGAAAAATGCTGCCTGCTGCCTGCCTGCTGCCTGCCTGCTGCCTGCCTGTCGCTGTCGACATTGTTGCGCGATGATTGGCTTAACTTTCACCGTTCATTCGTCCATTCGTCCATTCGTTCCACTGGCAAAATGTCGCGCACAGGCAAAGCTCCATGTTGCATGTCCCCATGGCAGTGGTAGTCGTGATGCGATACCCCACCGTCCACTGCCACCGCCACTGCCACCGGCACTGCCACTGCCACTGCCCCTGCAACATCCATCAGGGCCAAAAAGCAAATTGTTAACTTATTTGTAAATTTCATTGTTCGCTCTGTCTGTTGTCCATCGTCCCGTCGTCCCGTCGTCCCGTCGCCTGTCGCCGGGTCCTGCCTCATGGCCCTCGCCATCCTTTCAACCGTATTTTGCTCGTTTGTTCAGTTGATTTTCTGTATGTTTTATGCTTTTTTTCTTTCTTTCGGTATTTCATATGCGGATGCACTGCGGATTTTCCCATTCCAGCCCAGCCCAGCCGTGGGGCATGGCACACAAATCCTTTTGCCAAATTGTTTATGCATCATACATACAAAAAACGCCAACGCATTCACAGTCCCCCAGCCCCCTTCCCCCATCCCCCATCCCCCACTCAGATCCCCAATGTTTCGAATTAAATTAAATTTCACATATTTTGTGGGGCAGGACTTTAGTTTTTTTATAGATTCCAGAACGCAAATGGGATTCCACGAATAAGCATGCGAATGCGAGGGGTGAAGGCTTTTAAGAGGATTACGCAAAAGATTAACAGGATTCGCGGCTTATAAAACGGCATTCATCCGAAGAGGAGAACTCCTCCTGAAGGTTCCTTAATGCCATGGTTCCATCCTTTCCATCCTATAGATCGTTTTGGGGAGAGTTTCGAGAGGTGTTGTGTGAGGATTCCTGTCGGATGTGGGGGACAAAATGGTTGAAAAATCAAAGAGTTTCAAAAGGAAGGGAAATTCTGACTGGATTGGGATATTTCTGAGGGAGACAAGAGCTTGAATTTTGTAGAACTCGGGAAATAGTTTACGAAGAAAAAAGCGTTCCAAATGCCACACACTCTTCGTGGATTCTGTATCCCAAATGGAACGAAAGAATGGCTTTTATGACGGATTTAAACTGAATTTCAGAGGTGAAATAAGTTCGATAAACTATTCGGCTATATTTTGAGATGAAAAAGGAATCTAGACCTTGAAAGTAGAGCCTACAAACCGCACAAAGGTCGATTCGTAATGGGTTTCTTTTCTAGAAATGTATTTGCCTTGAGTTTTCTTCTTTTAGGCAAAGATTTGGATGTTTTTCCTGTGCCAGTAATTGATTTATGCTTCCTCCAGTGGCCCTCCCTGCCCCCTCCCTGCCCCCTCACTGCCCTTCCTGCCCGTCCTGCCACATGCTTATGCTTTCATTTGTGAGCCAACAAAATCCTTTCGTGCACAGATTTTGTGCCGCTTCTGGGTTCTCTCTCTCTCTCGTTTTTTGTGGCAGCGCAGGATCCCTGTATGCAAATTTATTGGCATTCACTCGATGCCACCCCCAAAAGAGGGGCCGCATTTGTGGCACTCCTGCATTTGCATTTCCATTTGCACTGATGTGAATATGAGAGGTGGATGGGGCACGAGGCACGAGGCACGAGGCACGGGGCCTTACGGAGGTTTTGCTCACGGGAAAACTTCAATCAGGAAAAGCCCTGCGCTGTGAACAGCCGCCCCTAGAGACAGACTTCCTTAAAGTTTTCCCACTTCCCGGTTCATGTGTCTGTGTGTGTGTGTGTGTAAGTGGGGGCTATCACCATGTGCCCCCGATAGGGGCAAGCACTTAAGGCAATTATCATGGCCATATTTGGCCCTCGCTCTGGCCCTGTCTCTGGCTCTGGCTCTGGCCCTGTCTCTGTCTCTCTGCACTGCCAAAAATGAACTGAAAGTTAATTTCATTTATCTTATCCCCCGGTTCCCCCCCTCCCCCCCATCACTGGTTTCCCCTCCCTTTGGCCCTTGGGGTCATGGAGCAAAATAATGCATATTGTGCTGCTGCCACGCCAGAGGGGCAGGCAGAAGGGAGCAGGGAACAGCTGCTCTTGATAAAACTTGTGAAATGTAGGAGGAAGCCACTGCCACCGTGCCACATGTGTGAGTGGAGCTGGGAGCTGGGAGCATGCAGCCTGGAGTGGCGTGTGTGGAGAGTGCCTCAATTTGCGTCTGGCGTCTTGGGCAGCACTTCTGCTGCCTGCTGCCTGCTGCCTGGGAGCTGCCTTCACTATCTGCTGCATGCCACTGCCAGAAAAGGGTTCTCCCCACCCCCAAGAAGGGTACCACAAGGGTATTCTGATTCTCCCCAGGAGCTTGTCCAACACCGGAAGTAGTCCTTGTATTCGGAGGGTAATGATCCAATCGGTGCCAATTCCAGGGACATCTCCAGCGACAGGAATAAACCCCCTCGAAGTGCCACAAAATGGGGAATACCAGCTAAAAATTCCATTAATTTATGATGCAGATATCAGAGAGAGATCTTTTACCCTGTAATTCCCACTTGGTATTCCAGGGTATCTCTGACTTCGTTCACCCCCCACCCAACAAAGAAAAAACCCTCAATATTCCATACAATTTTCTGTTCTTTTTTTTCTTCCCTGTTGAGGTTTTTCGGCGGGAATGAAATTTGCGTTGTATGTAAAAATGTTATCGCGTTTGCTGCGACGCTTGTCGGAAAATATTCGACATATCCCCACCCCCCTTTGCCACCCCGCTCTGCCGCACTCTGCCTAGAGACGGAGGAGAGGAGGAGGCAGGCAGCCACTCAAT
Source organism: Drosophila persimilis (assembly GCF_003286085.1). Taxonomy (NCBI): domain Eukaryota; kingdom Metazoa; phylum Arthropoda; class Insecta; order Diptera; family Drosophilidae; genus Drosophila; species Drosophila persimilis. Next base: position 254,971 of record NW_020825364.1, read on the forward strand.
GGCCCCGTAATTGGGGCAACGTTCCACTGTGGCAACTGTAATTGTTTTGCTGTTGAATATTCCCGCTCAACCCTCTTGGCCTCCTTAATGGGTGGGGAACGTGGTTGGGGGGGGGGGGGGTGTAACAATAATTTTCCACTCTTTTGTTGAACATGGTCGAAAAACATTTGGTGCCTTGCATGTTGATTTTTCCGGCGAGGGGGGGGGGGGAGGGGTGGTGAAATATCAACACAATGCTTGACCCTTCCCCACCCCTCCCCTCCATCACTCAGCGGGCACACACTTTGCACTGATTGTTGTTTGGTCAGTGGATCGCTCTCCCTCTCTCTCTCCCTCACTCTCTCTCTCTCTCTCTTGCCGTGTGTATCTGTATCTCTCGAATGCCGAATAGAGATACCATCTATCCATCCATCCAGGCACCTGTTTTAATAACTCAATTTTTATGGGCTCCAATTGGGACTCCTTTCTATCCTTTTGGCCGATGCCCGATGCCCGATGTTCGATGATTAATGCGAATTTCCATTTTCCCAACGAGGAGTGGCGAGGGGGGCGGGGGAGGGAATCCGCGAGAGCGCCCATTCGTTGCCCCCCGAAAGAAATTCATTTCATAATTCATCTGTAAAATCTGGGATTCTCTGGGACGGCGACTAAGACTCTGAGACACTCAGACTCTGAGATGTGGCATAAAAATGTCCATAAAAACGTTTTATTACCATTTGCACAATCCATATCCTCATTCCCATAGACATTGGCCATTGCCATTGCCATTGCCATTCCCCGTCTGAGGTGCTCTCTCTCTCTCTCCCTGTCTCTGTCTCTGTCTCTGATTTGCTTATTAACGTGGCTCGAGTGTGTCATAAATCTCAGACAGAAATGTGTGCCTCTTGTTTCAATTTCCTTGCAAGATAAAAGAGATTTTCATGCCCCCAAAAAAAGGGAACACAAGAGGAGTGCGTATACGCAATCATCCAGGGGATGCCAACGGAATGGTGATGGCCATGCAACAGATACATGCAACAGATGCAGACACACACACACACTCGCAAATCTCCGGGCAGATACGTCTCCCAGAGGTGCAGTTCTGCTCATCTCGAATGCAGAAAGGCAGAAACGAATGCATATCCATGGGCCATAATTCATTCAAACGATCGATCGATGACAATCGTTTGAGGGGACAGCGCAAAAGCCAGAGGAGCCAGAGGATTCGCCCCAGGAATGGGAATCCCAGAATCGAGAACGGAGAATCTCCAAAGCCAAAAGATCAATCGATGGGGCGATGGGGGAGAGCGGAGCGGCACAAATGTGCGATTGGGGATCAATCCACACACAGAACAGCAGAGCAGCAGAGGATCTCTCTCTCTCTCTCTCCCCCTCTTTCCGTCTCTCTCTCGCTCTGCCGTTTGTGGGGCCATAAATTTGTGGCTGAATTTTTGTGTAATTTCTATTTTACAACCAGAGGCGGCGCAGAGTCGCATGCGAGTGATTCATGCGAGTATTCATTCATACGAGTATTCGTGAATAAAGTGGCATTCCATCTGCCTGCCATTCGTATCCATCAGATACGGCAATCCGTTCGATGCCCATCAAATGCTGCTTTTGCTGCGGCAGAAATCTAGAAAATATTTACAACGTACAACGCGTCGTATGAGCGATGTTTATTTAATGGACGGCAGGCGGGCGGGCAGGCGGGCAGGCGGGGCAGCCTTCTGCTGCATTTGCATTTTTCGGTGGCAGAGAGGGGCCGCCGCGGCCGTTAGATTTTACATTTTCCCCATTTTCCAGCCATATGTTGATGCATATATAATGCATATTCCCCCCCTGCCATCCCCCCTGCCCCCCTGCCAGCCCCCCACTGCTGTTGCCATTTGAGTGATTCGCTGTGGGCGTGGCCTTGCCTCTCGGACTCTCGAAATTTATGCATTTTTCAATGCCATTACTCAGCTGTTGTTCCCGCGGCAGTTTCTGCTGCCTCGACCCACGAATACACAGATCTAGCGGGTCTATCCCGTAGATCGATCGATCTATCCGATCGATTCTCCCTCTTAAATGCTACCAAATTTATTTCGAAAATTATGTCTATGGTCTCGGGGACCGCCATGTTTGACCGCCTTTTTATTGGCTTTTATGAGCACAAATTATTTATTATTTGCCGCTTAATTTGCTTCCGAACTACGGACTCTGCGAACCGCTTCGAGCGCTTTTCCATGCCACAGTCGGTGGCGGCGGCGGCTGCACGGAGGCCACTTGGCTCTCGATTGTTCGGTTTTCGGTTCTCGATTTTCGCTTTCGTTTGCATGCAACAGGCACTGCCATTGGGGCGCCTCTACCTCTCTACTACCAGGTGGTAATTGCCCCCAAATCGTGTCTAATTACAGCTGCTGCTGCTGCTGCAAGGGGCCACATACTGAACGAATACGAATACAATTAGGAGTGCGAGTGCGAGTACAGTGCCTGCAAATATGTGGGTGTTTCTCATTCTTTGAACCCATAAAATGCCTCACAGGAAAGGGGTCTAGATCGCCTTTTTCTTATCCATAAGTCGGGAAAGGGAACGATATTCAGGGAGCATTCGTTGCCTTGGAAAGTGCCTGAAGAAGCCCTCTGCCTTCTGTGGAAAACTCAATATTTTCAGTGGAGGCCAAAGGCCAAAGGGTTGGGGGGGATTCCCCAAAATACTACCACACCGTCCGCCAGGAGTATCCCATCTGCCATTCATGGGATTTCCATTTCTTTCCTCTTCGTTTTCTCCGGACAAAAATTAAATTTCCGATTTCCCCAAAGACTGTGGCGCCTCGGGGGCACAGGCGGGCGGTGGGGCATTCAAATAACTATTGCACTGAATGTGTAGACCATTGGTAGGCACTGTACTCTACTCTCTGTCTGTCTGTCTGGCTGTCTGTCGTTTCTGCCTCGTTTTGCAGCAGTTCTTCGACAACAAACAAGATTTCTTGGCCGTTTTGTTCCGTTTTGCCACAGATCGAAAGCAAAAATTCAATAAAATTGCAACGTTTTTTGTTGTTTTCGTTGTTTTTGTTGTTTTTGTGTTTTTGAGGCGCTTCCGGGCTTTTTGTTGCTGCCTTTTGTTGCATGCCTCTCCGGCTGTATGAGTGCTGTGTGCCACCAACTGTGGCAGTTGGCATTTTTATTGTTGTTCCTGTTGTTGTTGTTGTTGTGGGATAGCCTTGTGATTTTTTCGGTTTCGTTTTCGCTTTTTTTCGAGAGATTTGCGCCGCTTTGTCGGCCATGATAAATACACAAACAATTTTCAGGTTTCGTCTGCGGAGATCTTTGGAGCCGCAGGACACAGAAATACCAGATACCCAGATACCCAGAGAGGCCAAGAGAGAGACAGAGAGAGAGAGAGAGAGAGACGGAGAGAGAGAGAGAGACGGAGAGAGCCTTGGCCATATTGCCGTTGAGTCAACACCGCGGTGGCAGCCGCCGCTTGCAACCAGTGGCTTCGTTCATTGGCACTCTGCCTGCATCCCCGTGGAAATATTTCATGTTAGAAGCAAACAGCTTTGACAGTAAACAGAAGGCAAAAGGGACCACACCTTGGCTTCTTTGGGGCTCGGCTCCCCCCGCCGCAGCCCTCCTCCCGGGGCCCCGGCGACAATTCATCAAACAGCAAGACAGAAAATGAGCAACGGGGGTCGCTCGTTGACACTGACATACAGGTTGCCGCGTCGCCAACGTCGCCAACGTCGTCCAACCATCTCTCATCCCATCTTCGGGTCCAACTGCTGCTCCTGGCCCCACCTGCCCCCCACCTGCCGCTCCTTCTCTCCTACTGAGTGATGACAGCGACAATGGCTGAAAACCGAAAGCCCCGAGACGGTGCGATCAAAACTTCCTGGAAATTAATTAAAGATCTAACTGCTGGATGGACACTTGGAGAAATTCGAGTAGAGTTTGCATTGCCAGCCTGGGATTTTTCAGGATTTTCGAACGAGATTTAATGACTCCTCCTGGAAGGAGCACAAATTTGACTTGTTTTCGTTGGAAAAAGGTGCTAGAAAACTTCAAGTGCCATTCGACTGGGGATTTGGATTAGTTTTCGGTTAGATTTGTGTTGATTTCCATTCGAAAAACCATCTTGCAACAGGAAATGGATGATTTCTTCAGATTTTCTCCCCCAAGGAACATCTTTTGAGTTGCATTTGAAGGAGAAGGGGTTCTATGCCTCTTGCAGCTCTTTTCTCTATGTGTGTTTCTCTCTGTGTGTCTCTGTGCCCCCCGCTCCTCGTGGCATCAGTGTCCATGGCGGCTCTAACGAAGAGGCCAGGGTCTTGTGGTCTGGTCTTGTGGTCTGGTCTGCTCAATAATTATCGACGCTTATCAAAGACACCGTTACAGATGCTCGCACATGGAAACAGAGGAGGAGGAGGCGGTAGACTGGGGGCACTAGGCACTAGGCAGTGGCCGTAGACTATGGCTGGGGCCAAAGTCAACAGCCAACAGCCAACAGGCCACCAAGTATGGTCACTGGACACTGGACACTCCACTGGACGGTGGTGGGACATGTGGCATGGACTCTGGAATGCAGTGACTGGGAGACGCTTGCTGGATGCTAGATGCTGCTCCTGGAAGAGGCTTCAGCTATGGCTTTGGCGGCTGCTGCTGCCGTTGCCGCTGTTGCATCTCTCCCCCCTCCCGAAGCCTTTGTTCATTTCGGTGCGGTGCAATTAATATTCAACGCCGTTGGCTGATCATAATTTACGTGCTGAGTTTACGATGCGACTCCGACTGCCGCCTGCTGCCTGCCGCCTGCCGCCTGCTGCCTGTTGCTGCCTCGTACTCCCGGTGGGGGCTGGGGGGCTGGGGCGCTGGGAGAGGAGGCGTTGCCACCGCCTGCCAAAAGGGGGGCGTTCACATCCATGCAAGAAGCAGGAGAAGGCTAGAGAAATAGCTCGACAAAAGGGCATACACGTGTGCCTCCTGCCTCCTGCCGCCCGCCGCCCGCCGCCTGCCGCCTGACGACAATCGTCGATGCCACATGCGCTCACGTTCACCCTTGCCACAATGCCCCGAGGGCCTCAAACATTTTGGCCCTGCTGTGGAATTAATTTCCCGACTATTTACCCATATATCAAATTTTGTTGAACTCCCCGACCCCTCGGGGGCGGTGGCAGGGGCGGGGGGCGAGGAGAGTCAATAAAAGTCATTCGATTGGTCATTCGATTCGACTGCAGTCGGATATTGAATGGAATTGAATGGACTTTTCGGTAATTGACAAACATTTTGGCAAGACAATAACTCCTCCAACACGGCTAATTGAGAGAGAGTGGGAGAGAGAGAGAGAGAGAGAGGGAGAGAGAGGGAGAATGGGAGCTCTATGGATTGCTTGGAGATGCAATTGGGTTCACGGGCTCAGGGGAAAGCCAGCGGGAGGGGATTTGTATCTCCATCTGCAAAATCCCTCCAGCTGCATCCCAGGGAAGCCATCGAGAAGGTTCCTCTATCCATCAGGGCCTCAGAAGCAGCCATCGATGAGGAAGAAACCTTCCAGAAGTTCTCCTCTCTCCATCTGCTTCTGCATCGCCATGGGTTTCGATGGATTGGGTTCTCCTCTCTCTCTCTCTGGGTCTCTCGGTCTCCCTGGCCCCATCTGCACCTCTCAGGGAAGCCCACCCATCGTCAAGATATCCGTCAGATGTTGTTGGCCCATTTATGAGGACACCGAAATAAGGTTAAGAGTGACACCCAAGAGACCTACATACGCGGCGAGAGTGGATGCGGAATATCTGAATCTCGAGACTGATTTGCATTTCGTCGGCCTAACGACTTGAGGCTGCCTGCCACAGATACAGATACAGATACAGAGGCAGAGACAGAGCTCCTCGGTCTGTTGCAGGGCATGGCTTATAGGACAGTCATTCAGTCAGTCTGTCTGTCTGTCTGGCAGTTGGATTTCACATGGATTTATGCAAGCCATTCGCACCGCCCTGCCATTTCATTTTTGGTTTTTGGTTTTGGTTTCTGCTTCGAGCCTCCTCCCGACTGCAGTCCGACTTCGACTGCTGTTGCGGCTATCAAAAAATGATCGTTTGGGGGGCCTCGGATCTGGGTCTTTGGGGAGCCAGAGAGGCAGACAGCCAGCCAGCCAGCCAGCCAGCCAGCCAGCCAGGAGAGTCATTAAAATATATGACACCCACAGATCCGCAGATCCGCAGATGTATCTCTGGCTCTCCCTCTCACCTGTTCTCTCTCGCTCTCTCTGTCTAATTAGACACACGTGCCTTCCCTTTCCCTTACCTTTCCCTTCCCCTTCCCCTTCCCTGGCTGGGCTGTGTCCCTTCCCTGGCTGAGGTTTCGTCGGGGCTGCTGCTGCTGCTTTCTTCGTGTGGGGTCCAATTAATTTTTTGAGGATAGAGCAATCAACAAGTTTTCTTCGGTTTCGGCGCTCAAAAGTGGTTCCTCCACGATTCCGCGGGTCCGTTCCGTGGCGTCGCTGCCTTTATGGCTGTTGTTCAACATGTTGCAGGTCAATTTGTTGTCCTCTCCACAACAGACAAAGGCAGAGAGACAAAGAGAGACAGAGAGAGAGAAACAAGATGTTTAGAGTATTTCGACTAGAAAATGCCCCCTAAAATGGGTAAAATGATGGGAATGAATGTTGCAGGAGATTTCTGTTTGGTTTTCTGGTTCTTAAGAACGTTCTACATAATCTTATGAAATATATTGGTATTTGGGGTCTTTGAGGCAGTGGATGGATCTGCGATGATCATTGGTACCCCACAGGTACCCTGTAAACCAAAGACACGACACCCTGTGTGACGTCAGGGTTCGTCATTCGATGCGTGTGGTCTTCCGATTAGAAGAGTGCCCTCTCCCTCTCTCTCTCTCTCTGCCTTTCGTTGCTCAATTAGTAGTGGAGCTCCCCCGCTCTCCCTCTCTCTCATTGTTGCTTGTGTAATCATAATCATTAATTAGTTAGTCGCCCGCCCCGTGCCCCTTCGCATTGACACTTTTTCCCCGTTTTTCGTACAGGCAATTTTCCTTTTTTGGGGCTGCTGCTGCTGTTTTCCTTATTTGCAGTTTTCACAATTGCATTTCACACACACACACAGTTCGTTGGAGTTTTCTTTAATTAATTCTGATGCCACATGCCACAAACACACACACACACACCAGCACCCGCGCCGTGTGCCACTTGGCCTCCTGCCACGCTTTTGTTAGCCCAAATTTCGAGTTGAGCTAATTAGGAAAGTGTGCCTAGAGTGTCGCGCCACAGTTTGTGGCATGCCACGTAGTGCTGCTGCAAATGCAAATTGGCCAAGACAGAGCGCAAGGATTTTGGCCAACATTTCGGAGCAGGGCCTGGGCCACGGCTGGGCTTGATAATGATGTTAACCGCATGTCAATGGCTTAACTAATGGTTAAAATTAGCTGCGAATGCAATGCTGCCATAAAATGAACTCTATTTTTTTTGCAGCTCGGCTTACAAGGGCTCTCCACATCCCTCCAGTCCTCCAGTCCTCCATCCCTCCAGTCCTCCATCTGATGCACAGATCCGACTGTCAACTCGCGTTTCGTATCTCGTGAAATGGAAACAACGCGCCGCCGGATGCGCGAGTGTGTTAGATTTTTCAATGCAAGTGCAATGAGAACGTAAATGTTGCACGCACACACACACACACACACACACACACACAGACAGACAGACACTGTTTTCCACACTCCATGGAGCTCCACGGCGCAGATTGGGGCAGGTCCATAGAACAGGAAGAATGGTCTGGCCATAACATATATCTATGTAAATGCCGACAACAACGAGAGAGCCAGAGAGAGGGGTGCACCTATGGAATGTATTTGGGGGCCCAGCAGAACGAACCAGCGAGCGAAATAGTTTTGCAAATTTTATGCACGAGGAGGCGGTGGCGGAGGCGGAGGCGGCGGTGGCAGAGGGGAGCTGCTGGAGCACCACGAGGAGCGGCACTGGAAGCGACAACACCCGCTCGCTTTTGTTGGGGACACACATGTTGTTGTTGTTGTTTCCAGCCGAAAGCCGAAAGAAAAATCAAATGAAATAAAACACTTTTACTCCCGCGCAACTCCCCAAAGAGCCGCGATGCAACCTGCGAATACAGTGGAAGCTCTCAAGGAGACTATTGCGACTAAAGGGTATCCTTTACCGAGAGTAGAGTAGAGAAGAAGGAGTACCCTTAGGAGTACGGAGTGTAGCATGCAACAGCTATAGAAAGAAGCTTCATTGTATTCTTCTGTATCTGTATAAAGGGCAAGCCCCTGCACACTCGCCACGGAGAGAGGATATCTACTGAATGGTTTCCTACAAGTTCTCTGAGTTGATCGATGGCCCAGCATACCCCCACATGATTCCCCACACATTCTAGGGTACAAACAGTAGAAAATAATCAAGGCTTGCAGCATTTGCCGCCGACGCCGCGTTGGAATAAATTTTGCCATGTTGTTACAATTTCTTCTGTTCTGTTGGCAGCATAAATTTCGTAGATGGCACAAACGGATGCAGCAGAAGCAGCGGCAGCAGCAGCAGCGGCAGCAGGTTCCCATCGTGCCGGAGATCCTCCTGGCAGGCAGCCTGTACGCATCCTCCATCCCATCCCATCGCATCGCATCCCAAAATGGCATCCTCGAGAGAGAGGTGCAGAAACATGCAAATAATTAATAGCATTATAAGATGCACTCACGAAATCGCGCACAACATCGTCTCGAGCGGTGTAATAACTCAACGGCAGAGAGCCGAGCATTGGGCATTGGGCGATGGGCGATGGGCGATGGGATATTGGGGGATTGGGGGATCTGGGACTCGGATTCGGATTCGGATTCGAGTGCAGGTCCAGGGTTCCAGGGTTCCAGGCCAAAGATTGTGTCGCCTTTAAGGACAAGGACAATAAATGTTTTTGGGAAAAGCCAAAGAGTCACGCTCTGAACATGGCCTAGGAAAATTACATAATCCAAAGGCGAAGGTGCAACGCGCAAGGCGCAAGGCGATGGCGATGGCGATGGCTATGGCGATGGCGAAGGTGTTAATGCAAATCTCCAAATATGCTAATGAGTGCCTGTCCCTGTGCCTGTCCCTGTCCCTCTGCACCTCTAGCCGGGGCTGCAACATGAACTGTTGCCGTTGGCCAAACATAATTGCCACAGCACGTAGCACCACACTACAGGCTGATGCTGCCGCTGCCGCTGCCGCTGTTGCTGCCACTTTTGGGGTCAGCAACCGCCAGACACAAATTGAAGACAATCAATGCAAGGCAATGCAGTGGCAGTGGCAGTGGCAGCGGCAGTGGCAGTGGCAGTGGCAGCGGCTGTGGGCCCCTCTTGACATTGATTTATGAACTCATGGAAAATTAGGTAAGACCATTTTTGGTCAATGTCTTTCTTGCACTGAATTTTTCAATAAAAACAACAAAAGTAAAAGCCCAAAAACCAAAAAGCCACAAAAAGCACTTCAAAAAATGTGACGTGACAAAAGTGAAGGGGGGAGAAAGGAGAGTGAGATATTGGGCTTTCCAAAAAGTTGAAAAAGCCTCGAAATACTGAATTATAGAAAGTGAAATATAGAGTTCTAGAAGAACGTCCCATTTTACGATCAAAGATGGTAATAGAACACATGTTCGTGGAGTGAATTCTGGTACTATCTATGGTCTGGTCTATGATGTTTAGTATTTACTAGGCTGGTATTTTTTATATGGGAATTATGGTGGTATTTAGAAAACCCCAAGAGAAATGTATCCTATCTAGACATGAAATTCACTTTTTAAAGCCCTTTTGGATCCAGTTCCCAGTTCCCTTGTTCTATTATCTTACGATGTATATTACTAGTATTTTTGTAGTATTTTTCTATGATTTATTGTTATTCATTTGGTATTATTTCAAAAATGTTTCGGGTATTATTTACACATTTTTGCTAGTTTTATTTCTGGTATATTTTTCTACTTTTTTTCTAGTCATTTGATTTTTTTGGTGATATTTATAAAACTTTTTTGGTATTATTTATAATATTTTTTTGGTATAATTTCAAAAATGTTTCAGGTATTATTTAAAGATTTTTTCTAATTTTATTTCTGGTATATTTTTTTTTAGAGATTTTGTTCTAGTCATTTGATTTTTCTGGTATTATTTCTAGAACTTTTTTGCTCATATTTCAAACAATTTTCGGGTATTATTTAAAGATTTTTTGTTTTTTTTCCTGGATATATTTTTTTAGATTTTTTGTTCTAGTCATTTGATTTTTCTGGTATTATTTTTAGTACTTTTTTTTGGTATTATTTATAGTATTTTTCTGGTATTATTTCAAAAACTTTTCTGGTGTTATTTGTAGTATATTTTTCTGGAGTTTCGTCCAAAACTTTGTCGATTTGAAGAGGGATTTCTCGAACAGCTCGTCCTTGCCGCTCGCTGGGCACCTGCGAGGGAGTGCGGCACGAGTATGCATTCAATTCGAAGTAGAAACGCGTTATTTATGTGTTCTATAATCGCTGATTGCACTGCGTGTGCTGTGTGCTGTGTACTGCAGAGTGCGGATAGCTCCCTGGATGGCAATCTGTAGGATGTGGGCGATTTAATAACCGCGATTCATTGCGGTTCAATAACCGCATGCGCATCTGCACTTGTCGTCCCATCCAGCCGCACGGCACTGTTCCATACATAGCGATCCAATGAGAGGAAAAATAAATGAAACCAGCATAAGAGGTAAAGTCCGATTCATTACCAAAAACGAGTTAAAAAATTGTGGTGAAAAAATTGCATAATTTGTGTGACATTGACTGCGGCCCCGACTGGCCCCCGACGGGCCCCCGACCGGCCCCCGACCGGCCCCCGACGGGCCCCCGACCGACCTCCGACTGTCCTGTCCGCCCAATAAAATGTCATTTTGCGAGCGGAATAAAGTGGAATAAATGTGGAATCCAGAAATGCATCCAGCGTCCTGCGGTGGGACATCCCTGACATCAATAAATATATATTCATTTTTGTATAAAAATGCACGAATTTTAATTAATTGATAAATTCGGTAAAGAGAACGAAATGCAGCAGCGAGCACAACAGTGACTGCTAAAAGGGTTCCGCCATGTGGGACAGAGCCGAAGTGCGGCTGTCAATTACGAGGATGTCGACGACTCCTTGGACTCCATTGGACTCCATTGGACTCCAGTGGCAGCCTCCGTCTTCCGTCTTCCGTCCTCCTCAGTCCTCCTCCATTCTCCACTCATTGTATTCCCATAGCTGTGCAACTGCTCTTTTTTTTGTGGCAGCTACGGTTCGGACGTTGCTGGGGCGTTAATATTCATGAATCGAAATAATTTGACAGTTTGGGGCAACATGCGAGTATGCTGCGGCTGCTGCTGCTGCTGCTGCTGCTTGTACTCGAGAGGAGAGTCCAGGGTCCGGCGGTGTCCAGGCAGGCTCTCCTCTGATCGATATTTATGTCTGCCGCATTTCATTCTGCGAGTGTTTTTTGTTGCCACAGATTGCTGCCTCCTGCCTCTTGCCTCCTGCCTCCTGCCTCTTGCCTCCTGCCTCTTGCTGTCAATGCACTGCGTGAGGCGTTGGTGAAAAGTACTCGAAATAATTGACAGCTGTGGCTGCCTTTTTTGTTACCGGTTACCGGCGCTTTGCTGCCACTGCCACTGCCACTGCCACTGCCGCTGCTGCTCGTTTTTCGCTTTTAATTGTAGAATTTTTACAACTCCCGTGGATCATCAGACGTCTGTCGGGAGAGTCGGTAATGTCGGTAGAGTCGGTAGAGTCTGTAGAGCCGGTAGACTCGAAAAGTCAGACTGTCAGACATTGTAGGCACGCGTGTGCTCATCCATTCGATGGCTCTCGGGGTCTCTGGTCAGTCATTAAGTCATCGCCGGAGATGGAGCCAGCATCTGAAGCTGAAGCTGAAGCCGAAGCTGTAGCTGTAGCTGAGGCCTGGGATAATCCCGAGATGAGGCTTCGCATTGCGACTCTTTTATGGGACGCCGTAAACTCTCCACAGGTTGACATTTATTGCCCTCGATGCGCGGCGCCTTCTTCCCCAGTGGATGTGGAATTTTGATTCGCAGTCTAATCAAATCATAAAAAATCTATCTATCTCTTATCTAAGGCCATCTTCGGCGGATCCGCGGGTCTCCTGTGGCAAAAGCGCACTCATTAAAGGAGTAAAGACAACCCTCTCTGTTCGGAATGTAATTGCATCACCAAGACCGGGGAATGTCGAGAGCGTTACTCTTTTACGATTATTAAGAGAGCGAAAGATCTGCAAATGCACTTAGATGAAACGATTTTCGCAGGCAGATAAAAGCCAAGCCGATGAGAGCATCTTTGGAGGGGGCACCAGAAGGAGGAGTATCTCCGGGAGAGTATCTAAAGGAGCATTAGAAGGAGGAGTATCTGATTCGAGGAAGGGGTATCTGTGGGAGAGGCATCTGCAGGAGGAGTATCTTTGGGAGTAGGAGGAGTATCTGCAGAGGGAATATCGGACGAGGGAGTATTTGCAGAGATGGAGTATCTGTAGAATAGTATCTTACAGAGTATTTGAAGGAGGAGTATCTATGGGATAAACATCTGCAGGAGGAGTATCTTTGCGAGTTGGAGGAGTATCTGCAGAGGGATTATCGAACGAAGGAGTCTCCGAAAAAAAGGAATATCTGTAGAAGAGTATCTTGAGGATTATTTGAAGGAAGAGTATTTGAAAAAGAGTATCTAAAGAGTATTTGAAGAAGGAGTGTCTGTGGGAGAAGCATCTGCAGGAGAAGTATCTCAAAGCATATACTTTAGTATTTTTTCTGGTATCTTTCTGGTACTATTTACAGTATTTATCTGGTATTTTTCTGGTATTCTTTTCAGTATGTATTTGTGGTCACATATATTGTATTTATCTAGTATTTTTTCAGTATTTTTACAGTATTTTCTAGTATTTTTCTAGTATATTTATTGTAAGTGGTCCAGAGAGATCTGCCAACGCACTTGGATGAAATAGAGAGAAAAACCGAATAGACGGGTATCTATAGGAGAAGTATTTTGTAAGAGGACTTTTCATTTGTAGAAGGAGTACATATATGTATGTATATCCCCATATTATGGAGGATAATTAGATTGAAAATAATTTCGTTTACGTGTCAGATAATTGAATGAAATTGAAAGAGTTTCTGTTTCTGTTTCGTTTCCGTTTCCGTTTCGCTCCCCAAAACAATCCCATGACTCCACAGACACATCCATTATGGCATTATATTGCATTATTTTTGCATGGTTAACCCAGGTAATTGAAACTCGCCAATTAATTGAAAGTTTAGTCAAGAGTTTTGACAGACAGTTCCGTAAGTTTTGATCGGGGGACGGCCAGCTGTTGCTGCCTTCTCCTTTTGCTGCCTTGCTGCTTCTTTTGGTGGCTAATTGTTTTAATGAATTTGTTTGCGGTTTGCAGCAATTTGCATGCAACTTGTTCATTACAAAAGGCGCCCCAACAACAGCTGAACGCACACCGTGCCACGCCACACGTGTGTGTACTTGCAACAAGAAGGGGAGACGTCGAGCAATCAAGCAACACCACTGTTTGTCACTGAGATGGGAAGCCGGCAGCCGGGTAACCTGTCATGTTTTGAGGCTTTTCCTCCCGGACATGACATTACCGAACGAGCTGCCAAAACGAGCTGCACACGCAAATTGCTAATTGAAAATAAATTGCACTTTAATTTGATGAGCAGTCGGTCTGTCGGTCTGCCCGGCCCTCGGTCGGGATAGGATGGATGATAAATGGATGCAAACGCCACAGAATTTGTGCGCTGACCACAGAAATTGGTCCCCTCCTCGTCCTTCGATCGAGAGCGAATTAAAGATTCGTCATGCCACTTTCACTGTGCCATGACGACACTCCTGTGACTGTGGCATGGGGTGGGGCAAGAGCAACACCAACAGCAACGGCAACACCGAGAGCCTCATATTCATATTCACATACGCCTACGCCCACGCCTCCTGTGCGGCACTCATAAATTGCAACCTATTTAAAGTGGGGGCAACACACAGTGGCAGTGTGGCAACACAGACCCCTCCCTCCCACCCTCCCTCTCTCGCTCTCTTTCTATCTGTGTTGCAATAATTTGTATGCCCTTTGGAGAGGAATCCACATCTTTTGAATGAAGCCACATTCGATTCCACCCGATATAAACCCTATATCCATAGTAATCTCACGAGAAAATAATCCGAAATTAAGTATTTCTAAAAAAATACCAAATTGTTGCTTAGAAACCAAAGTTTTCATAGGCTTTGTATCTGAAAAACATCAAAATTGGGCCATCATTTAGCGGAAAGCAGGCTTCCAGGCTCGTCTTTGGGGAAACAAACGATTCGAGACATGGCAGAATAGACTTTGGCGGACATTTGATGCAAATCGGTGAATATATATGGGATATATAGTGGACTGCCACTGCAATCCTCGAGGGTAAGAATCTTGTTTCTTCAAAAGTTTCCTAGAAATGTGTGTTTCCCTCCTTGGGAGGGTATCTATGGCTTCGGCTGTATGGATAGCCCCTGCTTTCTTGTTGGCTCTAATTGCGCCACTATTCTGCAGAGCAGAGGGGGAGAAGCGGAGAGGGGGTGAGGGGGGATCGAGACCATGGGTCCATGGGGGCCTGCGACTGAGACTACGTCTACGAGTGGTCGGTCTGGCTGGCAGTCAATTTAGCTATTTTTTGCGTTTATTTTTCGTTTAATGAAATTACAATAAACGCCCCGTCCGTCCGGCAGTCCGCCAGTCCGTCCGTCCACCAGTCCGTCCGTCGTATGTAAAAGAGGGAGCACCGCATGGAGCAGTCTCCCCACATCTGCATGCACCACATTTAGTTGAACGATCAGAGCAGCGGCCGAGGAGGCACCGCCACAAAAGGCGCCCATTAGTGCGTTGGCGTCATTTCGTTTCGTTGGTGACTTGGGCTTTGGTTTTGGTTTTGGTTTTGGCTTTGGTTTCGGCTGCTTTGGCTTTTCTGGAAGGTCTAGAAGGAGGCTGGGGGAATGGCAGGTAATCCCCATTATTAGCGCAATTAGTGCACAACTGCTGCGGCTCTGCGGCTCTGCGGCTGGGCCACAGAATGGAGGAGGCATGCAGCATAGAGGCATAGAGGCATAGAGGGTGCATTGCTGCCTGCCTGCCTGCCTGCAACCTGAGTTATGTGTATCCCACACTCATTTAGCGCAAATGCCAATGTGTTTAGCACTGATTGGAGGAGTCTATTGAATGTCTGAAAGGAACTGAAGCAACTGAAGGAACTGCCTGCCGGCTGCTAAAAGGAGGTAAATAAATTGATGATTGAAAGAAAAAGGTGCCTCTTGCGTGGGTCTAGACGGTAGTAGACGGTGTTCGCCTCCCCCCCACCACTCATTACCGCTTGATTAATTGCAGAGAAGGCCTCTCTTTCTCATTAGAAAGCACTCCCGATTACCCTGTGGAGTGCGGAGTGTGGAGCGGTGTGGAGTGGAAGTGCATTTATGAGTGCAAATTAGAGTAAATGTACGCTTAAATATAATAATCAATATTATATTCCATTAGGTTAATCGCAAGAGAAGTGATTTGACCGCCAGTTGAGGCGTTTAAGGCTGCCTTTCCATGCATGAAACAAACGAGCCATAATCGTTTATAATTCGCTCCGATAAGCCGCAGCGCTGCTCCACCGCTGCACCACCGATGGATGGATGGATGGATGGATGCCACACCACAAAAACAAACACCTGCTGAAAGGAGAATACTTTTGCGATTAACATTCCTCGCATCGCAGCGAAAGAGTCTCTCCTCGGGGATGGATGTGGATCCACATCCACATCCACATCCACCTCTGATGTCTGGAGGGACGGATTCGTTATAATCGCTGCTGTGCTGCACTTGAATACCAAAAGGCTAAGCCCCGTTGCTGCTGTTGCCGCTGTTGCTGTTGCAACCCACCATCTGGATGGCTGGCTGGCTGGATGGCTGGCTGGCTTGCCACCTCAATTACAAGCTGCTCCTGACAGGCAGCGCTACGTGACACAACCCACAAGCAGCATGCCGCATCACCCCTCTCTCTCTGCCAAAGGAGTGGCAGAGGGAGAGCAGTGGAAACACCTGTTGCGGTGGCTACCGGCAGACCGACCGACCCACGCCGTTAATCGCCTGCCGCACCGCATAACTTGTTGGCGCTCGACACACACAACGCGACACGGCGCGACAACGGGATTTTCAAACACTGATAAAAAGCGACGTGGTTCAGTGGTTAGACACCGGGTGGGTGGTGGTGGGTGGTGGGTGGGTTGCCGCTTGCCGCTTGCCGGTTGGAAATCAAGAAAAACCATATTTAATAAAATGACAGTTGCTGTCAGACGCCGTCAAAAGAAATACCATTTTGTGCAGCACCAGGAGGGACGGGGACAGTGGCAGGGACGGGGATAGGGACGGGGAAGGGGAAGGGGATAGGGAAGGGGACATGGCTGCCCCAAGGCACGAGCGGCGGACACCCCCCACAATCGAATCAGAAACCACAGACGGAGGCACAGCCACAGTTTGAGGCATAGATATAGCCATACCCCCGACCCCTATCCCCTCCCCCTCCCCCCCGGACAGCCGCTTGAGTCGCTCATAAACCACAAGTCGTTCCGTTCCGTTCCGTCCCGTCTGTGGCTGTGGCTTTGGAGAAATCCAAAACAATGCGAATGACAATCAACGAATGATTATTGAACGAACGAATGAACGAATGGACGAATGAATGCTGAATGCTGAATGTTGTATTCATACTCGTATCTGTTGTTGCATTTTGTCATTCTGTCTTGTCGCCTGTAGCCTGCTGCCTGCTGCCTCTTGGCCATGTCTCTCTCTTGTGCATTGGCCCGTACTCCTGCCCGTACTCCTGCCCGTACTCCCGCCCGTACTCCCGCCCGTACTCCCGCCCGTACTCCCGCCCGTACTCCTGCCCGTACTCCTCCCCGTACCCGCACTCGTAGCCGTACTCGTATTATGGCCAATTAATATTGGCGTGGGCGTGCGCCCATGTTATTTGTGTCTGTCTTTTTTTTGCCTTTTCTTTTCTTTTCAATCGCGACTTTTGATGAAGGAAATGTTATGCAAGACAGGCGACAGCAATCCCCCCCCCCCACTTAGGCAGAAGGAGGCACTTAAGAAGAAGGTGTTCTACCCATAAACAGTGGAATGAATGGATGTGGCAGCCACAGAGGCAGCCACAGAAAGAGGACTCGTGCTTGTGTGGAGGAGATTGATTGGCGGGATAAAGCTCATTTGATGAATTTGATGACTGCGATATGCTAATTGAAAGCAGGACGGGTAGGGGGACGGGTAGGGGACGAGAAGGGGACTGCAAGGGGGGTAGGGGAGATGGTTCGAGAGTTATGGAATGGATATTTACGATTACAGACATATTATTGATGGGATATCCGAGTACCAGAGGATAAACGATATCCATTCACATTTCGATCTCTCTTTGTCGTGAGACGATCTTGCCGCTTTCTGGGTTCGGGGTTCGGGGGGGTTCTTAGAGGTGGAAACGGGAACCCTAGACTCTTCTTTACGGGTTACAGAGATATAGGTGGATGGATAGATGCTTTAAGGGTTCTTTAACTACCGCTATAATGGATTGTAGTTACTTGGGGAAAGATTCCCACTTGAGGGCTCATTTGTCTCTAAAAAATAATAATTACTATTGATATGCACTCCAAGAAACGCAATGCCACTCCCTTTATTGCTCGAAACTTTCTCGAAGAAGCCTAAAAATATGCAGGAATCTCTCCCCCAAAGAAAAACGACCTACCGACCTATTTAAGCAGCGCATTAAGGATCATTTATAAGAAAAACATTGCTCGAAGTCTTATCGAATAGCTCTAGATGGCTCTAGATCGGAGACATTTGTAAGAACTCCCAAAAGCCGTGAATATCTGGAGAATAAACTATGGGAACTCCTTGGGAAATGCTAACTTTAAACGCTATAACTAACCGCCGGATAAATGACAGTGAAACGGCGCGTTGAAGAGCTGCAATTTGCCGCATCGATTGGGGCTTTTAATGGGGTATTTCCATCTGTTGTTGAAAGATCATTCGAGACGCCTTTGGAGGCACAGCAATGCTGCCGCGAATGTAGGTTAGATCCACAGATACGAGTCGATTCTGTGCTTTTGTGGCAGCAACTAAAAATTATCATAACCGAAAATTATGGGAAAAATGCAGCAGAGAAAAAGATGGAAATAGTACGTGATAGATGGAGGGGGGGAGGAGGCAGTGGAGGAGGAGGAGGCCGCGTGGAAATGTCTAAAATTTTGCAACAAGCTGGAACCAATTGCTGTGTGGCAGCCACAGCAGCAGCACACACACAATGCAACACACAATGCAACAACAAAAGCAATAACAATGGCAATGTCAAAGCCAAAGCCAAAGCCGAGGCCAAAGCCGGGCCGCAGCGGAGTTGCAGCTATGAAAATTGCGTTAGAAATCTGCAATTTATATCGCAGAAGTGCCCCAGCCCCAGTCCCAGTCCCAGCCCCAGCCCCAAACACACACACACACACCCCCCCTCCAGAGGGGCAAGAGGCAGGCATCGATCCAGGCAGAGGATGCCTTTCGAATGCTCTTTCTCCGGCGTACCCCAGTGCCGGCATACCCTAATTTTTGCGCTGTGCTGCTCGGAGTGTGTGCCCCTTGAAGGAGGCGGCTGCAGCATCCACATCGTTCGATAATCACAATTGTTTGTTGCAGCTTGCGACGCAGCAGAGGGAGCCTCAACGCGCATTCCTGTCGTCGCCAAGAGGGGTGATCGGGGGGGGGGGGCATCGGAGGTTCGTTCTGTTCGATGGAAAACACACAGGAAACATTGGAAAATTGAGCATGGAAATGGACGAAAGACGACGCCACACACACAAAAAAGACGAAGAGGGAGACGAGGGAGAAGAGGAGGACGACAGAAAAAACGACGTAAAAAAGAACGAATGAATAAGAAGAATGGCCAGCAAATGGGCAACGGAAAACCTCTTCATTCAGAGGTCTCATCCTCATCCGTTGCTGTCTCTCTGGCTGTCGCTGGCTGCTGCTGTCTCATTTCGTATGCGCAAGGCGTTGGTGGCATGCCACCACAAGGGGTGGGGTAGGCAGGCAGCCCGCCAGCCAGCCAGCCAGCAGCAGAAAGAGGAGCCTCTTTCTAGAGTCTAAGACTACTGCCAATTTGTTGGCAGATCCCCCGAAACTGGAGCAATTATTGCTGCCTTTCTGTGGGGCAATGCATCATGCATGCAGCAAGCAGGCGGGCAGCGGGGCAGGGTGGCAGGGTGGCGGGGCAGCATGGCATTCAAATCGATTTGGTACGCATCTTCCTGCAACATGTTGCGGAAACAACGAACCAAACGAACGACTTTTTTGTGTGTGTTTCTGTGGCAGGCAGTCCAGGGACTGGCCCCTGCCGCAGAGAGCGCGCAAAATTGATTTGTTGCCGGCTGAGTGTTAATTGCCACTCCACGACTCCCAGAGACTCCCAAGACTCGGCTCCAGGACGCCGCCTGCTCCTCCTCCTCCGCCAGCGAAAGAAGGAGGCGGACACACGACATGAACTAACTGTAACTCCTGCCGCCTCCTCCGAAGCCAAAAAAAAAGAAAACTGGGCCACTAGACTCGCTGTGGCATGGCATGGAGTGGAGGGGAGTGGAGTGGAGTGGAGAGTGGGGGCGTGTCCAGTGCACACATGCTAGAGGCAGGGGCAGGGGGCAGGGGCAGGGGGAAAGCTGAATCCTATGCCAATTTATGAGTGCACTCATACACCCATTCGCGTTCGTACGTGTTTGAATGCGTTGAAAACTCACAAAAATTTCTAATGATGATTTATGGGCCATTGGCCATTGGCCATTGGCTGGCTATCAAATTAACAAGATCATCGCTTCCGGCCAGCAATTGCTAGTGCCACAGAGCATGTTGCAAGCAGCAACAGCAACAGAACATCCAAACAGATTCGATTCGATTCAATTGACTTGCGCATTAATCTCGAGTGTTTTCCTTCTTCTGTTTCTTGTGGCTGGCGGATGGGCCATTTCTCAGTTTGGTTTTGGCCAAAAGCGCAGCGACACGAGCTTTGATTTCACGTCAAAACTCATGGGTGTACAAATGCATCATTTTGATGGTCATCATCAGTCTCTGACTATCGGAAAACAATCGACAATGGCAGCGGGGAGCGGCAGAGGGATCGGCAGGGGGAGCAACATCTAACGGAGCAGAGACGTACGTACGTTGGCGTTGGCCAACAATTACCCAGGAGGCAGGGAGTCGCCGCTGCCGCTGCTCCTCTTTCTTTCTGTTGACTGCTACAAATTTCAAGCGTCTCCATGAGAGGCAGCCAACGACAGCAATCTACAGTTGAGGATCTAACAGCAGGAGCAACAGCCAGCAGCCAGCAGCCAGCAGTTGGAGGAATCAGAGCCAGAGCTGGAGCCAGAGCCAGAGCTGGAGCCAGAGCTGGAGCAGAAGCAAGGAAGTGGGTGCCAACCTGTTTGTGCAGCACTTGACCATGCAACATGTTGCCGAATTGACAATTTCCAGGCAACCAGCGGCAGCAGCAGCAGCAGCAACTGTTGTTGTCAATTGTCAGTGTGTGTGCCCCCTGCCCCTGCCACTGCCACTGCCACTGCCCCTGCCGGAGCTGGAGCCAAAGCCAAAGCCAAAGCCTGGTTTATGCAAATTGCAATGAATTTCCATGGCCATGGCCATGGCTCTCCTGTTCTCTCCGTTTCGAGTTCAAGTTCCAAGTGGGCGTTTGATTTCAATCGCAAAACATTTTCACATATCCCCATGGATCCCCCTGCCCCCTGCCTGGGGGGGGGGGGGGGGGGGGAGCTTTGGTGTCGACACAAACGGATTCGCGTCCTGTTTTTTCTTTCTTCTTTTTCGTTCGTTTTTTATTAACGATTTGCCATTTCGATTTTATGTTTAGTTATATTTTAGGCCGCGGCGGTCCCCTCGTTATTTTTCATTGGATTATAGCTCATATTTGGCCTCTTGATCTGCCACCAATATTCCATTGGCACTCTCCGTCGCTCTCCGTGGCACTCTCCCCACTCTGCCCCCTCCGTTCGGCGATGATCATTAAGGAAAATCATTTTTCACTGCACGTCGCTTATTATTCGTCGATCGGCTGATCGGCTGATCGGCTGCTGATCTCTCCCTCCCTCTCCCTCCCTCTCCCTCCCTCTCCCTCCCTCTCCCTCCCTCTCCCTCCCTCTCCCTCCCTCTCTCTCCTCGAAGCCCGCTTTCAATTTGTCGATTGCCATGTGCTGATATATCCCCCCGCCCCCACGCCCCCAACCCCCATCCGTCCTATCCGTTGACAAGACACCATTTCGGGGGCCCCATTGCCACTGCATTCCATTGGGCATTCTTCTGGGGCGGTGGCCTGCCTGCTGCCTGCCTGCCCGCCTGCCTGCCTGCCTGTTTATCTATCGGATGCATCGCCCACGCCTTGTATCTCCGGTCTCTCGTCTCTGGTCTCTCCTTATCGCGTAATTCGATCTTAATGCTCATCGTGTTTATTGTTTATATGCCCCTCCTGCCCCTCCTGCCCCGCAAACCCGAAAATTAATCTTTTCGTGCCTCAAGTGGAGGGTTGGAGGGTTGGAGGGGGGGCCAGGCATAATATTCCATCGATTTATCGTTCGGTTTCCCGCTTGTTAGCTGTCAAGTGCGTGTGTCGATGGCATTAGACACATCACATCATCAGCCACGATGTCAGCCGCGATGTCAGCCACGATGTGACATTTCCAATTGGCCACAGATTTGGGTACGGGCAAAGGCAAGGGCAGTGCCACTCGTACGGGTCTGCGTGAGCGGACTACCTCCAGGAGACGGACAGCGGACAGTGGACAGTGGACAGCGGACAGGAGTGCCAGACGGACAGCCAGAAGTGTGTGGGGGATTTGGTAATGATAAAAAGTGTTCAAAAACACGAGTACACATTATTTGTGGTCAAATTTGTGTGGAATGAACAAAGCAGCGACTGAGCGAATGGGGAATACACTTCTTTAAGGATTCGCATAGGAAAAGGCCATCCCCTTCAAGCAGAGAAGTGGAGTAGGGGTGAGTGGGGGAGGAACCTAAGAGGCTTTCGCCATGAGAGGGATAGCCTCCTTCAGAGATTCCCATTCAAAAGAGACGTTTCCCTGGGCTTCGTAACAGTGGAACTGCGAGAGAGAGAGAGAGAGAGAGCCTTCGCATCTTTTTATCGTTCGACATCGAGCAAGGCGCGTGAGCTGGGGGTTGGTCTCTTTCAAGGCTTGCTAGCTAGTAGATCCTCCAAAGATTCCTCTCCCAACTTCGATAGTCCCACCATAAATACTCCAAGATCTCCTTCACTCCACAGGCTACTGCCCCTACTCTAGTCCCCCCCTTGAAACCCATCCAAAATCGCAGGGATACCCTTTCCTGCCGCAGGAGTCTGTCCGTAATCGTAGTCTGCCTCCCATCAGAGGTATACCCCGTCATATCCAAAGGGTAATCTCTATGGGGAATAATTATGCGCTGGATCTACAGTTTTCACTGCAGTCCCCCCCTGCCCACCGTGCCCCCCTCCTCTGGAAGATTCAAAGGCACTGCACGTCGCGCTCTGCGACTCCGTTTGGGATCGTTAAAAATCGAACACGCACTCGAACGAACAATCGATTCACATTGATCTATGTGCGTCCGCTGTGGCTGTGGCCGTCCGCCGTCCGCTGTGTGGCACATTGCATACGAGATATGATTTACGATTGAGCCATGAGGAATGTCACGATTTAATAGGCTTATCGGCACCACGTCTTGGAATCTTTCAAGCCCCAAAAGGCCCCCCACCCCAGCCCCCAGCCCCCGAACATGCCTCTGCCTCCGCCTCTGCCTCTGCGTGCGGTCTAATTATTTTATGACAATCTTTGAGTGGCGAGGCCCCCCCACTGGAGGGGGGCATGGATTTCCACGGGTTTCCACAGATTTGTTGCCTAATTAAAATTTCAGGCTTGTGGCTCTCTGCCACACATAAAAATAAACAAAAAACGAAACAACAATAAAATGCACCGCTTTTGAATGTAAATTGAATTTTGATTTATACGAAAAATAATAAATAAATGTATAAAAAGATTGAATGCGACTCCCCTCCCCTTCCCGCGTCCCGTCTCCTCCTCCTCCCACTCTTGGGGCTCTGCAGGGGGTGGGGGGAAGGGGGGCCCTCCACCTGACACCAACACTTGCATTTTTACGATATGCTGCTGCCCCCATCCTGTGGCAGGCTCTGGGGCATGCTCGTAGATCAAGTGGAGAGGCCAAAAGTTTATGGCACCCAAGCACCCATGCAGCATGCCACATGCCGTAGACAAAGAGAGGGTGGGATGGAGGGCGGGGGAAGGAATCGTTTAACTTTGATTTCGAATTTTCTGATTTATTTCCCTCAAGTTTTCATAGAGCAAAGAGAGTCATGGAAGCGCCGTAGGTCATAAATTTCCCCTCCTGGGCGGAGAGAGGGAGGGAGGGAGGGGCTATGGTTTGCCGCCTGCACCGCTTTCCCCCTCTCCCCCTCTGCCCCACTCTGTGGCCTTCGTTTTTGTCTCTTTTTTGATATGAACGGTAAAAACTCACCATAATTTTTAATTGCAGATATTTATGGCCTTACTGGGGCGTCGTAGCCCCCCAGCCCCTCCAGATGATGGAGAGCCCCAGCCACAGCCACAGCCCCCTCCTTCCCTGGACGATCGATGACGGCGTTAGCGGTTCTTTTGTGACCATCAGATGACCATTTTACAGCCGATTTATTTGCGTCCAACGACAGATAAATAGCCAGAGAGAGGGAGAGCCCCAGAGAGAGCGGGAGAGAGCCAGTGCAGTGGCGTCCCAGGGGCCCCCAGGCCCCCGAGGGCCTCAGTGGCTATTAAAATCAAATAAAATCAATGCCTTACAAAATTTCGACTCTTTAATGAATCGTCGGTTGTCATAAATCAGTAATCCCATACGATGCAGCCCACATATCACTGTATCTCCGCATCTGTATCTCTGTATCTGTATCTCTGTATCTCTGCATCTGACAATGCTCGTAAAGGCGCCTGGCTGTGGCATTTATGTGTTTAAAAATGTTGAAGCTTTTGCTTCGAATGCATCAAAAGCGCACGGGGGGAGGCAGGGGGGGAGGGGGGCTGGGATGTACAATTAAATGCCAGAAAAACAATCAGAAATTTGTATAATTGCTCGGCAGGACTGGCTGTCGTAATACGATCTCCAGGGACGGCTTTCGCCTAACATTTTTAGATAAAAACCAGCCAAAAAATACGAGTATTTGCCGTAAACAAGGCTGGGAGAATGGCAACAGGAATTTCCTTTCAGCCACAGCCCCCCACCGAAGCCCCCGAAGCCCCCACCACCCCTCCCTTTGGGTCTCATATTTCAATTTCGATTTTTGAAAACGATGTGCGATGTGCAACAAAGCAACAAAGCAACAACAAACAAGAAAAAAGCCAAAGCGGGCAAACAGATAAACAGGCAAATGCCACATCGAATGCACACACACACACACACACGATATACATATGTATATGTATCTACAGTATATGCATAAAGTCTGTGTATCTATGCGTTGGACATGGGATGCGACACGGAATTGGAGCTCAGCTCTCGGCGCAGGGAGGCGGGGAGCCGGGGAGCCGGGGAGCGGGGGAGCCGGGACTCGGGATCCTGGACTGCCGTTCGCATAAGTGCAACGCAACATTCGGGGCGCCCTGCCCTCGGCCCGTTGTCGCTCGATGTTGTCGCTGCTAAAAATGTCCAAAAATGAGGCACAAACATGCGCATGAATTTTGTAACTTGCCACAACAGCAGCAGCAGCAGCAGCAGCAGCAGCAGGACTAACAAGCCCCTCATTCCCAGTATTCTGTCCAGCGACATGCCCCTGTCCCCCCCCCACCCCTGTCCACCCCCCTGTCCTCTGTTCTGCTCTGATGTTGTGGCCAGGAAATGCAGCGCAAATAAATGAGGCAGCAGCAGCAGCAGCAGCAGTCTCTTGACCCTCGTCCACCAATATTTTAGCCATTTGTAATTTTATATTTTGTTTGCAAAAAGAAGAGGCAGGAGGCAGGAGGCAGGACGGCAGGCGACAGGGACATGGCGACAAGGCAGAAGTGCGTTTGAATTTTAGATTTTTTGGCTTATTGGAAATTCTATATCAGAAACAGGAACATGTGTTCCCAGGGTTCCCCCTCTGTTCCCTCTGTTCCCTGTTGCTTCCGGGGGGGCACGAGCGAGCCCATTGTTGCAGCTGCCGCCGAGACATAGATGATTGGAGTGTGTGGCATGGGGCAGATTTGCATAAACATGCAACGTGTCTAATAGACAGCCTCGGCGTCGGCCTCGGCCTCGGTCACACTTCCGGCCCAAACTGGCGGCTAATACCGAACGAATCAAAATTCAATTAGCAGCCGCGATGGACACGAAAAGGGCGTTGCCTAAGCCCGCGCCGCATGACCTTGGCTTGGCGCAGGGCAAAGCATTCGAACTTGAACTTGGGCGAGGATCCTGGGCAGCCGCCTTTCTACCTACCGCATTTCGGGGGCACCCGAGGAGGAGGAGGGGCAGCATCGGTCTTGGCGGCATCTCTCTCGCAAGTGGCGTTCTGTCAAATATTTTCGAACAGTTTCTCTCCGTCTGGGGATCGACGAGGACGAGGAGGAGGACGGGGACTGCTTCACGACTTTTATTTAATGAATTTCGCAAATGTTTTCAAGGCAGCATCTCACGCATGCGAATGTCTCCCAACTCCGTCTCCGACTCCGTCTCCGACTCCTTCGATGCGATGCGATGCCATCGATGAAAACTTGTCCTCTCTCTCTCTGTCTCTGTGTCTCTCTGTCTCTCTGTCCTCTCGCTCTCTTTCGCGGGTACACAATGTGCAAATAATTGTCTCAATTCCTCAGATTCCTTTGGATCTGGAAAATGTTGAAAGAAACTCTGAATGGAGCCCAGGAGCCCAGCAGCAGCGGCGGGTGATTATCGGTATCTGGATGGAGTCTGGAGGCGCCTCTTGGGAGACGCGTTGCTTGAACTGTTTTGTATCTGATAGATACGCACGGATGGAGTATTGGGAGTATGGAAATTGATGTCATTTAATCTTCCTCATTCCTGCAGTGCCCCCCCCTCCATTCCATCAAAAATCAAAAGAGGAATATATTCCATTGATTTGCTGCTCTGCCGCCGGGTACAAGCGTAGTTCGTTCCTTGAATTCCATTCCCATTCGGATACCCATCCCCCGATGGATCCCCCGAAAGCAGCGGCTACGTAAATTACTAGAAGATGAGCGATGGAGGGCGGGGCACGGGGACGGGACATTCCCCCGCTCGAACAGAATGAATTGCCAAACGCAGATGACAATGAACGGAGGAGCCCCATCGCCATCGCCAGCCCCATCGCCAGACCCTGAACCAGACCCTGAACCAGGCCTAAACAGTGCCTGTACCTGTACGAAACAGTGCCTCAAAATACAGAAAATACAGAAAATACAGAAAAACAATCGTCGTCAGTCAATTCCAATGCGATTTGGGGTATGCGCGACAGGTATGCCTATGAAAACCGGGCTCACTGCCAGCGACAGAGCCAGAGATTCCCTCTCTCTCTCTCTCTGTCTCTGTCTCTCTTTCTGCGTTGATTCGACGGCTAAAACTCCTGGCGACAATTTTTCAATTGTCTGCCGCAACTTTGGCAACCATGGAGGTCGTCGTTGGAGTCGCTGGAGTCGCTGGAGAGTCGCTGGAGAGTCGCCACAGTCTTCGCTGTTGGCATCGCCATGGCATCGCATTGCTCACATAATCGACGAATGAAAAGCGCCGCAAAATTGCAACTTGCATATAAAAATCTGTTTTTGGCTTTGGACTTGTTAATTGCACTGCCAGAGGGGGGGTGGGGCAGGGGCAGGGGGGAATGAATGGAGACCCAAGGCATTTAATTGTGCAACGGCTACTGTTTAGCCCGAAGGTTGCTGCTGGCTGGCTGGCTGGCTGGCTGCCACCTTGAACCTGACGACTCGCCAATTGTCTGGCTTTGTTTGGGGACAGGGGACTGGGGCGGGGGACTGGGGCGGGGGGCTGGGCTCCCGGGTCTCTGGGCCACTGCCAGTCCTCAGAGAGGGTCTCGCATGTGCGTGGGCAGATCCAATTACGCGTACGCGTACGCGTTCAAACAATAACAAAACCCTAACCGCCTTGACGCCTCCCTCCCGCAGCGTTTGCTGCCTCGCCGCCCTCCTCTCACGCTTCGGTGCGGCCCCTTTCGGGGGGGGAGGGGGGCGCCCGCACCTGAAGAGCCCCGCAACCGAAGCCAAACGTCTCTTGCCTTCTCCCTCTCGCTGCCAAAACAAAAACAAAACTAATTAATAAATTAATTATGCCATTACAATAATACACACACACACACACACACACACACACGGAGGCAGAGGCAGGGGCAGAGAGAGAGAGAACCCGTAGTCGTACCCCTAACCGTGGAGGAGTCCAATCTCAATCCCAGGCCTCCTCCTCCGCTCACGCACTTTAATTATGAATATTTTCATGCTAAAATATGCATGCACTTGCCGTAGGAACAGGCCAGAGATGTGGAGATGTGGCACGGCAAGGGGTACCACCAGGGGTATGCTGGAATATCGATTCAAGCAGACAACCAGAGTTCCATATCGATATTGGTGGAAGGAAAGCATCAGAAGGGGTTTTAGTGGATTGTAACCTCCGTCTCTCTGGTTTTTCTTGCAGAAAACTCGACGAATTTCCATGGAATTAAGGGCAATGCTTAAAGGGTGAGTATTCACCACAAAAACGATCATTGCTTGTTAGTTTATTCAATATTTCATGGCTTTAAGATTAAAGATTGGGAAATCAATGAAAATCACCTCTGAAAAGGCGCCTCTCCCTCTCCAGTGTCCCCGGAATAAAACGACTGAGATCAGATGTGGAAGATCCTCCCACCGAAAGAGGATATAAAGGGCTATGCCAGGCATATCTGATCAGGTCAAACTGATCAGCCTTTCGACCCCTCTTCGTTTCGTCCTACCGGAGGTACCCAGTCCTTGGAGCGGTTGTCAGATATCCAGATCATGGATTGTTTAGGGACATCCTGGGGTAGGCAGTGCAAAATCTTGGTGCCTCATGGCCCACTCCTGACGAGAGTCTACCCGCAGGATTAGTGGGAGTCCTGGCCATGATCCTGTGTCCACAATATCCCATTCATCGAGGTACCAATGGGTATCATCGCCTCGAATCCAATCCCCCTAGTCGGGGCATACATATTGTAGTTTTTAGTTGTTTCGGTGGTGGCTCGGTGGCTCGATGGCTAGGTGGCTGTTGTTCCTCCAAACGGGAGTTGACTTAATTAACCGCCCCAGGTGAGTCGAGGCGGCTGCTGCTTGCCACAGCACTCGATTGGTGGGGGATGGAAAGACGGGCAGGGCAGGGCAGGGGCAGGGGCAGGGCAGAGCAGGTTGCTTCGTGGCTTCGTTTTGACATGGCTCTGCGTTTTCTTTTATTTGGCAGCTAATTAGTGACATTTGAATTCATTAAAAACAACAAAAATGGGCAATTTTATGGAAATTATTCCAAAAAAACGAAGCCCGAAGCCCAGAAAGGGATTCAGGGATACGGAGATACACCGATGGAATCTCTATTGCATTTTATTCCAAGTTTATTCTCATGTTAACAGTTCTATTATCCTTGTGGCGATATCAGGAGGACGGAACCCTGTCGCTCCCCTCCCCTCCCCTCCCGTCTCCGTGGAACCTGTGGAACCCCTGGAAATGCGGCGCTGCTTGAATGATAAATCGCACCATTTACGTGTGTGCGCCCAGGCAAATATATCAGCCGGTGAAGGTCATAAATATTAATTGTGTTTCGGTGAGGGGCACGGGAGGGGCGCACAATATGTATAGATAGGCCCGGCATAGGCCCGGCATAGGCCCAGCCCCATGGCAGACCACAGCAGACCCCGGACCGGTGCTTATTTTGCATGTCTCTCCTTCTCTCTCCCGCTCTCTCCCTCTCCCTCTCACACCTGTGTTGTTGCTGTGCCTGTGGCGAATCGAGTGTTTGTTGTGTTCCCTGTGAAACCGGGCTCTCCCGTTGCCGTCCCCCCGCCGTCCCCCCGCTATCCCCCTGCCATTATCAATCGATCGAACGCGAGCTGCATTTGCTTAGCGGTTTTTTCCTGAATCGAATCACAAAAGGGGGCTGTGGCAGGGGGCAGGGGGCCAGGGGCGGGGCAGGGACTGGGGCACATATTCGCTAATAAATATTCAACATTCGTGGAAGTGGATTATGTTTTTGTCGTATGCCGCAGAGATGCTGCGGCCATGATATCCCCCCCCTCCCCCCACCCCCCTCCCTTCCACCCAAAACATAAACAAGTGACAAAATGTATCTAACAAATGTCGGGGACCTCGGGGATCTCGGGGATGTCTGCTCTCCATCGATGGACGACTTTCATTAGGTCTCTCACCTCTCGGCCGCCTCAACTTTGGCCCACAAGACGGAGAGCCGCGGAGCCGTGCAGCAAGTGGCCTGGAGTCAAGAGTTATTCATAAGCGTGGATTGGTCTCGAGTCTCGAGTGTGGAGTGTGGAGTGTCGACTGTGTGGAGTGTCGACTGTGTCGAGAGGGAGCGCTCTATGCGCTGTGCTCTGTGCGCTCTGCTCTGTGCTGTGATTAATATCCCAGGAATGCAGTTTATTGTTGCGCGACGACAACGACGAGGCTGCTGCTGCTGCTGCTGCTGCTGCCCCTGTTAGACGCAGGGCGTGGCAGACGGGGGCGGAGGGCCGCATGTTGGGGTCAGAGCAGTAAAGCCATAACCATTGTGGCAAGGCGCGATGCCCTCCAAAGACCGCGAGGCGACGCAAATTTGTGTGCATTTTGCGTACATTTTGTTGCCGTTTCTTCCTCCTCTTCTGCCACGGTCTGCCATACCCTGTAAAAACGAATCCCGTTGGATCTGCTGCACAGCAGAGGGTGCCTGTGGCATCTACAATGGGAGTCGTGGTGGAGTGCGGCCAGGGTTGCCACATCGCTTTAGAGGAGACATTCCTAAGAGGGTATCCCCCAGTCGAGAGACGAGACGTGTGTGCTTTCTCATGGAATTTCTATTTTTTTTTTATTTTCGTTTTTTCCTCAGATATTTTTGTTCAGTTATAAATTACATTGGCCATGGGCATATGTATGCGTTGCTGTGTGTGTGTGTGTGTGTGTGTGTGTGTTGCATAATCTGTATGCTGAAATCTTTGGCATCCCAAAGGGAGGGAGGGAGGGGGGAGAGTGTGCCCCATCTCTAGAACAATAGCAGAGTCTCGCTCGCACAATGGAGCCAAAGCCAAAGTCGAAGCTGGAGCCAAAGCCAAAGTCGAAGCCGAAGCTGGTGGTTGTGTGGCTGTGTGGCAGGAATGACCGCCACTCTCATAATAGAGTCATAAAATTTTAGTACGCCGCTTGGTGGATCCCTCGATCGGGAAGCCGCTGCCGCTGCCGCAGCAGCACCCCCCGTGGCGCCTCCTCTTGAGGCCACTCCAGAGTCAAAGTCGTTTCGCTTTGTTGGCCATTGTCCCGGGCCATTTACTCGGACAAGCCATAGAGACAGAGCGAGAGGGAGGGAGGGAGAGAATATATATAATTGTGATTAATTATACGACATAAAAATGCCTTGGATTCAAAATGCAACATTTTGATGCATTTATTAACCGCAAAAATCACTCGAATTGAGCGCCAAGCAAAGTTAAGGGGGAGCCGAGAGCCACAGAACCCACAGAATGGAATGCTCCATCCGATCTCCCGATCCTATTATCAATTGTAATAAAGGCAGGTATTCGGGGGCGTGGCCGGGAAGGAGCCCACTGGGTGGACGGACTGGATGGATGGAGTTATGGGATGCAAAATGCAAATAACCACATATTTAGCTGAAAATTGCCGATAGTTTCGATCCCCCATTATCCCCCGTCGAGGGGCTGCGGAGTGCTCTCTCCGGCCTCTCCGGCGGAGTGCTCCGCTGCTTGATATTCCAGGAGTATTCCCTGCTCGGGGGAGTAGGAGACCTTAATTGAGTTCATACGGTGCGCATTTTTGATTGTCAATCGTTGTCGAGGGGGGGACACGGGGGGACAGGCGGAAAACATCGAATGCCAAGTACAGAGGAGCAGCGAGAAGCCTCTTCTGGCGGCGACAATGCTGCATTTGAGGCACAGAACTGTGGCTGCTTCGTTATCACACGGAACATGGCAGCACATGGGAATTGTAGCCCCAGTGCCGTGGCGACCAAAGGCGGCGGCCGCCTCCTGGGCCGCCGCAAACAATGAATGGGGAGGCAACAAAGCCAGCAGCAGCGCGGCAGCATCAGGGGAGAACGAGGAACAAGCCTTGACAAGAGCAATCCATCCGACCATCCAAGTCCAACTTGCAGCTCAAGTGCTGGGCAAAAGGCTGAGGCTGTGGCTGTGGCAGTGGCTGTGGCATTTCATGCTCATCAAATGCTGCGTTGACATTGAACAATTGCGCGTAATGTTGTCGTACACTTGACAAGCGCGCAAATTGTAGAGCTGCTACCTGTAGCTGTAGCTGTAGCTGCCACCAGGTACCTGCATCTGCAAGATACAGATACAGATACAGAACTTTGAACCGAAATCTTGCTCAAAGCGAAAGCTACAGACGAACAGACGAGGCTTCAGCTCAATGGCGTTAGCCTCAATATCGATCTCTGTTTGGTTTCTGGCCGAAAAAGAGGAAACCCAAACGCTGGAAAGGGTCTACGGACTAGGGGATACCCCTCTGTCCCTCCAATAGACTTGAGCCCCAGAGAAGAGGCCCCATCCAGGGCTTTATTCTTTGCTAGTGGTCAGCCCCCCTGCCCACCGCCGGCCCACCGAGCACACCCCTTGGCTGTCCACAATTACTGGGTATGCGAAACAACAACTTTTGATGGAAATTGGCAGAGTTGTCCGACTGTCTTTCCACTGATTGTTGCAACGTTTGTCTGCTGTGCGGCCTTAATGAAGCGAACGACATTCACCGGACAAGCGGCAGCGGCAGCAGACAAGACAAGCTCCCCTCCCCTCCCCTCCCCTCCACTCCGCTCTCCTCCCCTCCCGCATCGCCTCCTAAGCTTCGATGTCAGATCAGAGCCCATTCGCCAAATATGCAGCGAGACAAGTCCTCTCTGCTAAATGCTATCCAGATTAATAAGTCGCCCGCCACATGTGGGGGCAGATGTGTGTCTGTGTGTGTGTGTGTGTGTGTGTGTGTGTTGCATGTGCCGCCGCTGCCATCGATGCGATTGTAAAAGTCAAAAGTCATTCTAGAACCAGCGAGAACTCTCTCTCCCTCTCATTCTCTCGATCGACGGCTGGGGCTGGCTACCAAATTTGGACAGGGCAATATTTTGTTGGTTTGGCAGGCCGTTAGAGATTTGCAAAAAGGTAAAACTGTAAAATGCATTTCGGCCTACCTTAAATGGAGCGAGCGAAAAGCAAGCAGAACGCACGATAACGAAGAAAGAAAAGTGCAAACATTGTTGCATGCCTCAGCCCAGAGAGGAGGCACACACAGACAGGGGAGACAGGGGGGACAGGGGAGACAGAGACAGAGAGAAGTGTGCAAATTTGCCTTTCAATGCCACTGGATGCAAACTGGATGCAAACTAGAACGGAGCAAAAGAAAAACAGGCCAAGCTCCAAGCTCCAAGCTCCAAACAGACAATGAAGGAAATGTTGCACATGTGACTTGAGTGCCAGCCACCGCCTGATAATCGCTTGCCCCCTTGCCCCCTCGCTTGCCCCGGCCCTAAGTGGACGGGCAAACGGGTATTCGGAATGTATTTCCAATAATTGCAATGGCCAATGCCATTTGAAATGAGACTCTTTTCCTCTGTTTTTTTCCCAGAGAAGAGCCCCAAAGGGGGGGAGCAGCAGCTGTGAAGTTCTCGCCGCAAAGGCAGAGGGCAGCAGGCAGAAGGCATTACGTGTTCTCATATTAATAGACAATTACCATATCGTCCCTAATGGCGAGCCCCCGCCTCACTCTTCTCGGGGATCCAAAGATTGATATTCGAGTATTTGGAGGCACTTCTGGGGCAGCCAACCCCCGTTCCCCTCCCCCCATCCCTGATCCGGTCTGGTCTGGCCGAAATTATATCGATTCCGAAGGAAAGAAAGTTTCTGCGGCTTGGAACGAGGCTGAATTTTATGCATGCGACCCCGAGAGGTCGGCAGGCCCCGGCAGTAGCGCTCCACTCGAGCTCCATCGATCAGGGGGGCGGGGGGAGGTGCAGAGGAGGGGCAGAGCGTTTCAGGCCACTCATAAATTGCATTTGTGTGGAGGATCGGATCGGATCGGATCGTGGCTGCTGCTCGAACTTGGGAGCGGGACTGCCGCTGCCGCTGCCGCTGCTGCCGTTGCTCCGTCATTAGCTTGATTGAATCTTATTGTTGGCAATTAACCTTCGCAGCTCTCGGGGCAAGCGCCTGAAAGGTCTCCGGGGGCCTAGCACTGCCAGTGCTGCCTGTCGCCGCCGCTGCATTCTGAATAGCTTCATTTTGGCCAATAACATGGCCATAACGTGTCATCTCCGGCGTCACTAATTGCCAGCAACAAGTCGTCCCATCCCGTCCCGTCGATTAATTAGCAAACAAAAACCAAACAAGCCCGAGATTCGATTCATTTGCATGCACCAGAAAGCCCACAGACTGCGACTGCGGCTGTGGCACAGTGGGTCCTGCCACGGGGAGGACCCTGCTCTGCTGCTGCGACAAAGCGATTTGTCAGACGTGGCAGATGTCTCTGCGGCTTATAGTATTTGTGGCTCATTTGAGACTCCACTTCCTACTTACGTTTGAATATTCACAGCATTCATGGCCATAGACATGGCATTTAGCTTTACCTCCTTGCCGCCCCGCCACTCCGCTGCACTCCCCGTGGCACGGCTCGGCACGGCACGGCATGGCCATCTAAATTGCATGCAGCGCGCCTTTGTCATGACATGACAGCAGCCTAATTCATCATTATGGCTACACAGCCCCAAAGACGACGACGACGACTGAGAGGGGGCCGCGGATTGAGAGAGTTTGTGTTTTTTTGTCGCGACTTTCGCTAGACGTTTGGCATGAGATGAAGTTTGCATCTGAGGAGCGATCTCGTTAGCCCCAGACTCCAGCGACGGCTCCTCAACGTGATTCATTCATGCGCAGTAGTTGCATGCAGCATCGACGACGACGACGACGACGACGACGCTGGCAATGATGATGATGATGATTATGATGATTATGCCCAAGAGTTGCACTTGAAGGAGTTGCAGCAAGCACTCTGTCGATGGGCTGATGATTCGCCCGCCGTCTCCAAGAGGAGAGGCCAAAGACGACGACGACGACGACGACAACGACGACATTATCGCCAGGCAAAAGTCAAGTCAGGGATGTCAGCCCCAGCCCCTACCCCTGCCCCCGCCCCCGCCCCTGCCGTGGCAAGATGTTGGAGTTGCAGTTGCAGTTATTTGTATGGTTTATTATCGGCAGCATAATATCTATCGCCTCTCCACCTCGCCAAAGGAAAGTTATTGAAAGGCCCCTCCAAAGGCCCCCCCCCCCATTCCCCTCCCCTGAAACTTCGAGGGGCTGTCGAGTGTTCGAGTCGGAGATTAATTCAAGCATAAGTTAATTCCATCTATCGCATAATGACATCTTCACTCTTTGCACTGATTCCTGCTGCCTCATGCCTCATGCCCCATGCCTCATGCCTCATGCCACAATCGTGTGACAGCCTGCCTGGGTCGGGCGACCCAGTTAGCCAGCAGCAGAGCAGGAGAGCTCTTGCGGCTACCAATTTGCTGACATGCGCCAATTCCCGCGAACAGCGAAAAGGTGTCAGACATTCAGGCAAGCCAAGAGCCAGGCAAGAGCCAGCCAAAAGCAGACCAGCAGCCAGCAGGCAGGCTCTTAATCATCGAACCGTTGAGGACAAATGCCATGCACGACTTCATTATTAGGCAACCTCATATGCACATCATCATCGTCATCCCCATCCTCGTCCGCATCCCCATCCTCATCATCTGTTTCTGTTTCTGTTGTCTGGAACTAGTACTGGTAGCTCGTGACATGAGGTCCAGATTGCCGGCCGACTGTGGCACAAGGCTATCCTCTGATTAGTTTCCCCCCTCCGCCCCCTTTACACCATTCCGGGGCTAACTTTCATTTCCTTCTCATCAGGAGCGGAGCACACGAAAATGTCCCTCAAATTTGTTTGTCAACCGCAGCACATAAAACCCGAGCCAGCAGCAGGAGGAGCGGCACCAGGAGGGGGTGGGGACAGTGGGGACAGGGGGGAGGGTGCCTTTGGAGGGTCCATTAAATTCCTCTTCGGCTGTTGGCTGTCGCTAATGAAGTCATAAAACCGCATGACATTTTCGCTACCTCCAAGGAAAGCCCCATGGATCTCACTTTTTGTCAGACGCGGGAGATCTTTCTTTCAGTTGGGTTCGCCTTCGATTCGGCTCAGTCGCTGTCCTACACACACAATTGTCTGTTGCTGTCCGTCTGGGGCATTTCAATCGTTCCAATATGCAAATGGACCTTCGCCCGCTGCCACCCACAGACCCACAGACCACAGACAGAGCGACGGCAACGGCAACGGCAACGAGGACCAACAGCAGCAGCATGAGTCCTCCTCCTCCGACGACGACGATCCATATGACCATATGTTCATACTCGTATCGGGCATGAAATCTTTCGCTTTCGATTGGGGGACGGACGTCTCTTGAGAGGTGCCCCAATCTGCGACGAGGCTGCTCAACGGAGCCCCCAATACCAATCCCCAATCCCCAATCCCCTGTCCCCTTTGCTTTATCTCCTTCGAGTGGATTTTCTGCATTTCATTTGGTTTCGCTTGCCACCGCTTCGCCGCTTCACCGCTTCGTCGCTTCGTGCCGCAAATATGCAAAAATGCTGCAATCTCTGGGGCACGTTCGGAGGGCCTTTCGTGTCATAAATGGCATAAATATTCCTTACTTCTTTCTTGACCGAACAACCTAAATATTTTAGCCTCTCCTTCGCTTGCCTTCTGATTATTTTTCTTTATTTTTTAACAATCCGAGTGCCAGCTCTGCTCCTACTTTCACTTTTCGTGGAGATCTCGTATGAAAATGAAATTAAATCGTTTCTCATTTTTATATATTATTATTGCCGGGGATTATTAATGTTGGGGGGGGGGGGAGTGGGGGAGGAGGGTTAACGGGCTGTGGAAGGAGAGAAATCGCATTGCAAATCGTTGGAATTTTAAGTGGTTTCGTTAGAGAATTACTTGTATTTGTAATTGGAACAATTGCAACAATTACCACCGACCAAACGGATTCCCAGGCGTCGGTGAGCAGCTGTGAGTTTCTCGTCCTGCAATTACGACAAAGGGCTCCAAGTAGAGCCAGGAAGAGGCACAGATACTCCAGATACCCTTTCGGAGGAGCCATCCATCCATCCATCCATCCATTTCGTGGAGATGTCTTGTAAAAACCAGCTCTTGTCTTTTGGTTACTCGTTTGGGATTATCTTTAGAAGGAAAAGAATTTTGCCATCTACTAAAAATATCATTAAAATCTTCTATGGGCTGGCATAGTTCTCTCCAGGCAAAGCATTCAGAGGAGTGTGCCTCGTCATGCACATGCATGCATGTTGTTTTCCCAATACCCTGGACGAGCCTCTGTATGCATTTTGCTATTGGAGGGGCTATTCTGGGGCCTGAAAGGTATCTCAAACGATCGTCTGTAGGTGCTTCCACCCTCGAAAGGGTAACAAAAGTTGTGCACTGCCTATGCATGGCGGATGTATGCCACAATGCCGCAAGTATGCATAATAAAATGGCGCCAAGTGGCCACCGGTGGCCACCGCACCACTCAGGCAGACGTTCAGCATTCAGTATCCATTCAGTCGGCAAAATGGTCGAAGGACCACGGGACCGCCACGGCGCATTTGGCCTGAAGAGCTATTGGAATCGCTTCATCGGAGCCTTTCTGGACGCCCGGGGTCTGTTGAGGGATCCAAAAATGGTCAACAGGCACAGCATCGCATACTACAGTCGGGATCAAATGAAGTCTGTCGTGGAGTGCAAAAGTACGCTTGAATCTGTAAGAACTTACCTGACTTTCGCACCTGATTCAGGGTTATGGGACTCTACATCAACGCCGAGGATAAGGGACAGCCTCTGCGAAGGGCGTGGCATGTGTTTCTTCTCGTGCAGTTTTCCGCCCTGTACGCCTCGATGTTCTACGGGTTGCTGAAGTCCTTGGACGATATTGTCGAGACGGGTCGTGATCTGGCCTTTATACTTGGGGTTTGTGATAGAGAGAGAGAGAGAGAGAGGGAGAGAGAGGGAGAGCGGAAGTGGAAGTGGAATATTCTCCTTTCTTACAGATGTTTTTCATAGTCTTCAAGATGGTTTTCTTCAGCCTGTATGCGGATGAAGTGGACGTTTTAATAGACATCATGGAGGACTCGCATCACGCAGAGGTCAAAGGTCCAGGCACTGAGACCTGTCGAGCGATCAAGCGCCATGACTTCTTGCTAAATGTTGGCCTGGACTTCGTGTGGGTCGTCGCAGTCGTCGTCTTTGTCGTGCTCCTGATTGTCACGCCCTTCTGGGCCGATCAGAGCCTGCCCATCCATGCGGTCTTCCCGCTGGAGCTGCACGACCCGGCCAAGCACCCGATTGCCCACCTCGTCATCTACGTCTGTCAGAGCTTCAGCATGGCGTACCTCAACATTTGGCTCGTGGCCACCGAGGGCCTGTCCATCTCCCTCTACGCCCAGGTGACGACTGCCCTGAGTGTCCTGTGCGTGGAGCTGCAGCAGCTGCGGCACTTCTGGGGCGACAACAGCGAGGATCGGCTGCGACTGGAGCTGACTCGCCTGGTCAGGACTCACCAGAGTATCATTCTGTAAGCCTGGAGTCGGGTCTGCCTCCCCCAGTAACTGCCAGCATTGTCTCTTCTCCAGCACTGTCGATCGCTGCAATCAGCTGTTCCACGGACCCCTCATCATGCAAATGACTGTCAACTTTCTGCTGGTCTCCCTCTCGGTCTTCGAGGCCCTGATGGCCCGCCACGAGCCCAAGGTGGCAGCCGAGTTCATGGTCCTGATGATCCTGGCCCTGGGACACCTCTCGCTCTGGTCGAAGTTCGGCGACATGATGTCCCAGCAGTCGCTGGAGGTCGCCCACGCCGCCTACGAGGCCTACGATCCGAGGGTTGGCTCCAAGCGGATCCACCGGGACATTGGGTTCATGGTCCGCCGCTCGCAGCGTCCGCTGATAATGAGGGCCAGTCCCTTTCCCGCCTTCAACCTGAGCAACTACATGGCTGTGAGTGGCTGCGTCTCGGACGAGCTCAAGGGCTGGACTATCCTCTCTGACGCATATCCTTTCAGATCCTGAATCAGTGCTACGGCATCCTCACCCTCCTGCTGAAAACCCTGGACTAGATCGGAAGAATCTACCGTTGGATTTCCCCTTGAAATAAAAACAAAATCAATTTTTATTTTTATTGTATTTATATTTTATTTTTATTATTTTTTTGTTTTGTTTTTGTTTTCATTGTCGTTTTTTGTGTTTTTTGTGTGCCTAAATTAGTTCTGCACAATTAAATTTGTAATTTGTAATTTTTTTAAATTTTTTTTTAGCGAAAACTATGAACTGGATTTACAATATTTGCTTTTCCGCGTAATTAGTTGGCTTCTTCTATTCTAAACATTTTTTGGAACATTTTGAGTTGCTCGTAGTAGTACATACATACGCATATGCATATGTATATGTATATGTGTATATGTATATGTGTATGTGTATATTTTTGTATGTTTTTTCCGCTCATTTTTTATTCATTTTTTACCCATTATAAATGCTAATTACGATTATTGTTATTTTGTGGCAGGGAAGAAAGGTAGATGAGGGGTGGAGAAGGGGGTGGAGAAGGGCCGTGTGTGCACATTTAATGAATAAATATTTAAAATACAATATTGCAGTTGTTCTTTTTTAATTTCGTAAAACTAATAAATGCCCCTCCCTCCCCCGAATCCCGATTGGAATGCATTCCATAAATCGAATTAATGAACTCGCTTCAATATATACTATACTATGCCCCCCTGTCAGGGGGGGGGGGGGGGGAAGGGGGAACCCTACTAATATTCATATTTATCTTCTTTTTATTTTGTACATAGCAACATTTCCACTTAAATGACTAGTCTTTGGTTGGTTTATTCTCATTTTTTTTGTTTTTCTTTCTGTTGTCTATTTTTTAAATTAGTAAATTGCTTAGTGTATAAAAAAAAAAAAAAAAAAATCTAAACTTTAACCTTTAAAGAGAGAGAGAGAGAGAGAGAGAGAGGAATGCTTTTGTCGATTAATGCGATATTTAGTCGTAGAAACTTGCGGCTGAATGCTCTCCTAGTTAATTGCTAATTGGAGCAACAAATTCTATGTACAATAGTTGTTTTTTGTTTTGTTTTTGTTTTTTGTTTTTCTTTCCTTCTATTTGTTGTTAGTTTTAGTTTTGATGATTGTTTAAGTACGTTTTATGCGGGGCTTTAATTTGTTTTTATTTTTAGTTTGTGTTTAAATCTGATATGCTTGTCTATATATATTTATTTGTTTGTTTTTGTTTTCGTTTAAAAAATGCAAATGCAAATGCAGAAATGCCTATTAAATGCTTGATTTTGTGGGTATCCGTATTCTTGCGAGTATTTCCGTTTTTTTTTTTTGTTTCTCTCTAATTCTTTAGTACCTTTCGGCTGGACTTTCTCTTTGCCATTCTCTGGCCTTCCTTTGCCTTGTGCCTTTTTCGATATTTACACTGTTTTTAATGATTCTGTTTCTTGTTAGTGGTGGAATCTATTTGCTCATGTCATTTGGAATGAAGTGAAAAGCCACAAAGTGGTCGGGGGGCGGGGGGCGGGCCAGCGGATACATAGATCCCCCCCCGTCCCGAGAGGCTACACCACAAAACACACACACATACATTCACACACACACACACACACACTCGTGTAACAGCTTAAGTCCCGAAAAAAAAGAAAACGAAGCGAGTAGGAAATATCCCATTGAGCAACTCGACTGAGGCTTACCCTCTACGGGTCGTATTTTATATCCTATTTGCAGCATGCATCTGGCAGTGGGGCCAGCATACCCTCAGCCTCCCTCTACCGCCTCCCCCTCCCCCTGCCCCACCCACAGGGCGGTACAACGATTTAAACTTGTGGCATCCATCGCCAGTTCGAATGCGAATGTCGGGTGCAAACAGAGGCCACACGCCCTTTATTTGCTTTAATCTGACAAAATCCCTGTTCTAATGCCGAACGGCAATAAAGGATGAAACGTGCATGGCATGTAAAGAGCGAGGGCGGGGTAGAGAGAGAGCATCCTGCTTTGGTAGAGCATCCTTCTCATGCTGGCGGTGCCACACATGCCACAAACCGAAATGTCTGCCTCCTGGCTGCCCGGCTGCCTGGCTGACTGTCTGGTTCGATAGTTTGCAAAACGGAAACGGAAGTGACACTAAATTCGTTTCGGTTTTCCCAATTGGGAGACACAGAGGGACACACACACACACACAGAGGGACACACGCACACACACAGAGGGAGACGGAGAGATACAGCTTTCGGTAGTGTATCCTTTAGATGCTTATGGACTTGACAAAATTGTTACGTGTAATCCTTTTTATGATCTGCACCAGAATATGTGCGCCGCATCTTAAGCATCTTAGGCAGCAGCATTGCCACCGCCACCGCCTCCGCCACTGCCACCGGTGAAATGTTGTTGCGGGGCAACATGTCACTGCCAGATCCAGTTGCTGGTGCTGGTGGTGGTGGTGGTGCTGGTGCTGGTGCCTCCTGGTGCCTCCTGTGGCTGCACCGTCCAGGAGCAGCCGCCGACCGACTCTCAGCTGGCAATCACCATCGTGCTGGCAGTGGCCTGCGGCCAGTGGCAGGCGGCAATGGCTGCCGCTGCCGCCAGCCCGGCGGAGGAGGAGGCCTCGGTGGGCACTGGCGAGGAGGGGGCCGAGACCGAAACCGAAAGCGAGGCCGACGATATGGAGGAGCAGCTGTGGGCCGAGCGCAGCTGCTGGGGCTGATGGTACTCGGGCTCCTCGTAGGCGGCGTCCTCGTCACAGTCATGCGGGTAGAGCGGCACATGATGATGCAACGACTGCTGTTGCAACGACTGCTGATGATGCGGATGATGTGCATGCGAGTGGAGCTGATGCTGATGCTGCAGCTGGAGCTGATGATGGGGATGCTGTGGATGCTGCGAGTGCTGCGAGTGCTGTGGATGCTGTGGATGTGCATGTGGATGATGCTGATGCTGCTGGTGATATGGATGGAAGTAGTGCTGGCCCGGAGGCGCGCTGGCTGCTGCTCCATTCGCTCCCACTGCCGCTGCCGCTGCTGCTGCTGTGGATGATGATGATGGGGACATGGTCATGGCCATGACTGTGCCCCCCAGCGTGGGCGATGACGAGGATGGTGGCAGTGGCAGTGGCAGCGGCAGTGGCAGCGGCAACGGGCATCGTATGCTGTCCGCCGGGTGTGCCGTATAGATGTTGCTTCGCCGCAAATGGTTGTTGTTGTTGCTGATGTTGTTGTTGCTCCCATTGTGGGGGTGGTGGTGGAGGTTGGCGCTGCTCCCGGCACTGGCACCGGCCCCACCACTGCCGCCGCCCGCTCCACTGAGGCTATTGCCGTGGGCGCGCTTGTTCCGGGACCACCACTGCACGTGCGTGTCTACAAGATGCCACAAGAAGGCACACACACACACAGAGGGAGGGGGAGAGAAAAAGAGTTGAAAATGTGAGACACAGATGCGAAAACACAGTCGGCAAATGTTGTGAGAGTCAACACGGTTGCAGGTACAGAGAAAGGAGAAAGGAGGAGGGCGAAGGGCGAAGGGCGGAGGGCGGAGGGCGGAGGACTCACCATTCCGATTGTTGGAGGACTTTTTGCGGCGACATCGCACCACAGCAATCATGATGATGGCGCCCAGCAGCGCCGACAGCACCGACACAATGATCAGCGTCAGCGGCCAGCCCAGTTCCGTGGCCTTTTCTGCAAAAGAGAGAGAGAGAGACAGAGAGAGTGGGGTTACATATGTATCTATGTATCTTTGTATCTTGTGGTAGCTAGTGGATGTGCTATCGTATGGGAACACTCACCTATCGTACCCTCGAACATGAAGGTGTTCTTCGTGGGCATGGCCCAGGAGCATAAATCACACGTGGTTAGGCCATCGCTCAGCACCGGCTCGTCGACGAAGAAGGGGGGACGCGGCGGCGGCGGCACGAAGCGGCCGTTCCACAGGCCCTGCTCGGTGGCATCGAAGGCCATCGGTGAGCCGAACAAATCGTCATCGTCGTCGAAGATGTCGAATGTCACGTCACCGAAGCTGCTCAAGTCCTGCTCCGCAGAGCTGGCCACCAGACTCTCAATCCGCGGTGGGCTGAATGTGGGAAAGGCGGAGGCGGAGGCAGCATCGAGGGCGGAGGCGGAGGCGGATCCGGATGTGGTTAAGGATACGGATGAGGATGCCGTTGAGGATGCCACATGATCTACAACGTAACTGAGACGCGCATCGTTGGCAGTCAGGAAGTTGCTGCTGCTGTTGGCTATGGATGGCATCTTTCCGTGGGTGGTGGGTGGTGCGGACAGCGGGAAGCGGAGGGGGGGAGGCGGGGGGCGGCCGCTGCTCTTCTGGTGTGTCCTTTGACTGGTTCTTCCTTCCTTCCTTCCTTCCTTCGTTCGCTCGCTCGCTCGCTCGTTCCTCTGCTCGGTTGTCCTATCGCCGTTGTCCTTTCGCTGCTCCGTTTAGCGCATGATGAACGGCCACTGGAGTCTCCCTCCGGCTCTTATCCGGCGAAAAAACTATAGCTGCAAAAATCGGAAACAGAAGAGAGCAAGAGTTAGTCCTGGGCTTTTGCCAATTAAAG
This sequence comes from Drosophila persimilis, assembly GCF_003286085.1. Lineage (NCBI taxonomy): Eukaryota > Metazoa > Arthropoda > Insecta > Diptera > Drosophilidae > Drosophila > Drosophila persimilis. Next base: position 297,915 of record NW_020825364.1, read on the forward strand.
TCTTGATTGTGCTGTAAGAGAGAGAGGAGAGCAGACAGAATCCCCAAATAATTCTATTACTCCGTGCGACTGCCGTTCGCTCGAATCTTCTATTTCTGGTGCTAATCCTGGGCCCAAGACTACCTTCCGTGCCCCCACATGTTGCCAGAGCGACAGAGACAGACAGCGGGAGAGGGGGGAGAGGGGGGAGAGGGGGGAGAGTCGAGTCGAGTCGAGTCTCATGTCAGCAATCGTTTTTCAATGACTTTTTTCTACCTATTTCCAATTTGTATCTTTCCTGGCAGTCAATTCCTGCCCCTCCCCCCAGTCCCAGCCCCACGATTGATGCTGGTGTATCTTTTCAGCTGGAAATTGAATTTTTGAGCAGCAGATACTTCCACTGAAGTAGCAACTCCGCACACATCCCCAGCGAGGGGGGAGGGGGGCAGAATGGGAGGACATATCACACACATGGCAGGCAATGCTAACGAGAATTGACAGCTTGACAGCCTGATATCAGTCTGGAAGTCAGCATTAGTTACAGTTCTGTTCGGAGAGTGGGAAGCGGAGTACTCCGGGCATTATTAAAAGCATCCTACAGCCGTGCTGCACCCCCCCCCCCCCCTCCCCACCCCGCGCTGAAATTGTATCTGCCAGTTAGCGACGCTCGAAACAAACTCAATTTACGGATAACATTGCAGGGCAATAATCATGATAAATTAACACTAATTTGCAAGCGCCAGAAAGCGGAGATCCCAGATCCGAGCAACGAGCAACGAGCACGGAGACTCCCAGAATCGAGACTCTGCTAATCGGCAGGTGAAATGCTGGCTGGATGGCTGGCTGGCTGGATGGATGGGCGCTCCCTGGGTGGGATGTTTGGGAAAAACTTCGATTCCTTTCACAAAGTTTTCCTCTTCTGCTGCTGGCAGCTTCTGTGGCATCCTCCATCCTCTGGGCCATCCTCTGGGCCATCCTCTGGGCCATCCATTCAATCCTCTATCGTTACCATCCCATAAGCGGCCGACACGTTTCGGGCATTAGCAGCAGCGGCAGCAGCGGCAGCCGCCGAAAATTTCAACAGATGAAAAACTGCATCTGCAGCAAGAAAAATGCTGGCCCATTACCTTTGCCACTTGCCACGTGGCATGCCCCCCAGGCCCCCCACCCCGCCGCGGAAGGCAGGCAAACAATTGCATATCAAATATATGTAGTATGTTTTACTTTGCCTTGTTTTTGGGGTTTTTTGGTCTCTTGGAATGGGAATGGGAAAAGTTTAATTAAACTTTTGGCTAAGACGGAAGGCACTGCACACGCAGCAGAACTGCATCCACGAGATACATTTATGGCAGGAAAAGCACCGACTGGCAGTGTGGCAGGGCGGCAGAGTGGCAAGGAGTTCGTTGGGTGTAAACGATATTTAGTCATTCTTGAAAATGGGAAAACGTGAGGCGCATAAATTTCGAGGCGAAAACCCGAGCCCAAGCCCCAAGCCCGAGCCCCAACCCGAGCCCCAAAGAACTCTTTTTGGTTCCACGCAAAGCGAAAATTGCGAATGCGACTCCCGACTCTGCGAATCTCTTTCTCCTTGACTGAATGAATGAATGAATGAATGAGTACAGACCCCAGCCCCCGCCCCCGCCCCCCTTGCGAGTGCTGAAGAGCTGGATGAGTGCCGTATTGAGAGGGGATTGGGGGATCGGGGAAGCAGATACATATATCGTACAGCGGGCTGTGTGGGTGGCAGTAATTCCTTTTCTTCTGCGGAGTCGCGCGGGCTATTAATAAATTTATTTTTGCTGCATGCTTGAAATAAATTGTAAAGTCACGTGAGCTTTGGCTTCCCCCTCCCCCTTGCCCCCCCTTTGGCTGCCGCTGTTTGATTTGCCTTTGATGACTGCTCATCGGGTTGCAGCTGTGAGGAGAAAATTTCGGAGTCGGAGTCACGGAGTCGCGGAGTCCAAGTTGAGTCTTTGGCAATGTTGCGACAGCTGTCAGGCCGCCAGGCTGTGAGGCAGCTGCCAAGTGCGTGGGCCGCCTCCGTGCGAGGCGCTCTTTCAATTGAATGTCCGACCGACCCAGAGGGAGAAGGGGGGGGAAACAAAAACAAAACCCACAAAAAAAAAAGCCACAAAAACGCGTCTTCAGTTTCAATCGTTGGCAGCAGCTTTTTGCGTGGAAACGTGCCCGCCGGCGGCTTCCTCTGTTTGCCATCCGAATGGAGGTGCCCGCACACGCCCACGCGTGGTGCCACGCCCACCCAAACCCAACCAAAATCAAACAAAACGAAACGGTAAAACGCAAAGAAGAAGCAAGCCAACGGAATGGAAATTCGCGACTTGAAGATACTCTCTACTGCGGTGGGGGTGTGTGGGTGCGGGGAGGGGGGTTTGGGGATGGAGACCCTCTCGAAAATGGGGCTGGTTCCCTGATTGTTCCACGGATTCGTGGCGAGTGTGCGGGGAGCCCACTAGGCCGGCTCTACCCCTCTTCCGGTGCTCCCTTTACAGGGTATGGAAACTGTGAACAAAGAGAGTTGCTTGCTACATCAATAACTGGACAATCGACAACAATCGATATTCGCCGGAGCGCGGGAGGGAAAAGCAATTACACATGTCCCCCCCACCACCCCCCTACCCACTGCCATGCCACGGCACGGCAGACCCCTCTATGGAGCGGCAGCATCGATTCAATATTTATATTTCCACACCCATTCCCCCCCACCCCCGTTCCCCCATCGAACTGAGGGAAGGGCCGAGAGGCAGGGGGGGACTCATCCCGGCTGCCTTTTTAATTAGTGCGAAATGTTTGAACATTATTTTCATTTATATATTCCTCGTGCTCTTTTATTTGCCATCAAATATGAGCGTATAGAAATTAATATTGTATGACGGCGACGGGGAGCGGGGAGCGCGGGGGGGTTGTGCGTCGAAACATAGTGTTTTTCAACTCACCCCCCACCCTCCCCACCACCCCATCCATCCACAAACACACAGTCGGAGAGAAATTGCCAAAAATGTTCTCTGCTCTGCTCTCAAATTAACACAGAAATTCGCCGTAAACCGCCGCCACTTTTGGGCTTAATTACCTAAATATTTCACTCTCTGGAGTTTATTTGAATTTTCATTTCGATTTGCAACACAGAAAAACGAGGGGGAACGTTGCGAGTTGCTGCAGAGACCGCAACTCTACATTTATACCCGATACTAAGTCCGAATGGGCTCTCCTTCGGCAGACGCCGCTAATATTGAACGACACGACAAACGACACAGTGCGTGCAAGAGAGACAGAAAATCAGTCTGAGCGTGACGTCACGGGCGCTGCGTACGGACGGACGGACAGACAGACATGGCTCAATCGACTCGGCTGTTGATGCTGATCAAGAATATATATACTTTATAGGGTCGGAAACGATTCCTTCTGGACGTTACACACATCCATTTTCACCACAAATCTAATATACCCCTGGACTCGTTTTGAGTATCTGCAGAGTCGGTATTTAATTACCATAAATGTGCTGTAATCTGGGGAATTATTTAGAGTTTATTTCGGAAAAACCAGCACGAAAATATCCTCCGATAAGGAGTGGAAAAATCAAATTAAATTTTAAGGCCAGGCCCGAAAACTAGAGCAAAAGGTCAGGCGGGGTGGCCGAAGGGTCGAAGAAAAGGGCATGGAATGGAATGGAATGGAATGGAATGCATCTCAAGTCGTAATGTCCATCGGAGGAGTAACGGAGTAACGGCCCTGCTCTTTGCTCCTCAGACGAATATTCAGGGCTGTCCAGGGCACAGGGTACGTGTCTGGCATTTCTGTTTGTGGGCATCAAGAAGGACCTAATTTGCACTAATGATAGGAACAAGAAGGATCCTCTTCTGGACACTGGCGCAGTGCCAGGGAGGGGAAAAGTGTGCGTGTGTTGGGTAATTGAGTTTCCCCGCTAAAACACTCCACACTCCACAAAACGAATCGAATTGATGGAAACGAAAGCAAAAGAGCAAAAGGCAGGCCCATTTTACCGACAAGGGAATGCATGAAAATTGAAATTTTATTCAAATGTAACCACCCGCTACCCACCACCCCCCTCCCACATCTCTCCCCTCTCCCACCCTCACAGATACACACGGAGAAAAAAGCACTGAGCCGCGAATACTTACACATTTATTTCATTTGGATCGAATATTGCAATCGGTAAAGACTATTGAGTATTGCTTTTCGGCTTAATAGATTCACCATTAGCTGAGATTGGGCCCATTTTCAGGGATTTGTTAGTGCACCTTTGAGGAGAAACTTTTCTCGAGAAAATAGTAGAGGAAAACCGGACTAAATACAGGCAAAGGTGAGCTATGGCTTGTTCACATCAAAGACTATGAAATTATATGTCAATTAGATATAAAAGAAAATGTAATAAAATTTATTTTATTTTTTATATATAATACATTTAATTTCTTTGGTTTTTCTCTCAGTGTAGAGATGGAAATTGACAACTTTTGTTAGATTTACATAAATTATGAGGACAGAGAAAAACGAATCGAATCGAATGTTTTCGAGTGCAGCAGAGAGAGAGAGTGGGAGAGAGAGAGAGAGAGTGGGAGAGAGTGAGTGAGAGATTTGGCTGGATTCGAAATTAGTTGATTTGTATGCGGCAGCGACTGGACAAAAATGAAAGAAAGAAAGAAGAAACTAATAGAGTTGTATAACGAGTTGGTTGCAGTGTTGAGCAGCCCAAGGGGAAACTGCCCTGGAAACTGGATAACTGGAAAAGCCGCAGCCGCAGCCCAGACCCGATCCCATCCGATCCGATCCCATCCGAGCCATCGGCAGCTGATAAACTTGGAGTTTTATTGCCAATTCAAATTCAAATTCAAATTGAAATTGAAATCTTTTGAATGTGGAAATCAACGAATGACAACGAGTATCGTTGCTGGCATTTCTTTCTTCGATCGAAACTACTAATGAAGCCCAAGGGGAATGTCGGGGAGATAAGATCTCAGCGAGAGAGAGACGGAGAGAGAGAGAGGGGCAACCATTGTTGGGAAACTGAAATGTGGCCTACAAGATACGAATAAAAGACTCGCAGTAAAGATTAGGCAGAAAGCGAGAGAGAGACCTGTCGCTGTCTCTGTCGCTGTCGCCGTCTCTGGGGGACAACAGTTAGTGGATGCCTAACGATGGGCTCCCCCCCGTTTGAGATAAGTAAATTTAGCCATTATTTGGTGGAACGTTTCTCGATAAATACCCTCTAAAGCCCCTGCCTGACAAAATCAACTAGAAATTGATGAAACTTGCCTTTCCCCCTTTGCCCCTTTCCCCCTTTGGACAAAAGCCAAGAGATTTGCTGGGAAAACTGCTGCCCAGAGTTGTGCCTTGAGCCACACACAGCGTGTGGGAGCCGCTACCCGATTGACTGACAGACGGACACTCTCTGTGTTCCCAGATTCATAATTCTCGACAAACAAATCGCTTTATAATCCCTTTTCAAACACACACAAAGACTTTTCAAACTCGCCCGGGCTGGCAGGCACTTCTGGTTTTAGCTCTAATCCCGAGCTGTCAATAAGACATTAATGCTCCCACCAGTTTCGGCTTTGGCTTCAGTTTTGAGCTAAGAAAATGGTGGGAGACGGTGGGAGGGGGGGATGGATCGTGTTACCCCCGAAAACGCATTCTGATGATGAAAGAAAAGGATGAAAGGGATGCCCAAGCCACACGCAGCCATACGCCACTTGAGATATGTATATCCCTCGACACACACACACACACACACACACAGACACAGCACTTGTTGAAAGAAGGGAAAAGACTGCATGCTGCATGCCACTCGAGATATTTGGAAGATAGAGGAGCAGCACTCCTTCTCTGCCCTTCTCTGCCTCTCTCTGCCTCTCTCTCTCTGTGGCTGCTGCATATGTGCATAATATTTATGATATATGTATATTTTGTTGAAAATTTAATTTCAAATTTGCTGCCGCTGCCGCTGCACCGCCACCGTCTTGTGGCAGCACCTACAAGACGCTGCGAACGCCACAAACGCCAAAGTTATGGCTCGAGCATAAAATCGTTGCTGCCCCGGAGATTCCCGGTGCTAGATTTTCCTCCAGCTTTTCTGCTACACGCTACACGTGGCCTTTCATAGTCGTACTTTTTGTTGCCAAGTGTCTAATGCAATTTGCTGGCGAACAAACTCAATAAAGGCAGCCCTGAACAGAGCAGGAGCGCAGGATGCAGAGAGTGAGAGAGGGAGAGCCCCCGCAGATGGAGGAGCAGCGGCAGCAGCAGCAGTTGATAGATTTGCCCGGGCAGCCGCGGGCCACACACGCGCAAAAAGGAGGAGAAGCGGATGAGAAGGGAATGTTGGGGGGGGGGGGACTGGGGAGAAGAAGGGCTTCACCTTTGGCTCTCGGGCCACTTTGCTTTTGCAATCATTTTTCTTGGCAGCCAGAGGACGAGGGCGCAGCGCAGGGACCACAGTTCAGAACAGTACAGTAGATGCTCGTTAAGGCTAACCAGCTTATGAGGGATTTGCCGCCCAACCCCGCGCTCTGGACGGCCTTATCGAGCGGCTGCTGTAGCTGGGGGGCGGCTCCAATAGAAATCATCAGCAGGAGAGGCGGGGGGAGGGGGAAAAGAAGTAAAATAAATACGAAAATCAATATGTAGGCGTAAGCAGGAGCTGGAGCTGGAGCTGGAGCAGGAGCAGCAGCAGGTCAATGTATCCCCCGTGTATCCATAAGATACAGATACACAGGAAGCATAAAATGAATTAATTCCTGAATGGAGCAGGAGGAGGGCGGAGAGCGGAGGGCGGAAGTAAGCAGCACATTCTAATCGAAAAGCAAGTGAAAACAGCCACTCCCCCCTCTCCCCCCCTCGACAATAGCTAGTGTACTGTAGGCGATGGGCGCGGGCGAGGGCGTGGGCGTGGCTGGTGAAAACATGTTTAGGGCGGCTGCAGAACAAAAAAAAAACCCAAAAGCCAAAAGCGAAAGCGAAAACACAGACAAGGACACAAATCTTGGCACATAAAACAATTAGCAGGCGAGCAGGAGGGGGCGGGGGGTCCAATGGGGGGATTTGGAGAGGCTTAGTGGAGGGTGCGGCGAGAATAAATGACAACAGTTTTGGGCTCTAGAAATTAGTTTAGGTCCCACACCACCGAACCCCCCCCCCCCCCCCCCCCCCCCCCCCCTGCCCGCCGAACAGGACGGGGGAGGAATCCCCCTTATTTGATACCCTGTAGGGGTCTGGGGAACGGCCTGTGGTGGCCACGATAGAGATATGATCCATCGAAATGCCAAAATTCATAACGATCCGACGAGCATTACGATCGGGGGGACTTCCCTTTCTATGAGAGGGGATTTTCATGGGTTTTTCCCCGTCTAGAGGGTACCTTTGAAGTCACTTTCCCACTGGTCTTTGTTGTGCGGCAGACGAAGAATTTATGAATATTAAATGAGAAGTCAGAGAGCTAAAGCCGAGCCAAAGTCGGAGCCAAAGCCAAAGCCAAAGCCAACAGCAATTTATGGCACATGCAAATGCCTCATATATCAAAAGGCTCTCCGGCTCTACTGCTCTCCGGCTCTCCTGCTCTCCGGCTCTCCTGCTCCCCGGCTCTCCTGCTCTCCGGCTCTCTGTGTGAAGTCATAAAGCACCGAAACGGACAACAAACAAGAGCTAACAAGGACAACTGTCTGGGCAGCAGAGGGATATACGATACGATGCGATAGGACTCTGTCCGGCCAAGAGGACACTGGGACAAGGGGACACGGCCCAAGAAGACAAACAAATTTCCAATCGCAAGCAAAACATTTTCCCTGACATTAATAGCAAAATAGGAAAACACACACAGACCAGGGACCAGGGACCACGGACCAGGGACCAGAGGAAAAAGAGACATCTCTCTCCAGCCCCAGCCCCAGCCCCAGCCCCAGCTCCTCCTCCACTATACACAATATATATAGTATATACAGTATATAGAGTATATAGAGTATATACATTCTTTATGTTGCGATAATACCAAAAGGGGGGGGCTGGGGCTGGGGCTGTGTGTCATCGTGTCTGCCTGCTGCTGCTTGACTGCCAAAAACAATAGATTAACGTCCTGCCCAGAGCCAAGGCAACAACCAGCCAACAAAAGGTCAAAGCTGCCAAGAAAAAAGAAGCGAAACAAAGGCAAACTCCCCCCCTTTCCGAAAGAGAAATTAAAATAATAAAGAAATTGCTGGATGGCGGACGGAGAAGATTGAAACTGAAATTGAAATCTGTATAGACTGCATAGAGGTTCGTTCCATCATGTGACGGTCATTCGGGTTACCAGGTTACCTACCCAGCAGCACATCCGTCCCTCCGTCTCTCCGTCTCTCCCTCTCCTACCAATTAGAGCCGTTCTAGCCCTCCTAGACATCCTTCCTCCCCGTCTTTCCTTTCCTTTGGCTGTAACTTCAATCGCATTATAAACAAATAAATATACTTAAGCCGAGGAGCGGAGAGCTCATAAAACAGACTCCGACTCGACTGCGACTCTCGACTATATCAAAGCCACTGGCACGGAGTCAGAGCCGGAGACGAAGGCGGAGACGGAGCCGGAGCGGAGTCAACAATATTGGCCAAGAACGACGCAAAATGGCCATCAACTTTAATTGAGTTGAAGAACAAAAAACATCAACAACAACATCATCTGAAATAGACGGCAATCCGAGAAATACGTAGAAACAGAGTCTCGGGCAACGGTACAAATGTCTTGGCCAAAGAGACAGCAAGAGAGACAGAGAGAGAGAGAGAGACAGAGAGAGAGAGAGGGCGGAGAAAGCTGGAGCTGCGATGAGCGGAGCGGAAGGAATTTTAGCAAATTAGATTGTTTTCCACTTGAGTTCGTTTTAACGCTTACGAGACGCCCAGCCAGAAACCAGCCAGAACCAGAACCAGAATCAGAATCAGCCAGGAACCACCAGCCAGAGCTGAGAGAGGAGAGAGACGAGAGAGGGGAGACGAGAGACGTGAGCTCTGGACTGCGGATGGAATGGGGTGGAATCGGTGGAGTCTTGTAATCTCATGCCCCATTCTTTGGCTGCTGCCTCTGCCTCTTCCTCTTCCAGTTGTGGCAGTACTTGTCTTGCTGTTGCGATGTTACCTTTTCTCTATCTTTGAGGGGCAACTGCAGCCAAGCCGCCGAGCCAGCCACCGAGCCAGCCACCGAGCCACCGAGCCACCCACCAAGGCAACAAAAAACCCAGCAAAAACCAGTAACAAGAGCCAGAGCAGCCAGCAAGAACAGGCGATGGCTAATCTCCGACGGCAGAGATACCCTTGGAGGAGCATTGCCTGGAAAGAAGATGAGATGAGTAGTGGAAGAGCGACCCCCGGCTCACTCGCTCAGCTCGCTTGTGCGCGCTGATACGAGCCATGGATGGAGTGTCTTTCCGAGGATCGTTTCTGACCAGAATACATACAGCGACCCCAGGCTCACTCGCTCAGCTCGCTTGTGCGCGCAGAAATGAGTCGAATATCAGACGAGCCATGGATGGAGTGTCTCTTAGAGGATCTTCTGCACGATTTACACCCAAATTGGATTCTTGGATTCCGCAAACCTTCGAAAACTTTTTGTCTCTGCTTCTATGGCTCTTCGAAGGGCTATGGCTATGGCTATGGATACGTCTCTGTAGGTCTCTGTAATCGTAGTACCCGCTCGGAAGGAAAAGAAGAGTAGAAGGTTTCCGTTGTCCGGGGACAATCATCACTCACTCAGTCGGCAGAAAATTGATGATAATAATCGCACGTACTGTCGGGGCCAACAATTGTGTGTCGGAATGGAGGGGGGGAGGGGGGTGGAAGGTGCGGGTAAGCTTGATGGCTGCTCTGCTCTGCTCTGCTCTGCTCTGCTCAGCTCTGCTCTGCTCTGCTCTGTTCTGCTATGAAATCGCAGTAATACCAGGGCTTACACGCAGAACCACTGCCGTGGCATGCCACTCCAGCTGATGGCCAACAGCTGCTCCTCCTCCTCCGGCACAACTCTCTCTGCTTTCTCCTTCGCCTTTGGGCCCCAAAGGGACACCTTGCAGCGTTGTCATTAAAGCCAATAAAGTGGTCGCCAAATGACATTGTCAGCGGCGCGGCATGGCACGGCGCGGCGCGGATTCGAGTCGCGTCGCGGAGTCGCAGCGCGTCGCTTGCGTCGCTGATTGAGCACAGAAGGCAGCTGCTGCGGCACTAGACCAAATCCCCCGCTGCCACCCGCCGCCCCAAACCACGTAAAGCTCCATTTCACCGCCTCCTCCAAAGCCAATAGCCTCCTCCCTCTCCCCTCCCCCCATCCCACTTGTTCCCTTTCCTTTCTTTTCCTTTTTTTTTCGTTGTTGTTTTTTTTTTATCAGCGACAGCAAAAAATGAAGCGAATTTATCTCTATTACCGTTAGCTGCTGCTGCTGCTGCCATGCCACGCCCACATTTGTTGACGCTCCCATCATTTGTATTGTCGACATGCTCCCCTCCCCTCCTCTGCCAAAGAGGGGGAGTGGCAGTGGCAGTGGCATGCGATATAGAACAGATACAGATACAGATTTGAGGAGACAGCTGGAAGGATGAACGACAGGCGGGCGGGAGGGGTGGGTGCGGCGGCAGGACTCTAAAAGCAAACTCGAGTTGAGCCTCGTTTTTGGACAGAGACAAAAATGATTGATGGTCGGCCCTAAAACGATTTTGCCGCACTTTAAAATGCCCGCGAAAATTGCACGAAGGCAGCCGAAAATAATGGAAAAATGTTTAGCATTACTTGAGATGATCTGCTATACGGGGAGGGGGTTGAGGGGGGGGATGGATGGAGGGATTGGAGGGAATCTTCCCACAGAACCCACCAGAGACATTCCTTCTCTTAGTTTCGGGAGGGGCGCAAGATGTAAATATCATAAAAGATTGTTAACATTAACTGTCTAATTTGTTGTCATTTGGACGTTGGAAGAGCTTCTTCAGAAGACACGACACACACGAGCTGGCCAAGAGAGCTGGAGAGAAGGCGGCTAAATGGCCAGAAGCCACCAGCCACCAGCCACCAGTCAGAAGTGGAAAACGTGTTTTACCCGCACGCTAATAACTCTGCTTTTGACGTTTTTTACCAGCGGTTGGAGGATGGAAATTAATGACAGCCGAAATCATTTTAGCCAGGCTTAAATCACGGGGAAGACAGACGACAGACGACAGACGAAAGAAGATGAAGTAGCCCAGAAGATAGGGCCACGGACACACTTAAGTTTTGTTTGGACAAACATTAATAAACCGCTGGCTTTAAGGGGGGCTTTTAAGCGAAGGAAACCGCTCCCCACCCCGCCACACCCCTCTCCGCCCTCTCCACCTCTGTCTTTGCCGCTGAATGCATAATTTCGGGAGGGGCGGGTGGTGGGGTTGGAGGTTTCCACTAAAAGTTTTCGGTTTAGTGGAGCCCGCGATGAAGGTCTCAGGTCTACCTCTGAACTACCGTTTTCTTGTCTGCGACAGAGACAGACAGACAGAGGGGAAGAGAGGGAGGGAGGGAGAGATGCATCCCATGGATGGTCTGTGGTGGCATGACCATGACCATAGCCATCCCATTGCTTTGGCCATGAGAATGAATTTCAAATGGAGAGACGACGGACATGAAAAACCTTTTATCTAAAAGTGCTTTCTGCTTTCCCCACCACATCTCTGGGCCCGTTGCCCGTTGCCCGTTGCCCGCTCCCCCTCTCTTTTCTGGTGAGATGTCTGTATTAGCCAAAGAAGCAAATGCAACTGGAAATTAAGCAACAGACAACAACAGAAAGGGGGCAAGCGGCAAGCGGCAAGAGGCAAGCGGCAACAAGCGGCGGCCCGAATGAACAAAGCAAAGAGGAGGCCAGGAGACACTGCGACTCTCTCTCTCTCTCTCTCTCTGTCTCTCCGGCTGCAGTCGGGAGACCAAATGCCGCTAATTTAGTTACTAACGCGCTTCTCTCCGAACCGAACAAAAAAACCCCCGAAAACCCTCATGTACCTGCGGTTACACAGCAGTTTCCGAGCCCCCCCCACCCCCCTCCCCCCCTTCCTCGATGGATTGGCGGGGTGCAGTGTTTAGTGTTTGGTATTTTTCGGATGGAAATTGTGTAGCCGCCGCTGCTGATGATGGCTAATTAGTTGGTAGTCAGCCCTCCCGCCCCCGCCTCTGCCCCTCTATCATATCATGATGTCTTTATAGAACACACAACAATTGTGTGGCAGTGGCGCAGAGGGGAGAGGGGGAGACCTCTTTTGTTGGGTGCAAATGACTGCATCATTAAATGGCAAACAAAAAACCAACAGAAAAACTACCGAAAAACTACAGAAATTTCTATACGCGGTATCCGCCGAGTATTTGTAGCTTTTCAGCTTTTGCTGACCGCAATCTAATTGGTCTAATAAAAGTTGGTAACAGACAGGGGAGAGGGGAGCACAGAGGAGGGGGGGGTGGGAGCACAGAGGAGGCACATATATATTTTAATGCTAATGTGCACACATTTGTCCGGCAATCGCCCGGGCAATCCACATTAATCAGCATTCGGCATTCGGCGGAGGCCGCAAAGCCCGCAACGGCCCCCCCCCAGGCCCCCCCCCGGAGGGACCCTTTGTAGTGTGTGAGCTCTGCGGTTTTCGGTATTTGGGGCTTACGAATCGCCACAAGCTGTCTGGCGGGGAAAACTAAAGTTTTAATTATGAAAGGTGGAAAAAGGCTTCAATTGAAAGGCGAAACCGGGAAAGCGATCCCGGACTAAGCCGCGCAGCGAGGGGCACCCCTGCCCCGCCCATAGATCCACGCTTGTTTCCACCCTTTTTCGGGGCACATTCCGGGGATACTCTTGCCACTTGCCTCGGGGCTTGCCACAGCAGAGCCTCCCTAACACCTCCCCCAACTAGATGGGTATTACCTTTCCTTTGGCCGCCCCGCCCGCCCCCTCCTCCCCTCCAGGCACCTGTCTCTCTGTTTTCTGAAATTAAATGCCAACTCTAACACCTTGCCCCCTCGTGGCATATTTGTAGGAATTTTAAACCCAGCCGCAAAGTCGAAAAGTTGCACCCACGCCCCGCCCCTGCCCCGAGGCATTCCCCTCCCTTGGACCCAAAGCCAGAGCCAGAGCCAAAGCCAAAGCCCGAACTGAACTCAACCGAACCCTGGGCCCAATGATGCGTGAAATTCAATACAGTAGCCGGCCCCGCCCCCGCCCCTGCCCCCGCCCTCTCCCTGTCTCTATGGGTCTGCTGGTATCCTGAGTCCCGAATCCTGAATCCCCCAAAAACTAAAGGAAGGACGATGATGGGCTGACTAAGTGTTTCTTGAGTTTTTTCTGTTGGTTCTTGGTGCGGGGGTGCCCCGGTCCGGGGGGGGGGGGGGGTGCGGCGTTGCGGGGCAATGGGAATGGGTTCTTGTGTTTGTTTTACGCTTTTGCCGAATGTGTGAAAAGGCATCAAATGGCGTTAAAAATGTTTAAGTACACAAAGCGAATAAACACTACACACACACACACACACGCACACACACACACACACGCACACACATGTCAGTCAGCTTTAGGAAGGGGTTGGGGGTTCGGGGCTCGGGGTTTTTGGGGTCTGGGTTTTGGGTTTTACCCTGGGATTCAGGCTCTGACCATAAATTCCATTGATTGTCGCAAAAGCGTTTTGTATGACAAGTTCGAACGTCTTGTATTGTCTGTCTCTCTCTGTCTCTCTCTGTCTCTCTCTGTCGCTCTCTGTCGCTCTCTGTCGCTCTCTGTCTCTCTCTGTCTCTCCGTCCTCGTGTCTGTCTGTTGTGTCGCTGGTCTTCTGCCCCGTTTTGTCTTACGTTTGTATGACTTCTGTTGCCTGCACCACTGTACAGGGGTACACCCCCCCGGGCCCCGGGCCCCCCCCCGCCCGACTGGTTGCCACTGCCACTCACCTGCCAGCATTCGTTTGTTTGCTGCTTCTTTAGTTTCCCGGGGCCCGCATGTCACATAAACCGCAGTGTTACCCATCGAATCCCCCCCCCTCCCCCCCTCCCCCTCCCCCCGCACCTTCCACCTGGGAAGTGTGAAGCGGAAACCAAACAAAAGCCGCCTAAAACAACTGCAGGTACGAGAGGCAAGCGGCAAGTGGCAAGCGGCAAGCGGCAAGAAGCAAGACCCCTACCAAAAGACGACCAAGAAGCCGCAGATAAGATGTCGGGCTCTGTGTCTCCAGTCCTTTTGGCATAAGCGAATTTTAATATTGTATATACACAGAGAGAAAACACACACAGAGGACAACAAAAAAAAAAGGGAAGAGGGGGAGGGGGCAGGGGGGGGATAGATATCTCTCGGGAATCTGAAATCTCTTCAATCTCTGCGGCGCTTGCTTTTCTCACTTTTAGTTTTCTGTTTACTTTCCGACCCCATAAAACTTTTCAAGGAAAAATCTCTCTCTCTCTCTCTCGCCGAGCTTTGACGGGGGGGTGGGGGTGGGTACTGGACCCCACAGTACCTTTTTCACACCTCACACCGATCCGAGAGGCACTCCACTGCCGAGTAGCACTCCCCGAAAAACTAGCCCCATTCCGGCCGGCCCTTTATTTGAGTTTTCTGCTGCTTACTTAACAACTTGTCGCCCCGTGTCGTGCCCCACGTGCCCCCTCCCCCACACTGCCTGCTCCTGCCCGTGGTCCTCCTCTGTTTGGGGACCAAAAATTGCTGGCATGTCCTTTGGCCAAAGGCTGAAAAAGTTGACACGGCACCCCGCCCCGCCCCGCCCCCACTCGACCATTTCTTTTTTTGGGCCCTCCTTTTTTTCTTGCCGCCGATGCTGCTGTTGTTGACGGTTTGTTTGCTGGCCTCTTTTGCATAACTGGCTACAAATTTGGCCCCTAGTGCTGGCTCTTAACGCCTCTAAAGTTGGCCAAGTTCCCTCTGAAGAGTTTTCGTTGTGATGGAAACGGGGCGAGCAAATTTTCGCACGCGCTCTGAGAGCCCGAAAGGTAGGGAGGATTTTCACTCTCCGCGAGAGGGAGAGACGGAGATGGGGAGGGGAGCTTTCCTAGGGGGAAAACTTTTCGGATTTGCACTTTTCCATCTTTCCATTGCGTTTCGAAGAACTAGTTTCGGGGCTAACTGCCAGTTAAATGTGCAGCAGATTCCATTTCAATTTCGGGCCATTCGAAGGAGGAGCCTTTTTGGAATAATTTTTGCAAGTTTTTCCCATTTTGTCACCGAAGAAAAGTTTATCCTTTCAACCACATTTGGCCATCGTTTATTGTTGCCACTGCCACTGGCACAGCCACATTTTCCCATTGCCATCGAACTTTTGGGACAAAACTTCTTTTGCAGACAACCTGGCAGATCCTTTGGCCAGAAAAAGAACAAGGACCGGGAGGACCGGGAGGACTTGGAGGACCGGGAGGACCCACTGAAGCCAATCTCTTTTTAAGCTGTTCAACGGAGAAAAAAAAAATGGAAACTTTCACTTTGTTCCGTCCAGGACCGGGGGACGATCAACGCCAGAAGTTTTTGGTCGAATGGAAAACTTACTCGCAAATGGGGAGAGAAAAAAGTTCTCAAAAGTTCCGGTATTAAGTCCATTTAACCCGCCATTGAACTTTACGCCTCAACGAACGGCCCGAACGGACGGCTAATGCAACAACAACCACAGCCCAAGCCCCAGTCCAAGCCACAGCCACAGCCCCAGCCCCGGCCACAGGCACCACAGAAAAAAAAGGATGCAAAAAGGACCACAGCCCGAATCTGCAGCAACAATAACAAGAACGATAGAAACGATAGAAACTTGAACACTTTCTACCAGCAACAAGGGGAAGGGGAAGGGCAGGGGGAAGGTGGAAGGGGGAAGGGGTGTGAGGAAAAGTAACAACTATTGTGGCAAGGACCAGGCGACAAGGACAACAAAGTAAATGAGCAGCCCGTGTGGACGGAGTACGGCGGAAGGAGGACGAAGTACGGCGGAAGGAGGACGGAGGACGGAGTCGAGTGACAGGAGAATCAAGCAGGCAAATGTCCAAGAAAAAAACCTGCAAAATGTAACGAAAAAACTTTTGTGGCAATAGAATTTTCACTGTTTTACCAGCCCCTCCCCTCCCCACCCACACATCCCCCTGTAATACACTGCCTGGTGGGGTAGTGATGATCTGAGATAGTCCCGACTGAATCCTTTTATCGATCAATAATGATCATAAGATCCGTTGGATCCTTCGTACTTCTGGAGCCCCAGCCCCTTTAGGGCGAGCGATCAGTAGGAGTCCTGCCTTCAGTCAGGACAATCCGAGAATCCGAGACTCTGAAATGTCCCAAAACACACAATACGGAGTTCGTGTGACCTCGGCTCTGCACTGTCGGCCAAAACATTCCCTAGCTATCTCGGAGCCCTAGTTTTTTTCAGTGTAAATCACAAATGCTGGCTTATTCTCTCCACCAGAAACACAAAACAGAGAGTGAGCGAGAAGAAAAAACCGAAATTTTCGGTTCCGACCGGTTGCCTGTTGCCATGCGGGGCTCTAGTAGGGGTTCGAGGGGCGTGTAAGGGTATCCAGAACGTCTCCCTTTCTTATTTGGTTGCTATCCTTAAAAGGAGAGCAGAGAAAGCGAAAAGAATTCAATAAAATAACGCTTTCCATCTGGTCGAAACTAAAATAAAGTTTTTGCCACATCTCCAGCCTCCCCCCCTCCGTCCTCCCCAGCCCCAGCCCTAGCCGTAGCTATGGACAATTTTCATGAAATTTGTAATGCCACGCCCCGCCCCTGCCCCCAGCCCCCAGCCCCCAGCCCCTTGGGACGAGTGCTGCCGGCTCTCTCGCCATTTTGGCGTTCAAGTTTAACAATGGACGCTGGCGCGAAAGAAAGAACTAAAAGAAACCGCAAAAGTATTCCAAGAAGAGGAAGGAGGAGGTGGGGGGGGGGGGGGGGTGATGGTGGGGTGGCGCATTTGTACGTACACTGATCTATTGTTGTTCTTGTTCCCGTATATCCCGTACATCCCGTACATCCCTCTTCTTCGTAATGTCCCCCCCTCTTTGTCCTTCCCCTCTCTCCACCCCTCTCTGCGCAGGCATGCGTTTATCCTGCTTACAGTTACACAGATAAACATTTTTGTTAGGGACAAAATGCACGAAAAAGTCGCAGCAGCCAAGACGAAGACGAAGACATGGCCAAAAAGGGAGCGGCATGGCGGTGGGTGGTGGGTGGTGAAGGGTTAAGGCTACTTTGGTAGAGGATTCAAGGAACATCCTTTTGGAGGGGGGGCTTCCCTTGTGACTTGTTTGAATGCATACATTGTCGGGCGATAGGAGGAGCAGCATATGCCACAAAGACAGCACCCAGCAGCCAGGACACGGGCTTGGGCATGGGCATGGGCATGGCAAAGGGGGGGATGCGCCCCCGAGAAGAGGAAAGAAATGCATTAAAGATGAGCAGCTGCAGCAGGAGCAGCAGAAGCAGCAGTAAACCAGATCAATATTCTTTAACCATAATCACACGACAATTCCAATTACTTTTGCTCTAATATCTCTCAGCAAAACCCCTTCTGCGGCCCCCCCCCCTGTAAGCCCGCCCATTTACGCCTCTGTAGACGCTCCTGATGGGCTTTCAAGCACAACTTACTATTATCGCAGGATAAATGCCAGTCGCACATAACTAAGACTTACTCGGGAGGTCCTTGCTGGCTGCAGCTGCTGGCTGCTGGCTGGCTTTTCCTTGAACGAATCCTACAAAACTGCTAAGCCGCCAGCAAGGATAAGCACTGAAGAAGGAAGAAGGATGGCAAGCAGACAGCGAGACAGAGAGAGAGAGACAGAGAGAGAGATAGGCAACCTGCATAACTGATGGCTCCTCCACTTCTGCTGCCACTTGCCGATGCCACCCTGCCACCCTGCCACATGCCACCACCACTACCGAATGCAGCAGCACAGAGAGTGTGGCATCCGCGGCATCTGCTGCACTGTCGGAGGACAAGGACTGGCAGTGGCAGTGGCAGTGGGAGTGGGAGGGGGAGGGGGTGTGGCACCTCCTGCCACGGCATAACTGTGTCTTGGAATTTTAATAGAGCAAATTTCCACGCAAACACCAACAAAAAAAAGTATAGAAAAAAAAGGAAGGAAAAAGAAAAACTCACGAGAGGAAAATGGGAAGAGAAGAAAATGCCTTGCGTTTTATTCCGCGCTGGTAATAAAACTTGAAAATGAAGTTTAGAAAACTTTTTAAATGCCTTTCTCCAAAGAGACGATGGACAGTCCTCCTTGGCCTCCTCCTCCGCCTCCTCCGGCTCGCCCCCGCGCTCTCCTGGCCCACGCACTTGTTATGCCAAAAGAGAAGAAAATAAATAAAACAGGCCATAATAATGATGATGACGCCTACGAACACGAGCCACACAGCGTGGCACGGCCTACGCCCAGCGACCACGCCCCGTCTTAGGCATTTCCAAGAGCCGCGCAAAATGCTAAACGGCCCCCAAGGAGTCCTGCTCCAGCCACAGGACGCACAGGACGCACAGGACACGGGAGCCTCGGCTCTGGGGCAGGCTTTTTGCAAATTTACGATTATGATTATTACAAGTCAACGTTTCGTGTTCGTTTTCTCTTGAGCAGAAGCAGGCGGGATGAAGGGGGAGGGGCAGGGGGGAGGGGGCATGGCCATTGGAATGGATCTATTCATGGGAATGGGGAAGTGAGTCTGACATTTGGACAGCTGCTCGAAGGAACAAGTGCAAAAGAATGCGTCAAGGCATTTTAGCACTTTGCCACACGCCTCCTCCTCCTCCTCCTCCTCCGCCTCCGCCCCCTCCCACACCCAGTCCCAGCTGCTGCTGGAGCACAGAAAGATATAGATACGATAGAGGGGCGGGGGCAGGGGCGGGGCAGGACAGAAGAGAGACATCAGGAGGGCTAACAAAATGTATAAGCAAAAAGTTGTGCAAAAGTTATTACAACTCTTAAAGATGCCAGCGGGGTGGTGGGGAGCGGCAGGGGAGGGGGGGGACTTTACCCAGGACTAAGCCATAGAAGGATGTGCTGGCTGCGTTGTCTTCGAGTGTGTCTCGAGAGGGGTGGGAAGACATTGACCTCCAGTCGTTGGCCCGGACCAGGGTGGGAAGGGGGGGATGTGGTGGGGTGGCGTTGGACAGCGCCTGGAAATCGGCAAATTCCATGGGGCATAATAAACGTAAGATAAAAGTCAAAAAGGGACAAAAATTATATAATAAACTGTACAACCAAATGAAATTATTGCAGCAAGGGGGCGGCAGGGCTTAGGGGGAGGGGCCATGGCTTACTAGGGGGAAGGGGAGGGTTACGGGGGAATCCTGGCTGAGTCTCTCGTTAAAAAGTTTGATGCGCCAGCATTTCCCGATGTTCTGCAGAAAAAGTTTGCTTTCGAGGCTAGTTTTCGGATACCCTATCGAGGGAGCCGGGAAGAGACTTCTATAGTGCTTTGGGACCCATAAAACCTTGAGGGATCTGCCCTCAAGAGCTCAAGCAATGAATTGGAAGATATATATGGTTATTCCTGTCATACGATCCAATTATATGCGATACCTTCCGGACTGGACTCCTCGAGTGTGTTCTATCCGTAAAGTATTCGGCTATGCCCCCCTCCCACCCCCCACGCCACTCTTGGTCCCCACTGCTATACGCACGGAACATTTCTCTCGGTTTGATTTCGAAAAACTTTGTACATTTTGATGTTTTAAAGCAAAAACGAAAAGAAAAGAACAAAAGAAAAGAATAAAAATAAAATAAAGTCGCTCTTCTGTGGGATACTGTAGATGCAGATACTCGTACTTTGTGTGTTCTGGAGTTCTTTTTTGGGGATGGGCTGTCGGGAGACACACCTACACACGGACACATTCGTAGGGGGGAAAAGGTACAACAATAAGTGGAGGCAATGCATGGACGGAGGGCGGGGGGGAAGGGCGCTTTGGGCTTATCAAGAAGAGCGCATCAAATTCTTCTCCCCAAAAATACCAACAGAAAATAAATACCAAATCATAAAAGCATGACGATGAGCAATTTACCAAATACCAAAAAGCGGTGGAGGGAGGGAGGAGGAGTAGCAAAAGAAAGATTCAAATCAAAAGAACGTGCCCCCGTTCTCCTCCCCGCACCGCACCGCACCGCACCAGCCCCACCCCAAGCCGTTCTTGAAAATTGAAGGTAAGGCCTGAAAGTCAAGTCGATTATTCGTACACACACACACACACACACACACACAGACACATATATGTACATGGGTACCTTTGTACGATTATATCCAGGGCGTATAAATAGGCAAGGTATACTTTCAGTTGCGTTTGTAAAAACAACAAACTAAATGATTAATGATGAAATCCCTCTCTTTTGTCTGCGACGAGCATTTCCCCACTGTCCCCCCCTCCCCTCCCCCCCCTCCCCCTCCCCTTCGAAGCGGCTGCCTCAGAGGCAGAGCAACACAGCAGCTCCAGTGGTGGACTGTGGAGTTATCTATCGCCTCAATTGAAGATTGAAAATTGAAAATGTTATTTTTCAACTTGAACTTCGATTGCTTGTCCCCGTCCCCTTCCCCGTCCCCGTCCCCTTCCCAGTCCCGTTTCGGAATCCCTCGCTCGCTTTCTATGGCAGGCAGTAATCACTTTGTCATTGCCATCATTTTTCAGCATCAATTGTTTAGCGGCTCGACATAAATTCACTTTTTCCACGAGCCGCAGAGCTGCAGAGCCGCAGAGCCGCAGAACCAGAACCAGCTTTCTGTCTAATGGAAATTGAGAGACAAACAGAGCGACGCGACTCCAAGTCGAATCCACATCTAGGAGTCATGCAGTCTACAGAATGGAGTGGAGTGTCAGTCTCTGGCCGCATATGTGGATGGGTTTCGATGGGTTTCGGGGTCTGGCCAAGTGGACTTCCCTGGAATTGGCTGCGAGCCCCACTTTCATGTGGCCCCGACAGACGACAGACGACAGACGAGCGGCCCCGTCCCTTGGGACCAGCATGTGGCGAGTAATCGGTTGCGTTATGCTAAATAGATTGGATATCCCCGCCGATCCGTTTAATTTCCAGTACGAAAGCGAGCCCAAGCGAAGCGGGAGGCGTGCAAATGTCAGGCGAATCACAGATTCTCGACGGGCAGCACTTGCACACGGACACGGGCCACGGGACACGGCACATATTCGGCTATTCCGACCAGGCAATATGAAGTGGTTCCTCCTTTGGCTGCAGCTCATCTGTGGCATGAGCACAATGGCCTTCAACAAAAGCGATAGTCGCCCGTACCCCAATTCGTACAGACTCGCTCCGCCGTACTCGAATGCACCTGCAAACCAACCGCAATATGCATCTGCGCCCGGACCGCCCTGGCAGCTAGGTGCGTCTGTGGGCAGACCTTCGCTGGGCAATGCCTGGCCTGGGGGAAGACCTCCCCAGTACCCAAACCCAAACCCAAACCCAAACCCACCCATGCACCATCCGCCTCCGTCTGCAGTCGGAGAGAGCTCCATATATGTGAAAACTTCGACGTCGGACCGTGACGGAGCCGCGGCCAGCGCGGAATCGGATCTGCCTGGACTGATAGCCAAGGGCGAGACTGGACGGTGGCCAGTGGGCTCGGGCGGCTCCATGGGGCCCCCGCCCGTCTCCAGCGGAGATGTTTCCATCACCAGCCAGAGCGTCCAGGGCAATAACGCGCACGAGACTGTCGCCCAGGGCTCAGTCGTGTCCCGAAATAAAACCTCATCCATTCAGCCAGGCCCTCCGTATCGAAATCCGTATCCACCCAGGTGGAACTCGCCTCCGCACTTAAAGCCACCCAATGGCATGCCTCCGATGGGTAATTCTCAATATCGAAATACATTTGGGTAGCAGAGCCTCCTCCTCCTCCTCCTACTCCTCCTCTGGAACAGATACCTTCGAGCCCAGGTGGTGTCCAGCACCATTACCATGATCTACGAAAGTCCTTTCTAATCTATGTAACGAACTGGAGATTCATAAAAGAAGGTGTCCAAAGTGCGTTTAGTTTATTCTGCCCGATACCCGAAGATACTGGGGTCTGTGTGGAAGCCGCAGAAGGAAGCGTTTCCGAACCCATAGAGTATATAGATCTCTTGATCGGCTGTGTCTGGCTAGATCCCAGAGACTAGAAGAGCTAGAGCCACCCCCACAGAGGGCGACCATCTGTGGCATACACAATTTTGTGGAGAGAGAGATTCGCCCAGAGAGAGAGAGAAAGATGGAAGATGGATTGGTTCCTATAGTAATCATAAGCTCACATCGGGCTTAATAGTAGAGCCGCAGCCCTTGCCGCTTACATATCGATATCCCTCCTGTGGCAGAGATCTAAGACGCAATGCCAAATGCATTGGTCATCCCCTTTGAAATCAAAGCGTGCTAATTGTGGCATGTGGCATACCAGGCGACCTTTCGGTTTCCATTTCGAAAGGGTTCTTTAGTCGAATCGGAGATTCTCGACAGGCAGCCAGTCCTGATATCAAGATATCAGAGTTCCCATTCGGAAGGTCCCATTATGGGCCAAAGGCAGGGCAGGCACACCTGGGAGCCGCAGATAGGCCGTTGCATCAGCTGTTTTGAGAGCTGAAAGCCCTTGCAGAGGGCCAGGCAGTAGAGTACCTTCTCTTCAGTAGAGTACCCAAGAACACTTTCCCCTCCCCTCATCCCATTCCATTCCGAGCTATGCCCCTCGCTCGATTGTAACTCCTAGAACTCACCTCGTTTTGAGATACGCAGTGTGCCAATTAGCCCGTTTCCGATTGGAATGTTTGCTTGACGACGACTTGGCCTTGTCTTGGTCTGCGTACGGGATGGTGGGGCTGGGGCTGGCGATGGCGATGGCTATGGCGATGGCGATGTCGCTGTGGTTGTCGCTGTGGTTGTCCTTTCACACAGCGGGGCGACAGCGGGGCGTAATCGTAGTCCCCAACTTGAGTACCGTTTAGTTGTTGCTTGTGTTGTTGTTGCTGTGCAAGGATAACGGTAATTAACTCGCAGGCTGGCCCGTTGGGGTCGCCTCGCCGCATTGCATGCCTGCCACAAAATGTCGTTGGGTTATTGGCCGAACCGGGAATAGCGAGGAGAGAGAGAGTCGAGTCGAGTCGAGGCGAGTCGAGTCGAGTGCCGTGCCGTGCCGCGCCGCGCTTTCCGCGCTTGACACTTTTCAAACTTTTTCTTTTAGTTGTAAAAAAAAAAAAAAAAAATACTACACACACACACGCGCACACACACACACACAGAGAGAGAGAGAGATACACTTCAGTATGCGCTAATTTTTTTCCTTCTGCTGCATTTGCTTGCCTTTTACACTTTTTGCTGGCTCTGGCTCTGGCTCTGGGTTTGGGTTTGTGTTTGGGTTCCGCGCGTTGTAAATCTTAGCGCGTTGTTTTTGCTTTTTGCTTTTTGCTTTTGTTGTTTTTAAGAAAATTCTTTCGGCCAAAGACGAAGACGTTGGCCAAGACGCAGCGACGACTACGACGACGACGACGACGACAACAGCAAAGTTGTTGTACTGTATTCTGAGTGTGTTTTTTGTTTTTTTCCTTTTGCTCTCCTCCTTTTTTTGTGCCGGGTCTGGCGCTCCACCGGCACGGCGGCTGCTCTTCCGCAGAAACAAGCTTCCACCAAGCAGGTTGACCAAGCGGCAGTGGCAGTGGCAGGAGTTCCAGGTGGAGGTGGAGGTGGAGGTGGAGGTGGAAGGTGGTGGCTGGTGGCTGGTGGCTGGTGGCTGGCGGCTGGCGGCTGGAGTGGTGCACGGGGCGCGGCTGCAGGTTACAATCTGCAATCTGTTTGTGGCATTAAATCAGTGAACCAAGACGCTCAAGCGAGATTTGTTTATGGCTTGCTCTGCTCTGCTCCTCTGCTCCTCTGCTCCTCCCTTCCCGTTGCTGGATGTCCTCCTCTCTCGCTCTGTCGCTCTCCTGGTTATGCAAATTTGTACTACAGCTGTAAGTACAGCTCAATTAACGCGAATATTCTCGGTAAATCTCTGGCGTTTCGGGAACTCCTCGGAATCGAACGGATCGAACGGATCGGATCGGATCGGATCGGATCGCCGAGCAACAAAAAAAACCGCTGACCACTGATCGATCGATCGCACGCACACACACACACGAATCACTGGAACACCGTACTATATAGTCGCATCGATCGTTTAGCCATACCGATATCCATACCGATATCCATATCCAAATCCATATCCACAAGATGCATCTCTCTCTTTCTCTTTCTCTCAATCTACGGCTATTGTTGTTGTTGTTTTTTGTTCTTTTTGTTGTATTTTAGTTCTTGTTGTTTGTGTTTTTTTTGTTGGTATTAAAAAAAAAAAAACGTTTCGGTCCGCTTTCGGTTGGCAGCGTCTTCGCGGTGTCAAGTACGAATGTGGCACGCAATGGGAACAGGTTCGTGGATGCCACAGAAATGCCACGGCGGAACGTAATGGCAACTGGAACACTCATTCGCTCGAGTGGAGTCACTCATTCGACTCACTCGACTCGCTCGACTCACTCGACTCACTCGCTGGCCCCTGGCTCATGTCGTGAGTGGAGGAGTGGCGGAAGCATTCCGTTTTACGGTTTTTGGAATTGAAATGCCGGGTAAATGTTTCGAGTGAAACTCCAGGGATGGACTCCACTCACTCGGGCACTCACTCGGGCACTCACTCGGGCACTCACTCGGGAATGTTTCGGAGGCAAGTCGGTCAGGTGTTTAAGCCGCTGCCGCAGTTGCGTCCGCATCTAATTGTGAATGATTTATGTGGGTCGTCGTCCCCCCACCAGGCACCAGGCACCCGGCACCGGGCACCAGTGGCCGTGGCACTGCCAGTACCATCAACTCTTTTGGTCTTTTGGTGTGTGAAAGAAAGTACCATAAGCCGCTGCCGCTGCCGCTGTCGCTGCCGCTACCGATGTTGCAGTTGCAGTTGCCATTGCCATTGCCACAATTGAAATGAATATTCATGTTGCCAAAAGAGTGCAGCGGCAGCGGAGAGAGAGAGTTAATGT
The DNA here is from genome assembly GCF_003286085.1 of Drosophila persimilis. Classification (NCBI taxonomy): domain Eukaryota; kingdom Metazoa; phylum Arthropoda; class Insecta; order Diptera; family Drosophilidae; genus Drosophila; species Drosophila persimilis. The sequence continues at coordinate 322,863 of NW_020825364.1, forward strand.
TGCCATTCGGCTGCCTTTAATCCTTTCAGGTCGTTGGCTTTAAATTATCAACGGGGGCACAAAGGACACGCCACGTCGCGGCACGGCAAGGAACAACCTGCCACCTGGCGCCTGGTCAACTCCCAGCTGGTGGCGGCTTGCCCATAACTAAAACCGCCAGCACATTAACGGTTCAGAGGCGCCCGCCCCCCTTGCCCCCCTTGCCCCCCGCACAAATCGTCGGTCAAAGCCGAGGGGTCAGACAGGTCTGCTGCTGTCCGACAGATTGGAATGGGAGTGCTGTGGCACAGACCTCCCCCAGAGTGCACCTGTTTTACGAGTGTTGTGCGGCAGAAGTTGTGCCAACTTCATGGAATATACATTTAGAATCATCTCTCCGTAGAGTCCATAAGGTCAAAGAGAAAGCCTTTTCAAGAGGGGAGGGGGTAGGAGGCAGGAGACAGGGTGCTCCTCTATTAATAACTTAAATAGGAACAAAGTGCCGCAGAGCAGAGCAGAGAGAGCGAGAGAGAGAGCGAGAGAGAGACCTTTTCACTTTGCTCCCAACTTTTATTCAAAATTAAAAGTTTAGATTCGAAAGCCTTCCCTCGCTCCACCGCTGTCCCGCTCCACCGCTCCCTGGGCATTCCTTATCCTTAATGCCTTTCGACTGGCAACTAATTCAAGACGTGGCTTGTCGCAGAACACTCACTCACCCCCGGCCCCCGGCCCCCGGCCCTCGGTGCTAGACAAGTTCGATGCCATGGATGGGCATCGCAGATGAAGAAGGAGGAGCTCCTTCTGACAAGACATCGCGGACGTTGTCGCTGATGCAATGCCCGCCAGAGAGCCTTTCGAATGATTTATGAGAAATGCGCCAAAGCTGTTCGTTCGTTTGTTCCGACGGACGGTGGGGCGATGGGGCCATGGAGATGGGGATGCTGTCTGTGAAGGAAGACTCTCCGTCGACGACGACGAAGGCAGAGCGCCAAGCCAAGACAAACAATTGACATTTGATGGATGCGTAACTCGTGCATTCAAATGCGACTTGCACTTGCCGCTGCAGTTGGCGTTGCAAGATGGAGCCACAGACACGGGCCCACATTTATTTGACAGGCCATCGATGGGTGCCCTGTTCCTAGCCCTGAAGAGAGAGCCCATGGTCTCGGGCGTCGGCTAATTGTTATTGATAATCGCGCTGCCATGCCCTGTTATGTCTCTGTTTTGATGCAGGGCCCCAGCCCAGCCATCGATTAATTAGTCAATTAACGAACATGATTTTGTGGAGCAGCGGCAGCGGCAGCGGCAGAACTCCCCGACTTCCTCGATGCGGGACAGGCGCATCCAATTGCAATTGCAGTTGCAGTTGCAGCAGCGGCAGTGGCAGTGGCAGCGGCAGCAAAGAGGTCTCCTCCTGGGCCGCTAATCAGATCCCGGTGCCAGCTTCCACACGAAGACCTTTACCTTTAACTTGAATTATGTTTTGGCATACTCATTGTCTGCAGGCTGGTTCCCCCCCCGTTCTGCATTCCCCTTTCCCCCTGGAAAATCACGGCTCCATCCTGCGCCTATCCTCCTCCTAACTGCAAACAAACTTCTCTATTATTGATTTATACCTTTCAACGATTCTCTGTATTTATCATGAGTGCAAGCCACATTTATCATTAATAATGCCGCGCCAGCCTTGCCAGCGTTAGCAGCCGCAGCGGCAGTGGTAGTGGCAGCAGCCGCACAGCCATCAGCGGAGCAGAGCAGAGCGGAGCGGAGCGAAGCGGCAGCCCCAGACGCAAAGTGGTAGCCCAAACGAGCATCAGCGGCAGCGGCAGCCCCGAGCATCCGCATCTAGGCAGCTGCCAGACTCTGGGCAGACACAGTGGGTGTGAGGCCTGGAAAGGAGGAACATTTCAAATCGCATTCCAAGTAGACTCGGAGTAAATTTAGATCACATTACACTAGGAGTGAGTTCGGACTAATTTCGGAGTAGCTTTAAATTGAATTCAGTGTCTTCGGACTAAATTCGGACTAAATTCGGACTAAATTCGGACTAAATTCGGACTAAATTCGGAATAAATTCGGACTAAACTCGGACTAGATTCGAACTAAACTCGGACTAAACTCGGACTAGATTCGGACTATATTCGGACTAAATTCGGAGTAACTTTCGATTAAATCCGGTGTCTTTGGCAGCAAACGGAGTTCCTTCGGAATTTTTCGGACTAAATTCGGTGTGAAACTCCACTTTTCGGAATATAGGAGTCTTAAATAGATTCTATGGTACTTTCGGAGTACTTTTTGTGGCTCGAAAGTTACAGCTCAGATTCGCACATAAAATTAGAATCCAGCGACGACGTCGGCAGAGTTTATTTTCGGAATAAGAATGCAATTCTTTCGCCAGCTAATTGCCCATTGAGGAATAGATGTTTTCTGTAAAGGGCCTTAATGCCTCTATCAATTACTCATTGTAATGGTACCACTGTGCCATCATCAGCGTCATCGCCGGCACCCAGGCACCCCCGTCGAGCTGCTGGCTGGAGGAGTTGTGTGTGCTGGCTCTGGGGTCTCCTTGGGTCTTGGGCCTTGGATCTCGGGTCTCAAGTCTGTCTGGGCAGCAGAGAGCTAGGATCTTTCTGGAACTGAAGCTGTGGCTAAAGCTGAAGCTGAAGCTGAAGCCGAAGCTGAATCTGCTGCTTCATCTGCGATCGTTTTCCGTACATCATTTCTATGCTGTATTTATTGCCCGGTCGCAATGATCATCGCGTTCTCTGGGCCTCCATTTCCGTTTCTCCGTTTGCTGCCTGCTGCCTGGTGCTGCCTGCTGCCTGGTGCTGCCTGCTGCCTGATGCTGCTTTCTGCACACAAAAGTTCAGGCAGCGAGGGCTACGCTACGGCCGGGAATGATGGCGACGACGAACGACGAACGACGGCGGCAAAATCCATTTTGGGAAGGTGATCTGTGGGATTGTGCTAATGTCAAATCAAGCTGTGCCCCCTTGTTATTTAGCGAGGGCCCAAAAGGAAGAAGCTGCTGTCCGAAAGAGAACCGAGAAGCGATAGTCGGGAGTCGGGAGAACCGAGAGCCGTGTGGCAAGAACCTCGGAACCGCCAACTGGCAGACGGCAGACGGCAACCGGCAACCGCCAGCAACTAAACTCCATGTTGATTTTATTGTAAATTGCATTAAAAGATTGCATATAAAGAATTTTATTTATCACCTTCGGGTTGTTAGGGAAAACGCTGTTGGAGACAAAAGTTCTCCTTGTTGTTGCTGTTGCACCGCATTGTTGCAGCGGTGGCAGTGGTGGCAGTGGTTGCAGCACTCAGTGGGTTGTTTGTTGTAGTTTGTCTGGCATTATTTTTAGAGGCAAAGCCTCTGAGATGTGGAGTGCTCAAGGTCTTTCGATCTTAGCCCCCATTCGGAGGTGTCGCGCTAGTTTAGAGAGGACTTTTTTTGTGTGGCAGTTGCTGTTGTTGTTGCTGTTGCTGTTGCTGTTGGCTGGTGTTGCCGTTGCCGCTGCTCTTGCCGCTGATCTTTGCCAAATTTGTAAATGTTCTTTTAATGGAATTTGCACACTTGCTCTCGGGGTCTCTGGCTTTAGTTTTGTAAGGGATTTGTTTCTCTTCTTGGGACTCTGTTCTGTTCTGTTTTTCTGTGGTGCTGCGACATTTACGTGGCATTGCTCTGAGTGCACAGATTTAGTAGTTGAACGCTTCGTCGATGTCGATACATGGCCTGGGGGCTTGTCAATAAAAACCAGGAAAGACATTCTCCAAAGGAGACCTCTCCAAGTCCAGGTGGTGCCGGTCGGTGCCGGTCGGTGGGGGTGGGGGGGATCGATTTCAGCAAATGGCAGCGATAAATGTCAGATGCTGATCCAGAATCACCATTAGCCATGCCTCATGTTTACGCAGCGAAATCCAATCTGTATCTCAATACCCAGTGAATCACATACTCAGACTCGCACTCACACTCGCACTCGCACTCATATTCATAGTCATATTCAAACCGGGCATCGCTCGGATAAGTAGTTGGGTCAGCAGTTCGGGATCTCCCGCCACAGAAAATGCCTTTTGAGAAAGCGAATTTGCAGACAAATAAATCAAGCCACCTATTTTCGAAAAAGAGTGTCCATTGTGTCCTGGGATCTGTGTGGTGGTGCCGACGCAATCGTCTCTGATACCTAAAAATGGCAAAGAGCCGTGAGACGGGAGCCGAGAGACGGGAGACGGGAGACGGGAGCCGGGAGACGGGAGCCTGCTCCAGGTTCAGATTGAGAGAGGATTGTTGGATTGCTGCCGTTGCTGCTGCCGCTGCTGCTGCTGCTCGATCGTTGGATCGTTGCTGCTGTTGTACAATGCAATTGTTAACAAGCAAAGTTATGCGAGGCGAGCCAAAAGACGAAGATGCCCCTGCCCGTGCCCCTGCCTCTGCCCCGACCCCAACACCGACCCCGACCCCGACACCGATGCTCGAGGAACACGAGGAGGAGCAACATCAAAGGGCACAGGCCCCAAAACCCTATATAGAGGGATGTTTGCAGGAACCAGCGAGCGCCCAGGGGCGAAGGCACTCAAGTGGTGGGGGCCTTAAATCTTTAGCCATGCCCAAAACATGACAAAGGATGTGTGCCCTCCCGCCTGCCGCCTGCCGCCTGCCGCCTCCCAGCCTCCCAGCCTCGCCGTGCAAGAGTGTCCCTCTATGCAGGAGTGTACGAGTATCTGTGTGAAACGGAGGCGATTTGGCCAAGGCCTGGACTGGACTGGCCCGGCCAAGGCCTGGACTGGCCTGCACTGGACTGGACGCCTGGACGTGTAGCGGAAGGTGTTTAACAAACAGCCCAAAACAAACAATTGTAAAACAGCAACAGAGCAACAGAGCAACATCGAACATCGGGGCATCAGGGCGTGGCTGGCGTTGCACGCCCCCTCTCTCTCTCTCTCTCGCTCTCGCTCTGCGGCCAAAGGGTCGCAGCGGCTGCGGCAGCGGCAGCATTTTATCAGCGATAAAAGATCTGGGCCCAGAGACAAGGCACAAATAACCCACAAAAATAAATACGAGGCGCATTTTTATGCGGAAACACAAATTGAAATTCAATGCGAGGCAAAAGTTTTGCGGCTCTTCTGGCTTTTAAATTGCCTTTTGCAAATAAATAAAAAATTGCCAGCCATTCAGGCAGCCATCCAGCGAGCGTGTGAGAAACCAGAGACCGATGAAGCGAGCGGCAAAGAGGCGCTTTCAAAAACTACACATAACTGCCACCCCCCCTCCACCTCTCCACCCCTCCACCATCCACGCGGGGCACGCCCCTTTGCGCCAGGACCCAAAAATATATTTTATTCTTACACTCGCTTGCATATACATATATACATATTTCCCTCAATTTTGTTGAACAGGAACAGAGCTTCGGTGATAATTCGCTGGTCAGTCATGGATGGGCGATGGGGGGGATGGGGGGATGGGGGATTGGGGATTGGGATGGAGGATGGAGTGTCCGCTCGGGGCGTGTTTGTGATTGCAGCTTGTTAACAAGTGTTGGCAGTTTAATTGACTCCGAAACCAACTGCAAAACAGAGTGAGAGTGAGTCAGAGAGAGCCGGCCAAAAAGGGACTCTTAACCATGGCCACATCCTGCTGGTGCTGCTGCTGCTGCTGCTGCTGCTGCTTCTGCAGAACAAATGGCAATCAGCTGTCAGCGGCTGCCTCAAAGTGTCCTACTTAGGCACACGCATGTCTCCTCAGTCCTCAGTCCTCAGTCCACAGTCCTCAGTCCTGTCTCCTGTTTCCACACACAGTACTGTGTGTCCCACTTCCTGCTGCCGTGTACGTGGACGTGTGTACGCAGGGGCGTTAATTTCACCCAATCGTAGACAACTGTGAATTTGTGACGTCACACCCAGTGGGGGCTAATCACACGGATCACTGGAGAGCATCGTATTCGTAGCACACGAAATGAATGGATCCACGCAGAGCTGTCGATTAATTGCGGCATAGAGGTATTTTCATTGGGGCAACGCCAGCCTCTCAGAAACAGTGGCGTAGACGGAAGGGGGTCGGTATGATCGAGCCACTTAAGACTGCAGACTGCTTTCGGGCTGGAATTTACCCTATTTCTAGGCCTATAATGTGTAAATTATTTAAATATTTTTAGTTTCGAGTATTTTCGGAGTAATTTCGGAGTGATTTCGGAGTAATTTCGGAGTAAATTTCTTAGTATTAGCTTCTATCAGATGCCTAAACCGAAAATATCAATTCGGACTAAATTCCTAGCAATTTCGGAGTAAATTCTGAGACAATCTTGCGTCTATTTTGAGGAATACCCAAGTACAGAGACTCGCTGGAGTCATCGCTGGAGCGTGTGGAAACCCCTCCTGCCTACACCCTTGGGCCCCTAATCGAGAGCTGGTGCAGGAAATTGCCAATACAGACGGGCGGACAGACCCCATAAACCAGAACAGAGCCAGAGCCAGGCCGGTCCGGACCAGGCCAGAACCTGAACTAACTGTGTTATAAATGATCTTATTAGCTTTTTTGAAACAAGACATTCTAGAGATCATTATTCAACGGCAGCAACGGCCCGGCCTGGCCTGCTCTGGCCTGCTCTGGCCCGGACCAGAACAGAACGGAGATTCAGCAGAGCAGCGGCACGCAAGCCGTCTCCAGAGGGGACCAAGGGGATGGAGAAGGAGAAGGAGGGTTGAGCGCCCGGCGAGCGGTTTGCGTGAGCCGGCAGCAATTAATCATCGCACGCCTAACGCAAGCAAGTGGCAAGAGGAGCAGCAGAACGAGCAGCAGCAGCAGCAGCAGCAGCAGCACTGGCTGTGGCTGTGGCAACAGCAGGAGATGCATATTTGAAAATCTGCAAATCATAAAGCGGATGGATGAACGAAGCGATCGATCTTGGCACAGGTACACACACAGGTACGTCCCCGTCGAGAGAGCCGCTGCTTCGGTTGCTTAGTCACACAGCCTTGGCCAGCCGAAAAACGCCCCCAGTCAGAGAGGCAGGGAGAGAGAGAGAGAGATGCGCCACAGAATGAGGCTGGAGCTGGAGCTGAACCTAAGCTTGGAGCTTGTTCGATTTCGCTCCGATCGCTGATTGCATTCCATGATACGAGTATCCGATCCGACCTGCTCCTGGACTGAATCTGAATCTGGGCCTGGGAACACTGCGTTTGTACGTGACACTCATTGGCTGCCACTGCCACTGCCACTGCCATTGCCACTGCCACTGCCAGTACGACTGCTGCAATCCTGGCTCTCTAACCATCTCCTCCTGCTCCTCGTGCGCCTCATGCTCCTCGAGGAGCTCCTCTGCGTTCCCTTAATAATTAATTAATGTAATTGGCCTGTCGTTGTTGCTGCCGATAATGATCTCATCAAGATGTGTGTTTGCAGATTTCGAATTCAATTTTGAATTGCACTCGGGGGCTGCCGCTTCAGCCGCTTCAGCCGCTGCTGCCGCTTAATGAAATGCCGATTTTTAGGCCTTTGTCTGCCCCGATTTCAGGCGGTGATTTGTGTTCCTTTCTTGTTCCGTCTCTCTCTCTCTCTCTCTCTCTCGCTCTCTCTCTGCGGGTAATTTGAATTCCCTGATCGGATCCTCGGGGAAGATCGATCGGGGGAGAGCAGCCCCTGCTGGAGCGGAGATCTTTTCGGACACCTGACAATGTCTTAAACTGCGCGCTCAACGGCTCTAATAAAGTAACCGCAAATCGGATCTCTGATCGGGCCTACCCCCACACCGCCCCACACCGCACCGCACCGCACCACATCGCCCCACACATCAATATGTTGCCAATCGAATCGACAATCGGGAGAATGGACACCACATTCCTGGCCATAATTTGTGATTTTTGGGCCGGCCTACGGGGCTTAAGGGGCAGCAAGCGACTTCTGTCACCCCGAGAGCAATCAAATGTCAGTAGGCGAGGTCATAATGCCGCCGCCTTGGTCATAACTATAAATTTCACGCATTGCATAAAGACAATGGGTCCCCCGCCCTCCCCGCCCCCCTGCCACCCTTCGCAGAGTCTCGGCACAAAATAATTGAATTGAATTTCTGTGATGGAGGAGTGCGAGCAGCCACCCAAGCCCCCAAGCCCCCAAATCCAAAATCCAAACTCCAAAAGGCAAATCTCGGCGGCACGCGGAATTCTCTGTCGAATGTAAGGAGGTGGGCCTGGGCCTGGACCTGGACCTGGACCTGGGGTGGACCTGGGCCTGGGCCTAGGCCTGGGCCGAAGCGAATGTTGAACGGTGCGTGGTCGCCGCGTGGCCAAATATAGAAACACAACTGCTGCGTGGCCCCCGGAATAGACAATAGACAATACTGCGCCGAGCGTACGCACAATTCTCAGGCCATGGCGATGGCTTGGACTCTGGCTCGAACTTGGGGTCTTAGCCAAAACGGGTCAATAAATGGGAGAGTCGCAGTCTGAAAATGCTGCATACTCTATCTTTTGGAGCGATGCCTGGCATATTCCAGCTATTGGGGAGGTCTATGGACACTATTTTGGCCTGCCTTGTACTCCAATGTCCCCCATGGAATAGATGGAAAGCGGACCTCAAATAATGAATGAATGATAGCTATAGCCCCTGATCCATCTCTTTTATCTGCCCTACTGAAGCTGCCATCGATTATTTGATCGATTATTAATCGATTATTATATTAGTTCTTGAATATATCCCCTGTTCCATCTCTTTTGTTTGAGGTAATCACCCAGGAAGCTGTGCCATCGATTACACTATCGATTATTAATCGATTAATGTACTTTTTATGGAATATAGCCCCTAATCTGTCTCCGTTCTCTGCTCTTTTCCAGCTGTGATCACTTCTGAAGGTACCTCTGCCATCGATTGCCAGAGTAAGTACATTCCCGACAGAAGAACCAAAGATGTTCCCGAGAAGAGCATCCCACATTCGTTGCTGGGCCTTTTCCCTGGATGTTTCCTTATGTTTCTCCCCGGTGTCTCTTCGTGTTTCTCCACAAACTTTGACTTGGGGCCCGGGGCGCACAAAATGGGCCATGCAACTGTCTGGGGTCCCAAAATGCTCTTACGGTTAAAAGCCTTTTGTGGTGTGGACGCTGCTGCTGCTGCTGGCAGGAGGAGGAAGCGATGGAAGCGATGGAGCAGAAGCAGAAGCAGCAGATAGTCGGAGAGGCGATATGGATGGCCAAAAGTCGTTTGGGTCTCGCTCTGGGTCCCGGTCTGGGTCTGGGTCTGGGGTTCGGAGGGGCATTAGATTTCGAGCAATACCGGGAAGCAGCAGCAGCCACAGCCACAGCCTCAGCCTCAGCGTAGCGTAGCGTATCATCGCTCATGAATATATTACACAAATGCTATTTAATGCCATGTATTCGTATTTAAAGACAATTCATAGTTAAACAACAAAAAAATACGAGTAGTAACAACAGCCATCCGGCTGTGGCTCTGCGGCTCGGCGGCTCTGCGGCTCAGTGGCTCTGTGGCATTCCAAAGCCAATAGCAATCAGCAATTGCATCGATATCGAACTCTCGGGGTTCAATGTTTTCCTATCCATAATAATTCTTTCAATGGTCTGCAGTCCGATTCCGATTCCGAGTGCAAGTCCGAGTCCGAGTCCCAGGGCCTCAGATCGGAGTCGGAGTCGGAGTCGGAGTCGGGAGGGTCTCCTTCTTAGTACCCGCCGCATTTCCTTTGTGCAGATTGCACATTTATGCATTTTCAATGAACAATTTTTATGCAAAAAGTGAACAAGTTGCACAATTTACCATGTAAACTGCAACTGCAACTGCAACTGCTGCTGCAGGATGAGGATGTAGCAATTGTTGCTCTATAAAAGTGGCCTCCACTCCGCCGCAGCCGCCGCCACCACCGCCGCCGCCGCCGTGGCCGTGGCCTCCTCTCAGGCCGCCTTGTGGTGGTTGTCAGTGGGGATTAATCTGAGGCACAAGACCTTGCCTCGTTTGAGGCCTCAGGTGCACCGCAACAACAGCAACAGCAAAAAGCACAGACTCCAACTTCAGCTGCGATTTCGATTCCAGTTCCTGGCCCTGTGCTCTTGGGGCTGGGCCTGGGCCTGGGCCTGGGCCCGAGAGGACGATGGGCTCTGGCCTCAGACTTCGAGTTCGCCCTCGACTGAAACTGAAACTGAGGGCCCGGGAACGGGACCGGGACCGGGAACGCACTTCATTTGAATTTCATAATTTCTTTGTTAGCTCCAATTTATGGTCACGGTTTGCTGGGCAATTTATGGTCATAAGCATCGAGAGCGTTTACTGAAAAACTGAAAACTGAAAGCTGAAAGCCACAACAAAATTGTGGCTGTGTGGCTGTGGGGCTGTGGGGCCGTGGGGCCGTGTGGCGGCTCCTCCAGACTCCAATCTACAGTCTGCAGGCAGGGGGGACTGCAGCGCGTCTCTCGAAAAACTGTTGGCGACAAAAAAAAAACAAAAGGTTTTACTAAATTGACGATAACGATTGAAAAATGCATACCGAATGCCCACATACATGCCATACCATGCGATGCATTGATTTCCCCCCTACTCGATTGGATCCAAAAATTATAATAAATATCAAATGAAAGCGAACCAAAAGGGTGGAGAGTGGAGAGTGCAGAGTGGAGGAAGCGGCAGATATGGTACTTAAGCGATCGACCTCTCTCCACTTAATTTGTTTGCTGAGTTACTGCCGATCCGATCATGAAGGTGGGCCTGGTCAGGGGCCTGGGCCTGGGCATGGGCCCCACATTCATGGGATGATTGAGACGTTTACGAGTGGTAGGAAGTTCCACTAATGGAGTTATCACGCTCACAGAAAATCGATTTAGACTATCGGACTACCCAGAGAAAGGATAACCCCTGGAAGAACTTTCACCCAAGTCTGTTTGGATCTCGAAAGCCTCTGGCAAGAGAGGAAAGCTGCTGCTGCTGCTGCCGCTGCTGGAGGAATGATCTCCATAAATAACACACACCTTTTCGGTATTCACCTGGCGCCCATTTGAATGTCTGCTGCTTGGGGATCTAAGTGGAACAACCATTTAACTGTCTGCGGGAGACAACGATTATGGCAGAACGGAGAGAGAGAGAGAGAGAGAGAGAGAGACTCCAGCAGCAGCAGCCACAGCAGACACGCCTCTGATTAGAAAAAGGCAACACCTGTCGCAGCTTTTGATCATCGGGGAGCCACTCCAGACACAGACAGAGGCAGAGACAGAGGCAGAGACAGAGACCCTAAGCCGAAAACCGAAAACCTTAAACCTTAAACCCAAACCCCCAACTAAAAACAAGAGCGAGGTGTATATTTTCACAACTTCTGACATGAGTGGGGATGTGTCGGCCCTGAACATGGAACATGGCATTGGCTTTGGCTCTGGCTTTGGCTTTGGCTCTGGCTTTGGCTTTGGCCCCCAGGCCCTTGGGCAGTGGTCAGAGAACTCAGTCGAGCTGTGGAGCCCCGTTGGCGATTATCAACGCCGTCGTTGATTTGCGTTTAGCTGCAGAACAGGGCGGAGGAGAGTGTTCTCTCAGTGCCAGTGCTGCTAGTCCCTCGCTTAATCAAACATGGAGGAGTCGAGCCGAGAAATCCCTTCTGGGCTTCAGCATTGCACCGGCCTGGCCTGGCCTGGCCTGTCTTGGATTGGACTGGACTGGACTGGACTGGCCCGGACTGGACTCCAGACAGAAAGAAACGCGACGGGATGGGATGGGATGGTATGGGATGGAACCTGGACATGGTCCTGCCCCCATGGCAGCCTCTGACTGTACGTCCACTTGGCATATTTTCTAAACAACTTGCTGCATAAATCATCGGAGAGACGGAGGCTCCACCTCCAAACAGACAGCTACCAGATGCTCATCCGAATCCCCCTCTCCACTCGCATATATTTTGCGTGCAACTCGTTGCAACGATGAGCTGCAGTTGCAACTAATGAATTTATGATGAGATTTTGCCCAGTAGCCCCGTAGCTCCAGAATGCAATTCAAATGGAAAGTCACCAAAAATTTCTGAGAGCCTACTCCAGCCTCCAGCCCCTGCCTCCAGACCCTGCCTCTTGATTTAGAAGAACTGGACTCCGAAATGAGGGAAGGACTCCGCAGTGGACATGGGAGGGGCTGGACCTGGATCTGGACCTGGTCCTGGACCTCGAACGGGCGTTGACCGTTATCATCATCGTGGCGGCGGTGTGTGTGCTGTGTGCTGTGTGCTGTGTGTGGTGTGGCATCTTTATGGGGCACAGACATGCTGGCATCAAAAATTCTATTACGTGGGGCTGCATTTTGAATAAAATACGGGGTACGTCGCAACACGTCGCTGAAACACAACACTTTCGGCTGCGGTTTGAAGGCCTCTGCCTCAGCCTCTGCCTCGCAGGAAGGAAGAGCCCCACAGCCCCACAGCCCTACAGGACAGTGGCAGCAGGCTGTGCACTCAGACTGGATGTCGTATGCCTGCATACGATGGCTTTTCGCACACTTTGAACCACTGTGCGCCCGATGAAGGAGTCACAAAACCGCAGACGGAAAAAGGGGTTTCGCTCTCTGCGACTGCGACTGTGGCTGTGGCTGTGACTCTGTGCCCCTGCCTCTCTGTACTGTTCTGTTCTGTTCTGTTCCTGTCGCCATAATTCAAAAAACAGCAACATTCGCACGTTAAATGTAAACGAAACCATTCGAGTGCATTCGTCGGCAGAAGGGAGGCACAGGGAAAGGGAAAGGGGAGGCAGAGACAAAGCTACGTCCAGATACGGTACCGAGAGACCGACCTGAACGGAACAGAACGCAACGGAACGGAGTCGGAGTCGGAGACGGTGGACAAACAAACGACCTGGAGGTTGAGCCTGAACCTTGGACAAAGGGCAGCAGTAGCCAAAGCCGAGGTAGTGTGTGGCGGTGGCGGTGGCGGTGGCAGTGGCCAGACCCAGACCCAGACTCTCTCTCACTCTCGGGGGTTAAACGAACATCGCACGCATAACAAGGAAATCCTTTGGGACCTTGGAACAGACATTGGGACAATGCAGCCCAGAGAGAGACAGAGACAGAGAGAGAGACAGAGACAGAGAGAGAGAGAGGCAAGCTCTAGCCCTGGCCCTGGCCCTGGCTCTGGCTCTGGCTCTGGCTCCAGGTCCAGGTCCAGGTCCAAGTCCTGTTCCTGGCCGAATGTTTGCATTTTGTTTTGTTTTTGTTTTTGGCAAATAATTGAAAGGGTCGTCGTCGTCGTTGTTGTCGTTGTCGATGAGGATGTGGATGTGGATGTGGATGTGGACCAGCAGCAGCAGCAGCAGTTGGTCATTCAAGTGCCGCACTGTCGATTACATTTCAAGTAGTTTGACCCTCCTCCAAAAACACAGAGATCCCCCCTGCCTCTCGTGGCAGCCTCCTGGGGTCGCTCTGCGAATGCGGGGGTTAAAATTGCATAGACAAAAAGCTCTCTCGTTAACTCTTTTTGGGGGGTGGGGAGAGGGGAGAGGGGGGTTCTGTTCAGGGTTCTGTTTATATTTCATTTGTGAATCTGTGATTGGATGCTCAAGGGGGGGTGGGGGGAGCGCAACCACAGGCACACGACCCGAAAAAAAGGATTGCACCGATTTAAAGCCCCAAAACGGCTCTTCACGGCTCTTCGGAATTCAACGCTCGCTCATTTCGGATATTTTCCCATATGGAAGGACCGCGGCTCTGGGGGCTTACACGCGACTTATGTGTCATTTGTTAGCTCATTATATCGCCGCGATTCCGCTTGCCGTGTCGTGACCCACATCTTGCAGCCGAGCCGAAAAATGTGTCACATTTAAATGGCAGCCTCTTATGACAGCCTTAATGAAGTTTTTAGCAGGGCTTTTATCGGCTGACTGCCACTGCCACAGTCAGAGCCGCCGCCACCGCCGCCGCAGCCACATAACCGAATATTATAAAAAATGTCTGAAACATTCATTTTGTGGTCGCTTGGTTGCCTCTGCCTCTGCCACTGCCGCTGCCTCTGCCACTGCCTCATGTGGTGCATTTCAGCTTAATTTCTTCGCAGAAAACCCAACCGCCAAGAGGGCCCTCGGACTAAAAAAAAAAAAATATGAAATATTTGTTAATGAAGTCATTTTGCGGCTTAGCTGTGCGACCCGCAGATTGCCTCCACCTCCTCCTCCACCTCCAGCGCCACCTCCACCTTCGCCCACTCGGAAAAAAAAACTCGTATAAGAAATCCATATAAATTCTGCCCTGATGATTTACGAAAATCAGTGCCCGAGGGGGCACCTACACGCCGCCGCCGCACGCCGCACACTGAGAGAAATTGAGCAGAGATTAAAGCCAGCCTTTCGGGCAGGGACTTACGATAGCTGCGGCCCACCACATCGAAGGCATCGAGGGCCAGTGGAGAGCCCATGGAGAGCTTAAACTCTTAGATTCTAATATCAATAATTCCCCTAAAAACAATACGAGAACGCGGCGGCTATCGTCTGGATGGTTTCCTGAACGCCCACGCCCCGAAAGCCGATACGCAACAGAAAGGCCAGAGACCAGGCCAGAGACCAGGCCAGAGACCAGGCCAGAGACCAGACCAGACCACAAGAGACCCGCTTTTAAGCTCTTTTTCGTATTTCGGGTTCAATAAATTACAAGTTTAAACAATTAATTTCCGTCGAAACTGTGCTTTGGTCGCATCGTCTTGGAGGAGGAGTACACCGGAAGCTGGGACGACGACAGCGACGGGCCCACGCTCTCTCTGTCGCTCTCTGTCGCTTCTCTGTCGCTTCTCTGTCTCTTCTCTGGGGGCTTTCCAATGGCTTTCCCCCCACGGGTGCCACTAATTAAGTGTAAATCACTTGTAAATTGTTGCTTAATTAATAAATCTTGTTAATTTGTTTCGTTTCGTTACGTTTTTTCGAACGTTAGAAGCCAGGCCGTGGAGGAGGGGGAGGGGGAGCTTGAACTTTGACCTCTAGGGAAGGGAAGGGTACGAAAGGGTACGAAAGGGGAAGGGGGGATGGGGTGAATGAGTAAGTGTTTTGCCTCACCTCCTGATAACAATCGCATTTCGTTTGGGTTTTTCGGTCGCCCGTTTTTGGTCTCTTGACCATTTTTGGCCCATTCTGCCGCCGACCATCTGCTTCTGTTGACCACACTCTCTGCTGGCCGCTTGTTTCTTGTTTCTAATCAAATGCAGTAGTTGCTCCCGAAAAATTCAATCAACATATTTCAGCAGCACTAACGAATTTACAAAATAGGCAATCCAAAGGATGCGCCGCCGCCGCCGCCGCCGCCGCCACCACCGCTGCCGCCTCAGCAGACGGACGGCAGAGGCCAGTCCGGGCCAGATGATGATGATGATGAGCCTCTGCCTCTGCCTATGCCATGTGGCAGTGGCAGTGGCATGGCTATGGGGTTCTCTCTCTCTCTGTCTCCTCTGCATACGCTGATTTTGTTCATTTTTGGAGCAGCAGCAGGCTGCCGAGTAGAGAGACTGCTCCTCCCTAGGCAAATCCGCTGACCAGTTGACCAGTTGACCACCAAAACTGCTGGACTGCTGCTGGAGCTGGACCTGGAGCCCACTCTGATGCCCACAGACAACGCAACGCAACGCTGCTTCTGCCTGCCTGCCTGCCTCCGTCCGTCTCTCGTGCAATTTGTAAACATTTCCATATTTGGGGGTTTACGCTTCTGCCGGCAAAAGTCTCTTTCTTTCTACCTTTCTGCCTTTCCATTTTTTCCATTTTCCCGCTCCGTTTTTCTCAATTTTTCTCCATTTTTTTCGTGTGTTTCGTGTGTGGAAAAGTTTGCTGATTAGAGAAGTAGGAAGTAGTCTCCAGGTCTGACCCAAGGGACTGCCGGCTGGCTGGCTGGCGACTCATGTATGGGAAAGTGATGGATCAACGACTGACAATCGAGAGATTGGGCGATGCAGGAAATTGGAATGCCAGGGTATACTCCGAAAGCACAAATGGGGGAGTCTTTTGGGCTCCAGAATGGCAGGAACTGCCTCCGATGATGAGTGCTAGAGGGTTCCAGGAACAGAAACACACGTGAGAGTCCTTCGGATTAACCTTTGAATGGTATACCGTGGTAAAAAAGGTGGAAATTCCAGGCATATCATTGCATTTGGGGGCAGAGGGATGGCCCGGGTCGGTGGTCCACAGGGATCATAAAGGACGATCCAATTTAGTGCGAAAACCTTTGGAAAAACCCACAGATATTTACCAAATATATAAATTGATTGTTGTTGATTCCACAGACATCGGATTCCAGTTCCAAATGAATCCAAAATCCGAATCACTTGTGCCTGCGCTTCTAAGATCTTCGTTGCAATGGAAAATAGATAGACACTTCTATTCGTTTCGTTAGATACATCATCGATATATATCCCCGAAAGGAAAGACCTAGGTGTCTTCTGTTCCAACGAGACTCTGCATTTTCCGTCCTCCGATGCCGTAGAGTCCTCCCATCTGTAGGCTCGAAGGCACCTGGGATGGAGGAAACTATCGAAGCGAAGGTATTTTCTATTTTCTACAACCAGGGACTACTTTTCTCTCACTTTCTTTGAGGTGTTTTCGTTTCTTTCTTTCGGAGCATCGGGGTAATCGGGGGTACCTTCGGAAGACCTTCTGTCTTCTGCCCTGGGCCTCCTTGAGAACTGTGGGGGTGGGGAGATGGAGTTGCTGGGTATTCCTGGATATTCCTCAATCATTATCTTTCATTCCCGAGGAACATTAGCAAATCAGAACGGGCTCGTTAGCAGCCGATGGGCAATTTAACTATCCAGGCGGTGGACTCGTTGAGCACAGTGCTGTGTGGGGAGGGGGTAGGGGGGGAGGGGGGGAGGGGCGAATAAAGGCGAAATAAAATACACGCATTTTACATGCTCGTAAACGTGTGTTACATATGCCCATGGAGGAGAGGGCCGACGCACAGACACGCCGGGGGGGGCCTCCTCTGGTGCTCCAAAGGGGGTAGGTAGGATACCGCTCTCTCTCTCTCTCTCTGTCTCTGTCTCTCTCTCTCTCTGTGTCTCTCTGTCTCTGGAATATATATAACATCAACTACTTTATGCATAAATTCAGCAAGATTGCGAAGCTACCCCATGGCGAGCTAATGTTGTAAATTATAAATATGACACCTACTCCTAGTCCCCGTAGGAGAGAGCCTCCACCAGAGGAGTAACAGAAAGCCGTGGGCAGGCACACTGGCAGTGGAACTGGCACTGGCACTCGAGTATCTTGGGCACACCGAATGCACAGCTGCCTGTGTAAATTTATATCCGTCGACATGCCCAACACTCGCACAGATACACGCACACACGCAGGCGCACACGCACACACGCACACAAGTGACAGGAAATATCCTGGGCCCAAAGTCTTGGCTCTTGGCTCTTGGGCTGCCAAATGGGTCTCTGGGAGCCAACTTAATTGGTTGCCAAGCAGCGGGAAATCGCCGCCGGAACGCGCTTAATTAACCAAAATGCATTTCGAGTTTAGAATCGGAATCAGGGTTGCATTGCAATTGGAATTGGGAGTGGAAATGGAGGTGGAATGGTGGAATGGTGGAATGGGAGTGGGAATGGGAACGGGGAGTGGGAACGGGCCTTCTTTTCCTTTTCAGTTTGCGGCTAATTTCCGCCAAAAGCCCAAAAACGACCCGGGAAGGAATTTCCAAAGTGAGGAAGGGAGGGGGAGGGAACTTTTCGCTCTCTCTATTAAGTGAGATATGCTCTTTGAGACGCCTTGAAGTCGGGCTGTGGTCTAGCTCCCTACACTGGCCCACAAGGCACGCGAATCGAAGACAGCGGTGGGGAAGGAGACTCTCTATGCTGCCAAGGTGCTGCTGCTCCTGCTGTCTAGTGTTGGCCAAGGGAGAAGAGTAGGGGTGAGGGGTGAGGGGCCTACTAACAACAAAAGCTTCTCGGTGGCTGTTACGCATGCGCCTGCTTTCTGCTGCTCCTCCGGCTTCTGTTCTTGCCTTGAATGTTTTTGGCCCAAAGCACATTGTCTCCTCTCTCCCTCTCTCTCTCCCTCTCTCTCTGGCTGCTTGTTGTAGAAGAATGTAACGGTGCTTTATGGTAAGTTGGTCGATCGAACGTTGTCCCAATCCCAATTCCAATTCCAATCCCAATCCCAATGTCCGATGCGTGTGTGCGGATCGAAGCGGAGGCCTCCTTTAGGTTTTGGTTGTTTTTTTTTTTTCGTTCGGTTCGTTTGTTTCGGTTTTTCGGTAGCTCCCGAAAACAAAGGCCAATTTCCAAGTAGATTTAATCACGCGCTAGCTGCCAGCCCAGGCAACAATGGGTTAAGCGTGTGTGTGTGCGTGTGTGTGTGGGTAAAACGCATAAGAAGCACACACACACACACACACACACGGAAAACAAAGAAAAAGACAAAAAGAAAAAGAAAAAGCATTTTTCCCGACTACTAGAAAACTGCATTCCCCGCTTCCAGACTCTCTCGGACTCTCCCCGGACTCTCCGCGGGCTCTCCCGGGCTCTGGCCATTGGCTTTGGCTTTGGCTTTGGATTTTTCCAATGAAAAATAATAATAATTGACAGGCAGAGGAGGCGCTGCAAATGTGGGAATTTGGATTATTAACGAATTGTTTGTTTGCCGCAACAGCAACAGCAACAGAAAGCCTGAAAGCCTGAAAGCCAAAGGCATTTGCAAGCCTCCGACGACCGCCGACCGACGACCGACTGTGGAGACGCATAAAATTTATGCCCTAGCACCAGGTCTAGGCCTGGGCCCTGGATCCTCCCGAGTTGCCGCTTGCCGCTTGCTGGGGCAAAACCAAACGCTTCGATCACGTACGCGACGCAATTAAATGACAATTCTTTAGCTACTTGCCAATTGGCATGCGCTGCCGCTGCCACAGCTACAGGCTCCACTCCCCTCCCCTCCCCTCCACTGCCTGCGAGTCCTCCCTGCAGCTCCATTCAGGCAACACTCCGAACGGGGAGAGGAAGCAAAGTAAGGCATAAGAATGATGCCAACTATTTAGCGCATCCAGCAGATACAGTAGCTAAGCAGCAGCCCCAGCCCCGGCCCCAGCTCCAGCTCCAGCTCCAGCCCCAGCCCCAGTCGCCGCCAAAAGGCAATTAAATCTTTGCAGTTGTTTTAGTTTTGCCTCCGCCATCGAACTCCGCTGCTGAGATTCCTCGACTGCCGTCTGATTAAGGGCTTGTTGGCCATAGATTGTGGCCAGGAGAGCTCCCGAGTCCCGTCCCCGCGACCAGGGACAGGCGTACTCTGGCATTTCTATGGCTTTCGAATCGCTGTTTGTCGGAGGAGGCCCAAGAAAATTGTCAACTACAGCGAGCAGAACAACAGCTTTTGGCATATTTGAGGTGCCTGCGGTGGAGGCGCGGGAGGGGGGGCGCGGAGCCCCTTGGGAATTATAGCCAAAATAGGACTGAGCATTGTACTTTCCTTTCCTTTCGGCGGATAAGAAATCACACAAAACCGATTCATATCTCCGCTCCACTCCGGGTCCCGGCCCTGGCCCTGGCCCTGGCCGTGGTCCTGGCTTTTGCCGGATTGTCAATTAAAACAAAGGAAACATTCAACACAATTTGTAATTGAAACTTATCTCCGGTGCTGCTGCTGCTGCTGCCGATGCTGATTCTGGGGGGAATGCGTTAAGTGCAATGGAATGCCAACAGAATACCCCGAATCCCATAACCAAAGTTCATTTAAAAACCGAAACCAAGAGGAGAGTCATTTGCGATTCTCTCTCTCTGTGTCTCCCTCTCTGTGCTGTGCTGTGCTGTGCGGCTGCAACGGCGTTTGCTTAACGGTTTTAAGTGGCAATCACTGGCACCAACTCGCCGGCAGCCATGATAACAGACGACAGACCCGAAAAAGGAGGCAAAACCAGAAGGTACCACAGAGCGGCAGAGCCACAGAGCCGCAGAGCCACAGAGCAATGCCAAAAAATCAGTGAAAGATCAGCAAACAAAACTTGGACTTGGACTTGGAGTTGGACTTGGACTGCAGCCTCGACGCTGACTCTGACTCTGACTCTGAAGTCCATGGAAGCTTGGACTTGCGAGAGCCGGCAATTACCGAAATTCCCAAAAATGAAGAAATTTTCAAATAAACGAAGCCAAAAACTTGGGTAACAAACAAAGTGAGAACTTAACTGTGGAAACTCCCCCTCCTTGGAGCCCCGCTCGGCCCCACCGTGCCCTGTCCTCACAGAGCTGTGTGTTTTGTGTGGGACCCGCGACCCAGACTTGGACTTCGACTTGGACTTGGACTTCGTTTTCGACTCCTCCGACAGCGGGCCAGCAATTACAGTCAAGTGAATAAACGAAAACCAAACCAAGAGCCAAGTCGAAAACCCTAAAAAACCGCACACACACACACACACACACACACCCGCTCCCCTGCTCCCCTGCTCTGTTTTGGCCATTTACTCGGCCTTTTTTTTCGCTGGAATTCATCATCATGCGAATTATCCAGAGTCCGGGCCATCCAAGGCAAAGGCAAAGGCAAAGGCGATGGCAAAGGGTTCTTTTTTTCGGCAATAGGATTGGCTTCATGGCTTCATGGCTTCATGGCTGTGGCATGGCATGACTGGGCATGGCCTGGGCCCTCGGTCTCGTCTCGTCTCTGGGCCACGGCTGTGGGCCTGGCCTGGTTCCCTGTCTGGTCAAATACGGCCATGGCAATTTAGTTGTCATAGCACTGGAAGAATTATCGCTTGTGGCGGGCGGTCCACCAAAAATTTTGTTGTCAACTTCGCCAATTGGCCGGCTCCGTATGCAGGAAGGGACTGGTGGAGGGGGGATCGACGGATCGAGGGGGGGTGGGGGTTGGGGATCGAGGGAGTGTGAGCTGAGGCTTCCTCCAGACACGCTGGCAAGGTCGGACAGTGGTCGGGAGTTTATTAACGAAGCAGTGCCGGAGTGCCAGAGTGTCGGAGTGCCGGAGTGCCAGGAAAGGATAAGGAAAGGGTATAATAGGGGTCCAAGGGGTCCATGGAAGAGCGAGCATACGAGCGCGGCTTGGAGATTCTTCCTAGAAACCAAGGAATCGTAAGGAATCGGTGACGGAGGACTTTTCAAGTAATCGGAGGATGCTATAACGAAAAATATACGATTTTCCGTGAGGAAGCAAGTCCCCTGCACAGTTTCTTCGCTCGTGGCGCCTACCCCCGGCTCACTCGCCTCGAAATGTGCAACGAGGAGCCAGAAATTGTGTCTTTAATCGAAATAAGCTCAAGCAAAGCCTGGGAGCAGACATGCAATACCCCTCTCCGTCCCTGCCCCTGTCCCTGTCCCCAGTAGAGCATCTCCTAGTCGACTTCTTCGATTTTTGTTCTGGAAATGTTCGTTGATTTCGGATCCCATCCAGATCCCGTCCAGAGTGCCGTGTGTTTAAGTAATTTGCCACAGAGAGTGAGGATGAGATGTGGCACACACACACACACACGCACAAACGAGGTGTTGTTGTTGTTGCTATATTTACTTGCCACAGCGACGCCACAAGAGCAGCTTTCACAAATGATTATGCTTGATGTGCAGTTAATTTGTGGTTTTTGCATTGCATCCGACTCCGAATCCCACTCCGACTCCGAGTCCGAATCGAACCGAATCGTTGGAATTGAGGCGACAGAAGTGCGAACCAGACAACGCATTAGAGGAGGAAGAGGGCCTCAAAGGAGGACAAGGAGCCCTGCGGGGGGTAGGGAGTGGGGAGTGGGGAGTGGGGGTAGGCAGCACCGATGAGTGGCCCTAAATAGCCGTTATACTGGATTATTGCGCCATATTTCATTAAGGCCGCGAAACAAAGTCTCGGCCCGAAACGAGGCGCTGGACCTTTGGAGACTGCCTGAAGGCTGAAGCCACCATCGCCATCGCCATCGCCATCGCCACAGGCCTGGCCCGTCCACGTCCACGTCCATGTCCCATCACACAGGATGGCATAATCTCTATAGGCCACATTTATTTCCATGGGTCACTGATAGTGCGGCTATCAAAACACGGGAACACTTTTAAAATCGCAATGAAAAGCGGCAAATGGGATGCACGCGCTAATAAAATGCCGATATTTTATGGCCGAAAAGAGGGGGACACGGCCAAAGGGGGGGAGGGGGAAGAGCAGAGGGAGGAGGAGGACGAGGAGGAGAAGGAGGATCCATCCACAGAAACGTTGAAGGCGGCGGCAAGTGTGAATCTGCATACGGAGGGGCTGCATCTCGAGAGTGTGTGCCTCCCCCTTGGTGTCCCTCTCTGTTTGGGTGCCTTTTTTTTCGGCGCCAGCGACTCTTCAGCCTGTGTGTGCCCACACATCCGCCGCACAACAGACGACCAGACATCATCCAGAGGGAGAGGGAGGGCGACGGCGACGACGACGACGACTCCAACGATGGACCTCCGAAAATGAATTGCAAGTCATTCGGAGAGACTGCACTGCTGTGTGGTGTGCTGTGTGGTGTGCTGTGTGGTGTGCCATATCCAGAACACACGTCACTCTGTCTAGGATAAAGCCAAGAGCGATGTTGCACACACACACACACACACACAGGACCCAGCAGTGGAGCTTGGAGCTTGGAGCTCTGGAGCGTCGCTTAAGTGCACATTACTCGCATCATTTGTAATGCTAATCAAAGCAAGTCTCTGAGCCACCACAGGCCGGAGCTGGAGCTGGAGCTGGCCAAGAGCATGGGGCCATATCTTGAGTTGTGCGCGGAATTAACCTACATATAATGCTGGATTCTGTGGACTCTGCGGACTCTGAGGACCGGACTGGACTGTGGTCGCTTCTTGGCCTGACAAATCTGCTACGCCCACGCTGATTAACAATCGCTGGTGCAACAAACAACTGATAATGAGCGATTGACTCGACAAATGCGACTGAAACGCAGGACGAAGTGCGGATATCTGTAGGTGGAAGATATTGCTCTCCTTTAGAGGATGGAAGGATGGATGGATGGATGGATGGGTGGGTGGGTGCTTTAATTAGTGCAGATCCTAGGGGAGTGGATCACTGATTGGGTTTAAGGAATGCACTCCAGATAGATACAGAGATGGAGTTCCCTCTCTCTCACTCCCACCCAAAGATCTGCAGAGCCCACCCACGCCTCTAGCAGAACTCTCCCTTTCAGCCAAAGTATCTCCACCCCCGAACCTACAACCTCTACGGCTACCTCTACCTCCACCTCTTGCATGCCCCTTGCCCCTCTCCCCTCTCCCCTCTCCCCTTGCCCGTTCGCATATCGTGGATGTTAAGTCATAACAGCAAATGTACCGTAAAGCAAACATGTTTCAGCCATATGCCATATAAGCCAAAACGCTTTGTACAAATTCCGACAACAGCGAAGGCCCCCCAGCTCCCATCCCCCCAGCCCCCACCCTATGCGGAGAGGGCAGAGGCAGAGGCAGCCACGCAGCTGAACAATCGCGTCATAATCGTTTGTAGCGACTAATTTATGATCTTAATGGCGGCTAATTAACACCATTTTCCACAATTGAAAGATTTTCCATTAAATAAAACACTTTATGGAATTGCCCAGCAACACGCAGGCAGTGCCCCGCCGTCCCCGCCGTCCCCGCCGTCCCCGCCGTCCAGGCATGTCCACAGACCAGTCCCCAGTCCCCAGTCCCCAGTCCCCAGTCCCCAGTCCCCAGTCCGCATCCAAAGAAAGAAGTCAACTCATCCACATCCCCAGTGCCAGTGGCAGTGGCAGCGGTGCTGCGCGCTTCACTAACCTTTTCCTCTGGTTTTTCCCCCTCTCGCACCGTACCGCACCCCCCTCTTCGTCTGCTTTTCCCCCTGGCTTTTCTGTGGCGGAAGTTCCGCGGCAGTTCGATGCGTTTCCAGATCAAATGGAGCAAAACACACAAAACTTCAGCCAGAAGCCGGCAGCCAGCAGCCGGCAGCCAGCAGCCAGCAGCAGAGCCACCATAAGGCGATGAGCGAAGACCAAGAGCAAACAAAGCCAGACCCCAAACGAGAGAGAAGGGCCAGAAGCAGCAGCGCTAAGGGCATGGCCAACAGGGGGACGGCAGTGGGGGAGGGGAGGGGAGGGGGTTCCTTGGGAAGGGAGTGGCTGGTGGATGGCGGCTGGGAGGTGAGACAGCAAATTGACGGCGCTGCAAATCGACAAAAGTCACTGGCGATTCTTAACGCATGAATGGCAAAAGTCCGGCCCATAGAAAATACAAAATAGAAATAGAAACAACAGCGGCAGAAGGGAATATCGGGGGGAGTATGTAGAAACCGAAGAGGGAATACCCTTTGCAGAATAATATGAGAATCGAATACCCCTCGAACACCCATAGAAACCTACCCAATCGAAGCCCGTGACGTGAGGATTGCATAGACCGAGGAGTGCTGCCGCATGACGCGCGGCCATTCGTGACAGGATGGGAATTCTGAATCGTTGTATTTTGGGTTGAGCTCTGGTGTTCCCTCGGCCTGTTTTTGGGCTAAAAATAGACTCCATGCCTCGTTAGAGTATTCGGAGGAAAAACAAAAAAGAAAAAGTGTTGGACAAGGCATTTGAAATGCAGTCACAGGCCCAGGCCCAGGCCCAAGCGCAGGCCCAAGCTCAGGCCATTCTCTGAGCTGTCGCCGCCCGTTTGGCTGCCAGGACTGGGACTTGGGGAATGGGTAATGGGGGAATGGGACTTGGGGAATGGGGGAATGGGAATGGAGCAGAGTGCAGCGACTGGGACTTGGGAACGGGTGTCCAATCGCTTGTGACGAACGATGCGATCTCTGAGGCGGCGTCGGTCGGCACAGAGAGTCACAGAGAGTCACAGAGTCACAGTCACAGCTGACAACTCACTGAGCGCGCAATGATTAATCGCACAATTGTGCGCCAATGGGCAAACGTTCCAACAGTTCCAACAGTTCCAGCAGTCCAACAGTTCGGCAGCTAACAGATACAGATACAGATACATGGCAGCGATAGATGGAACGAAGGAAGGCAACGGCAGAGGCCTCTCTCCCTCTCTCTCTCTGGCTTTAAGGTGGACCTGCAGTCGATGCGGCGATCGTCTGGCCTGTCCGTCTGTCCGTCTGTCTTGTGTGCCCTTTTTCTGCTAGTTTTCGTTTTTAATTGCAATCAAAAGTGTTGCCGGAAGCCATTTACAAACGGCTGTCAGCAGAGTGCGGCCGACTTTTATCGGAATCAATCAATAGGCAAGCGATTGCCGCCGCTCTTTACGCTCTGATTGAGGGGAGACCCACGCAACCCCCAAAAAACCAAAAAACAAAAAGAGAACAGAGAACAGAAAAACCGAAACACTCCGCTTAACCTTGCAACTCAAGCGTGGCATGTAATTGAATTTAAGAACAGCAGAAGGCTGATTAAAATTCCACTGGAAAATCGGTTGGGGGCGGGAAAGGGGTTTTGTTGTAACTATAAGGAGGAATTCGAGGCATGTCCAAAATGTGGCCACGATCAAGAGCCAAACAGGCAACAGACTGGGGGCTGTGGCACCTGTGGCACCTGTGGCACCATCCTCGTCCGTCCGTGTCTGGGGCCACGATCCAAGGCGCTCTCCCATGCGGTGCCTCGCGCTTATCAGCCTTGCAGCATTGCAATCTATGTAATGCGCTCCCAATTGCCAAACGACTGGGACTGCGACTGGCACTGGGAGAGGAAAAGCAAAAGGAAAAGGAGATCTACGATCAGCAATCGACGGCCCATCGATCGATCGATCGATCGATCTATCTAACCTTAAACGAAGCAAACGTTCCAGCAAAGAAAGTGATGGGACAAAAAGACACACAAAAAGCAAGCGGCCAGCATTTGAGCGGGGGAAAATGTTGCTCAACAAGGACGCAACATGCCAGGCAACATTCTAGCAAAGCGGCTTCGCCTCGCAGCGACTCCTTGGTCGTCGTAGTCGTCTCCATCGTGGATGTCTTCTTGGACGATCGTCGTCGTCGTCGTCGTCGTCGTCGTCGTCGTCGCCGTCGTCTGGCGATCGCCGGCGGTGACATCTTGTCAACTCAAAAATCATGATCAACAAAATGTTGCAAGCAGAGAGGTAGCTGCTGGAGATGGCCATGTCCCTCGGTCAAACATTTCTATTGGCAGGCAGGCAGGCAGGCAGGCAGGCGACAGGAGGAAGGCATCTTCTGAGAGAGGGGCAAGGAGGCAAGGAGGCACTGCGGCACTGTGGCTATGGCTATGGCTATGGCAGACGGAGATCATCTTTATCGATCGTTACAAACAGGCAGCGGCAGCTCTTGACAGCAGCCCGGTAGGTTCACACATAAGTGAGGCATCATTCAAGACGTCATTGCGAGGCGATTAAAAGGTGCACACACACACTTTTTAAGGAGCTGCTGGCGGGCTGGCCGCCTGTCTGGCCGGCTGACTGCCTGCCTGCCTGTCACCTGGTGGTCATTCGATCGTTCTCGATCGCTGTCTATCGATGCAGCCAAACGTAGGACACACAATGGTTCACCTGTCAGCGGCAATAATCAGGCCAAATATCTAGAGGGATTGGGGTAGGTCGTAAGAGAGCCATAAGAGCCATAAACAGCAGGGAATGGGAGGGGGGAAGGGGGTAAGCAGGGGCAATATTAGGCATACAAAATACTTAAGGGATCACAGTGAATGAATGGATCCCCGCTACCCGCTACCCGCCACCCGCTCCCCGCTAAAAGCAGCTTCTGCTCCACAATAAAAATGCTCTGTTTTCTGGTTCGTTAAATCCACAATAAAAATTGTAAAATTGTTACCGTTTAAATTTTAAAAGCGTATCACATAAAACGCCAGCAGGGGCAGCAGGGGCAGTAGGGGCAGGGGCAGGGGCAGGCAGCAGGCCAGTATCCAGTACCCAGTAAACCAGTCAGCACTATAGCCGCAACGATCAAGATCCCGATCAAGATCCCCATTACCCCCCTGCCATCTGAGGGGTGCGCTCTCTTGCTGTGCTCTTGAACGGGGTTATAAACCAGCTGGCAGGCTAGTTACCGATTTATTGATTTTAATTGCAACCCGAGACGTTTATTTGCAATAAGAAGAATGCGCCCCGAAAGGCCACGAAGGCAGGCAGGCAGGCAGCCATAGCCGAAGCCATAGCCATAGCCATGACAGTGGCCATAGTTTTGGACAAGTTGAAAACAAATACAAATACAAATACAAATGGCAAAAAGAGTGAAGAAGAGAGACGGAGAAGAGGCGGGGAGTGGAGTGGAGGCACCAACTGGTGGCTTGTTGCTGCTGTGGCATTCAATGGGATCCTGAACCTACCTCCTTCGGGGTCCCCACAGAGCGTGGGGCATATCATGACATTTTATTGTGTTGTCAGACGGAAAAGTGCTTATTACGCATGCGCAACGCGGCCTCCAATGGACGCTGCTTATAATTGTGGGGTGCCACCACAGCAACCAGCAACCAGCAACCAGCAACGTGGAGGATTGTGGCAGCTATCGCTAGAGCCGCCACAGCCGCCCGAACTGGGGGCCGCTGCAGTTGGCGGAGGAGCTTCCATCGGGGAAAGCCAGTTTCAGTTGTCGTTGTTGTTTACGCCAGCGATTGTTTTACAAATTAATATTATTTTATGATATCGCGTTTGTTTTGCTAATTGTTGCATGTGTGGCGTAGATTGCATTTACAAGCAGTCAGCGGACAGACAGACAGACAGACAGACAGTGGGACCCCGCCAGATGGTACGGCATGGGATGCCATGGGATGGCCCGGGATGCCATGGGATGGCATGGGATGGCTTGGGGACGGAGACCCGTCCGGTAGCCGGTGCATTTTGACAGTTTTACGAGCTCGAACTAGCGTTGAAATGAATACCTGCTAGCAGCAGGATAGTGCGACGGAGGGACGGAGGGACGGAGGGACGGTGCGATAGAGGAGGATGGCCGCCGTGTGAGTTGTGGCCATGTCCGTGGCTTGGAATGCGGCAAGCCACCCAAACATAGGAAGCCCCTAATGAATGTCTTGGGCAGGGCCTCGTAAATTGTCAATAGAGTGGGAAAACACACTCCGCGAATATACTATGTACCCTGCCCCCCCGTATACCCACCAGATGTGGAGGGGACTACCGAAGAGAAAGGGTTTAGCAATGACCAAAACTAATTCCATATTCACTGATTGACTCCCATCGATGACTAATCGATTAATGTATCCACAGTGCCTCAGAGAGGGATCTCTCCTGGCTGCGAAGGACTCTCCGTCGTCGCCAACGCCTTGGCTCTCTCCGAGTCTCTCTGGAACTCAATTCCTTTGAATGTGTTTATTGTTTGGGGAACATTAAGGGAGATAAACAGCCCTTGACCTGGGTCAATCATCGTCCGACAATAAGTCAGGCGAAAATTGCTGATAAAAGTTTTCGCTGCCTTCGCTGCCCTTTGCGGCCCTTCTGTGTCCCTTCTCAATCATGCCACATTTCATTGGCAGCTCAATGGCGATAAGGTGCCACACTTTGTTTTGGTTTAATTGTCAAACCGTTTGGCCGTTTATCTTTATGGCAGGGCAGCCTTGGCAGCCTTGGCAGACAGCCTGGCTGCGACAGACCCCAGAGTGTTTCAGGCGAGGTCCGAGTCGAGGTCTCACTACCCTTCCTCTTCCCCTGTAGGTCCCAGCGAGCCCTCCTGCCCTGCCCTGCTCGGTCCTGTCCCTCGCTGAACTGTCAACTGTCAGTCAGTGCTAGTGCTGCTCCTCCGCCCCTCCGCTACTCCGCTCCTCCGCCGAGATGGTCCTCTGTGGAACATCAATATGTGACTATGTGCCACTCAGCCCGCTGTCCCTGCTCTCCCCTCGGCTGTGTTGTCTTTGCCTTTTGGCCCATGTTCGCAGTGTTTTGCAGCATGTTACTTTTTGCCTTTCTGCTGATAACTGATATTTGACAACTTTTGATCCACTGACATTGACGGCGGCAGGCGGCCTCTAGTCTAGGACTCTCTTCCACTCTCGGGCTCTGCGATGTGTGGGACATTTAAGAAATTGGACAGCTGCTGCGAGGAGTGCCTAGGCCTGGGCCTGGGCCTGGGCCTGGTCATGGGCCTGCCTGTCCGTCTCCATGTCATGCAAAAGAGTTATTTGCCGTCCATCAATGGGTGAACGAGGACAGGCATGGAATGGATTGGACTGGCGACTGTGGACTGTGGACTAGCGACTGTGGACTGTGGAGTGTGGAGTGGGCCTCAAGTATCACAATATCCTTCCTGTTTTCGGTTCGTATCGGTTCGTGCTTGGATTTGATTTGTATATTTTCTCACACAATCTCTTGGAGCGATTTCCCTCCCTGTGAGCATTGCTTCACGGCTGCGTAAGCACCACAACAATTTCGCAAAAGATTTACCGTGAAACATTTCAATAAAACCCACCCCCCCCCCCCCCCCCCCCCCCCCCCCCCCCTCTGCCCCTCTGCCCCTGTCCCTGCCGTTCCCCGGTTCGCTGCATGATGATCATTTCAATAACAAGCCTGCCACTGCCACTGCCGCTGCCACTGCCACTGCCACTGCCACAGAGAGGAAGCCACAAAAAAGGAATCGCCTTCCGGTAATGGTTATGACCACGTCCGCGTACAGGGTCCGCCATTGAAAGCCGTTGTAATATGAGTAGAGAGTGGAGCAGAAAAAGCCACTTTATTGAAATGAGCCAACCATCGAATTGTGGTCTAAATGAACTCGTTTTCGATCCAGAGAGAGAGAGAGAAAGAGAGCGGGCTGGAGAGCAGCCCTGTAATTTCCTTTTGAAAGCCACCGCTCGGCGCATCTCCATTTCCATCTGCCTCGGCTGCTGCTGCTGCTTTTGCTGCTGCCTTCCCATCCATCGAATTTACGAGGTGGTCAAGATTGTGCCAAAAACAGAAAGAAAGAAGAACACACTCGAACGAGGGGGTAATTATTTTGTACATGAGGCACCCCAGACCCCGAAGGGAGGGCTCTGCCGGCGACTACACTTGACTGCCGTTTAAGTTGATGAATATGGAGTTCTGTGGCACGGTTTTACGACTCCCTCCTCGACTCCCCGGAAAAGGGGCTGCTCCATTAGATGGCGAGAGATGAGGTTAATTCGCTGCCAGTTTCGAAAGTTTTCTAATTACAACAAGCCAACGGCAGAGGCAGAGGCAGAGAGGCACGGAGGCACAGAGGGACGGAGGCACAGAGGCAGGGGCACATGTTAATTGCTTCCCACTTCCCACACTTCCCCACCCCCCACTCGCTCACATCAATGTTTCGGAAAAGTCAGGCCCTAATTATTAATAAGCGCCAACGCGGTGGATGTCATTGTCAGAGGGAACCCCCCCGTACCCCCGTACCCCCGTACCCTCGTACACCCGTCCCCCCGACCCCTGGTGGCTGGCTGGCTGGCTGCTGTCATCATTTTAATGCCGACTCGTTATTTTATTTATCATCAACATCATTTCAAGCCCCAACGCTGACAGGCCGGCAGTCAGTAGCTGCTGCAACTACCTCTTCCCAAATGGGGAAGAGGAGCAGCAGTGTGGCAGCAGCAGCAGCAGTGTGGCAGCAGTGGCAGCTAGGCTGTGTGGTAGGGAATATAGGGAGTGCTCTGCTGCTGCTGCTGCTGCTGCTCCCGTAACATTCGAGTACGGCGCAGATAAAAGCCTTTCCATGTCGCTTCAAATTTAAGTTTTCAATTAAAAAAGACATAAAATCTACGAGTATGAGTCGCTGTCGCTGTCGCTGCCACTGCCACTGCCACTGCATGTGTATCTATGTGTATCTATGTGTATCTATGTGTATCTATGTGTGTGTGTGTGTGCGTTAGTTATGTGTATCTGTGAGTGACGTTCCACGAGCGCTTCAGCGGAGACGGAGTCAGAGACAGAGGAGGAGACATCGGAGGAGGCGGAGGAGACATCGGAGGAGGAGGCTTCATCAAGGGAATAACAAATATTGTAAAGTAGTTTGACTTTGACAGACCCGTCATAACTGTTTAAGTATCGCCGCAAACGGCGCGGCAGATGCTGGGGCAGATGCCAGACGACCCAGAGGTTAAGAATGGGCCAAACGAATCACTACCAAAGTTTTCCAAAAGTTTTCCCACTCCCAGTCCCCGAAATTGGGGTTGAACATTCACACAGATACCCTTGCAGATGAAGATGCAGATGTTTCTGCCAGGAGCTCAACTTTCTTCGATAAATTATCGATAATTTGCGCAGAAACAGAAAGAGAGGCCAGCAACAGGTACCAAAGAGATACATTTCACGGCAGCTTCCACTTGCGTCGATAAACAGTCGATGATGAAAGCTTGGAAATGTTTGGACTCGAATAAATATCTCTCAGCTAGAGACACACTTCCGAATACCGAATAATATCGGTAAATAAATGGTCCTCTGGCTATCTAGAATAATAGATAATCTTCCAGTTACATTGTTTTCATGACAGAATCGACTTTTATCGATAAATGATCGATCCGGGAGGGAAGATCGATCAGGAAGATACAGAATACATATCTCCAGCTCTGGTATCTATTAAACCTTAAAACTTAATCGACCCACCATCGATAATCGAAGGAAGGAAGAAGGCCTACCCCTACCTAGCCTTTCATTGCTAAATGATCGATTATAAGTAAAGGGTTTTGGCATCAATGGTTGAAACTACCATATATCGAGGCGTATACAATCTCCACTATTCGTACAACTCTTTCTCTCTTCAAACCCCAGCCCCAATCCCAATCCCAATCCCAAGCCCAAAGGGCATCCCACTTTTCGGAACAACAAATTTTTAACCGTTTCCAACAAATTAAACTTGAAAACACTTTTATGATTACGAGTATGATTCGCCCTGTCCCTCCCTCTGCCCCTCTTCCCCTCTGCCCCTCTTCCCCTCAGCTGCAGTGCTGCCAAGTAATGTGATCAATTTAAATTCCCAAAAAAGTTCCACACAAAAAGTGGAGCATTTATCAATTTTTATGGCTCTATTCTGTTTAGTGGATTGTTGGCTGTTGCTGGTGGCTGCTGGCTGTTGGAGGTTGCTGGTGTTTCTTATTGCTGCTTTTGGCCCATTTGCTGCCACGAGATACGATATGCAAATAACTGAATTTCTGTGTGTTTTCAACACCATATTTTTGAACACTTTATGGCCTCACGCTTTTCACACACAGAGAAAATTAATGCAAACTCTGGACACCATTTGGAAGTGGTCGTTATGGCCTCTCCGCTCTCCGCTCTCCACTCTCCACTCTCCGCTCTCCACTCTCCGCTCTCTGCTTCTTTTGTGTCCAAAATTGTTGGCTTGTGCCCATTGTGCGGGTCAGCTCAGCTCAGCTCAGCTCTTGGGAAAGTGTGGCACGGCATTCGACTTGTGGCAATTCTATGGGCCGTGCCGCGCCGCGCCGGGCTGCTTTCATTGTTGGCTTTTGGCTGTTGGCTGTTAAACGGAACGAAACCAAACGGTCAGCCTTCTGGCTAACTTTTGAGCTAAAAAGATAAAGACAATTATTATCGCCATTATCGCCAGCATCTGTTTTTTTTTGGGGTCTGGTTTGGGTTTGGGTTTGGGTTTGGGTTTGCGTTTGGGGTCTGTGCGGATGCTTCCTACGTTTGAAAATGATATGCTGGCAGCAGTGTCTTTGGGGTTCTCCCATTCCCCCATTCCTATTCCCATTCCCATTCCCCCATTCCTATTCCCATCCCAATGCCGCAATACAAATTGGCAATAACCATCAATTGGCCTAAAAGCCGAAAGCGGCTAAAGGTGTTTTCCAGCCAGTGTTTGCATTAGAATGAGCTATGCTATGCTATGCCTACCCAAGACCAGAGGAGCAGAGAGGCAGAGTGGCAGAGAGGCAGAGGGGCAGCGTGGCAGAGGGGCGGCTGCCTCTATTGCCTGGAATCCCCGACGATTACAGTACCGCTGATCGCTGGTGCTCTCCTTGATTTGCTTTCCATTGTCTTTGTTTTCGTTTGGAAATACCCTCGGTGGAATCGGGCATGAATACTAGAAGGCTTGCTTCATTCAGTGAGGAATAGTAGAGCCCTCCTGGAACATCCATCCATCCCTGAGAGCTCAAAATACTGCGTACCCCCGGCTCACTCGCTTTGGGTTGAATATCGTGCCGGTAGTCCCATCTTTCGTGCCGAATTGGAGAACACCGCAGAGATCCCTGCATCCATCCGCGATTAGTGTATCCAAAACTTCGCTTAGCCCAGAGATTCCTGTGGCAATCTTCTCTCTGAAGATCGTGTAGCGATCGGCGGGGCCATAATTGTTCTTTTCGGCATTTCGATGCTGTGGCCAACAAATGCGAATGCGAATGCGACTGCGAATGGTTACAATAGCATCTAGCCGGCAGTTTGGACAAATGGCACTCACACACACCGCCAGTCCGCTGCCGTGGCACACTCCTTGCCGCCGCACTGCTTGCCACACTCTGAACTCCGCTGCACTGCTGCACTGCACTCTGAAATGCACAAATGCATCCGCATCCTATGGTGTGTCCATTGTTCCATTCGAATGTTCTTCTGCCAGCGGCTGCTTCTGTTGCCTGCGTTTTATTGAATGTAGAATCAGGGGCAGAGTCAGGGGGCAGGGGCAGGGGCAGGGGCTGGGGCTGGGGCAGGGGCATTCCCGCGCCTAGCGCATAATTGTAGACTCTGGTATGATAATTTCCAACCTATCGGATGGGGATTGGTATCTCATTGATGTTGCAGAAATGTTAAGCGAAATGTTGCACAGAAAATCTTTCATGCCGCCACAGGAGACACACAGAGAGTGGGGGCGGGGGGGAGGGAGGGAGATGCTGCCAGGGGTCGTTGCCGAATCGATTGCCGATGTGCCCCATTAATTAGTGGAGCTGGCGCCCATCGCTCGTCGTTCATCGCTCGTCGTTCATCGCCCATCGCCCAACGCCTGGGGATATTTACCATAATAGACAATTCATCATCAAATTCTGTGTGCCCCCAAAGCAGGCCCCCTTCCCCCTTAAAGCCCTCATTCAAACTGTCAACTGCAGTTCCTAGTCTCGTTCAAGCATTCCCCTCTTGAGACGTCTCCGCTGCCTGATTTCCTCTTCTACGATACGCAGGTTCTGCTGGGCCCTCGATAATTGCACTGTCACTTGGCTGAAGACATGGCAATTTGTGGCCATAAAAGCGCGCAAATTTGTTATCCCCCCCCCCCCCCTGCAGCCACTCTCCCCCTCTGTATCTCTGTGGCTGTGGCTGTCTTTATGAGGCCTGTTGATGAAATGGAAATGCAAAAGACCCAGTGAACAGATCTGCACAGACTCTGAGCCACAGCCCAGGCCAGAGACCCATTGAAATCCATTTAATCGAGCCATCATTCCGCTTGCCATCGTCTCCGTGGAGCTCTGTTTGTTGATTTATGAAATATTTTGCGCCGCATTCGCGCCAAATGAAAATCCATTGCCCATCGTCCAATTTCATGGGACCGCGGCAGAGCCAGAGCCAGGGCTAGGGCCATAGCCATGGCCATGGCCATGACCATGACCAGGGCACGCGTTCTCTTGGATAGTGGATAGTGGATGCTGGATAGTGGATGCTGGATGGGTTTATGGATGTGACTGTGGCTCTGTTGGGCGCTCGTGTTCATTCTTAAGCAGCTAAGAGGCGTTGCACATAATTTGCTTTGATCTGTTTCGCATTTGGCCAGCTGTCAACCCCGAAATGGGGCAGAGGGGGCTTCCCCTCTTCCCCCTGGATGATGGCTGACAATGGAAGCCATCTCCTGGAGAGCCATGCCGGCCTGCTGTTTAGGCGTAGGTTTCTCCGTAAATGCCAATTGCCAGAGATCTGTTTTGCAATCAGCCCGCATGTCCAAATTAATTTGCTGAAATAACAAAATAACAAATTGAAAAGTGCTCTCCGATCTGCGATCTGCGATCTGCGATCTACGATCTACGATCTGTGCGCAGGAAATGAAGATTTATATATAGAATACAATTTATGAAATGTTTTCTTGTATCTTTCGAAAGCACTTGCATTACCATAAAACCTTCGAACGAACCTCCCAAAAAGAAACCAAAATTTATGTTAATTTCCAAATTCGAGGCCCCAGAATTGCTTCTAATAATGTGGCCTGCCCTGCCCCCCTTTCCGATGATCCCCCACTTGTACTTTAGATCCAGTGATAAAAAAAAGTCTAAAGCAAACACTCGACTCGATTCGAATCGACTCGAAAGCGCGTCACGTTTTTCGGTGGGTTTCGCTCTTCGCTCCCCACAAAAAAAAACTGTGGTCTCTGAGTGCCGGGGAAATATATGTTAAGAAAATAGATCTTCAGCTCTTGAGTTGTTCAGTTTTTTTCCAGTACTTTTGGATGTGTAACAAATTGAGGTTTGAAGACCAAGCCCCAAAGCCCACCATCGATTGTCATTATCAATGTGATAAGGCCATCCATCGAGAGGAGCAGCAGACGGGGCAGCCGCGGCAGCAGTGGATGCCTCATCTGTGGCACAGCTGCTGTCAGTCGGAGACGCATCCACAGTCGCGGGGGAAATACTTCGAATGCACTTGAGACATTTCTCTTGAACTTCAACGCCTGCCATGCCGCTGTCAAAATATTTCAATGGGTTCTGCTCCCCCCCCCCCCCCCCTCCCCCCTCCCCTGCCCCCTGCTCTTATGCTCTCTCCAATTCAATCCAATCCAATCCGCTCTGATTCTGATTCTGAATCTGTGTTTTTTCCCCCCTTTGTTGCCTTTTTTTATGGGGACGGACTCGTTGTGCGGTCTTTTGATGAGATCTCAATATGACGGCTGTCCAATCCGTATCTCTCTCCAGGGAGAATGAGAATGGTTGCGTGGTGTGGACTGGAGTGGCGGTGGCGGTGGAGGTGGAGGTGGGGCAAAACAGTTTGTTAGACAAATTAAATCTGTTATTTTCAATTTTCAATACAAACCAGAAACAACAAACACCAGAGGAGGGACAGCAGATGGGTTGTGGGGGGGGAATGAACTTCTAAGTAAGTGAAACTTGTTCTTAGAGAGAGCCTGGAGAGACCTTCCCAATTTGCCACAGAGCCGCATTCCCATGTCGCGTTTTGTAACCACAAGATGATCGGATCGGATCGGATCGGGTAGATCGGATGATCGTCGGCCACCGACCATCCTCTCTCTCTCTCTCTCTCGCTCTACTGACTGCCTCCTCTGTCTACACTCTCGCATATTCTTGTATTTATAAGGTTTCTGTCATTTCTGTTAAGGATTGAGTTATTTGCTTGCCCAGAGCCCAGCCCCAGCCCCAGAGCCCAGCCCCAGCCCCAGCCACAGCCCCACATGTTTTTACCTTCTCTCTGGAGGACGGGGAGAGCGCCTTGGGGATGGGACGTGTGCAGAAAATGCGGTTGTTTTGTTATTGTAAGGCGATACTTTTTGCCCCAACGAGAATCGATCGCAACGATAAAGATTGTCGCACTTCATTCCGCAGTACATAAAATGTGAAAAATCTTTGTATAAATCATAGATGGGAGCCGCCCCTTTGGTCTTTCGTTCAAGGACTCCAGAATGCAAGAATAAAGGAAAAGCCGAAGAAGAATAACTGAAATATAATGCTCAGAGGGAGATCGGTTGGGAGCTAGAAAAGATCACGAGTTTCGGAAGTTTTCAGAGTCGGCAGGCTCAGCCTTTCCAATGTTATAGAAGGAGTAACTTCTGGGCAATTATCCCCCACAATCACCTCTATTTTGGCTTTGTTTGATGGCTTTCCCTCGATTTACCTTTAAAGCCTTTAAAGCGGAAATTAGTTTACACTCGAAGGGCCACCATCTGGCCAAATCTGGCAATAGAATTGCCATTTTCCTGGGCACTTAATGACATCAAATTTCCATGGCCGACAAAAGCCTTTTGTTTGCATGTGTGTGTGTGTGTGTGCGTGTGTGTGTGTGTGTGTGTCATTAGCATTGGGTGGGTCGGTGGTCCCTCCTTTGGAATCAGAGAAATTTCCCACAGCAATCAGAACTAATTTAATTGTGATAAACGACAGCTGCAGTCAACAATATTATTATTGCAGAATTTTCCCAGAGCGGAGTAGGGTGGGGCAGAACTTAGAGAGCAAACAATAAAATAGCAATTAAAGCAGCAGCAATAAACATTTGATTGCCATTATTATTTTCCAATATGTACAATATTCATGCAACATGCAGAATCCACACACACACACACACGCACGCACACACACACAGAGATGCAGATGCAGAGATACACTCGTGCGAGTGGGTAAATTGTTGGCCAGCAAATTGATAAAATTGCAATAAAGTTAATTTCACATGGGCCGACCGCCCGCCCGCCCCTCCC
Source organism: Drosophila persimilis (assembly GCF_003286085.1). Classification (NCBI taxonomy): domain Eukaryota; kingdom Metazoa; phylum Arthropoda; class Insecta; order Diptera; family Drosophilidae; genus Drosophila; species Drosophila persimilis. Next base: position 360,000 of record NW_020825364.1, read on the forward strand.
GCAGAAGGAGGGGAGGAGACGCCACTCGGCTCTAGCGGCTCTAGCGGCATCTCCGTATCGGCATCTCTGCATCTCTGCATATCTGAATCTGAATTTGCTTTTATTGACACTGTCTTATCATAACTAAAATCATTTGCATGCAAAACAAGGATCGGATGGGGATCCCCGGGGGTGCCAGGGCTGCCAGGGATGCCACGGATGCCAGGGAACGGGGAAAGAGCAAGAGAATTGTCGCTGGCAAACATGAAAATTCAATAAGCATAAGAATTTCAAATTTACGATGAAATTAACAATAATATTGCAGCCAGCAGTTGCCGGAGGGCTGCACAACACGACGACACACGGACACACAAGGGGGGCGGGGGGGGACACTTCCTATCTATCTGTCTCAGGCTGTATGTCTCTCTGTCTGTTGCCCCCCCATAGGGCGGCGGGAGAACTCTAGGTGGTGGAACAACAACAAAAACAACAAAAGAAAGCAAGAAACTCACATTTGCACGGGTCCATTTTCGATCCTGAACGAGAGTAAGAGCGTATTCACTTTGTTGTGCAGTTTGCCACAACCATTGATGACCTATTCAGTGGTTCTTAACTGTAAAACTGTATATCCCATTTAAACCAGGGCTAGGATAAGCGCAGATGCGTTTTTTGGGCTTTGGAAGAACTTCCGCATCGACAAAAATCAATTTTCGTAGCGATTTCCATCGTTTGGTTGACTTCCAAATGACATGCGAATTAGCGGCAAAAAAAGAGACAGCCTTATGGGTAAAGCATGCAGTTAGAGAGAGAGAGAGAGAGAGATATGTGCTGAGAAAGCTGCTGCAGAAAGGGGGGCGAGATTGCGGGGAATGGCAGAAATTAAGGGATGATATTCATATGGAGACCATACAATCGATATACATCGATAGATATCGCAGGGAAAGCGAATAAAGAGCACAGCAAGTCCATGGATGTTTTTAAAACATGAAACTATATAAATTTAGTACATATATCCCCTAGCAGATGGCAGCGAGCACAGGCACAGGCACAGGCCATCGCCCGAGACCCAGGCCCAGGCCCAGGCCCCGTCCCGGACTCCCAACGTCACAAAGCGTCACAAAATGCTCTATTTTGCACGCAAAGTGAGTGCGGAATTGCGGCACGAGGCTGTGGCCAATCTGCAAGTAGCCTTGTCCAGGCCTACAGCAGGGAAGCAGGGGAAGGCCGCACTGCAAAGCACTTGCAGAAGATTCCTATGCACCTAAGTATACGCACTGCCGAACTGCCGCGTGAGGCGCCGCTGCGTCTGCGCAGAGTGCTTCAGACGGAGGTGTACAACACTCTCGACGTCGCGGAAGCGAGCAGAGCGCATTCCGGGCCTATAGTAAATAGTAAATCAAACACTTTGCAGGTCTTGTGGGATGTGTGATGCAACAATGTACATCTCTGGTCTTTATTCGCGGTGTTGTATTTGTATTATGTTCTTATGTTTTTGGTCGTTTGCTTATGTTTGGTATGGGGTGTGGTAGGTGTTGGTTACTGCCAGCCAATCGATTTGAAAATGTGGTCCATCTATTGTGGAGGTGTTGGTGGGGCAGTGGGGGCGACAGGCTTGGCGTAGCGAGCGGTCCACTCGCGTGCCAAGCGGTCGTACTCCTCGCGGTCCTTCTTGAACATGGCGGCGGCGGCGGAGTTCATGGGGCTGTCGGAATTGGGGTCCGACAGCAGCGATTGGATGGAGAGCAGAACCTTTTCCACGGTCAGGGACGGCGACCAGGCTGAGCTCAGAATGTCCACACAGATTTTGCCGTTGGCAATGTTGCAGTGATAGATTTTAGTGAGGAATTTCAAAAGCGGCGGTTTGAACGGGTAGCCGGTCGGAAATTTGATTTCCAGCGGGAAATGCCCGCCCTCATAGGGCGTGTTCGAGGGGCCTAGAATAACGGCGCTCCAGGTGTAGATGGAGTCGTCCACCAACGCCACTGTGCACCCCTCCGTCGGGTTGCTCGTCATCATGGCAATCTCCTTGCGGATGCGGCGGGCGCATATATTATCCTCGTGTCCAGTTTCTTGAGTCGCATCTCCAGGGCCAGCGGTTGCAGGCTCCGCGGCGTCGCTGCGGTCTGGGGCCACGGCATCGCGCACAGCGTTGTCGAGGCGCCGGGTGGCAGCGCGCGGACGGCCGTTAGCATCGAGTCTCATTCTTCTTAGAAGCACTCGGGGCACCCTCGGCATGACGGCAAACAGTCTTTTCAGATGAATTTCAATTGAAAAAAATTACTGCTTGCGAACGCTCTTACACTTAATACACTAGCACTTGATCTGAAAATGCGAGTCACGGCATATGACAGCCGTGTGGCAGAGCTTCCTTTGACCCGCTTTACAACACTTATTCCTTTCCTATTGGAAAAGCGGGCTGTGAGAGCGAGAGCGAGAGAGCCTCAGTTCTTGGACTGAAACACACTAGCACTTGATCTGAAAATGCGAGTCACGGCATATGACAGCCGTGTGACAGAGCTTCCTTTGACTCGCTTTCCAACACTTATTCCTTTCTTATTGGAAAAGCGGGCTGTGAGAGCGAGAGCGAGAGAGCCTCAGTTCTTGGACTGAAAGCATATGACAGCCGTGTGACAGAGCTTCCTTTGACTCGCTTTCCAACACTTATTCCTCTCCTATTGGAAAAGCGGGCTGTGAGAGCGAGAGCGAGAGAGCCTCAGTTCTTGGACTGAAAGCCGGGAAGCTCGTCTGGAATGCTTCGTGAATGCTTACAAGAATTTTGGTGTTTATATGTCTGTCTCTTGTCTTCTACCAAAGACAATCCCAATAGTAAAATTGTTTGCACTCCAAGGTCCAGGGCTGGCTTCAGGGCTGGCTCCAGGGCTGGCTCCAGGGCTGGCTCCAGGGCTGGCTCCAGGGCTGGCTCCAGGGCCATAGAGGAAGAGCGCTGAAGAGCCAGCCCATGATGCAATTATACAAGGTGGTCTCGTCGGGAGCCGAAGTTTGTTCGTGTTATCCCTTATCGTCAGTGAATGCTTGCTTGTTGATTATGAACGTTGTTCACGGACGACTTTTTTTATATATTCTTAACCCTTATGTCCCGACTGCAAAAAAAAATCACATATTGCATATTATATAAATAGCATATAAAGAAAATTGTAATATAACTAAAAATGTTGAAGACAAATTTTTAATGGCTGCATAAAATTTCAATATTAATATATCAGTAAAATCATTTTATTTTAAAATTTTAAACGCCACGGGCCTGTTAAGGTTTAACCAACATCAACGTATGCCGTCTCACTCACACTCACTATACTATGTGGCTTTCATTCGTTATCATTCGTTGTCATTCGCATACGTTAAGGGACTGACTTTTGCCGACGAGACCACCTCGTATAATTGCATCATGAGCCAGCCGATGTCTCGTTCAATATATGAGACAGGTTACATACCTGACAGACACGATTCTCATACATTTTAGGGCTGGAAATCGGCTGCTTCTAGATCTGAATTCTCTCTGGAGCTCATTTTGCTTTAAATTCTACTCTCATTCGAATAGATTGCAGAATATGAGCCTGTGGTCACTCGTCGCTGGCCATCTTTCAAATTGCATTTATCATTTCGCTGATTCTGTGTACCGCAAGAGCATTTGCTCTGCCACCACCTCCTGTTGACTCTGGTTGGCCCCGTGGCGTCCTTTTTCTTTATAGTTTAATGCATTTATTTAATAAATTCATATAGGAAATTCCGCACAACGCCAATGGGGGCAGCATGCGAGAAAGAGAGACGACCCACGGCCATTGGATGGCGTTCACATCACGCACACAGAAAGTGGCACTTGAATGGTTCTGTTCATCCATTGAGAGGCCGAACGAGCACACAGCACACCATGCCACACCGCACCGCACCCTAGAGGACGGGACGGACGTACTGTACCATCATCATCGTCTTCCATCGGGCATTGGGCATTGGGCATTGGGCATTGGGCATCCCATGGATCCCCATCGAACGATTGTAAACAATTTTACGAGCTCGCTTGCAATAATCTACGCAATTTTATTGACACTTGGCTTTTTGTGTGTAATTCATGCCGCACCGCGGGATATCCACAAGATTGTCGCTGCAGACAAAGAGAGAAAGAGAGAAAGAAAGAGAGGGAGACCCTTCAGATGGAGAGCTCCCAAACTTTCTCCAGCCAAATCTCTCTATCGAATCTATCAGCGGCACTTGACATGGGGAATGCGCTTCTCTTACCTTGCGGGTTGCAGGTTGCGGGTTGCAGGTTGCAGGTTGCAGGTTGCAGGTTGCAGGTTGCTGGTTTCGGGTTGCAGGTCATCCCCGCGTTTTTGGGAAGTGGAAAGGGACCTCCCAACTATCTTCCATGACCCATCTGATTGTCACCTAACGTTTGACTAATGAACTGCTAGATGGAGACGGGATTGGAGGCTGCCAGCTGCTTCATTGAGAGTGTGGAGCGTGGAGCGTGGAGCGTGGTGTGTCGACTGCTGTCTGCGGTAGCTGTCTCCCATGCCACTTTCCACTCTCCGATAAGCTATCTGCCAATCTGGCATCTGGCATCTGTGCTACTTAAATGTGGCACTTAAATACTCTTAAACGAACCCAGCCGAATGGTATTTAGCATAGTTAAAGAGCCACGCCAGGCCGGGCCATGCCCCGCCAGGCCCCGCCATGCCACCCTTTCCATCCCCATCCCTATTCCACAGTCCCCAGTCCCCAGTTCCCAGCTCCCAGTCCCTAGTCCCCTCTCCTATCCTCTCTGTCATTCATTATGGCCCTTTAATCGCTTGTCATAAACTGCAATCGTATTCATTTCCCTCTCCGTCCTACGTCCTACGACCGACGTCCTACGACCGACGTCCTACGACCGACGACATGCAATTATATGTAAATAAATATTTTTATTTAAATGCTTATTTATTTATAGTATGCTCTTTATGGCCATGATTTACTCTCTGCAGTTACTCTCTTGTTAATAAAATTATTATGGATTGGATTGGAATGGATTGGATTGACTCTCTCTCTCTCTCTCTCTCTCGCTCTCTCCCCTTCTCCACCTTTCTTAGAATGCCAGCATTCTCTATCCTCACAGTCCACTCCCTCATTAGGCATTCGCTTCATTCACATATTTCCCAGCTTCTGGTACAACTTTCCAATCAAGAAACGAAAGAGAGACAAGCATTTGCTGCCAAGACTCAATTAGCCAACATTCACCCGAAAAAAAAACAAAATAAAAGAAGAAAAAAACATTCACAGCCTCATTTCCAGCTTGGTATTAAAATATTCGTCAATTTTTTATCGATTTCTTACACACCTCGAAAACACGGACACACGGACACACACTCTCTCATAATTATTAACCTTTAGCATTTTCACGCTTGAAGCTTTATGGGAAACACGAAACGAGAAAAATATTTCAAAAATCAGGCGGGAAAAAAACGGGGAATATTTAAAGATACTTTTTTTTATATTATTTATGAGTATCTATTTGTCAGTGGAGATGCGCAGGCAGCCGTGACTAATCAGGCAGTGAGGCAGTGAGGCAGGCAGGCTGTGAGGCAGTCCCATATTCTGATTCTCATTCTCATTCTCAGGGTACGGGTACGGGTACGGAAAGTTTTTCTGCCGTTTCTGCCGCTAATTGCCGTGAAGGCGCCGCTACCAAGCCGGGCAGCTGGCAACCCTTCCGCGACTCCTCCACAGCGCGGAGCCAGCCGCATGCAAATTGCGGCAACAAGTGCAGCACACACTCGACTGCGAGAGTGTTGGCCAAAAGCGAGAGATTTCAGCTTAATTATCATAGCGCACAGGGGCTGGATGAGAGGATGGGATGCAGTGTGCAGTGTGCAGGGGGCAGGGGAGGCGAGGGGTCTGCGATTTGGATTGTGTGTACAACCAATCAGCAGCAGAGTCGCTGCAAGTCCACCAAACAGCAAATGAGCATCTGAGAGAATGTATGGTGGCGCATGGATGTGTCACTAAGAGTTTGAGGGGGAGGGATCGCCGCCAAGAGGAGGGGGGCTGCTGCTGCTGCTGCTGCTGCTGGTGCAACGTGTTGCGCTAATTTTATATGCAAATTATGGCAAAAGCGCGACTTGTATGCTAATTTAAGCCCCCCGGCCCACGGCCCCCGGCCCCCAGTCCCAACCCCATCGCTTCACACTCCTTCATTTTAATGATCTTTGGAGCTGAAGTCCGGAGTCCGCTGTCCGGAGATGGTGGCAAATATTTGGGGAATGCAGTGATGTGGCTGCGGCTGCGGCTGTGGCTGTGGCTGTGCCCCTTTTGGGTTTTTTTTTTATCTTGCGAAAAAGTGTGAAATTTTGACGCAACGTCAAAGCAATTTCCCGCTTCACTTTGCAGCGATATGTGGATCAGAAAGAGAGGGCCCGACCGACCGGGCTGGTGGCATGGGACCTGGAACTTCCTTTCACCGCGTGTTTTGAGGCCCGTTAATGATTTTTGAATACATCATGCTGCGTTCATTTTAACACTCAAACACTCACAAATTCACACACCCATACACCCACACACTCGCTCGTATTCGCATATTTCGCGTTCTTTTGCCTTAATTTTGTTTGGGAAGTTTTACACTTGGCATCTTGTCAGGTTCCTCTCTTTCTCAGATACATTCCCGTACGATACGAGTGTATATATTTTGGCGTGTTGCATGTAAATCCTTTGGAGTGTGTCTTAATTAGATGTGCCACCAGACAGCGACAGCAAACGACCCAAAAGATTATATATTGTGTACTTAAACTTTCCTTTTTTCGGGTTTGTTCTGCTTCCCTTTTTGGTGGTTATTAATCGAGAAATATATATATTTAAAAATACCTTTAAACTGCTGGGGAATATGCATTATTATTAACATTTATTCCTAAAGAGCTGATGGCTTTGGGAAGCTTATAAATCATGAAATTAACCCAAAAGGTGTTCTTTTTAAGAGCCACTCCGTTGAGTGGTACTCGAATATATTCAAAGTATTTAAATATTATCGGAAATATTATTGTAAAGCTCTCTGTTTGGAGAGACCTGCGGGGCTGGTATATGTGGGAAATATAGCCAAACAAATCTTGAATATTATTCCAAAATTATCTGCAATAATTATATAGTTTTTGTAGGCCATATATTCAGAAATCTGTTGAAGATATTCCTTCAAAGAATCGGCACCAAAGGAACTCCTTTTAGTGGTTTTTTGGGTTTATTAGCCCCTATGAAATATGGGAATATAGAAACCCAATTAACTATTGAAACTGGGTCACTTACGAGTTATTTACACTCCGGGCAAAAACTTTTTGTGCAATCAACAGATCGAAAAGCATACATATAAAACCCAAAATCCAAAACCCAGCGCCAGGGAATCACAAAAAAAGAAACAATTTATGAAAATTTATAGAAAACGCCAAACGCAAATCAAGTGTTACTAAATTGTGAATAATGACTCCATCGAAGCAGCGATCCAAGCAGTGGAGCCCCAACGAACCAGCGCTGGAGCTGAAGCGGTATCCGAGAGGCTGTATCCGCGAGCTGCACAATTTCTGAGCGCTACAAAAGCGACCAGCAATACAAAGTCTAACGAATCTAATCAAAAGATAAACTCACGCGCATCGACATCGACGTCGACGTGGAGGGACGTAGAAACCCTGCTCCTAACGAGTATTTTTTAAGTTTCAATCAAAAATTCGTTACACTTTGCATGCCACAGAGATGGGGCATGGCTGGAGGGATGGGGAGAGAGGGGGCTGGCAGGGGGCTGGCTGGTTGCTGGTTGCTGGCCGATGGAGATGCCAACTCGTGCAGCTAATAAGCCCCGGCTTACAGCAATGCGGCAATAATCATCATTTATTTTTTGGGTTCCCCGTTTTTTGTCTCTTTTTTTTGTTCCTCTTTCCTCTTTTAAGTTTTATTTTGTTTTTCGTTGGCCGCAAACATGAAATTATGATTTTTATTGAAGAATTCGCACAGCGGGCGGTGTAATTAATCAGCGGCACATGGCGGCACGAGGGGTGTGTGGAGGGTGGAGCGTGGAGCGTGGCAGCGTGGCAGCGTGGCAGCGGCTGCTGCGGCGTGAAACGGGGCGAGGTCGAGTGTCAGCAGCAGAGGCGGCAACAAGCAGCAAGCAGCGAGCAGCGAGCATCCCAGGTAGTACTGCCTTTCCAGACAGTGGCTGTGCAACGTTTGCGGGTCATGCCACAATGCGTATGAGTAACTTTTTGTGGCATCGACTGCGGCCGCCGACCGGCAACCCGCTGCGAAAGTGAGTTTAACGGTAGTTTCCGCTGCCGTCTAACAATTCGATTGCGACTCCATCGACATCGACGCTGTTTGATTTAAATTGTTGGCTATTGTTGGCCCATTACTTTTCGGTCGAGTCTTTTGGGCCACACACACGCCGCCCCGCACCGCGCCGCACCGCTCGAGAGCGCTCCACAGAGTGGAAATGCTTTTAATATTGGTCTAGTACCCTGTACTCTTGGCGGAGGGTGTTGCCTGGCCTTGGGTCAAGAATCAATTCGGTGTTTGATCTAGAAGATCGCTTTTTGAACAGCTCAAAGACCTTTCAGCGGACCATCGAATATTCTGCAGGAGGGACGGAACTACAGCTTTTAACGCGCCTCCAGGAAGTAGGGGGCTCTATTCTCCACAGATGCTTCTGAAGCCCTTAAGCATTCGTTTCGGGCTTGCATGGATCTTCTAGCACTCTTCATACCCTTTCTCGGACTCACACGAGGATTCCAGGGCGCCTCAAATGTGCCCATAGTGGATCGCCGTATTGCTGTGGCAGGAATCAATGGAATCAATCGCTTTCCAACTGCCGTTCGGGGACCTCCGGAGAGCGGCTCCCCAGTGGCTCCCTGTGCCAGCAGTGCCCTGGTGGAAGGACCACTTTCTGTTCCTTCTGTTCTGGCCCTCCCATTGCCTACTCTCCGGCGCGCTGCGGGGTATTTCTTAGTCCAGTTCTGGGCCCCCCCGTTTTTCAATCGTTTGCGTACTCGTGGCTCAATCAAAGTGCTGGCTGTTCCATTTGCAAGCCAACTTTTGGTTTTGTTTTTGTTGTTGTTGTTGTTTTTGTTGCTCTGCGGTGCCTTGTTAGTCGCGGTGGCCGCGTGGCACTTAAGCCGAACCTAAATTACGCCAAAATCGATTGCAATTGCGTTGATTATCGCTGTCCGAAGCGGCGGCGGCGGCGGCGGCGGCGGAGGCCCGCGTTGCCGAATTTATCGCCCGCAAATGCATTTCACGCGAAATTTATGTAGTTTTGTGGGTCTCCTCCTTCACCCTCCAAAAACCCCGAAAAAAAGCAACAAAAACTCAATATATATACCAAGTACGATATATATTGGAAGCTGGATCGAAGTGGCCGGCTATTTGGCCACCGGTTTTAAGCCACGGTGGCAGTGGCAGTGGCAGCCACAGCCGGCGCTGCTCTTTGGCTGCTTGCAGCTTATCGTGGCAATTACAACGAGAGATTTATATATGGGGATGGAGGGTGCAACGGAGGGGCAGGGGACTGCTGGAGGCAGGAGCGACTCCGCAGAGGTGAGTGGCAAACACCCGCATGGAGTTCAAACGAAACGCAGCCGGCAGGCAGGCAGGCAGGCGGGCAGGCAGGCAGGCAGCCCCCCCAAAAACGATCCAAACTAATCGCCAAGTGTTTCCCTTGTTTTGGTATACCCTCTCGAAGAGGGTACAATGCCTGCTCCAGAGATGCTAGCAATCTACAAGGATATAAAGGATTCGTTTCCTTGCTAAAAGATACTTTTCCCTCTTACGTGCAGCACCGCCCCTCGGTCACGGTACTCTGCTGCGTCTGGGCGGATGCTGCCTTTTCCAAACACCCTTTCGATGGAAAAAATGCATCTCCTAGCGTATCTGATGATTCGACCTCAAGGATCGATTTTCTCTCTTGGCTTGTGTTATTTTTTGGGGCCACAAAATGTCGAATTAAATGGATTTTTATTGAAATCAAGCCTCAGCCACAGGGAAGTGACGGCTAAAGGGGGGTTCCGGCTGCTTGATTGGATCTTAAAGGATCTAATTGGTCGCCACGTACTCGATAGAAGGCTACAACTGGGGCTGAGGGTCGTGCGGGGTCAATACTGTGGTGTACTCCGATCTTAAACCATTGCAATGAGGTCTTGAGACTGCGAATTCGGTTGGTCAGAACAGCCGGCAGATACAATCTCCTGAAGCTCATAAAGTTCTCCGCTGACAGATCGTTGGCATATAATCGAGAGGCGAACGAAGTGGAATTAAAGCCAAAACTTCTTAAGATTCTGCTCTCGACGGAGGGTCTTCGCCTGAGATACTTCTGCATTCCACGACAATCGCCTGGAGGGCTTAAAGGCTATACGCGAATAGAGTCATAAGCATATTAGAGGCTCCATCTCCCTCTCCCTCTCCATCCCGCATCGGGCATCGTTTGCCGTTTGCCACATAAAGTTATTCACGGCCAAGTGCATTACTAATTGGCAGCAGATTTTTATCTAATCCCAGTGCCATGAATTACAATTTCAACTAATTACAGTGGTAACTGTGAGGAGTGGAAACTGGCAAGCAGGCGGGCAGGCAGCAAGGAAAAGCAGGTGAAGGATGCTACAGCCATGTGCCATGTGCCATGTGGGCAGATCCATGTGGCAGAGGCTGCCTCCGCTGCCTCGGCTGCCTCGGTTGCCGGGCATTCAATGATTTATTGGTTTGTAATTTCCATTCGAGGCCCACGAGCCTTGAACACCAATGAGCCCTGCCCTGGCTCGGGATTTGGCAATGGCTCTGGCTCTGGCTGCTCCACATAGACATAGACATTGAACATGCGACAGGAAAAGGCAAACATGGACACTGATCGCACAGCAGCAGTCGAAGCAGCAGTACAGGCCCAGGCCCAGGCCCAGGCCATGGCCCAAAGCCTTGATGATGGCCTAGGAGGAGTCTCGTCTCCGTGCGTCCGTCGTCTCTCTCCTGCCGCGCTTGAGGTTGACATTGGAGCAGCGTCAACTAATGAAGATGCGCGATGCATCATGATGCACCTTCCACTGCCTCGGCCACGGCCACGGCCACTGCCACTGCCACTGCCACAAGAGTGTGTGGAGCGTGGAGTCAAAAGCCCAGAAGCAATTTTCGTAATCAGAGAAATTCATAAAAATTAAAAGAGTCATTTGCATGTTGTTGCTGCTAGTCCGAGAGCTCTCTGCGATGGCTGCGGCGATCTGAATACAGTGTCAGCTCCCTAAAAGGAAAATTTCGATTATAAATTGGAGGAATTTTCATTTGAAGGAATCATCTATATCTGAACACGTGAATAGTTGCTTAGAAATACTTGTTGCCTCCATTCGGTAGGCGTCACGTGTAATGCAGCAGCGCCCATCGGTCGCCGGAAGCCTTTGCGTCCTGCGTATTAATAGCAATAATACTTTTGAGCTCTAGATATCTAAAGATACTCATATTCTGATATCTCAAAGATACTTTTGTGCATATTTATCCTTCAAAAGTCGTCTTTCGAGCCGCCAGTCTACAGAATTCGTAGCCAAAGATACGTTTTGTCCCTCTATCGAATGGCCACTGTATGGAGCTCGTAATGCAAGAAGGATTTGCTGTGTGTTGCATAGTCGTGTGGCCTCTCCCCCTCTCCCCAACTGGTTTGCTGCTGCGGCGGCCAGAAGAGTGCTCTCGGCATTTGGGTGTAAAATAAAGGAATGACTAATTTTTCAACGTTTTCGACGAATGATAAATGTGGCATGTGGCGAGCCCCGAGAGCAATCATGTTGCACTGTCACTTGTAGTAGCCCCTGAAGTCGACACACACACACACACACGCACACACACACACACACAGCACAATCGCAATGGCAGAATCCCAGTAGACGGTCACCTAAGCTCCACTGTCGTGTGGTTTGCTGCTGCTGCTGCTGCTGCCACGTTTGGAATTGTTGCAACGTCATAATTATCCCAGACACAGTGCCACATACTCGTGGTAGTGGTACTCCCCCTGGTACTTGTCCTCGGGAGTCGCTTTTCTCGTCCCTGAGAAAATGAGTAACGACTGCGAGACGGTAACGACTCTCCAAAACGACAACTCCACGAAACTTCTGTGGCACCCAGCGATTCATCCTAGAAACGGGGCGGGTGGAAGGGCCGGGGGGGGCTTCAGCTCATGCCACATATATTTCGGACCTTCGACTAACTGAAAATTTACATTTTACGAGAGTGACGAACATCCTGCCCTTCCGACCAGCGGTTCAAGTCATTAAGCATCCTCCGACGTCCATCCCCCAGTGCGAGGTGGAAGATTTAGGACCCTCACAGGGTAAATAATGTGTGGGTAAGGACACCAGGGCAACAGAGAGAGAGGGGAGCTGCTGCCGCTGCTGCTGCTGTCCATCGAAGGTGGTCTGCAAAAAACACCGCGAAAACAACGACTGTCCAAGTGCCAAGAGTAACAGCAGAAGAATGCCCTAAAGGAATCATTTTATAGACATCATCGGAAGTTGTGGAACCCAAAGGAGCCACAGAGCAGGCAGGAGGCAGGAGGCACAGAGTGGAGGCACAGAGTGGAGGCATGGAGGCATGCTACAACGACTGGTAAACTAGTTTTCGTAGCATTTAATGAAGTCATTAAAAGCCGCGCGTGTGGCGCGATCTCAAATTACTTCGCATAACCGAAAATTACATACGAAATGAAGGGCCAGGGAACGGAGGAGCACTGCTCTGAGGCTGAAGCTGGGACTGGAACTGGGACTGAGGCCTAGTCCCTTGGACTAGGACCGCGCCCCAAAGAGCTTAAAATAAAACGATGTTTGCAGCAGGCGGGTAGAGAGGCACAGAGGTGGGGAGGCGGGGAGGGGGGCAACAACTAATGGAGCTGGCAAACTGGAAACCCGGAGCCTGTTGGGATGCCTGAGCGACTGTCAAACCGGTAGAAGAAGTACAACCTTCAACCGATGACTGCATCCACGAACGCGGTTGCAGCCACGAACTAATGGACTGTGCAAAAATGAGTGACGCAGCATCAGAGCATCCAGAGGAAGACGAAGATGGAGCTGGAGTTGGAGTTGGAGACGCGACTCCAATGAAGTGGCGACGGCGACGGCGACGGCGACTCATTGCTGCAACGGATGGCCAGGGCGGATGGATGGATGGTTGGATGGTTGGATGGATGGATGGATGGATGGCCAAGGCAATGGCCATATTTAGATAAGGTAACGACACAAATTTTTACAATATAAATGCAAAAGTCCCCTGGTTTCCCCCTCTTGCAGCCGTAAGAATGATGTAAAACGCATTGGGAATGGAAAATGGCAATGGGAATGGGAATGCAGATGCAGATGCAGGCAGAGAGGCACTCAAGCGGCATGAGAGTTAAATTCGTGTTGAAATAAATTAATTGCGCTAACTTGCAACTCATGCGGCACTGCATCGTAGCGCAGCGCAGTCCTGCGTGCCGTGCCGTGCCGTGCCGTGCCTCCTACTAGGCCAAGGCCCCAAAGAAGGTGGAGGCATGCCCCGTGCATTGAATTTGTCGTCGGAACTGGAAGATTGGACACTCAAGATGTGAGCTGAGGCTTGAAGGAAGCCTCTATCTCGTATCTCTCTCTCTCTGTCTCTCTCTCTCGTTCTGCCTGCAGCATCATGAGTGCCATCGATCAAAGTCTGCATTTGAGAGGGAGACGACTCCTGCCTGCTGCCTGCCTGCTGCCTGCCTGCTGCCTGCCTGCCTGAAAGAGGCATGTGGAAGCCTTGAAGATGAGGTTCTGTGTGTGTGTGTGTGTGTCGCCTCGAGTCAAATGTCCACAAATTAATTTTCTTTATTAAATTTCAGCGATGAAAAATGACGCGAAAAACGCTTCCGCATGCGCAAAAAAAAAACAAAACTCAGGTGTCGACCGTCGACCGTCGACGGTGCGGCCAAAAGCAGCTGCAGCTGAAAAACAGACTTTAATTTGGCCCAAAAAAACAATGTGCCGTTCCATGTGAAAGATTCTTGGTCTCGGAACGACGGTAGCTTAAGCATTTAATTGATAGGAGAGACTGGAAAGACAGGAGTGGCATGCCACCCTGCCACCGTGCCACCCTGCCACCGTGCCACCGTACTGTGAATGTGAATGTGAATACTTTGATTAATTTCTTGTCTTAACGGGGCATGCAACGCCTATTGATTAGCCAACCCCCTTCTGTGATGGCTAACAAATGGACAGGGCAGACGATCCCCATTGATCTCTGGACGGAAGAGCCCCCGATGTCCGTTCAGAGTTTAAGCAAAAGTTTAGTTAATTAAGCAGCCCATTTAAGTGTCTCTCTAATTACAGCCCCCAAAGAAAGACCCAACATAATGAAGAGATTAGAGAGAGAAAGAGCCACAAAAGGTACAAGTCATTTCCCCATAGGGACAGTGGCAGAGACAGAGACAGCGGGAGAGACAGCGACTGAGGCAGAGGCAGAGAGAACTTCAATTAGGGAACAAATCCAAACCGAAAGAGGAATTGGAAATAATAAGGCGTAACTAAATAGGCGCTTTAGTCTATAATCATGACACAATTTCCTGCGCCAAAGAGTACCGAAGTACATATCTGGGGTGCCCCTGCACCAGGGGTCGCGTCGCCCGCGTTTCCTCAGCCTCAGGAAGTTCTCCCGCTCGCCCAGAGCCCCAGACACATGACTTTTGCACTTCTCAGAGGTCCGGTCTGCTCTGTGGCCCAATGAGTTGGCAGAAAGCACTTGTAAATGGGAGCATTACAATACACACTCGCCGAGTCGCGCGCCCCTGCCCCTGCCCCCGCCCGCGCCCGCGTCACAGTTGAGAGTTCAAAGATGAAGCGAAGAGACACCGACTCCCCTCTAAGTAGCAGCCCTAAATAACAATGATGATGATGATTTGTAATAAATTGAATATTAACCAGCATTTCGGAGCCACAAAAGCCACACAGAGGGCGGCCCAGAGGGGGCCCGAGTGTGTATGTTAATTCCTGTCAAGGAATGCAAGTCTCCGGCGAGGAGTGTCACTCATTTCGCGGCATCAGATATGACAGGTGCACAAAGCACTCTCCACAATCCGCTCTCCACTATCCACCATCCACTCTCCCTGCTTCCTGTTGCCTGTGCCTCTCTGGAGGTGTGTGCCACCTATAATTAAGATACCAAAGTGGTGTAATATGCACATTGTTTCGGCATTGCCGCAGCGAAAAGGGGTAGGTGCATATACATACGAGTCGGCCATATAGGAAGCGACGGCCTGCCCGGCTGTGCTGTTCCTCCATAATTTGTGAACAATTACGCTTTGTAATACCATTTAATGACTTCATTGCGCCCGAAATATACGTATAGCAGCGGCCCGGCACCGTCTGGCATTCCATTTGGCGATTCTTATCGCACAACATTTATGGAAAAGCTTTCTGTTGGTGGGAAAACCGAATATTTCCCTCTCCAATGCAAGAGGAATCAATGGAGAAATGTAACATCGGTAGTTCTATGAGTTCCATCGGGGTCTATCTCTCTCTTTGAGAAGCAGAAGCAGACGAAGAAGAAGAAGAAGCTTTCTGTTCTGGAAATGGATCTAAGTGCAAAATAACTCTAAGCCCCGAATCGGGTTCTGGGCCACAATTTGTTTGTGCAAATTGCAAAAAGCTTTTAGTATTATCTATAGGGTAATCTGATCCGATTATCATTCGCTGGGCACACATTAGCCCATGCCCCATGCCCCAGGCCGCAGGCCCCAGGCCCCAGGCCCCACCACTCTCCACGTCGGATCAGACCCTCCTCCCTAGACAGACCCTAATCCATGGGCAAAAATGTCATTAAAAATATTTAAAACCCATCTGAAAATGGAACTGAAAAAGGAGTAAAACAGGAACTGGACCTGGAGCTGGGGAGCAGAAACTGGAACTGCTGGAACTGCTGGAACTGGCACTAGGACAAGCTGTTGACGTCTGCCTTTAGCCGCTCTCTCTCTCTCTCTCTCTCTCTCTGGGATCCTCGGACTCTTCGGGTTCCTCTATAATCGTAAACATCACTTTGCATAATAAGAATGCTCCATCAATTTGTGCACTATCTAAAGTGATATTAATTAAAAGATCATTTATATCGGTGTTCATAAAATAGCAAAATGTTGAGGCTGCCGCTGACGTACGACGGGGACGCGACTCTCGCGGAGACTCTCATCAATGCCAAATGGAATCAGAGGAGACCCCTTCGGATGATGATGATGATGCTGATGCTGATGGCATGGCATGGCATGGCATGGCATGGAAAGAAGTTGTCGCTGCGGCGCGTTGATATTTATTGATACTGACAATGGAGTCCGCCCTCTCTGCCGTCTCTTCTTGCCTCCTTCGTGGAGCACTGGGTGCTGCACCGGCACCGGCACCGGTTGTGGTGCCACTCTTTCTCCCCCTCCCCACGCTCTTTGGAAGATGACAAGTTATGCAAATCGTGGAGACACCAAGATCAAAATAAACTTTACGCATCTGCATCTCTGAGGTACTCCTCCTGCTCCTGCTGCTCCTCCCACTCCAGAGAGGGTACTCCTCAGGTGAGTGGGCAGAACGCACATCCAACAACATGGACAAGGTCATCCTCTGCAGCACGCAGGGCAATGGGGGGCGGGAGCGGGGGGGAACGTTGCAATTCCTCAAACTAAGTGACTCAGGCAGATGACCAAAAGGCAATGGCAATGGCAATGGCAAAGGCAAAGGCGACTCCTCTGTCCGAAACGAGTGCAAAAGTGAAAGATTGATGGCGAAATTACTTGAAATGTTTGCGTGTGTGTGTGTGTGTGGATGCCACAGGCGGAGGAAGGTGCAGCGGCATCAGCGGCATTGAACAGCGAACAGGAGCGGATTAAGGCTTATGGCATGGGGCCCAAAAGGGAGCTGGAAAGCCATAGGGAAATTTCAATCAGAAAACCATTCAAAGAAGATTCCCAAAAATATAGAACTCTCGGGGGAAGCACATCGAAGTCCCCGACGCTTCCCATAGACTTCTCTAGGACCTCAGTCCGTGGACTCTTCTCATGGGCTTCTTTCTTAGATATTCCGTTCCCGTATCTGTTGGATCGCCTCATCCATGACAGTGCAAACCCTAAAACGTAAACAAGGCAACAGGCAGCGTCTTAGACAAACGTCGCGTCGGTTGTCTGTGTCTGTGTCTGGCTATGGCTATGGCTATGGCTATGGCTATGGCTATGGGTATGGGTATGGGTTCGGGGGGCCCTGGTCGTCTGTTGATCAATCTGCGACGCCTACCCAAAAAGCAAAGAGCGGCTTAGTGGTCTTCCAGCCGCAAAGATGCACCGCAACTGCAACCCCTGCGCCTCCTGCCATCCACCATCCCGTGGTCCCGTGGTCCCGTGGTCTTGTGGTCTTGTGGCCTCTTCTTCGTTGGCGACAGGCGACAAACCTGTCTGGTTAAAGAGGAGTTCTTTCGGATGCTTGATGCTTGGCCACTTGCCTACTTTGTAGGCCGACTGTTGGCTTTGGCACTGGCTTTGCCTTTGGTTCGCGGCTTTGGCCATCAACTTGTCCGCTGAGCGATGAAGATGGGGGCTTGGGTCCGGTATGGGATTGAGGATGAGTCTGGTCTCTGGTCTCGGGTCTCTGGTCTCTGGTCTCTGGTCTCGGTCCCTGGCTCTCTGGCTCTGCCTTCAATCAGTCGAACGCAATTCGAGTTGACAACATGTCGCAAATGCGTGAGGTGGAGTGGGGTGGAGTGGGGTGGAGTGGAGTGAAGTAGAGGCAATGTTACAACATGCTACACTCTTATGATTATATAGATTATATTGCCTGCCTCCAGCCCATCCCTCAGTGCCACATGTGTATGCCACATACCTTGCAGCGCGCCGTTCCCCTTCCCCTTCCCCGCCGTGGGGCAGTGGGGCCGTGGGGCCGTGGGGCTGTGGCTGGCGTGATTGAAAGATTGAGTGCCAGGCACAATTAAATCGCTCTATGGATGAGATGATGTATGTATGGATGATTGTCACAAGTCCTAATTTGGTTGAGGGTTTGCTGAGCCAAATTCATTGGAACAGCAGGTGACACGATCAGGTGGCACCAGGTGGCACACAGAGCTCCATTCGATTGGGGAATAGTTGGATAACACACAAGTCATAAGGAGATACTTTACCTTTAGATACTTTCACTGAAAGTATTAGAAGGTTGTACTTCTCCCATGATTATCGGGCTTCGGGCTATCGGAAGGTGTACCGATACCGATTGGTATCGATTATTCATCAATCATTCCAGTAGCACGTATAGCAATCCAGAAAGTTGAATTTTAACCATCATTTGTCTAATTTGTGGGTACTACGAATAGTAACACTGCCAGTTTTAGTCGAAGCTAAGTATCTATCGATTAACGATGATCATTTTTCGATTACTCATCGATTATTTATCGATAATACATCAATATTGATGGATTATACGCCGATTACTTATCGGTAATTAATCGATTTCTTATATAGTTTTCGGAACAGTTAAAGGAGAGAGCGATGCTCAATGCTCAATGGATTTCGAAGATTATTTGTGGGGGAAGGGGACTTTAATCTGTCCCCAGACTTTCCCCAATAGTCCTCAACGGCTTCGACTTCGAATAGATGCAACTGCAATCCACGCATCTTCTACTATCCATCCATCCATCCATCCATCATGCCACAGGAAGAACTCCAGTTTGCCGACTCATTCAATTTGTTTATGAATCGCAGAAGCACAAACAGAAAAAGAAGAAGAAAACCTTCATTATTTATATGTGCTTATCGCAGTGATAAAACCGCTTCAACGGCATTCGCGCAGCCCGGAGCTGCTCGGCATTTTCCCCTCGCCTTTCTTCGGGAGGGAAAAACAAATCATTAAATGCATCTTCTCTGGAGACAGAGACAGAGGGAGGGACCGCGGAGGGACCCCCTCCCCTCCCCGTCTCCTATCAAACGCCTATTCAGTGGAGCACCTGTCTTCACCTGGCGGCCCAGAGGCGCCTTTGGAAATTGCGGAAATGCCACAGCTTCTGCCTCAGCAATGGAACGGTCAATGGTTCGGGTTTGGGCTTTGGGTTTGGGCTTTGGGTTTGGGCTTTGGGTTTGGGCTTGGGTTTGGGTTCCGTTTGGTGGGTAGCAGCCGCAGATTATTGACACAACAATAAAGATGCACAACAATCAAAATAATACAAGATTTACAGCACAACACAACACAAGACAAAAAATGAAGATGCGCGATGCGCGATGGTAGATGCTGGATGGTGGATGCCACAAAAAAGTGCAATGAAAATGCACAATAAAATAAATAAGCGCATAAAAAGGTGAGCAGCGAAAATTTGCAGTAATTTGAGATTACGTTGGCATTATGGTCCGACAGGGCCCAGAGCCCAGAGCCCAGAGCCCTGGCCAGACCAGACCAGAGCAGAGAAGAGCAGAGACCCTCTGCGAGACTTTGAAGGCTGAGGAGGGGGGCGGGTGCTCTCCCCCCCGTCCAACGCGTTGCGGCAACTTTTACTGCGGCGACAGCAGAAACTCAAAAGAGTCTGAAAGTCGCAGTCGCAGTCGAAGACGAAGTCCAGTGTCTGCCACAAAAGCCGCAGCTGTTAATGAATGGCAATGGCTTTGTTGGTAATGAAGTGTTGGCCATAATGCCACGATGACGATGACGACAACCGCCATCAGCAGCAGCAGCAGCAGCAGAAGTGGCCCACAAGACAAAGAGAGCCAATGCAGGGGAGGTGTCCGATGATGACGACGACGAAGACGACGACGACGACGACATTGACACACAGGCGTGATAAGCCTCAGATAAGAAGAGTCCTCGCTTAGTCACGAGGTTTAGCTCTGCCTTTAAATTGGTTTAGCTTTTGGTTTGCCTTTTGCTTAGGAAAATCCTTGCCCGCAGCAACCAATGCGGAAAGTGAATGAAAACAAAGGAAAATACGCATGAAATTAGCCATAAATTGGAGCAGGACAAAAGTAGAATTAAAGATAGATATACCTGGAGGAGATGGAAGATGGATTGCCCATCGAAAATATCAAGTAGAAGATTTACTTACCCAAAGAAAATGTCACCTCCTGATGGGAGCAAGCAATCCGAAGGATGGAAGATACATTTAAATGTATGACGAAGACATGATATCTCAGAGATGGAATTGCAAACTGAAGAACCTCATCTCTCTTTTACAGAAACAAAGTGTTGGGTCGTCGTCGGGCAAGGCGAGTGAGCCGAGGGTTGGCGCACGAGCGAAGCTTTAAGCTATCTAATATCTTGTAGATACCAGGACAAAGATTAGAGGACACAGATCTACAAAGAACAGCTTGGGCAGGAAAGGAATGCTCTCTCTCTCTCTCTGTCTCTCCCTGTCTGTCGCTATATCTATTTCTCTGTCCAATTTCCCAATTACTCGACTACGCGCTTCAAAGAGCAGCAGCAGCAGCGGCAGAAGTAGCAGGAGCTTAATTAGTTGGTCCAAAGTATCCAAGATTTTTATTGCAAAGCAGCCTCCGTCCATAAAGAATTCCAGCCAACAATTTTGCCAACTTCCTTGGGGCATTACGCGTACAAAACGCGCCTAACGAATGCATCTTTTTCTTCGGCGGCGAAGTGCATAAATTATATATTTCTTATACTAATGGAAAACTTTGATATGGATATAAAATATGACGTAAATTATTTTACTACTCAGCCATAAAGCTCGACGGCAGACGAGCGGCTCGCAGGAAAAACTTCCAGGAAAAAGTGCAATGTTTTTGTTTGGGCTGTAAAAAATCGAAGGAACTTGCCAAAGTTAAAGAAGCTTCGGCCGAAGTCCGACATTCACAAATCACAGAAGGAGACAGAGAGACAGAGAGAGAGAGAGAGAGAGAGAGAGAGAGAGAGAGTGTTAAGTGTGTGTGGCAAGTGGCAAGTGGCTGTGTCCGTTGTCCACTGTCCAGTGTCCAGTGTCCACTGTCCATTGGGTTTTGTAAATATTTGTCTTTGATTTAAGCGACACTCCTGCATCTGCATCTTGGCTCTTGGAGATCTGTTTTTCGCCTGTTGTTTTCTACCAATAGTACGAGTGCATGGTGTGGCATGCCCCCAAACTGCCTTGACAGCCCCCAGACACAAATCATGATTTGTAGTTGTTCCCAACTCTTTCTGCGCGCCTTCGGCAGCACGGCGATGGAGGGGCAAGGGGCACGGGGCGGAGGCGGACCCGGAGTCGGAGACGTCGACGACGTCAACAATGAAATTGTCAAGTGTTGACAAATAAATTTGAGGATTTTCGAGAAGATTTACTTATGCTAATGAAAGACACTTGTCACAGAGATCCACACATGCCTCTCCTGGCCCCCGCCCCTCTATCCCCTCTAAGCCTTGCGGCATATCTTCTTGAAGTGCGACGGAGGCAACGGCAACAACGGCAACGTTGACTCGCATAAATATGTTTGCTCTGGGAGTTTTAGAGTTTTGGCTCTGACTGTGGCTCTGGCTGTGGCTCTGGCTTTGGCTCTTGGGCTTTTGGCCAGTTTTGTTCATGGTAAAAAGTACCGTAACAAATTTGCAAAAGTGAAAGAATTTCGAGGAGCAGCAAAAGGCACTAAATTAGCAAAATGGCGAGAGAGAGAGAGAGGAGAGATGTGTTCCCGGAATGGCTGTTCGTCACATTAATATTTATGAATGTTAATGCGGCCCAAAACAGGGGGGGGGGGGGGGAAACCAACCTGTGGCCAAAGGGAGCTGCTTTTCACGGCGTTTCCCCCGCACCCCCCCACTCATCGGGGGAGGGGGGGTCGTATACATATAAACATATCTCGCATCTAATTAGAGTCCACCTGCTTCGATGAGGGTATCCATGGGATGCCTTGAACAGCATTTCACACGCTCATCAAAAACCATAAATTCCCTTCTCCGTCCCCCTTCCCCTCCCGCCACTGCTGTGTAGATGAAAAATCTCAATTGCCATCTACCTGTGAACTCTGGCCGATAAAAAACAATAAATTTGTGAAAATTGCATGCCCCAAACACGGCACAGCACAGCACAGCAGAGCGGAGCACAGCACACACCAGAAATGAAATAAATCTCAATCCTCAAAACTGAAAACTGAAAAATCCTCAACCCCGACCGATCTGCGCCTATTTTTGGGTTTAGGTGGCAGCATAATTGAGTAATTAACTCCGAAAGTCACTCAGAAACGGAACCTGTTTTGCATTTCACTCGGGGCCCGCAAAGCACTCGAGCGGCGAGCAATCAGGTTTCGGCTACGGAACGGCAATGGAACGCACCCGACGCCGGACGAAGCCAGCCGAGGGCGGACGAAGCGCGAGCCGAGACGAGCGTTCCGATTCCACGCGGGAATGGAACAACCATCGGCGCTGCTGCCTCGGCCTGCGCCCATGCTGACTGCGCTGCTGGCGGCGCTGTTATGCTGGCCACAGATTCAGATACGTTTCGTCGAGGTTCAAGATACTCTGAGTCCAAGTTGAGCGCTTTCGACGTTCGCAACGCATTTCCGCGCGACGACACCGAAGCTTGCTGAAATTTTGTCGCATCTCGCAAAAAGTTTCGTCGAATCTTTCGAATTTTCGTCGAATTTGTTCGCAAAAGGAAAATCTTAGCAAAACATTCTAAAAAGAAATAAGTCCGATTTTTTTTTAATTGTATTTTTCTGTATGTATTGTGTGTGTGTCTGTGTGTGTGTGTGGCGTGTCATTGAGATTTTTTATTTGTGCAACAACAACAAAAGTGCCTGCAACTGAGATACAAATGAAATACAAATATTTATGCTCGTAAAACGCATCTAAAATTCTATCTAGTGCCAAAGAGAAAACCTTTTTCACACAACAAAATCTAAATAAATATATAACCAAGTAAAACACAAAAAAAAAGAGGAAAAACAACAAGAAAAAAAAGGGAAAATCCATAGGTTTAATAATAGAATATTCAAATTTTGATTGGTATTCAAAAATGCACAACTAAATGAAAATCGAATAGAATACATTAACAACCGAAAAGTTGTGTGCATTTGTTCTCGGTGAGCATCGTAGCCGTAGCCGTAGCCGTAGCCGTAGCCGTATCCGTATCTTTTCCTGTGCTCTGTGGCACTCACTCTCTGTGTGGATTCTCGCTGTGACGCCTGCGCAGCAAGCAGCAAGTGGCAAGCGGCAAGTGGCAAGCAGCCAGAGTCGGCCCGGAGTGAAATAATTCTAATTGGATACCAAAACGGACACACAGGACAGGAAACGGAAGTTGGCTGCCATTTGCAGAGCCACTTGGCCAAGGTAAGTGCTTGCGATACAGATACATACACTCGCCCAAAGATACAGATGGATAATTAGCCATTCGAGCAGGAGATAATCTATCTTTTAGTGCCACAAAGTACAAATACAAAAGTATCGTGCCATAATGCTGACAAAATAGTGTCCGTCATTCTGCACGTGTGCCTGTGTGCCTGTGAGAGTTGTTTGGATCTTTTGTATCTTGTATCTGGCGCTTTTTATAGCCATGATTAAATTTGACAGTTGACAACATTTTGCCGCCTTATCTGAGTGCCTCGAATCGCTCCATTTTCCTCCTCCACTGCTCTGTCGCCTGTGTCGCCTGTGTCGCCTGTGTTGCCGGTTAATTGTGCCACAAATTTCGTATAAATTGACAATTCAACTGGCGTTTTACATGTCGCCAGGCCCGTGTGTAAATTCAGCAGACAGATTGGCATTGACCCAATGATGAGAGTGTGCTTGTTGGCCTAATGTTTTATTAACTAGAGCAATGACAGGCCACAAGACACACATTGGGCACACACACACAATGGGCGTGGATTTAATGGGCCGAAATGTTTATTTTCTTTCGAGTTTTTTTTCGTTTTTTCTTTTTTGAAGGGCGGAATCATCACAAATGAGCGGAAAAACTTAGCAGGTGATTTACAGCGACATTAAGGGCTCTCTAAATGGTCTATTTGTGAACGCAATCATGATATCATTAACATTTTTGGAGGTCTGTTTAGCGAGAGATTGAGCCATTGGCCGTCAAACTATCTTTAAGGGTTACAGGTGTATGGGAGATGGGGAGATATCTGTAGAATGTTTAGTCCCATAGCGATTGAGACCTCTGTACGGGCTTAGAGACTGTTAGAGACCCCATTAAAAAATGAGCTAAAATCTTTAGCTTTCGATAAACGGACGATTCTGAATAGATCTAGCAGAGAAATCCTTTCATTTCAATAATAAATTGAGGCCTCGATTGAACTCCAAATAAGCACAAATAAACGTTGGATAGAAGCAATCTTTATGGAGATATTTAGACAATAAAAGGATTCCTAGTATCCCCAGCCATAGAAGAAGTAATCATTCAGAAATCGAAAGGGTGCCCGCAATCTACACCTTCCTGCGAAGAGTCCTCTCTGTTTGCCCCACAAAGCGGCCATCTATCAACCCGAAAAACCGAAAAACAACCTCGTAATTGTTTAGCCAAAAGACCAGCGTTTATCGTTTTTAGATGGGGGAAGGGACGTTCCCTTAACTTGAACGTGACCCCCAAATACAAAAAACACACAAAAAAAAGTGACACAAACTTTTTCTTTGGCAAACTTTTGCTTTTCCGCAAACAAAAAGAAACCCGAACAAATTTTTCAGTCATGCAACATGCCAGTCTATTGCCTCGGAGAGTGCGGTGTGTGCAACAAGCATAAAAGTAAACATCGAGAAAATAAAGAAAATGTATAGAGGAAAAACCAAGCCCCAGCCACAGCCCCAGCCCCAGCCCCAGCCCCAAGGTCAGGCGGTGGCTCGATAAGCAGCTGCTGGCAGCGGGCCCTGAAACTGGCCCTAAGCCCCGAATCTCACGAACATTTTGTGCGCTTTACGTGTCGCCAGAAATTCTTAGAGATTTTGAAAGCATATTTGCAACACGTTCTAGCCAATCGAATGGCTCTGGCTTATGGGTCTCTCTTTTTGGTCTTTTGGTGGCGTCGATGGAAATCTGAATTCAAATGAGATTCTGGGGCCGCTTCTTTCGTTGATGTCTCCATCGTTTGTCGGCGTTTAATTTATGGGATATTCTTCATTAGGATTCTCACTGTTTTGCCCGGCATAGCATATACGAAATGTGCCTTTCATGTTTCGTTTTGTATCTTTTGGCCTGGCCTCTAATGTTTATTCAAATATGCGACATATTCCGCCATCGAGAGTCTTGATTGTCTTGGAAAAAGAAACAGCAGCAGCAGCTCTGGCTCTGGCTCTGGCTCTGTGTCTGAGCTCTTTCTTCAGTTTCTGTCTGCCTCAACTGTCTGCCCCTTCTGCTATCTGCCCCTTGTGTCTAGACAGAGAGACGCATCAGCGGAAGGAAGCCCAAGACCTGCACTTGAACTTGAGACCAGACCCTTCTCTATATGCAAACTCCTTCTCATTCTGCTTCTCCATCGCCCCCGCCATCGCCATCGCCCTCGCCCTCGAACTCTCAGGTCTCTGGGATTCTGTGTGTGTGGGTTCGCAACCCTTTTTGCATACCATATATTTCTTACCCTCCATAGCAGAAATATAAAAAATACATGCCACAAGCCTCCATGAATGAAATAAGCCCTGGACCTGCAACGAGGGTGATAAGCAGCAGACGGACGGCAACTGTTTGTCTGTGATTGTGTCTGTGTGTGTGTGTGTCTGTGTGTGTGTTCTCCCATGGCTAGACCGCACACCAGACAGCACAGCACAGCAGAGCAGAGCAGACCCGACCAGACCAGGCCTCTGACATGCCACAGAGCCCACTCCTAAGCCCCTGCCATGCCTCAGACACCTTTTGTTTTCCCCCAGATCTTGATGTCTGGGGCAAGAAGTGAGCCGCTTAGTGGCCATGCCTCCCGCCTCTCCCGACTCCCCTGCCTACTCCTGTTGCCGCTGTCAACTATTGTCAAGGCTTTAATTAGAGATTTCCATTGCGATGCCACCCGATTATGTTGATAGATTCCATGCTGACTCTGCTCATTTATATTATGATTTACGGGGAGCGACAGCCCCACTCGTACTCGAGAGAGAGAGAGAGGGGGAGAGGCAGTTGAACTTTGCCACTTAATTGAAACTTTCAGCACACGCCTACATCTTCCGCCTCCCTGCAACAGCCTGGCTGGAGCTACGCTGCGTATACGCAATATGGATGCCAAAAAGTTAGTCACTTGAACTAACTTGTGGCCCAAGCCGCACACAGACTCGCACGAATGCTAATTACACATATTTATGGCCAAATTATATTATCACTGCGACACGATAGGGCCCCAAGGCCGAAAGTTTTGATGGAATAATGAGACGCAGACAAGTTCCTTCGAAGACGTGGAAAAGTTTCGCCCAAGGGTTTCCCATTGAACGGGTTCCAGTCGGGGGTCCCTCAGCAATCGACAGAATATTATTCGTGTGTCTGTGTATCCGAAAGATACCCATAATTCAATCGGGTATTAGTGTGGTGCTACTTGGTTCATTCAGATCTAATCAGCAGATAATGCAAATTTCGCTAATTCTGCGATGAATCGTATCTTCTAGATACAGCAAAATACGATGTACCTACGGCATGGAAGAGCCCTGAAAAAGATACAGCCAATGCCCGATGCCCGATGCCCGAAACGACTTTGATATGGGGCCGAATCGGTCCGATGATGAGCTCTAATTTCGAAATTATACAAAATTGCTTTTGTGTGAAAGAGAAGCAGAACTGGAGCTCTGAATCCCTCTCTCTCTTGCTCTGAAGTGGATGTCAGTTTTGAAGCTCAGTTTCGGTTTCCAAACTTGAAATTGTCTCTCCCTCTGCGGCTGCTTTCCTGCGTTCCTCTGGCGGTTGCCCGTTGCCCCGTTGCCTGTTGCTTTTGTTGCCTTTGAGGCCCCATAACAAGTTAATTTTGATGTAAATTTTCACAGACTTCACAGCCAGAGATTCGATTCTGTGGCAGAACACAACAGAAGAGCGGAAGGGCAGGAAACCGGTTAACATAATCACTTAATTTCCTGTGATTGTGTGTGTCTTTCTGTATCTTTTGGTATGGCATTACGATGCTTTAGATGAAAAGAAGTGTCAATATTATTAAGTGATGATGTCCCCCCCCCTCCCCCTCCAGCAGCCCACCGCTATCTGCTCCGCACAAACGATGGGCAGAGGCAGAGGCAGGGGCAGGGGCACAGGCTTTTGATAAACGAGCCAATGCTGTAAATAAAAACCAACACCAGATAAAAGATACTCAAACAAAGCCCCGAACTAAGCTCCAAACTCATCCATGGAGTTGATAAATTGTATCTATATTTATGATACTGTGTGCCGCCGTTGCTGCAAATAATTTACAATGTTTGCAGCTCCACGAAGAAAAAAACTAAAATTCGGTGGCAAGGCCAAAAAGCTTGTAGAACGTAGAATAAAAAAAAATAACATGAAACAAACACACAAAAAGAAGTAGCTAAAAACAAGCGCAACAAATGCAAACACACAAAAAAGCAAACAAACAAAAAAAAGAAGAAAAAAGAAAGTTTAGAATTTTGGTAAAACGAAGTTGAAGATACTCTTAGAAAGCCATTGTTTCGATGAAAGCCATGGGATATGGAGGACTTATAGATCGAAGATACTTTAACCTAGGGCTTTTTGGAATATCTTCAGAAACAACAGAGAATTCAGAGATTGTTAAACCGATAGGCTAGATTTATAGGATATAGCAATACGATAGACTACCGAATGTTTCTCAAGTGTTTTGGGGGGTGCATCCCCTCTTCGTATCCACATCCGTATCCATCGTTTTGTGCATTTGCAAACATCTGTTTGTAATCGTCGTACCCCGTCCCCCCAAGGCAGGGTATAAAAAGTCGCTTCCAAACAAAAACAAAACGAAAAAAAAAAGAAGAGAATACAAAAAATATTGAAACAAATGCTGAAATGCTGAATTATTAGCACACAAATCGCCGGCAGCAGAGGCAGCGGGAGCGGCAGAACTACAGGCAGAGGAGGTGGCAGCGGCAGCGGCAGAACTACAGGCAGAGGAGGTGGCAGCGGCAGCGGCAGAGCTAGAAGCAGTAGAAGAGGCAGCGTCAGCGGCAGCGGCAAAGCTAGAAGCAGAGGAAGAGCGAAAAGCAGAACTAGTGGGAGATTCCTCCTCC
Source organism: Drosophila persimilis (assembly GCF_003286085.1). Classification (NCBI taxonomy): domain Eukaryota; kingdom Metazoa; phylum Arthropoda; class Insecta; order Diptera; family Drosophilidae; genus Drosophila; species Drosophila persimilis. The sequence continues at coordinate 388,058 of NW_020825364.1, forward strand.
TCCACCCTCCTCAGCCCTTGCTCCACTCTTGGATCTGGGCTCTGGGTTCTAGGGTCAGTGACGGGGACTGAATCTTTTTTGTTTTTAGTTTTATTTTCGTTGAGGCTGCTTATTCATGGCTACAGCTCCCCCGCACTCCACCCTCCACCCACCACTCTCCACTCTCTGCCACTGCCGGTGCACTATAAAAACAAGAACAAATGCCAAACGAAAGAAATCTGAAAAAAGAAAAAAGAGAGCTGGCAAAAATAGCAACACGTGAAAACCGCAAGCGAAAAACCTGCCACAGCAAAACACACAACAAAACAAAGCAAAACAAAACAAAAAAGAAAAGAATGGAAAAAACTAAATCAACAAGAAGATGGAAACGGACCAAAAAAAAAAACTAGCAAAAACAAAAAAAATGAAGAAGAAAAAACAACGGATAAAACCACACACCACACTTGGAATATGACGAAAATAAAAACTAAAGCACACACACACACACACACACACACAGACAATTTGCAACAACAAATGTACGCCAAATGCTGCTGCAAAGAGGGGAAGGGAGGTGCGGGGGCGAGGGCGGGGACGGGGACGAGGGTGGAGCGAAGATTTCCAGGGGGATTAGGGAGCGGAAAATGGGATATTCACGATGGGATGTTAAACGATTATTTTTGATGTAATTAACTGCATTTTCGCGAAAATATTTAAAGAATTTTCACAGGAGGATGGAGGATGTTTTTTGATGATCCCTTCGATATGGAATATATTTGGATGGTTTTTTGTTTGATTTCTTCCTTAAATATGGATATGCCATTGAAATTTCAGGTCTCCCAATAACAATAATATGTCATACGACCCTCTGCAATGAGAATTACCCTCGCTTGTGGTCCGCATCCTCTCCCCCTCCCCTCGCTGTGTCTATGCATCCCTTAGTGCGTGTATCTATGTATAACTCTGCATTTATGACGAGATCTGAGCAGCATCATAATCATGCAGCAATGCAACGCAATGCTGCAACGTATGCGCTTGAGGTAATGCCAACCAACAGGAGAAAGAGAGAGGGAGGGAGAGGGGGAGAGGGGGGGGGGGGGGGGGGGGGGGGGAGCGTTAAAACCAAACTAACTATAAATAAAACCAAAAGCCAACAATAGCAGCAGCAGAGGAAAAAAACATAACAAAATAAGAAACCACACGATGGGTGGAAAAAAACTTCAAGCCACAGACGATGGGAGGAAGTAACATCCACATCACACACACACAGATACACACAGATACACAGATACAGATACAAAGCACGAGATACAAGCAACAAACATTGCAGCAGCAGCAGCTGAAAAAGCGAACGCATCCACAAAACACAAAAACAAAGCAAAAAACAAAGCAAAAATAATAATACAAATAACTATAGATGCATAGATACGAAGGATAGTTAGATGAAGGAAGGATGTGCTGCCAAGTCCCTCTCTCTCTCTCTCTCTCTCTCTCTGTCTCCATCCTCATCCTCAGTCTTCGTCGTCGTCTGCGTTGTCGTTGTCGTTGGGCGATCGCATAGCCGTTGCCATAATTGTTTAAGCGGCCCAAAAGCATCGTCCCCGCCCTAGCCTTGGCCCACCTGAGAGGCAATGCTATCGGCCATGCAACGGCACTGTGGTGCCTGCATCCGAAAACCACCAAAAAAAAAAAGCCCGATCCAAAGGGGTAGCTTCTCTGGGACACAAATTTCATCGGGAAAAACATCTCGAAGAATTCCTTGGTTTTCCAATGAAAATTCGTATAATTTTCCTTGCTGAATGTTGGATCCTTCAGGCTTTTCCTTGATCCCAAATATTCTGTGGCATGTTTTCGCCTCTTGCAGCCCACTGTGGCTGCCTGTTGGCCGGACTGCTCTTTTGTGGGCAATCATGTGCAGGCAGCAGGCAATAAGCGCTGGAGCCGCCGACGATGGGGCCGTGGAGCCGTGGAGCCGTGGAGCAAGTTACTCCCTTTATGCATGGAGGCCCTGTCTTTGGCTCTAGCTCTGGGCTCTGGGCTCTGCGCCTCGGCCTCGGCCTGGGCCTCTGTTGGCTCTTGTCTTTGCGGCTTTCTGCTCTTCGTGGCTAAAACCTGATTATGACTGGCCCCAACTGTTTTGTTGGCTTACATGTTGTGTATTCTAACACGCTGCGGACGTCCTCATCATCATCGTCATCGTCATCGTCGTCTTCGGCTGGGATGGGATGGGATGGGATAGGAATGGAATGGGATGGGGATCTGGGGATCTGCTGGGCAAACAAAATGCGTCTTTAATGCAAACATGCAGCAGCAGGCAGCAGCTTCCTTTGAAGTTGCACGTTGCAAGCAGAGAGAGAGGGGCAGCGGGGGGCAGCGAGTGGAGCTGCAGCTTAGGGCAAGAGGAAGCAGCAGCAGCACTGGCGGACCTGGCGGACGGGAGGACTGTGGCATGGAGGAGGAGGCCTGTTGCATGTGCGTACAAAACTTTAAACAGGAATTTTAACAACTTGCTTTTGTACTTGTGGCTGCCTTGTACTGGCTGTTGCAACAACATTGCAACAGTGCGGCACAGGCAGCGGGCAACGGGCAACGGGCAAACGGGCAACGGGCAACAGCCAACAGGCAACATTGCAACAACTGATTTATACAGAAAATTTCCTATGCGTTCGCTGCATAGCCCCCCAAAAAGGAAGTGCATGCCAATGGGATGCTGGAGGTACTGTTGCATGCCAAACAACGTGCCACAACAATCTACAGCCAATTAGAAGATTTTCATATTTCTGATGCCACATTTCAATTAAGTGGCAAGACATACAGCAGCGGCAGCAGCAGCAGCGGCAGCGACAACAAAAGGTCGAAAGTTGAAAGCGAAAGCAATGCCCGAACATCTTTATGGATTCCAGTCATCAATCATCTCTATGCATTTCAATTAGCCACCGATTGGGGCAGCGAACGGCAGCTTCAAAGGCCGCACGACAGAGGCAGCGGCAGCTGACAGAGAGAGGGAGAGAGGGAGAGACTGATAGTCACATCGGCTGCCACAAGTTGCGTTATCGCGATAATTAACCAAAAAGTTGAAGTTGAATACGTAGTCGGAGTGGCCGCCCCCCAGGGGTCGGTCGATCCACAGCTGCTGCGAGTGGCACTTGAGTCTCCGCTGCTCCGCTGCTCCGTTGCTCCGTTGGAGCAAAATTTCTGAGCGAAAAACTTTATCTGTTTTCATTAAATATTCGCCACAAAAACATTTTTAATTATGGCAGACGCACACGCAACACCGGCAACGGCCGCAGCAACGGCCGCAGCAAAAGCGAGAGTCAATGTTGCCCCCAAAATGGGAAAAAACAAGGTCAGGGCTATTAAAACTGCATTACAAGCCGCTAAACATCATAATCATCATCGATAGATGTGGCACTGCGGCACTCTGTTGCACTTTTTGACAGCTGTGCCACATTGCCAGCCAAAGCCGAGGACCGCTTCAGACGGGCGGCGGGCGAGGGGCGAGGGGAGACGGGAGCTTCTGTCAGGCGGCATCCACCATCAAAAGTCGACGGCTGTTACACATATCTCATAATTGTGGAACAGAGCCCTCGTGCAACACATCTTCATCTTTTGGGCTACTGCCTCAAGTGGTGACACACCATCCATCCATCCGAAGCGACGTTTGAGCCAAATCTGCGAGTGCGAGTGCGAATGCGAATGCCACATTGCCAGGTTGAAGTGCAGTCTGGGAGCGCGCTCCTTTTACTTTGGAGGCACTCGGCACAGGGGTAGAGGGCTACAGGGGGGATCTGAGAGATGGAGTGCTCCAAGGAGCCAGAGAAACCACAGAAACACTTTCCCAGAAGCAGAAACCTCTTGGCTCTGAAGGGTTTCGGCTTGGTTTCCTATGGAAATAGATTCCAGTGGGGCGGGGGGAGGGAGGGATTGCATTTATCTGTTGGAATATAGCGATATGTCCAATAGATTTGTCCTTGGCATCGGGTTTCAACATAACGCAGCTATTGTTTACACTGTGTGCACCACGGCAAACAATCTCACGCCCCAACAGCCCACACACCATACCACATGCCACGCCACATCACACGGCAGACACGCTGCCTCTGCCGCTGCCACTGCCGTCGCCTCTCGTACAACCGTTTAGCAACAATAAGCTATAAAATAAAGGTAAACCCAATAAATGACATCAGTTTTATTAAAAATAAATCCGAAAAACGAAACGCCAAACCCGCCGCTTGACAGGCAGCGACAACAGCGACAGGCAGGCAGCAGGCAGCAGGCAGCAGCAGGCAGCAGCGATGGCTAAAAGCCAATCAACGGCATGGCATGGCTTGGATTGGCTTGGCTTGGCTTGGCTTGGAGTGGAGTGGAGTTCGTGGCCAGATCAGACCACTGCAGTGGTGGAGTCCATGGGCCGAGACACCTGTGCGCTCCAATCTCTGCTGGCGAGAGCGAAACGTGTTCGCACGCTGCTGGCGAGAACCGTCAATCGGTCGGCGTGACGCCAACAATAGGCAAAGAGAGACAGAGAGAGGGAGGGAGGGGGACAGAGGGAGAGAGGGAGAGACAACGAGCCTGACCTTTTCTACGATACGGGGGAAACACAGTGCGGAACACACCCACTCCCAGGAGACAGAGACGCCAATGCCCGATTCGTCGTGCCCCTGCGCCTCCCTGCGCCTCCCTGCGCCTCCCCGAAAAGGAAGGGCGACTGTTCATCAAATTCTCGCATGTTGCACTGTCAAACTGTGCAGCTAAGAGATGCAACACACGCATCAGCCTGCTGCTTCGTTGGGGCAACGCCATCTGCAGCTGCCGCCTCTGGTGCTGCAACTGCAATTCCTTTGAAAAAATTCCACCACTTGCCACCAGTTGCCACCAGTTGCCTCCAGTTGTGGCACTGCACAGATGCTGCAGAGTGTCGTATTTGATGTGACAGCACGAGCATATCCCCGTTTCTCTGAGTGCATCTTTTGTTTGCTCTCTGCGCGCCTCCCCATAATGTTTTTATGATGACCCACGGGCGCAACATTCTCTCTCCAAGAAACATCTTTTGCCCCTCTCTGCTCTCTGCTCTCACCCTCTGGCCTTAATCCAAAGAGTTGTCTTTATTTTTGCAACTGCCACTGCAATTAGCTGCAGTGCTGCAGTGCTGCATGCCCCACACACACACACACACACATACAGAGGGCAGGAATTATGGGACTCCAGTGGCAGACTAGTTGGCATTACGCCTCTGCCATGAGTAAAAATGATATTTCACATGAGAAATCGAATGAAATTTGAGCATCGATTGTGGGTCAAAAGATACCCATTGACAACCAGAGCCCCCAAAACAGCTGGGCTCCCCACGAGTCGGCCAGGCAGCCGGGAAGCCGGGAAGCCGGGCAGCCAGGCAGCTGCGCTCTCCTAGAAGGCCAGTGCCTGCAATCCATTTCAATTGCCGCTTGGCGTTGCTTGGCGTTTAAGATTACGCAACCGATTAGCCAGGCAGCTGGAAAATGCGGCCCCAAAGAGCGAGCGCGAAAGATGGGGCAGCCAGTGGCCAGCAACCGGCAACCAGCAGCACGCTTATCCCCGCCATTCGCCATTCGCCATTCGCCGTTTGCCATTCCTTTCAGCAGTAAACTTGTTTATTAGATGGCCAGCAGTTAGGTGTGTGTGTGTGTGTGTGCGATCCCCTCCTGCCACGCCCCTGGCACGTGCCGCCACATAACTCACGTAGGTGAGGCCTCGGCGGCGACTTTTGGGAATTGAAATTGAAACAGATCCGCATCCGCATCCGCGTCCGCGTCCGCGTCCGAGACACGCGTCCATGGCCCCATCTATGAAATACTCGGCACAAACTATAATTAAAAATCAATGCTAAAATGCTCCACCAGAATGGCAAAAAAGTGCCATTGCCAAAAGCAGAAGCAGAAGCAGAAGCAAGAAACTTGAAGTTCAATGCAGAAGAGTGCCGGCCGAGAGTCAGCAAGAAATTTCCCCGTTGACTTTGCTAAAACTTTTCACTTATTAATCAGTGAAAATGAAGCAACAAGATAGAGAGAGAGAGGGGAGGGGAGGGGGGAGTGCAGTTAAAGTGGGTGGGTAGTGGAAGGGGGAGGGGGGCGGTAGTCGTTGGTGCAATCAACTCGGAGACACAGACACAGCGCAAACAAAATGCAAAATGCTAAAAGTGAAGCTAAAACTGCATAGGAACCAGAGCCGAAGGATTCGAGTCGAAGGAGACGACCAGGAGATACGCTGTAGAGTGATAGCTAGATGGGGGGATGGATAGATAAATAGATGGATGGATAGATGGATAGATAGATGGATGGATAGATGGATAGATAGATGGAGAGATAGATAGATAGATGGATAGATGGATAGATGGATAGCTAGATGGTATATAGATACATGGATAGATAGATCTATCTACGGATGGATAGATAGACAGACAGATGGATAGATGGATAGATCGATAAATGAAAGATAGATAGATGAAAGATAGAAAGATAGATAGATGAAAGATAGATAAATAGCTATATAGATACATAGATAGATAGATAGATAAAAGACAGATGGATGGATGGATATATAGATGGTAGATAGATAGATCTATATATGGATGGATATATAGAGAGATGGATAAATTATTGATAGATTGAGATAAAGATAGAACTAGAGTACTGCCTATCATTACACTCGCTCCTTAAATAGATACTTTCTTATATGGTAGAGTGCTCTAATGGCCAACCCCCGGCTCACTCGCTGGAAGCTTGCTGGAATAAAGCGGGCGACGATCCCCCAAAACTATATGGTATCCATACTTGCTTCAATTCTAATATTCCGTGTCCAAAGCAAACGGCAGTCCGTATATGCCAGCGCCAGTGCCAGGGCACTACAGGGTATCGACAACAACTCAAACAAACATCCTCTCATTGCAGTTTGCAGTCAAAGTTGACTCTTTTACGCATTTTTAAGCGCTCTCCTCCTCGCCTGGGCATCGCCCCCACACCCGCCACACCCCCCACACCCGTTATGCACACACACACACACACACACACTCTGCCTGCTGCCTGTCTGTCTGCCGTCTGTGTCGGTGTGTGTGTGTGTGTGCCGGACGAGCATAGTGTGGGAAAAGTAGGCGTGGCCATTGGGCATTAAACGGTATATTTTCAACTTTAGCTCAAGCTTTTGCTTGCTTTTGCTTTTGTTGTTGCTTCGGCAATGGGCTACGGGGATCGGCTGCAGCCGTCGGTCGGGGGCGGGGGGCAGGGGGCGGGCCGAAGGGGGTTCGTTGATTTCATTTGGTTTTACTTCTCTTCTTTTTCTCTTTCTTGTTTTTTTTGTGTTGCGTTGTTTGCAATTAATTGAGGAACGACGACTAAAAATAAGAGTTTGTGAGAACAAGAGTGGTGCACGGAGAGAGGGGGGGTGGTGGAGGGAGGGAGGTAGAGACACAAAACAAACAGAGACGTCATGTGAACTGTCTGGCGAGGGACACACACACACACACACACACACACACATACAGCACACACGCACACAGAACACTTTGTATGCAGCATATCCTGTGAGCTTGTCCATTAATGGGACTCTCCTCCTTCGACTCCCCTAATCAACTCAACTTAGTTCCGACACAGAGAGGGATCTACAGATATACAGATATACAGCTATATAGACAGTCATGCCACCATGCCCCTGCATCTGCCCCTGCCTCTGCCTCTGCGAGCAACTTCATCATTAGGCTTCTGCCGCCGCTGGCAAATTGATTCATTAGTCAAAGTGACTTTTATTTCAAGCAAAAAGACAGACAGACAGAGAGAGAGAGGGAGAGAGAGAGAGGGAGACCCTATCCTCTATCCGTGCATTCCTTTCGCTTTGCATGCACTCCACTTTTCAGCATTCATTTATTTATCGAAAATTGCATTTGATTTCTCAATTAAATATTCTATTTATTGCTTATTAAAACCACTTTGGATCCGACTCTGTAACTCTGTGACTCGGTGACTCTTTGGCGCCCATAAAACGCTAACGCTAACGCTAATACACACACAACACAAATGCTAAAACACGCCCCGGTCTTTAAGCCACAGCCGCGCCAACCGGTTCGTGGCCAATGGCTCTGGGGAGGGACTGGGGCTGGGACTGCGGCTGGGACTGCGGCTGGGACTGCGACTGGGACTGGGCCGGGTCTCCAACTGTGTTATCAATAAATGAGCCGCCGCTTGCCGTTTTTGATTGTGTCACATTTTGTGTGTGTTTATGGGCAACAGAATCTATTTTTATTACCAAATTAATGTGGTATTAGATCGCTGGCAAATCAACAGGCGGTCCCCCCAGCTCCCCCCAGGTCCCCCCAGGTCTGGCCAAAAACATGTTATCCCTTTAACGGCCACAAGCTGTTGTGCTCTCGTGTCTCTCCCACGCATTGCTCAATCATTGGCCCATTGGCCGACCACTGGTTTCGTTTTATAGTCCGGAATATCCATGGGAATTAAGGCCCCTACGCAGCGGCAGACAGGGAAAGAGATACCACGTCAATGCCGTTTTTGGCAGAGAGTTGCGTGCGATGGACTGATGAAGCGATTTCCCATTTGTCTATGGCCAAAGAAGTTACAGTTAATTAGAGAGCGACAAAAGCTTCTCCGGGTAAACGCATCAGATAAACGCCAGACTCCTTTTCAAGAGGCCAAGCTTTCGGGCTTGTGGAAAAGCTTTCAGAGATCTATAGCATTCCAATGAGAACGAAATCCCTCCCTCCTCCCCCCCACCACCACCAAAAAGCAGCAGCTGCTGTCCATACTTTTACTTTCCGTTCGAGGATCAGCAGCAGAGCAGAGCGGCAGCAGAGCAGCAGCAGAGCAGCACTGCAGTATGCCAAAGAGTCATTTCAGAGATCAGCAACTGTACAATATCTGCTGTATGTAATCTATATATAGTGACAGCCACAGGGGAGTGTCACCTTTTGCGGTCTTGATCGTATCCTCTACCCCTCTTCCCCTCTTCTCCTCTCCCCACTCCTCCCGTCCCGCGTTCAGCGTCCGCTGTCAGGCGTAATTTTATACGATCAGCTTTCGATTTGGCTGAAGCCCGAAGCCCGAAGCTCGAAGCCTGAGGTTAAAAATTAACATGACCAAAAGCCGGCGATAAGTTGAGATTGGGGATTGGGCTTCGAGGCTTTTGGCTGTTGGCTGTTGGTTGTTGGCTTTGGGGCAGCAGCAGCAGCAGCAGCAGCGCATGTAATTTTGTGGCTAAAAAAGAAGCGGAAAAAACGGTGCAGAGTGGCAGAGGGGCAGAGGTGACGAGGTGAAGAGGGGGGTGCTTGGCCTTTTGGGTTGAGGTGCTGCAATTGATACTATGGCCAAAGGGACGAGCGCTGGAGCGCTGGAGCGCTGAAGCGGATTCGTATTCGATTGTCAAATCCAATTGTGTGGCATCGAGGAGGAGGAGGAGGAGGAGGAGGAGGAGGGTATTGGCCATGTAACATTGGCTTTGGGTATGGACATGGACAGGGACATGGACATGGGTATGGGTGTGCGTATCTGTGTGTGGCAGTTGCCTTGCGGTTGTCAGGCATACTCGTATCCTCTCCAGACCACTCTTTTACCACCTCTTCTCATCCTCTTTGAGTCCCGCGCTGCCTGCTGCGACGAGCTGTCTTTTCCCTCTCTCCACGCACACCGCCCTCCCCCCCTCTCTCTCGTTGGCTTTCGCTTTATGCGATATGAATTACACAAGTTTCCTGGCACTTTTGTGTGCGAGCGTTTTATGGCCGTTTTCCTCTTTATTATGGCTGCAGCTGTGTGTGAGAGATCTCTGTGCGTCAGTGTCAGTGCTGCCTGTGTGCCTGTGTCCCTGTGTGCCTGTCCCTGTGTGCCTGTCCCTGTGTGCTGCCTTATAATATAATAATTAAATGAATTGCCAAAGTGTGTCCGCAACAGACGTGCGTCGTTCATCCGGGTCCCGGTCCTCGGTCCTCGGTCCTCGGTGAGTGCAAATTTAGGGATGGGAGATGTTTTTTGCATACGACAGGAGGAAATGAAGTTCGAGTATATTAGGTATAATCATTTAAACAGCGACATTTGAAGGAATATCTCAAAGAAGTCTCCTCTCTCCCCGTCCGCAAACTCTCCTTCAGCTGTGCTTTTTGTTTGACACATGTATAAAGGGTATTAGCAGTGTCGATAGAGCCTAGAAAGTGTATGGCAATAAGGAAGTGGATATAAAATGCAGAATCCACGCAGTGAAGTAATATCCCGTTAGTTATTTCTCATGCTTCGCGGAAGGAAGGGCTTCGCTGCGCCTCACGACGCCGCGCCTCGCCTCGTCTAGTATTTTCTGATCAGCATTGTCGAAGGGGGAGGGGAGAGTCGCACAATCGGCACCTTCCCGACAAGATTCCGCAAAACAACAAAAAGCTCCCTTAATGCGTCAACGCAGCCGAGTGTCGTCGTATTGTTGTTCTTGCTGAGAGAGCAATTGAAATGGAGAATAGCCCAGATTTGCCTAGAGAGAGAGAGAGAGCGAACTTCTAGAGGTGTGCGAGATGCAAAGAGAGCGTGATGGGATGGGATGGTAGTGAAGGTTGTTGGCAGGGGAGAGGGGGGCAGCAAAAAATTCCAATATCAGAACTCACGATCACGTCTCGTTTCACGCTCTCCGCTCTAGCGCTCGTCCGTTAGTCCATGCGGAGTGTGAATATTATTTTCGTCGAACATTTGGAAAGCCAGCAGGACAGCAGGCCAGCCCGAAGTTCCTTTCTGTGCTGGCTGGCTGTCGAAAAAGGGTTTATATATTATTACTCCTGCCTTTATTTGTTCTTTTCCTTTTTTTCCTTTCTGTTCTTTTGCACTCGAGGTGTCAATTTCAACGCCCTTCTTTTGTTCGCCAGGGAAACGAATATACAAACGAGTATAAGTATTCATAAGAGTATATGGATATTATATGCCATGCACATATACATACATCCATGTGCATACATGTGCATACATCATTATGCATGTACGAGTATGGATATTACCCTCGTTTTTAATTTCTGCCAAATTATGCAAAATGTTCTCGCTTGCCCTCCTACCATCGTCGTCTTCATCGTCATCGTCATCATCATCAAGGGGTTAACAAATGAACTTCTCTCCCTCGCTCGCCCCTACACTGTGAGAAATGATATGCTTCACATACGAGGTCTATAAATAAAGGCTGCCACCCACACCCACACAAGCACCCACACCCACACACGCACACGGACACACACACGCACACGCATTGAGGAGGCAGCGAGAAGAAAACGCCCACAAAATGTTGAGCAAATTTGTGAAAAATTAAAAGATTGTCGTTTACAATATATTCTATTGGAATATGGATGGTGCGGTGGTGCAGTGCAGTGTAATCTTTATGGCAGGGGGGCTGTTCTGTGGGGCGTTGCAATATCAGCACCTCATCCTTCCACATGTGTCGCACGTCTCGTGTCGTCTCGACTCCTTTTGCATACAATTTTATTTGGCTTTTCCCCCTAGTATTTTTTGCTTTTTGGGTGTGGACTTGGGAGTGGGCCGGATTGAGGCTGGTGGAGGCGTGGCCTGTTGCCTGTTGCATTTGCATCATGTGTTCCATTCCATGCAACTGACAACTCAATAAAATGTCGCTATTTTAATTTCGCCTTGATGTCGTCACGCGGATGTGACATGAAGCTGCTCCCAGCTCCCAGCTCCCGGCTCCCGGCTCCCGGCTCCTGCCCCACACTCTGCTGCCTCCAGTGCTGATTCAGTTGCAGCTGCAGCTACAACTACAGCAGATGATGATGATGATGATGTGTATATTGCCATCAAGCATTTATATCTTTTATGGCTTTGATACCAAGAAAATGCAACAGAGTTGAAAGGGAGATTGCGGCAAGACCTCAAGTCTTTCCATTGAAGGCAAGTCACAAGGGGCATGGCACGGAGAGAGGCTACAAAAGTTGGCCAAAAGTTAAGGAAACTCAAGTTTAAGCTTCTTTTTTTTTCTGTATGCAAAGGCAATTTGTGAAAACCTCAAGTCTTTAAGGGATCAGGAAATGTTCCGAAAAGTCATTATACCATGTTGATAATCTTCGACACAACTGTTGATCGAATTTCTGTGCATGTTTCTGAGGAAAAACTGCGATTGCAGAACCTCCTTTTCCATAGAAAATCCAATCTAACAGCTGGATATCGTTAAAATATCGTTAATAAACAGATGGATAAATTCCTATCCAACTTAATACCAGTTAAAAAAACAGATTTTGATGGAAAATCCCCAACACTCCAGAAGGGAACTGCTGGTCAAGAATGTATCCCAAGCCCGGGGGCACCACACTTGGCCTCACAGGCAATTTATCTATTGAATAAGATCTAACATAAATCTGCTATAAATCTAACATGACATGAATCTAACATTAAATGCATTTCTCAGGCATTAACCCTGAGATCAGGTGTACACACTCGTTAAATCAGATCCCAACGATTGCGACTGCCTTATGCATTCTTATTAAATTCGCCGCTTAAGTTTCGCATTAATTTTAATTACACCACAGATACAGATACAGTGTGCAGTGTACAGATACAGATACAGATACAGAGGCAGTGTACAGATACCGTATATACTCGCTGAGTGGGGGAGGGGCAATAGCTATTGTTGCTGCCTCATCAATTGTGAGTCGCCAGCGGAAACGGCAACAGCAACAACATCCCCATTCCCCGGCCACGAGAGGAGCGTGCAACGTGAAGTGGAACTTGAATCGAAGCAAGTGAAGCATTTCGTTCGTGGGTTTAATGTTGGGGCGGGAATGGGGGGATGGGGGCCTCGGTTTTGGTTTTGGCAATTGAGCGCGAATTTCGTTGCTCATTCACTTGACTCTTTTTCTTTTTTTTTTTGCGTTGCATTTCCTTTGGCCTGCTTCGGCCTGCCTCCGCGCTGCAAGCCCCGGCCCGGTGCAAGCTCTGTGTTTTACTCAATATTAATGAAGTCATTAAGACGACATCTTCCTTCGAGATCGCGGCGCGTAATGCGAGCGAATTATTAACAACGTTCCCGCCGCACGAAAACAAGGCCTCAACCCCCGGCTCCAGCTCCAGCTCCAGCTCCGGCTACATCTTCAGCCTCAGTCCCAGTCTCCGTCTCTCTTGCAGCTTGAGATACAACTCCATCTTCAGTCCCTGCTTCCAGATCAAGTGGCGTGTCCCGTGTAGTCGTCGTCGTCCCGCCGCCAACGGCATCAATAAACAACAACAGCAGCGGCGGCGCGGCGGTAAAAATTAATACACGAGCAGCGAGCAGCGAGCAGCAAGCAGCGAGCGGCAGTGCACTCCGCCTCCTCGCAAAACTAAAGGAATATTGTATACTCCGTACAAGGGGCCTTTCATAAATTTGCATGTCGCTGTCACACAGCCCCCGGGGCGGGGGGGAGGACGGCGAACGGATGACGGAGGGGGCAGGTTATGAGGGGGCGTGACAACAAGTCAATTCGGGCTCTCTCAGTTGTAGGCCCCCCGAAAAAAAAAAGCCAAGAAAAAAACCAAAAATGTAGCACAGAAATCTTTTTTTTCGGCAAACTGAGAAAATATCTTTAACTGGCAAGACAAGGCACCAGCCAGCGAGGAGTAACGAAGTGCGGGATGCCCTACCCTACCCTGCCCTGCCCTATAAAGGGTGTGTGCTATACCTTGGAAATATGTGAGATACATTTCTGGGAAATATTCCAACAAAGCTTATGATTTTTCCAACATAAAATCGATTAAAAATGCAACAAATTGAAAAGAAGAAATTAAAAATAAGCACAAAATATTCCCTTAGAAATATTGAAATATTTTAAAAGATTATAAGGGAATATCTTGTGGAATTACACAGCCAACTCTTGGCAAAAAACCATCACATCCTTCAGCCTTCGGCCTGAGATAAAAAAGGGTATTCCCTACATTAAAAGTAAACACCAAAAAATATGCAAAAAAATGAATATTTTGGTGTACAAAGAAAGGGGAACTGCTAAAACAGCGCAAAAAAAAAAAGAAAAAAAAATTGTTGAACGCATTAGAAGATTGATGCTGGCGGCTGTTTGCACAGACGACGAGCAGAGAGAGGGTGAGGGGGAGGGGGAGGGGGTGGTCTCGGGGTCCCTCCCCTCGGACCTGCACGTGGACCTCCATAAAAGTGATTGCAATTCCTTCGGTGTATTTTTCTCTTTTAATTTTCCTTTTTTTTCCCCCTGTTTTGTGTTTACTTTTGTGCATGAGAGCAGATTTACTCTTTTTTGTCGTTTTTTTTGGGAAGAAGGAAGGCAACAGAATGCAAAGACGTATTCAAAATGTTTTAAGGAGATTTTTGTTGATTTTGGTAGGTAAGAAAAGGACAAAAAACAAAAAGGAAAGAACTGGGTTAATAAGATCGCTGGGGGAGCCGGCGCCTCTGTATCGTGTCTGTGTCTGTGTTGTTGTTGTTGGTGGAGCTGGTGGAGCAGCGTTTAATAAATAGCTGCTTTTAGTCCGCAGCAAAAGCGCCTCATTTGTTATGCATCAAAGATAAACCCTAACTGAGATTAATGTCTCACTTCAGATGCAAAGACAGTGGCGATAGATACATAGATGCCAGAGTCCCCATGGCTTCTGTTTGGAGACCCAATCATCACACTGCCACGCGAGGGGGGAGGCGGGAGAGCGGAGGGGTAATGGGATATCGAGAGTCATGCACAAAGAGATTATGCATCGAAAATGCATGGCAATTATGTCTCTTATTATCCAGGGTATCGGTGTTTTTCAGACAAAATCCAATTACCACAAGTTGTTCTTCGGTTATTTGGTGGCGGTGGGGGGAAGGGGGAAGGGGATGTGAGGGGTAGCAGCTGCAACAAAAAAGAAAAGGCTTTTGCAACACGCAAAGCCAAAGCCACTGTCTGTTAACCTTGGCTGTGGCTGTAGCTCTGGCTCTGTCTTTGGCTCCGTCTTTGGCTCTGGCTGTGTGGTTTTTGCTCTCTCTTTTTATTAATTCTTTGCTAATTTGAATTAATTTTGTTGTCAACACGTAGTCATATAAGGATGTGAACAGTTAACCAGTTAGCAGGCAATCTCGCAGGGTAATTGAGAGCAGAGAGCAGAGAGCATCCCCACAGAGGAAGTGTCTGTAATGGCCCATGGAGGGCGGGACGGAAGGCGCTGGGACGCTGGGAGGTAATCATGGGAAAGGTTTCATGGAGCCTGGGAGTGGCTTTTTCGAGAATGCCTTTGAGGGGACAATGGAAACAGGTGCACAGATAAATGGGGGATAATCCCACCGGTGGATTGCCTTGAAACGAATGGAACTTCCCTTGAATTAACATATTTTTTGCCTTTTATTTTCGTTTTAGCCAATCAATACAGTACAGTCCCTTAATCCACATGATTTCTTGTTTGAAAAATTGCCTACTTTCCATCATTGCCGTCATCTTAATCACCTTTTTCGTTGCACCCCCAAAAAACAAAGCAAAAGAGAAACGAACGAGCAAATCGAACCCCCATTAGGCTGTCGCCAATCCAGGGATCTGATCCATCAGCAAATGCCAATACTATTAACAACAGATACGGCCACGGCTACAGATACAGATACAGATACTTGGAGTGCTATCGTAGGTTGCAACTAGCTCTCGTTGCCTCGTTTTCGGTGTGGCCTTAAATATAGACTACGGATTCCTATAAATCAGAGCCATATTTCTCAACACCCCAACACTTTTACGCGCCAAGCCGCTC
Organism: Drosophila persimilis; assembly: GCF_003286085.1. Taxonomy (NCBI): domain Eukaryota; kingdom Metazoa; phylum Arthropoda; class Insecta; order Diptera; family Drosophilidae; genus Drosophila; species Drosophila persimilis. The sequence continues at coordinate 403,753 of NW_020825364.1, forward strand.
ATTAAAAACCATTAAGGAAAATATTCAGAGCCAGCTAAAAATTATGGCGTAAATGATACCCTCTGCCGCTGCCGCTGCCGCTGCCTATCCCCACCTGCTCCTGCTGCTGCTGGGGGGGAGGGGGGGAGGTGCCTCCAGCTCTAAGCCACGCTCTGGGGCTCTCTAAGCCGCGGCTTAAGCTCGGTTTCTGTGTCATTTTCTTGTCTGCAGCTCGGTTTTAAGCGTCAAATAAATTCGCGTCTACAGCAAAATGCGAAAAATACAACAACAAAAAACGAGGAAAAAACGATAACTGGACGGAAAAACTAAAAGGAAAAAACCAAAAAGAAAAAAGAAAAAATACTTTGTGCTGTGTGTAGACGTTGTTGTTGTTCTTTTTGGCGGGGAACGAAACGAACATTTGCAACAATTTGTTATTGGCCATTTAAACCGTTTGCTGTTGGCCCTGTTGGCTGGCCGCTTTCGACCGCCGCGGCGCACTGCGAAATCTGTTGAGTGTTAATGACATTTTTATGTTTTAACGCTTGAAAAACGCTGCGGCTCCGACCGCCGTCGTAGAGTCCATTTTTGGCCCCTTGGGTGGGGGGTGCTGCTGGAGAGGGGGGGGGCAGCACTCTGGGGCACCTGGCACTGCTCTATTTTCGGTGTTGAAATGCGCCCTAGAATTGCACAGAGTACATGGCGATTCAGCGATGACATGTAACAGAAGGCCAGTGCCCGACAGACGATCGAAGCAGCACAAGAATCTTCGAACTTGGATTATCTGGGAGGTATCTCAATCCATTCAAGTCCTTGTGGGATATGGAACTGCCCCGAGTTGATAATGGATACAAATTGTATCCACAAAACCTTGAGAACGGATCGCTTTTGTATCTGGGATAAAGAATGCCCCCTTTGCAGGGTATCTGCTAGTCTCAATATCCGCTCTACGCCAGGTGGGGGGGGGGCTCTCCGTTTTTTAGACAGCAGGGGCGTTCTGTGGCCAACATTTGGAAATGCGGTCTCTGGTCATCCATTCGGCTGCGGTCTCCGCGTCGCCTCGTCGCTTAATGGCGGATTGTTGTTGGGTTTCCATTTCCATGGCCTGCTGTAGATGCCACATGGGAGAAATGACAGGTGACTGTGGCAGCAGGCCAGCGGCGGGAGGCGGGGGAAGCACAAATACAGGGGAAAATGCCAAATACCAAATGGAAAATGGTGAAAAGTGTGGAGCAATAAATGTACAATATTTCCATTGAAAAGTTTAAGTGCCCAAAGGTCAACCATTCAATGGTGCACGCCATTTATTCGCAGTCTCAATAGCATATCCCCCCCTCTCCACCACTACCCTTTGTACCCCCTCTCCCTCCCTCTCTCGATCTACCCGCAGCAAATCCAATTTCAATTCAGTTCTGGCCTTAACTTTTGTGTCAACATTAATTAAATTTCCCTGCGCGAATTTGCAAAAGTTTTTGAGCAGCTAATTGGATTTTTGCTTTGGCAGCGGCAGCGGCAGCGCCAAAAGCAAAACATTCGCGTGCAGCCGCAGTCGCGCGACTAATAACCGCCAAAGCCAAAGCCAAAGTCGCGTCAATCGGTGGCAGGGGCAACAACAGCAACAACAGCAACAACAACAACAGCAACACAAACCAGTCGTCGCCTGCTGCAAGTTTCCTTCCTGCCACGACTGCCTCCTGCCTGCTGCCTGCTGCCTCCTGCCTCCTGCCTCTCGAGGAAGTTTTTCAAGCATAAAAAAAAGAGGAAATGCTCCTATTAAATATACGAAGTATTTCTGTTGTTTCAGGCTTCAGTGATGCCTGAAATTTTCGGGCCAAAAACAATTCGTGGCAATTCCGGCCGATTCCCTGGCCAAAAAAAAACAAATACGAGAAGCAGGTGGTCTTCGACTTTGACTTTGGCTTTTGGCCGGAGTGCGTGGCGCGGCGTGGCGTGGCGTGGCGTCTCTTTTGGCGGGTGGCAAGTGGCAAGTGCAACGGACTCGATCGGGGGTCCATGTACTGCCACTCCTGCTCCTGCTCCTGCTCCTAATCCACCATTTCCCTGGCAACTTCCTTCCTTCGGTGGCACTTCCTTTGGCAAAAGAGAAACAATGGCCAAAAAAAAAGGAAAATAAAAAACTAATAACACTTTAGAGCCAGCGACTGTCTCTCTCTCTCTTACGCTTACTCCGTCAGGGCTTGCCGGGGTCTAAGCCAAGTCTTAATTATGGCTGGAACAACTTTTTGTTTTGGTTCGCAGCTAAAACGCTTCCTGCGAGAAGCAAAGACAAAAAGCTGCCAGCTACTGAACTCCAGAGATGCACTCCACAGAGGAGCTGCCGCTGCTGCTGCCGCTGCTGCTGCCGCTGCTGCAACGTTGCACTCTCCTGCTGCAGCATGTCGTTGCTACATTGCAACAAAAGATGCAGCAGCAGCAGCAGCCGGCACCACATCTCCATGCACCACCTCCTCCACATGCACCACTTGCCGCTTGTTTTGGCGGTTGCTTTTCTTTTTTTCTCTCCTCTTTTTTTTCGGTTTCCACTCGTGTTTTTTTTTTCGTTTCGTTTCGTTTCCCAGACTTCAGTCAATGCACTCTCTATGACGTCGTCGTCGTCGACGTCGTCGTCGTCTGACTGCACAAAATGAAAAAGTTTCGCACAAAAAAAAAAGTAATGAAATCCCAGGCCCAAAAGGAAAAAACTTGCAAGCTAAAAATGCATGCAGAAATACTCCAGAAGGGAAGAGTACAGGCAGCAAGACACCCTACCCAATCGGTACTGCTAAGCCACTGTGGAAGAGGGCGTCTAAGCCACAGGAAACTGAATTCCATCGAGGCACACGTACCTCGACATCCAGATATCTCCACTGTACTCTTCTCCGTGCACTTTTATGAGGGAGAGTAAAGGAGAGAATCCCCTCAATCTCCTCGAGAATACTCCCACCGATAATATCGAGGCACACGTACCTCGACATCCAGATATCTCCACTCTACTCTTCTCCCTGCACTTTTCTGAGGGAGAGTAACGGAGAGAATCTCCTCAATCTCCTCGAGAATACTCCCACCGATAAGATCGAGGCACACGGACCTCAACATCCAGATATCTCCACTCTACTCTTCTCCCCCTTCACTTTTCTGCAGGAGAGAATCCCCTCAATCTCCTCGAGAATACTCCCACCGATAAGGTACATCTTTGTTCGATGCCACCCCTCCCTCTTTCATAGTTTTACAGGGTATCAAGAACAGCAATTCCAACAACCAACAAAACAACACACACAAAAAAAGTTGAAAAAAAAAACACAACAAAACACTCGTTGCATTTTTTTGCAAACACAAAAAAAAGAAGGAAAAAAACAAGAATGATTATTAACGCCTCTTGGGTATGCCACAGGACGATGTCTGCCACCGACTGCCGCCGACTGCAGCTCCAACTCTGATTCCTACCTCTGGCTCCCGACTTCTCCCTCCACTTGCCCCCGCTCCTCCAGGGGACAGTGGGCTGGGGCAGGGGCAGGGGCAGGGGCAGGAGGGGGCTACTGTACAAACAGTTTTCGTCATGTTGTTCTTGGTGTTTTTTCTTTTTTTTTTTTTTGGTGCATTCGCCTGCAGCAGCCTTTGGATGCAAAATGCAGCAAGCGGGGGCCAAAACAACAGCCACCGCCACAGCCGAAGCAGCAGCACAGCAACAACATGTCACAGGAGGCAGGAGAGGAGAGGAGATGGAGCTGTGGATGGAGGCAGGGGGCAGGAGGCAGGAGGAGGCTGAATCCAGGGAATGGAGGAGTTGGGAGTAGGCTGGAAGCCAAAGTCATGACTGGCATCGCAGATCCCCCCACTCATTAGGCCCCCACCTCTCTCCCCCGAGTGTCTGCCCCGTATCCTGCCAGGGTTGGGGGCCAGTGGCAGGTTGCATACTGCATCCTGGGCACCAGGTTTTGCGTCTCAGGCAGTTGCAAATTACGCTCTCAGACTCAATTGTCTTGAGCCTTTGGGGAGACTTACAGCAGCAGCGGCAGCCTCCAGGAGCAGCAGCAGAATGGGGACCCGAAACGACACCAACAATGGGCTGCATTTTAAACGCAGGTCTTAGCCATGGTCTAGACAGACAGACAGACAGACAGGCCACCAGACTGGGCTTCCAGACTGTGGAATCAGAGGCATCTCCCCAGGGGCGTAGAAGGAGAGGCAAGAGAGGCTGGAGAGGGAGGCATGGGGCAGTAGGTGGCAGAAAAGCGTCGCGTCATCGTCGCGTCTGGCACTTGAAATTTTTGTATATGTTCATTAGAACGGTTCTGTATGAGGATGGGGGATGGGGCAGGACGAAGGATGGGGCAGGATGCTTGAATGCCCTGAAGTAGGCAACACTTTTCTGGCAGGCAGGCATTGCACTTCTTTTGACGCATGCAAAAAACGATGCAGGTACAGTTGTGCGTGAAAAACGCATGAAAAAAGAACTGAATTTGTGATGAGAATTTCTTGAACAATTCATATGAAAGCTACAGCAGAAAAGGTTGTTAAATGCTCACCCACACTTCACGGCTAAGACACACTGGAAGAGAGTACTAAAGAATTTAATTTGTGTGCAAAATTCATATGAAAACTACGCCAAAAAAAACTTCTAGAGGTCTCTACAGCATGACAAATATAGATGGAACTCCACAAGAGATAAATTCATGAAATTTGCATTAAATTTCGAGAAAAGACTCCAGAATTGTAGAAAATATAGACCACATGAGTAGAATTTTTGGGGATTTTTTCAAACCCTTTTCCTTGATTTTTAATACGAATTTCTTTACAAAATCTGTATGGCGAAAATGCTTACGCAAATGGAAAATTGAGGAGATTATAGATTAAATATCAAATAAATACTATTTTTAGGAAACTGTTTAATCCCTTTTGAAACTAAAGCAGAAAAGTTTCCACATGTCTTACCTGTTTTTCTTTTTGTTGCTAGTATTTTTATGGAAATTCTTGTGGAAATATATAATACCCAAGACTAATTGAAATTGTTATCCACTTTAAATGCAATAAATATTCAATATTTATTTCTTATATATTTCAGAACCTGTCCATGGATTTATGAGGTACGTAGATCAAACAGTCGCCACCATAAGTAAACGTACGGGTATGGGTATTGGTATTTAAATCTGCTCATGGGGCACAACAAAAGCCGCTTACGATTACGTTTAATGTGCGGCAAGCCCCAAAAACTCGACAAAAAATCAACCTGCATGCAGGAACAACAAAAATAATGTAGGTACTATAAAAAGCCGAAAGAAAAGGAAACAAAAAAACCGAATGAAAAAAACGAAATAAAAATTATAAACGAATCTATTATGACAAGTGCGTGGGGGCTCTGGCTCTGGCTCTGGCTCTGGCTCTGGCTCTGAAGGCTCTGTGCTGAAGTATTTGTACGGAACAAAAGCCCTGTGTGGCAGTGGCAGAGGCAGTGGCAGTGGCAGAATACGGGGGCTGCCTGGGCTGTCGAAAATGAATGCTGAACGGCGGACGGCGGACGGCGGACGGTGGACGGTGGACGGTGGATGGGGCACCCATCATCATGTCAAACGGCAGCAGACAAGAAAACCCAAACGATCAAATTAATAAACGCCACACAAAAGATGACGAGGGAGAGCGGGAGAGATCTACAGGTAGATGTAGATGTATCTGTGGCCCATGCCACGCCCCAAACAACAAGCCAGAGACGGAGGGACGGGGAGACCGGAGACAGCTTCCATGATTGACAACTATGTTGAAATATCAAATTATAAACCGAAAATTCACATCAAAAGAAGCTAAGAGGCTTTCAAAATTCGGTAATTGCCTGATCTATTAGGCCCTCTGATGGGTGCGGGGTGTGGACGACCCTATAAGAAATAAGATCTGTGGAGATCTTAAGACCCAGATTGAAGGTCAATGACAACACAAACACACACTCGAGCCATAATTGATTATTAAACATGGTTCGAAGCGAAAATTTTCATTAAGAAAACATGTTCTTGAATTTCATGCCTCGCAAGAATTTTAATTGCCACAAGTGGCAGTAACAGTGGCACTGGTAGAGGTAGTGCTAGTGGTAGTGGCAGCAGTAGCTGTAGCCTTGGCATCGCTTCAAAACATGAACTAGAAAATAAAAGTGGAGGAGATCCGTAGAGCTGAGAAAACGGCAATCGACATTCACATGGTGCATGCCGCTTGCTGCATGCTGCATGCTGCATGCTGCTCGGTTATGGCCATATGAAAGTGCCACATAATTCTCTTTCTACTGCTCTCCCACTGCCGCAGTGCCGCAGTGCTGCATGCCGCATGCCTCGAGCCAAAACAATTTTCACACCACACCAGAGATCCGTGTGGCACTTCTTGAACTTCTTCTCCTTCGAGAGTGCATCTCCTTTGAGCATCTTTTTTTTTTTTGGGGGGCAACTAAAATGGAAATCCAATCAATGCCTTCTGCAATTTACCCCCAATGCGGTTAATGCCTTTTTTTGCTGTTGTTGTACTCTTCCAGAAGGTATTACCTTTTCAGATTAGCAGTTGAAAAAATGTAGAAAAAGCCAGGAAACTATTGGGAGATTCTCTTCCAACGATTTGAAGGCATCTTCGACACCATATAGAACGTATTCTTGGTGGAAGACTCTCGAAGAGGACTATCTACCTGTGGAATACTTCTGAAACATTCCAAAACATGGCACTGGCCATATTCCAGCATTTTCATGCCATTTTTACAGAGCCCTACTTCAATCACTTCCACCTTCTTCTATATCTTCCATACGATCTCGTATCAAATAGATCGATCCACAGAGAGTATCTAGAACTTCGACGCCGAAGCCGGACTTCTCTTGAGTTTTTAGTGGTTTTTGTAGGCGTAGTTCTAGTTTGAGAGAGTTTCCCCAGTTTTCCACTCGTCCTCATATGTGGGCTCGTCTTTTTTTTTTGAACAAGTTGCCAACGAAGTTTCTCCCAAAAGGAAAGTGCCGAGGATTTGCAATCAAATCACCTACGTGACTTCAGGAACAGAGTTCTCTTCTTTGGTTTTTCTTAAGCTTCAGATTGAAAGATACTTGTCTGGCATGGCAGATTGGAAGATACATATTTTCTATGGAATATTGAAAGATGATTCTTCTCTTTTGCAGACTGAAAGTTTCGTTTCCTTTAGATGCAGATTGAAAGATACTTCCTTTAGTTTTCTTTAGCTGCAGATTGAAAGATACTTCGTTTCGTTTCGTTACTTTCCAGATTCAAAGATAGTTTCTTTTATGGTTTGTGGAAATTAATTTGAGATTAGTTTTTCTCGCAGCTTTCATTTAAATTTTAACAATATTTTCCTCTCCCCCCACCGTTTGCCATAAATCAGGAGAAAAAAGTCTCATGAGACTCCCCTAAACGGCCGCTCCCACCGACCGAGCGACCGACAGAGCGACAGAGCGACCGAGCGAATCTCGGGCTTACACACATGGGGAGGGACGTTACCCATGGGCTTATGGCTTACACATATGTAATTATTGTGAGGCATTCAGGCGGGCAGGCGGGCGGGCAGGCGGACAGCCAGCCAGGCTGTGGGGAGAATTTTTAGTTTACGAGCACATAAATGTAATTGGATGCGCGAAAAATATTACAGGAGTATCTTTCATGCGAGTGTATGGAAAAGAGGAGTCCAGAGGCAGCTGGAGCTGGAGATGGAGCTCTCCTCTATGTTTAGAGGAGCCGCCGTCTGCTGCTGCTGCTGCTGTTCTACTCTGCAATTTTCAGGCGGCAGCTGCTTCCCAGAGAGCCTCATCTGTGGAGGATCTTGAGGCGGAATATCCCGGGCAAAACGTGTCATCATCGATTACGCAGAGTCTATGAAGAACGTGTTGCAGTGGCAGAGGCAGCGACAGAGCCAGTGACAGAGGCACTGACAGAGGCAGAGGCAAACAAGTGGCGGCTGCCTGTTACTATCGCTTTGTGTTATCGTTCTGTGAGGGGCAGGGGCAGGGGCAGGCACTGTGGCAGTAGTCCCTCGGGCGCGTAACTCAAAGCGACAACACTTGACACTAATTAATACATACGCACCGACCTGGGGAAACCTGGGCTTCCCTTCCCGCCCCCTTCCCTGCCGCCCAAGAGCCAGTCCCAGTCGCAGCTTGCCACCCACTCGGTGGTGGCAGTGGCATGTCGACGCATTTCAATCAAGACCACGTCAGCCGTCAGTCAGTCCGTCAGTCAGTCAGTCAGTCATTCAGTTGTGTTGTGCGTCGAGACGAGTGGAGATTCGTGGCGTGATAAAGTTGTTTGCAAGTGTTGCACATGCAACACACATGCACAGATACGCATAGTTGAGTGCCTAACTGGCACATTGACTGCATCCACTGCTTGCCACTGCAGCGTGCAGCGTGCAACACCAGCTAGGAAGTGCAGCAGCTGCCACACAACGAGGAAGAGAAAGAGAGGGCAGGCGCTGTCTGTGCGGCATTGTACTACTGGGGCGGTGCGATGCTTATCAGCAGCAGCCGCCTGCTGCTCCTCTCCGCTGGGCTCTGGCCTCCTCCAGATCCCAGGGGGAGGCGTGGGCCTCTCCGCTGATAATGTTTACCGTTGCATTTCCTATGCCCGATTAAGGTTGCTCCTCCGCTTGAGACGAGCGACACTCCAGGGTGAGTGGAGAGAGGGAGAGCGAAGTGTCGCTGGATGGTGTCCAAAGTTCAATTAACATGCAAGAAGTACGGGGAAAGCGCCGGGGAAATGTTGTGGAAAAATATGGAATTTTGTGGAGGAAAAGTCCCAGAGGAAGTACGAAAGAGATCCCACCTTCTGGTGGAAAAAGGTGATACCTCTCCTCGAAAGCCCTTCGCGTTCCTTTGCAATCATTCAGGCCAGGCCTTTACTGCGAGAAAAACCCCTTCAAAGGTTGAAGCCCCGAAAACCTTCTACTCGTAAAACCCATTCAGAGTCTCAGAAACATTTCCGCACAGGTTTTCGGCATTTGATTTGACTTTAATTTGGGAATTTGACACAGCAATATGCCACATTTAACGTGTCATTCATCTGTCATGCAAATGGGCCAAATGTATGGCCAAAATCTAGCCAAAATATGGCCAACAAATATGCAAATTAAGGCATTTCCTCTATGATTATACCGCTTTTTATTGACCAATTAAAAGCGCTTGTGTGGCGGAAGAAATGATTCATCTAAGTCTCTCCCTCTCTCTCTCTCTCGCGAGTCTCAGGAGCCTCTCAAGTGGAGGGCTGCTGGGCTGTCTCATCAACATTTGTGGGGGCCCTCTGGCATTTTGTGTGTATTTTTGTGTAGATTTTTGACAATGCCACAGTGCCACCAACCGACAATGATCGATGAAGTTGCGCCTTGGACTTTAACTCCGAAAAATCAGTCGAGAAATCAAATAAAAATCAGAAAAAAAAAAAAAATGTTGATAACAAAGAAAAACTGGCATTAATTTTCGGGTCTCTTTAGAGTCGGAAATCTTTGACACCCAATGCCTGAATAAATGCTTAATTAACACTCAATGGCGCGCCTAAAGCGAATTTTCAACGTAAACTGCAAGGCAATTGGAAGGCGAGAGGCAGTGGCAGAGGCAAGAGGCACAGACGAGGGGCAGGGGCAGAGGCAGAGACAGGCGCAATGTTTGAATGCAATCCAAAAGCTGAAATTAAAGGTTTTTCTTCGGTTTTTTTTCCTTTTTATTTTTCCGCCAAAACAGAAAAGCAAACAGCGGATAAAATTGACATTTTGCTTCACTCGACAGACAGGCAACCGAACGAAAAAAATGTTTCGTTTCTTTCGAGATACTCTTTCGAAGAGGGGTATTATGGGCCCAGGGGGTTTTCAGAGATCATCTTTGAGACTTTTGCAAGGGGTTTTGGGTTTTTTCCCAGAGGGTTATTGAGAAATTCAGTCCTTGATGATCAAAAATACCTTGCATCTCTCTGTCCATCTCTTTTCTGCTCTCTCCCAGTGAGGCTTAGCAGAATACCAATAGTTTTCCTTTGTTTTTAAGCAAATTAATTGGGAAGTCTGATTTCAAGTGACCAAAATCACAGCAAAATCTCACTCTTTCAATCACTTTCGTATGCATCTCTCTTCCAGTGTGTCTTAGCACAGCGAGAACTGTTTGATGCCCTACCTGCTCTCTCTCTCTCTCTCTCTCTGCCTCCATCGTTTCTATACAAATGATTGCCCCAAAGACGCTGCTCTCTCCCAGTATGGCTTAGCCTTTAAGGATCCAGCTTCTACTAGCGTATGCCATGCTTCGGCTTTCGATTTTGAGGCAAATTTCGCTGGAAGAAGGCAAGGCCCAGCAGGTCGCCGCAGTCGAAAATTCGGCGATTGGTGGAAAATGACAGTCGCAGTTATTTTGTACGCCAATCGTAGAAATCAACAAAAGCCAACAAAAGCCAGTCGTCGAGTCACTAAAAATGACTGACTTTTGGCTCTTTGGCCGCTGACTGAGTGACTGACTTTGTTTTGGGGCCAATTGGGGAGGCAGGAAGGCAGGACGGCATTCGACATTCGGCAGGCAGGCAGGAAAGTGAAAAGCAGGCACCTGAGGGCAAGGAGTTGCTGCTGCTGCTGCTGCTGCTGTTGTTGCTGCTGTTGCATTGCATCATGTGCCCCACAGTGCTGCATCTGTGTGTGTGGGTGCACGAGCAACCCGTGGATCGATCGATGGATCGGATCGCGTTGAAATCTACTCGCATGTAACGTTTAAATTTGTTGGAAAGTCCAAAAGATACGAGCGCGACGGAGAGGCTGTGGCTGTGGCAGTGGCAGCGGCTGTGGCAGTGGCAGCGGCTGTGGCTGTGGCAGCGGCGGCGGCTGTGGCAGCGGCGGCGGCTGTGGCTTTTCATGGCTTTTCTGTGGGCAAACAAGAGCTTGCACGATTTTCTTGTAATTTTCCGCGCAATTTCCCGAAAAACCAAGTGCCGTGGCCATATAAATCCTCGAATGTTTTGTTTGTTTAATTTCGTGTGGTTTTTTTCTGTGCAGCCTTTTTTTTATTTTGTTTTAATTTGTAGCCAAAACAAAAAAAAAAGAAAATCAACGACGACGAAAACTTTTGGCTAATTGTGTGGCGATCCATTGCTCATTACGGCTCATTATTTGTTGTTTTCTTGTTTGTTTTCTTGTTGCATGCAACAGTGTACCCTGTACAGGTTCTTGTGTGTTTTCTGTTTCTGTTTTTGTTTTTGTTTGGTTGCGGCTGGCGGGGGAGTACCATTTTATTGTCGGAATGATCTTGTAACGAGATTAGCATAGATATTGTTTTTCCAATCCCCCGATTAGATTCGCGATCCTTAAAGCACGATTTTGTTCGGGGACAATTGTCGGGAATGTGGTGCGGCATGCCTCCCAAAGTGCGAGGGAGGGAACGGAACTTGCTACAACTTTGCAACATTGTTAGTGGCAGTCGCAGTCGCCGTCGCCGTCGCAGTGGCAGTAAAAGTTGTTCCTACCTTCAGTCTGGTCTCTTGTCTGTTGAGGATGCTCTGCAAAGACTTGTCGCCAGAGATGACCATAAATTGTGTATTCCATGGGTTTTATGAATGGGGATTTACATATTTATTGGTCTTACAGAGTATATATTGATGATTTCAAGGGTGTGTTTACGACTTGCCTGGAATTCACTTAAAGATATTTGCATTTCATAGAACATTTGAGTGGTCTTCATTCAAGTGATGTTTCAGTCAAAAGAATCACCAAAGAACATAAAACTCGTATATCGAAAACTATAGGCAGACCTTATGGGGGGGTCCAATAGAATTTTCGCGATTATAATGCCCAGAATGAAGAAACTTCTCTTTATTTCACAGTGTGGCTTAGCACTTAAGGGTGTCTCTCCATCCTTCTACAGCATTAGCTCTCACCCAGTGAGACTCTTTCCCTCTCTCTCCCAGTGAGACTCGTGCTTCTCTCTCTCTCTTCCAGTGTGGCTTGACAGCTAAGGGTGAATATCTATCCACCTGTAGCTCCCTCCCAGGCCCATTGCGCTTCAGTTATTGACTTCCGAAAACAGATGAATACTAATAGAATACCTACGAAATGCCTTCCCTCGCTGATGATGATGTAAACCTTCGTTCATTATGTGGATATAGATCATAAAAATCGATTCCTAAATCAACTGCCATTCGAAATTCGTGAAATTCATGAAACAAGATACCAATTTTGGCAATCAACACACATCACAGGGCCCCCATAAAGACCATCACTAAATGGGGGCATAAAATTGGATGGGCAGGGGGAGGGGGCAGGGGGCATAGACAATAAAAACGCCAAAGCTTTGTATTTCGTTGGCAATTTAGAAACTTTTTCTATGCTAAAAGATTATAATGTGGCACATATCGTAGGTATTATTATAGAAACTTGAATCCGTCCGTCATAAAGATTTCAGCGCGTATTTTCCTTTTGCGTGTGATTGGAAGATGCCATAAAATGGGGTTTTGTTTTATGTTTTATGGGGTTTCTTCTGCTTGTCTGTGTGTGTGTCTGTGTGTGTGTGTGTGTGTGTGTGTGAGAGCCCCTCCATTGTTTCAAATGCCTCAAAGAGTGAGTAAATTTGAGCAGCTTATTCGCATAGAGTTGGATAAATTTGTTGATTTTGCATATGAGAAGAGCAGAGGATGAGGAGCAGAAGAGGAGGAGGAGGTGGTGGAGGCAATGGGGATGTGGCACTGACTGGCTTTTACGACTCTCGCTTTTAATGGCCAGCGGCGGCTCCGAGGCACTGGCTCTGCTGTAGGTCGTCGTCGTCGTCTTCGCCGTCGTATTATGAAATATTCGATAGGCACCGCGTCCAGGGTAAGCCGATGCCGATGCCGATGCCAGTGCAGCATTGGACTTGCAACAAATCTATAAAGCAGCTACAATGCGGCAATGCGGCACGGACCACAATGAAAGCGAGAAGAAAGGAGCACAGCAAGAGAGCGGGAGATTTGGGGCCAAAGCAATGCAAAAGCGATACAAATCGAAGCGAGGCGATCATCGACGACGACTGCACCGCACCGCACCGCACCGCTCCGCACCGCTCGCCGATCAAGTTGCAAGTTTCAAGTTGCACTTTCTGGCTGCCGAGGCTGCTGCATGGGGCTGCATGGTGCTCTCCACGGTGCAATCGTGTGGCAGAGTCTCTGGAGTGTGGCGGAGTGTGCTGCCTGCGGCACAACGGCAAAATGCTCGACATAAAGGGCAAGAGTTCAGAAAATTGTGACTGTGGCAAGAAATATTTTCGCTATTCTCCACACAGGAGAAACTGTAGCCGATGTGGCAGCAGCAGCGGCAACAGCAGCGGCAGCGGCAGCAGAAGATGCAGCAGGAGGCATGCCTCCGCCAGTGAAGCTGCTTTGCATCGACAGCGACAGCGAAACCGAAACCGAGATTCGAGATGAGCATTTTCTTCACTTCTTTTCCTGGCGGAAAATTGAAAGTAATTGTCACCTTTTGGTGCACATTTTCATTTCGCTTTTCCCCGTCTTTTTGTGGGTTTCTAGTGGCATCGAAAGTGTGCCTTTATCTTCGAGAGACGAAGGATGGAAGAATGTGCTTCGATTCGGCTCAGAGAGATGTTCGTTTGAAAGTGAAGTTCGTGGAGGGAAAGTGAAGGTTTTGTGGAAGGAAAATGCTATTGAAATCAAAATGAGAAGGCCTTTGAAGGGCCCTTCATGAAGATGATGAAGATAGAACCATAAACGGCGTTTCGTTCAATCCAAAGTGCAGTTTGGATGATCAAAGGTGAGGGTACATTGATTAGTAATGAAATATGATCAAAAAACTAAAGTTTCGTGTGATTAAAACATGTAAAAGATGATACAAAAGGATGCTTTGGTTGAAGGAAGTGAAAAGTGCGAAGAAACGTAAGGTTTTGGTATCAAAAGCCAGTTTCTGATGAGCAAAGAGTCCATTACGATGATGACAAGTATCATTGTAATGATTTAAAGCTAGACAAAGTTCTAAGCCCTAAGGAGTAGGTCTGAAAATGCCACAAAATGAGTCAAAGCCACTGCACATAGAGCATTTAATGATGAATCCTTGCCTTTAATGACTTCATTTCGGGTCCCTGCAATCAGTTGGTTTCCATCTTGCATCTCGGGATGGCATCTCCCATGAATAATCAGCAATTGTTGTTTAGAATCTCCCAACGCCCAGCTCCGAGCTCCGAGCAACGAGCAACGTGCAACGTACGAGTACATGACACAACCAATTAATTTCCTGATGCCTCATGCAAACCAAAATCATCATCTGTGGAGTGCTTCACAGTGTGCCACAATCGTACTACGGGTATGATGTGGCATGCAGCATGCAGCATGTAGCATGTTTGTGTTTATAAATCGAAGTCAAATTGCAATTCCAGTTTGTTGCAAGCAACCAATCTACTCGACTCGACTCGGCTCCACTCCGCTCCACTCCACTCTCTAATAAAGACCTCAGAGGCACCCCCGCAAAGAAGTGCTCCATCTACGGCTGCATCTATGACTCCTCTAGCACTTGGAGTCGACTCCACCACTCACTCGAGTGATTCAGTGAGGCATGCGGCAGGGAAATGGATTTGCTTGTTGCAAGTTAACATGGCTGCACATTTTGCCAACGGGAGATGCATGCAACATGAGAGCGGCAGCAGCAGCAACAACAACAACAACACAGCATCGTCGTGGTGCATGCAACACTTACCAAAGCAACAAAATTAAAGGCAAATCGCAACCAATCACAAAGATTACCCTCCCCCACACACACAGCACACTCCCCCGCACTCTGAAGGGTACAAAATGGTGGCACACAGTGGGAGAGGAGGAAGGGCGGCACGGGGGGGAGAGGGGGGAGGGGAGCAGCAAAACATGCCCCCAAAGGCGCCTTTCTGCATTGGTATTTTAAACACTAAACCCAAGCACATAATCAAAACGCTTAAATTATAATAACTTTATTAAGTCTCTGCCTCCAGTCGGCCCCCTCCCTCCTCCCCCCGCCCCTAGGGCCCTCCCCCCATGGGTGCCGCCACCCTTTTTCCCTAGAATATGCGATCTGGGAACAGGTGTAGTGGCAGCAAAGAAAAAGAAAGGTACAAAAGGGGCAACGGCAACGGCAACCCAGCGGATTGTCTGCTGTTCGGACGCTGCTTTTATTATTTCATGTCTTTTCGATACCCTTTCCAGAGGGGGCTTTACGGCTATGGACGCGGCTTGGGGACACTAGGAAGAGGGCATTTCTGGCAGAACGAAATGATTATGGTAATGGAAAACCATAAAGAGAATCATTCGAAGGGATAGTCGCCTAAAAGGTGGTCCGAATGGAACGAACGGATCAGAAATCTGCCATCGAAACAGCTGATCTATCTAAGGCCTTGGCCATTGAGCATGGGATCCCCAATTCACATAGACCATAGACGATCCATTCATCCGTTTCAATCAAATTAATATATTCCATAGCCACAATCGATTGAAGGGTATCCAAAGCCTCCAATCATTGAAAATAGCCTTTTCTCTGTGGCTTTTTTGTTGGTTTTCAAGTGGATTTTACTTTGTACACACTCGAAGAGGCATTGTTGTAGAGCTGTAGAGCTGTAGATGTTGGCGGTTCGGTTCGGTTCGGTTGCTGCCTGCTGTTTATGATTGTTTTTTCATTTTCTCAAGTGATGAGTAGGATATCTGTCTGCCAAGGCAGCAGCAACAGGCAACAGCAACAGCAACAGGCAACAGCAACAGCAACAAGCTATTTGCGACTCACGACTTTTCATGCAATTTTGAATTTAAAATTCTTCACACACTCTTTTCATTATGTGGCTCTTCATTGCTGTGGCCCCTACTCCGCGGCCCGCAGCCCGCAGCCCTCCCCCTCCGCCTCCAGGTGCCCCTTGTAGGGTAAAATCAAGCAACGGGCCCGCCATCGAAGCACAAAATAAGTAAGATGCTACTCTTGTGGCCATCTTTGAAGTGGTTGCTGTTGTTGGGACTCGTAATGGGTGTAAGGCCATCTATAGGTGAGAGTCATAGTCCATAGGGTGGGTTTACGAGTGGTAGTGGTAGTGGCAGTGGTAGTGGTAGTGGTAGTGGCACCACTAGAGCCACCAGACGCGCCTCACAATCATGCGATGCGCCATTCAAGTTTGGATTGTCGCTCAATTGCTCAGAGAAACAGTGGTTCCATGCGACATTGGTCGTGCAATATAATAGACGGGGACTAGTAGGGAATGTTATGGGGCATGTGTCATGATAGTATAAGCACAAAAATACTGCATTATGCATGCTGGATAGACGCATGTTTGCGTGACGTTTGAAGGGGCAGTTAGTTTCCATGAGATCAGGAAAATATTAGAAATAATGCCACAAAAATACCACAAAAAATACCAGAAAAATACTATACAAAATACTAGAAAATATTATACAAATCAGCAGAAAAATACTATCAATACACAAGAAATTATTCGAAAAAAAATTGATAATTACTATATAAAATACCACATAAAATATTAGAAATAATAACAAAGACAGAGATGAAAAATACCATTAAAAACAAGACAAATACTAGGAAATACTACTAAATTGAACCCCAAAATGTCAGGGGTGCCGATGCCATAGATCCCTTTTGGAGTTCATCAGTAGGCCTGGAATCCTAACGTCCTAATTGATCCCCAGCTATGGGCTGCAAGCTGATCCTCAACGATTCTTTGCGTCGCACGATGGTTCTTGTAAAGGACTTCCTTCTCTATAAAGAGAAGGTTTACTGGCACTACCACTAAGATTATCCCCCTTCGGTTCCATCCAGGATTTGCTGCTTTTAATGGACATATGTCATCCGTGGAATATTATAAGCAATCATCTTGGGCGATGATTAGCCGAAATAGTTGATGAAAGTCTTCAAGCGGCGACTCCTCTTGCTCGAAAATATTCCACGCTCAAACCACTGTGCCTCGTTGCATCTGATGCCTGCCCGAGACACCGCTGGACGATGACTGGCCGCTTGCCGCAACAGCTCACTGACTCCGGTGGCTAAGAGCGGCTCATGGGCTCAGGGGCTCAGGGGCGAGGCTCAGAGCGGCTCAGAGCGGGCTGATGATGACTTCGAGTTGTAGCTGGACGGACGATGGATTCAAGCGAATCAGCGGACCGGCCGACTGACGGACCGACAGACCGACAGGCCGAACGAAGGAAGGAACCAACGAACGACTAGCCACTTGGTGGTCCAATTCAACGAATTGACTATAATCAGTCCGAGTGGCAAGTACGTTTCAAGTGTCTGCTGCATGCAGCAAACACTCCTGTGTGTGTAGCGTGTGGCCAGAAGAACTTGGCTGCAGCTTCGTCGGCACCGTTGCAAGTGCTTTGTGGCACTCTCATACGAGTACGAGTACGAGTACGACTGCGAGTACGAGTACGAGTGTATGCAAATGGGTGCACTCTCACGAGTGTGCTGCAGCGGCACTGCAGCGGCGGCGCATAAAATTAATTTATTACAATGCAACAAATTACAACACTCATTAATATTTTAGCCAACGTTTTTAGTTCCTTTTTTGTCCCGAGAGCCAAGAACCGAGAACCGAGAACCGAGACCTGAGAGCCCAGAGCCCAGAGACCAGAGCTGCTGTTGCGTAGAGTTGTCTGGAATTTCATTTGCAGACAGGTTCAGGGGAGGCTGTGCAACATGTTGACTTGTTCATGGACCCACAGAACACACTGAGATACCCCAGAAGAGAGGGCGTGGCCCAGGGGCTGTGCGAGTCTCATACCTAATAAATCTGTAATTTGTAATTAATGTGAAAAATTGCCGCCCGAGACGGGAAACAAGCCTAAATTGTTATTATGGCCAGAGTCCAAGTTCCAGTTTCCATTCCGACAGTCCGACAGTCCAGCAGTCCGCCAGTCCGCTGTCTGCAGTCTCATTCCACAGACTGTCTGTGGCACAGTCTTGAGGCACAGTTTCTGCGGCCTGTTGTGGGTCAGAGTCATAACTCTTCCACAAGTTCGCCAGTTTCGTACGCTTAATGTTCGTGTCTTTGCGGCTGGCTCTGTGCGAATGTGTGCCTCGTACTCGTATAAATATAAATTAAGCCACTTGACTAACGCACAACCAACGCGTTACGAAAAAAAAGTGAAAACTTGGTCAACCGTTCAACACGAACAAAAAAAGAACGAGCAAAATCTCTTTTTTTATTGCCGCAGGTCGAGGAGATGGCCTCAAGATCCCCAAGATGATGGGCCAGCAGCAGCAGCAGCAGCAGCAGCAGCATATGGCTCCATTGTCTGCTGAAAGCACGGCTCATGCGGCGTGATTAATATCGAAGGTGGCCAAAAAACACATGTGATAAAAATAAATATGCTTTGAGCAATAGTTATTTATAAACGAAAGGAAACAACTTAATCAAGGAAATGTTACAGAGATTATTGGCTTAGAGAGAGGGAAATGGAATTGGAATTGGAATCAGAGAAGTTATGATAGATGATAGATAGTCCGCTTGAAGATTGTTTGGAATACTTCATTATGGAGATTTCTAAATACGGATCCCAGAATAATACCAGAACAAATACCGCAGTTACTACGAACAAGAATCATTTCTACATATGTAAATACCACGGAAAGTACTTAAGAAAAGTACCAGAATCCATAATGGATACAATGAAAAACAATGAAAAATTCCCTAAACATACTAGAACAAATAGAAATCATATATGTAGTTTCAAATTCAATAGAAGACAAAGCGTATAAGCGTATAATTACTTCTCCCCCACAAATTACACCCATCGTAAAGATGTGCTTCATAAAGATTCATCATCTCCTCCAGAGACTCCGACTCGCCCAATAAACAGTAGTATTCCCCGAAAGTGCTCTCCCATAACCCACTCTCTCTTTCCGTCTTTCCGTCTCTTTGGGGAGTTCTTGAAAACAATTTGCTTTGATGTTGTTTCTAATTTTAGAGTTTTGCTGCCTAAAAAATAAAAAAAAGAACAACAACATCTGGAACACAATTCGTGCATTAAATCATAAAAATGTAAAACAAAAAAAAACAAAAAAAAAGGCGAACTGCTTAAAGGTCTCATGACAACAAATCGGGCGTAAAAATGTCTGCATGATTGATAATATTCGAAAGTTTCAAACGCATTGACCGCAACAGAGACCCACAGTACGAATACTGTATATGTACATATGTATGTGTGTATGTATATTTGCGATATCCGACCCCTGGAGACCCTTTTGCCCCCCCTACGATTCGATGCGGTGTGGGGTCTGGTCCGTGGGCTGCTCAATTGCTACTCCCGTCGGTCAGTGGCCGAATAAAACAATTTCTTGATCATGCTGGTGGCCGAAAGGCCGCCGAATGAGTGAGTGATTCAATGGAGCAAAACGTGAGCTAAAGACGTGATACAACAACAAAACCCCCAAACAATTGTTGCCCCGTTTATACGCCTGATGAGCGCGAATCTGAATCTGAATCGGATTCTGTGGCAGCGGTCCAATCCAGCCCGTCGGCCTTTTGAAACGATACTCTCGGCACTCGGCACTCGGCACTCGGTACTCAGTACTCAGTACTGGTACTCGTATATCATAAAAATTGTTGTTGTTGTTCTTCATTCACTTGTGATATTTTTGATTTTTTTTCTCAACGAATCAATCACAATGATTATGATAAATGATTTTGGTATTTCAGTATTTCGGTATTTCTCTTTTTTTTCTCGTATTTATTCACTATTTTCTTTCAAAGTTTCCATTGTTAGAATGGGTTTTTTCTTCTCTGTTTTCTGTTTTGTGTTTGTGTTTTTTTTTTTTTTTGCATAATGGGCGATCAGACGATCAGAGGTTGTAATTGCCGGCTTATAAATCACAGTGAAAAGATATATAATTTCTGTTCAGATGATCTGTGGGTCTGCTGCCGATGGCCGAATCTTTGATTAGCACATTTGTCTGCCGCTGGAGTTTCACTTTTTGTTTGGTTTTTTTTTTGTTTTTTGGTTTCCAGCGGTGTAACGCTGACCCATTGAACTACAAATGCGAGTGTTCTGGTCAGTACTCGTTTAATGTTGATTTATTTGTGGGAGTTTGCTAAGTAATAGCTGACAAGTCGACTGTGCCAGAGGTAGAGCAAGTTGAAAAAGCAAAGAATCAACGCAGCAAAGTCAGAGTCCCGTTAGTTAGTTCATTCGTACGATAGCAGATAACCAGAGCCATGCCCGAGAGCGGCAGTCGCACCGGCACCTGGCAAACAAAAGCTTCTCAAAAATGAATTTCGCGAAAGCAATGCAACAACAACAACAAGAACAAAGCTTATCTCAATAAATATAACAAATAAAGCTCCCGTAGTTCGTAGGCAAGAGCCGATTGTCGTCGGCTTGTTTTTGTTGCTGTTGCTACTGAAAAGTTGAAGAGAGAGAGGAGCAAACGAATTGAAGGAATTGCGAGAGTGTGGATTGCAGTGCGAGGAGCGTAGGTGACACGATCGAAATGCACAGAGAGAGAGAGCGCGCGAAAGAGAACAGCAAATTGCGACTTGTCGTGCGAAATATCGTCGCTTTTTCTGTGCATTCATTGCACCGCTTATCGCGCATTCGAGGCGTAGTGTAAACAAAAAAATGCCAGCACAGAAGCCAGAAGCAGCTCTTTTAATGCTGATTTATTTCATGCTATTCTTTTTTTTGTTATTTTTTGTTATTTTTTGCCATTTTGTGTTTATCATATTTCTGTAATCTTGTTGGGAAACTTCATTAGTGTCAGCCGTGCACCCGCCTTGTGGCTTTTCTTTTTTTGGCTGATTAATGTGTGTCGACGCGGGGCGTGGCCAGGGGGAGGCTAATTTTTGGGTGAAAACCTGTCTCCACCCAAAGGCGACGCTGTTTGCATAGTCACAGCCACAGCCACAGCCACAGCCATAGCCATCTGCCACGCCCCAAACAATGTTGATCGCGAGGCAATTTAAAGTCTTTATTGTGGAATTATTAATTGGGGTGGAACCCGTATCATTTATACATAGGTAGGTCTTTCGGTTGGGGGTGTCCATGGCTTATGAGGTCGGGTGTATGGAGTACATATAAGGATATTCCACCAGCAGCAATGTGGCAGGCAAAACAACTTTCAAAAAAGAGTCAAAGTTGCCCCAGTCCCACCAGCCCCGCCACTGGCAGCAGGTTTTTCTTTTTGGGGCCAACAAATTTGACAATATTTGCCAATATTTATTAATAATTTTTTGGTTTGATTTTCCGCCTCCCCTCCCCTTGCAGACTGTGCAGCAGAGAGCCGCTCCATGAGGAGATCCGTCTGAGGCCCCGTCTTCTCTCCGCCTGAGGCGTACATATAAAATGTTTCAACGTCTGCCCGCTGCTGGCGGCGCGGACATTTACCAGGATGCTGCCGCCGCCGCTGCCGCCGCTGCCGGCACCACCACGATGCGCTCCGTGTTCCCCAATTCCCGCTTGGACTCGCTGGCGGAGAGCCAGCTGCCGGCGCCGCCACCAATGCCGCCAACGCCCCAGCCAGATGGAGTCGGATCCCTCGCTGGCGGGGCCGGGGCCGGGGCTGGGGCCGGGCCTGGTGGATACAATCCCTTAGACGACGACTGGTGGGCCAACGCCATCGAGGTGGACACCTTCGACTCGCCGCTGGCGTTCGATGCCAGCGAGAATGGTCTGTGGAATGGACACTTTGTGCCGCCACCGCCGCGTCCTCCGTTTCTGGATGAAAGCGTAGCCGCTGATGGCTTGACCACCTGTGATCTATGCACGTGGGCATGGCAGCGGAATGCCTACTCACTGGATGGTTCGATCGGTAAGTGGAAGCGACGGTGGGGCGTGGGGCGGGGGGGGAGGGGTGCAGCAGATCCCCTCTCTAGATACCCCCTGAAACGTTTTTTTCAATTAAAAAAGACAATAATCTTTGGGGGCGCACAACAGCCTCGTCTTCGTCCCCGTCCCCATCCCTGTGTGTGTGTGTGTGTGTGTGTGTGCATCGATCGCTGATATCAATTTATCAAACTGATGTTTGGGGCGTGTGTTGCATGCCTCGCGATTGCTTTTCGGCAGAGCAGGGAGCGCCCTTCCCCATTCCCCGTTTCCCCGTTCCCCCGTTCCCTTTGCAGCATTTGCAAATTTAATTTCTGCACATAACTCTTTGTGGCAGCTCTTAGGCGTTGGTTCCCCCTCCAGATGCAACCTCCTCCTCCTTCTGCGGCTGCTGCTGCTGCTGCTGCACTATCGCCCTGCCACATCGCCAGTCATTTGTCTCTGCGCTTGTAAAAGGAAACCCCGCCAGTCCCCCACTCGCTGAGGAGTCGCCGAGGAGTCGCCGAGGCGGAGGCGTCTCCTTAGATGAGGAAAAGTTTATGAAAATATAAAGCAGTGGGCGTGCTGCAGGCAGAAGCGATGCCAGATACGATAGAGGATGCTCTGCCACAGAGAGAGAGAGAGAGAGAGAGAGAGAGTCGGAGAATCAGAGAACTCTTTAATTTAATCCGAGAACCCAGGGAGTACCCACTCGCAGGAAAGGAAGCAAGGAAAACGGAAGGAAATGTATGGAAAAGCCAGGCCCTGTCATTAGGAATTGATTTTTGCCCAAGAAATCTTCCGTTTGATTCGTGAAATGTACAGAGAAAATCCAAGAAAACCAAAGTCTTCGATTCAATTGAATTTATTTTAATAGGAAGATCGGATAAAGGGGAGAAAAAGGAGAAAAACAAAGGGAAATCCTCTCTTGTTGGAAACTGATTGCCTGAAAGATTTTAAAAAAGATCACTTTGATTTGTTAATTAAGAAAATAGAAAGACATTGCAAGGAAAGAGTAGAAATAATAGCGGAAAAGCGAAGGGGATTCGCAGGAAAATGAAGCCAGAACCCATTCCCAATTGCTGCTCAGGGGAAACGGAATTCAGAGAAGGACTTTCCATAGAACCCTTTCATTAGATCCTTGAAATCACGAGGAAAACGCAAGCAAATTCAAGGGAAAACCGTCTCTCATTAAAAACTTGCTTCATTTAATTTCCTTAAATGCAAATTTCCCCCGACTTTCCCAAGCAAAAACACCCTCGAGAATGTCTCTGCATAGGGCACCCCCTCCCCTGCCCCTTAATCCATATCCAAAATCAAGTAATCATAAAACACAAAGTGAATGCCAAATGACCGCATGGAGCCACCATCCATCCATCCATCCCTCCATCCATCCATCCACATGAGCATCGGGCGGCATACATGGACTCCACATGGTATAGGGGGGTGAGGGGGTGGTGACGGGGGGATGTGGGATATGGAATATGGCATGGCATTTAGCCGTTTGCGAGTATTTGATTTCCAGGAATCGCTTTTCAGGGCAAATTGGAAGTCATTATAGTCGTAGTGGAAACAGTCCGAAAAAAACGAAGAAAAAAAAACATGAAAAATACCCAACTGCGGGCCAAAACGAAGCCCCAGGTTCTGCTCGGTTCAGGCCTGGCGATGGGTGCCCCTTGCGTTATTAGAGGCTAATTATAGAGCAGAGAGCGGAGCAGCGCAGACGAGAGGGGGGACGGGGGGCATAGTGCGGCATGCGGCATGCATCATATGGAATCCAGGAATGGAATGGAAATGACTTTATTCATGCCGACTCTATCCGCGTCCACAGAGCGAGAGAGAGAGAGGCGTCTCTTTGTCGCGCCAAATGTCTGCTGTGGTTGTTTCCTGTGTGTGTGTGTGTGTGTGTGTGTGTGTGTGTGTGCCCCAAAACGACGTGTCAACTAATTTGCAACACTCGCCACTCCACTGGACAGGGAACTGGCCGAGGGACTCCCATGGACTCTCTTCCATGGAAGTACCTGCGGGCTGCCTTTCGGCCAAGGGATTAGCAGGGGCCGGCCCCGGCTCTGAGAAAACAAAAACAAAAAAATTTGACTAATGTCTTAATTTTGGTGGAGCTTAGCAGCGGAGCCGAGCCGAGCCGAGCCGCTTTGTTGCTTTGTTTTGCCGCGCGGTTCGTTTCGGCTCTGGAGATACCCTCGAATGCGCAGCCGTGCCGCAGAATGGGGCAGGCAGGAAAAAGTCGTGCCTCCTGGAGACTGCAGCGAATTGCCATTCACTTCGCTTCATCTCAGGGGTTTGGTGGGGTCTCTACCTCGGTCTGGGTCTCTGGGGCTCTCGGTCTCTGGGGGCTCTGGGGGCTCTACCTCTGATTCTGTCTGTGGCTCTAAATTGAGTTTTTGCATGTCGTGCCCATGTCTAGGCCTTGCTTTGTTTCGTTTGTCTCGCTCTCTGCCACACAATTGACAGCTGAATAAAATGTTATTATATTTACACCATAATTTGCATGGCAATTAATCAAATGGCATGCAAAATTCGACAACACACAAAATGCCAGGCCAGAGCAGGGGCAGGGGCAACAGCAGGGGCAGGGGCAGGGGCAAGAGAGGTTTCAAGCGACACATATTTCTGGGAAAATATAAATATTCCCCACGCTCTCTGCCAATTCCCATTCCCATTCCCATTCTCAAACAAAACTCACACAAAAATACAATGCATACCATTTTCGACCCACCAAACCCCCCCGAACCCGGCCCGCCCCACCGCCTAAATGTCTTTATTATGAATCGGTGTCCCACAGCTCGTTAGGGGTTGGGCCCTGGCCTATTGGAGGATTGGGGAAGGTGTTCGAATAGAGACATTTACGAATGAATCAGAGCAAGGAGCTCCTCGTAATCGTATCATTGCACTATCGGGGAAACTCTTCCCAAGTTATGGAACCATACTCCCCCCTCGCTTTGGATGCCCCTGCGCCTGGGGTAGTCCCCAAAGCCCCCGTTCGGCCACTCGACACGTAGCGCCCCCATATATTTACTTTTATGCTTTATGGCCGTGGGATTAAGTTAACCGCCTGATAATTTCCACAGCATATTCTGTACAATTTATGCCCCTCTATGACACCCCATAATAACGGGATATAAAGGGTAACAGTTCCTATTTTCTGCCAATATTTACAACAATTTGTGGCACACACAATGCTCGCAATAAAAAATAAAAAGGAAAGGTCTTGAAGACCCAACGAAAAAAGGACTCGTGTCTGACTTTTGTGCGGCTGTGCGGCTGTTGAATGAATGTTTTATGGCAACAACAAATACGAGTATGTCCAGGGGAACAATCAGGAGAGGGAGAGGGGCAGTCGGTGCCACACAAAAGCAGCTGCTGTGGCCGGGGCTGGGGCAGGGGCTACTTCCTTCCTTTCTGCTGCCTACTTTTCGATATTTTTTATTGCTGTGGCGGAATAAATTCTCAATAAATTTATTTAAGTTGCCGCTTCTTCGGGGACTCCTCTGGCATTGTCCTTGCCACGCCACAAATACTTTCACAGTCGTAGACGAAATTATTTATGGCCTGATTTATGCTACGCTAAATGCCATTTGAAAAGTGGAAAAGTGTGCTTTCCCCAATAATTTGTTTAGCAGAGGAGCAGGAGGAGCTTATAGAAATTTCTTTTAAAATCATAGAAAAAATCTCTGTGAATTGGGAAATAGTTTTCTACTGCCCGGAATGCTCTTCAGCACTCCATCAGAGTCTCGGGTAAGAGATCTTATAGTGTACGATCAATCTTCATCTTCCTCCGAGCAAATTTTCCTACATTTTCCGCTTCGTTTATCATCGCCTTCGCTGACCATTGACTCATGGGCTTCCATGGGGGATTCCATGGAGAAGAACCCATGGCTCGTTAGCGCTTCCCCTTTGGAGGGGGGCGGGGGGGACGCGGGGCAGGGGCAGGGGCCGATGCAAATACATGACTAATCTGAAGATTATGATTATGAAATTTATGCTAAAACCGCAAGCAATGTGATTCGGTTTTTTGTTTTTTGTTTTCTTGTGTGTTTTTTTTTCGCATTCAGAAATATTCAAATCTGTAAGCGGAAATGAGTAGATGGATTTTTCTAGGTTTTCCTTCTGGTTTTCCTCGGTTTTTGCTGCTCTGTGACTCGTATAATTGTTGCAGGAAAACGCACTGTGGCCTGAAGCAGCCCATAAAAAGGCAAACAAAACACACAGCCCTCCCCGCCTCCTCCCCCCACCCCGCCTCCTCCCTCCTGTCTGAGCGAAGAAGTGAGAAGAAAACTTATTTGCTATTTTCATGGAATTTACCATAATTTCTGCTTCGTTTCCAACGTTTTCCTTCTGTGGCTTTTTATGTGGTAAAAAGATAAACAAAAAGATCGACAGAAAAGTGCAACAGAATTATGATTTCTTTCTGTTTGTGTGTGTGTGTGTGTGTGTGTGTGTTTCCATAATATTTTCCACTTTTTTGTTTACATTTTGCTTGCATTTTTATTGTGGCAGCAGCATCGCTCGTCGTTCCTCCTTCTCGATGGATTCTCGAGCCCCCCTCGTTTTTTTTTGTTTTAATCAATTAAAGCAAGCCGATCCCTGGCCTGGGGGGAAGACCACACACAGAGACTCTTCGCAAGATGCGGGCCTCCCCCGTTTCAGAGTTGGGGGGTCGCGGGGTCGGGGGTGGGGAAGAACTAATGGGAATGCTGATTAAAATAGTTGGCACTCTTTTAATCACGATTTATGTTGTGTAATTTCGCTTCATTCGTTTACTAATTATTTTTTCGAAACGATATTCGACTCCGCGCCGACTCAGAGTCTGTGTCTTGTGTCTGCGTCTGCCTTTGGGGCTCTGCCTGCTGCATGCCGCCTGCCGACTGCCACAAGAAGATCAAAGGAGGAGGCAGCAAACGTCAGCGGCAGACAAACATTGTCTCTTCTTTTGGGGGAGACATCAAAGGAAATTTTAGACTCAGTTTTCATGCCACAAACCATAAACAGCCGCCACAGCACACCATTCCATTGCCATTCCCCTATTTTGTTCAAAAATCAATTTTTTCGCCTCATTAGCAAATGACAGTGGGGGCAGTGGGGGCGGGGGCCGACGGGGGAAAACTATACACACACACATAAATGAAAAACTTGTGAAATTTCGCATCGAGAAGGCGGCAAACGATACTGCTTCGTGGTGGGGTCGGGGGCGGGGGCGGGTACGGGGGCGTACAAGTATTTATAGTGTGAAAATCAAGTGAAAATTTTGAAATTTACTAACGGGACGAAACGCATATAAATTTCGCCTAATTGAAAATCCATGCCGGCGGATAATTATGAGCGCCAGTTGGCATTAAATTTTCCCTGGGAAAGTGCGCTGTGCGGCCGTCTCGGGGGAGTGGAGTGGAGAAATGCTCTCGAATGGAACGATTTGAGTGGGTGGCCGAATATGAAATTAGGGAGAAATGTATTTCTCTATTTTATAGGCACATTCTAGCCCCAAAGCACCAGGGCACCAGGGCTCCAAGGCTCCAAGGCTCCGAGTCTGTATACCTCAAATTCGAGGTAAATTTAATTAGCTTGCAATTTTAATGCCTGGATCATGGCATCCATCCAGCCATCTAACAGGCCTCCATTAGGCATCCGAATGCAGGTCCTAAACTATCCATTTAATGGCTCTAACTAGTACTCCGCCGACTACCGGCACTCCTGCACTCCCGCACTCCCGCACTCGGACTGCCATTCAAGTGGAAAGCAAATTAAATTAAAATGTAGGTGAAATCGAGCTGCCATTCGACCACACGATCATTAAAGCCATTCCCCCCCGTAATTTCCATTCGTAAAACCCAAAGATCGGGCAATCAAATTATAAATTACAATAAAATGCACTCCGGAGAAGGCCATTTCTCCTCCAAGAATCGTGGCCTGAGTCGTCCGAGTCGTCCGAGTCGTGGGGTAAAACAATTTTCCCAAACTCCTGCCAACAGGTGGTAGGCGGCAGGCGGTAGGTGGCAGGTGGCAGGAGGTCGGGGGCGGCAGTCGACTCCTATTCATTAAGACTTCATTCTCGAGGGGTGGGCGAGTGGGGGTGTGGCAGTAGATTGTATTTTCCTCTTTCTGGTCAAAGATCATAAAAACACAGACATTTTATGAACTGAAAACGACAGCAATGACAGCCGACAGCCGACTGCCGACAGCGATTCCGCTCCTGTGTCCTCACACCGCCCGTCCACCCCTCCGCCCCTCTGCCATCCGCCCCTTGGGCACTGCCTGGCCGTCGCACTGTTTACTCTTGACACCTAAATGTTTAACTAATTTCATTTCAAATATGTTTTTACGACGCCCCTACCTGGTCAGCCCTCCAGCACTCGCTCCACACTGCATTTCTAGTTTATTTATTTTTTTATTTGTTTTCGTTGCTTCTATTTTATGAGACATTGTCGCCTGTTTCTACTGTTTAAATTTTGATTAAGAGATGACGAACGCAGATAAGACTCGTGTGTAACTGTTGCCCTGCCTCGATCGTGCCCTGATATCGGCTCTCTCCCGCATTCCCTCATTCTCACGCTGTCCTTTGGTTACGTTTTGCATTTGCATAGGGCAGTGCATTCGGGCGTCGGTCGTCGCATCGTCGGCCGTCGCATCGTCGGCCGTCGCGTCGTCGGTCGTCGGGAGATATGGATCAACGGTAAAACAGTAAAATGTCTCTGGCTTTTCTCCTTTTCTCCCTCTCTTTCTACACTTTTTACGATAGAGCGACGGAGCGACGGAGACGACGGCGCACGGGCTCTTGTTTGTTTAATTGTCTTTTACTATGGCATTTAGGCATTTGCCTTTGACTTGACTTTCGGTTTACGGGCTTTTATTTGTTCTTTTTATTTCCGTGTGTGTCAACAGTTCTGTTTTTTCTATTTTACGAGAAAGGAGATATGATACAGGGAAGAAGAACTCCTCTCCTAGCCCCAGATACAGCTGATTGGAGGAATCGACGGGGGAGGGGAGTGGGGGAGAAGTTAGTCAAAGAATTATCTATGGCATCGTTTTGGGAATAGTATTGTATGAAATCAAGACAAAACCAAAAATTCCTAAATTAAGGAACAAACGACGTCTGAAACCCGTGATATCGATAATCGATAGCAATCAGTGCTGTGCTATTTGTTGTTGATTTGCAGTAAAATCTGAGATACGATGATAAATAAGTTCATTAAATGCATAAAGACATGTGAAAGTTGATTTTTAAATTTATAAATACAAAAAACAACCGGTTTATACGTAAGAATACGTAATCGTAAGAATCTTGCGATTTGCAGAGCACGCACTTTGTGCGGTTTGCGATAGCCCGCGCTTGGCTGTGGATATAATATACTTTTTACTCCCGAAAAATTATAATTTAAATATCAAAACGAAACGAAACGATGCCACACCTCAATGGCAGTCCCAAATCCCTTCATCGAAAACTATTAAAAGAATTTCCAGAACGTATTTCCACAGATACTCGTACGTACTACCCCGCCTGGTGTATCCATCAGATTAACCTAATGTCCCATATAAATAATCAACGAAGGGAAACAAACATTTTCCATTTGGCTCGGGGGCTCGGGGGCTCGAGTGGGCGTGTCCGCTGGAACAAGAATTTTATACATTTCCCAAATGGCAATCCAAAAATATTCTTCAATTCTGGGGCTCATAAATAAAACATTCCGATTTCTAGGGGGCATAAGCTGTATTTTGGATGCTTCATAAAAAAAATATCTTTTCCAAACAATAAAGAAAACACACAGCTTTCTGCACCAATTAACAGGGCATCCAATAGATACATATGTATCTATGTATCTGTTTTCTGTATGGGGCATTCAAATTTTGATTTGCGCTTCATTAAATCCTCAAAATCAGAAGAGGCCAAGTTTTCAGCCTAATTGACTTTCAGGCCATAAAGTTCGCGACATACAAATTAGCGTGAAGGCGGCAGGAGTGGGCGGGGCACACACACACACACACACACACACACACACACACACACAACAAGATCTATGCTTGCGGCTCCGAAGTTTTTCCATGGAAATGCGAAATGCGAAATGCGGCAAATCAACAAAAACTAATTAAAATTCAACTTTTGAGGCAAAAACAGAAAGTTGCCGCTTCGCCTAAGCAATAAATATTGTAAAATATGTACTGTGACACGCCCACGCCCACACCCACGCCCACACCCACACCCAGTGGGGGTCCTTTATTCCTGGGAAATGGCGCACGCATTCCTACGGGTTTCCCTGCTGCCATTTTCCTGCGGTTTCCATTTGTCATTCGAGTGCCAAAGTTTTTTGTTCCCATCGAGTGGTTCCGTTCCATTCCGCTTGAAAGTTGCAAACTGGCAAATCTTCAAGGAAAACTTAATGAAATTTTGACTCCAAAGAAAAGCCCCAATTAATCAGAGAGCAACTTTTCAGCAGAAACTAATGGGCAAATCCCTTGGGGGAGAATTAGCTTTTGATTAATTGTGAAACGCATTTGAATAGAGAGGAGAAATCATTGAAATGCATGCCCCTAGCCCATAGCCCCTTGCCACATGCCCCTTGCCCCTTGCCCCCAAGGAAATTGAAATTCTTTTCAAGAAGCGACAACACAAAAACACCTGAGAATTACGAGAATAAACGACAGGGCGACAACATTTATCATGTGGCACTAAAAGAGAGAAAAAAACTCGAAAACAGGAACTGAAACTGAAACTTTATTTACCTGCCGCGCGGCCATAGATACACAGATACCCGAGTATCTACGCCCTGCCCCGCCCTGAAGTCCTTTTCCCGAAGTGAAGGTGAAATGTTTCTGTTGTGTGATAAACCTAATGAGCAAAAGGGCAACATTTTGGTGAGCAAACGAACCGAACGGAACCCATATTCCCGTAGATAAAGATCAAGAAAACGTAGCGACGCGGGGATCTGACTCCGACTCCGACTCTGCCTCAGACTCTGACCTGAAAAATCGTGTGCCATGTGGCATATAAAAGACTGTTGTCACCTTCTGTCCCGCTGCCCCTGCCACTGCCCCTGCCCCTGCCACTGCCACACATGACATTTAAATATTTCAATTTGTGGAAGAGAATAGGCCCTGAATTGAATGGCTAAAAGGTTTCTATCTGGTTCTGGTGCTGCTTTCCGAAGAAATTCCCAAATGCCGAAATTCCGAAATTCAATTAAGACGTTTTTCAAACATTAAATGAGCCGCGGACGTGGACGTGGATGCCGACGCTGACGCCGACACCGACGCGGAGAGATTGCCACTCTTCTGTGGCATGAAATACGAGTATCTTGGAAATATGCATAATTCCCACAGATATAATTACTCGAATGTTTAGTAGATAATTTGTTGGCATTGTTATGCAAATTCCGAGAGCAGAGCTGCAGCTGTTTTGTGGCCCCATAATTGAGACATTTGCCGCTGGATGGGGCACGGCATGTCCGATTCTATTGGTATGGAAATCTCATCACCACATTCTGCCGCAGACTGTTTTTGCATATTAAATGAGAATTAAAAACGCTGCGGAGCGGTGCGGAGCGGAGCGTCTTCCTATTAAAAATGATAACTCTTATGGAGATACATTTTTTGTTCTTTCATTTGTTTATTTATTTGTTCGAAATTCGAAGAGGATTCCCACTCTGGCGGCTACTGCGATGGCTATCTGGTCTTTCGGCTTATGCCTAATTTATGTGGTAACCCTGGTAGCTCCTGCCCAGGGTAGTCGCCATCCATCAAAGCGCAGAGCGCGAAGCGTGTTACTCCACTAATTGTTTTCAGCAATTAATCAATGTTTCCATTGTGGGAGCGCGAGAAAAACTTTCTATATTTCGTTATTTCTTTATGTCTTTATTTCTTTAATTCCCTCTCTCGTGTCGCAAACAAATAAATAATAATTTCAGTTGACATTACATTAATTCTACGCACTGTCTAGGCCAGAGACAGAGACAGATACAGAGTGGGAGAGGGAGAGAGAGGAGGGGGGGACTACTGCTTGGTAAATTGAATTTTCTTGCTCTTTTGCATAATTGAATTTATTCCGCCGCCTCTCCTGACACTCAACAGATTTTGGCTTTTACTTTGCCAAGAAGTCAACGTCATTTAATGGCATTATG
Source organism: Drosophila persimilis (assembly GCF_003286085.1). Classification (NCBI taxonomy): domain Eukaryota; kingdom Metazoa; phylum Arthropoda; class Insecta; order Diptera; family Drosophilidae; genus Drosophila; species Drosophila persimilis. The sequence goes on from NW_020825364.1 coordinate 435,585, forward strand.
CCAATATGTATCTGCTGTATCTGCGATTGCTGCCAAACAGCCAGACAGCCAGCCACAACAGCAGGAGGCAGGCGGCAGGGGGCAGGGGCACAGGGCAGGAGGCAGGAGGCAGGAGGCAGCTCCCATTTGCAACAGCAGCAGAGAAAACGTGGAGTAATCAAAGTCGCAGGCGGAAAGGAAAGGAAAACTTGGCAAACTCTCCGCCAACTTGGCAGATTTTTGTAAGTGCAAAGAGTCCACAGGAGATCCGACTTAAAGCTAGGACTAAAGTTGATTAAGGAATTGATCCCAGTTCTCCCCCGTCCTTAGATCTGCAAAAAAGTGTCACATTGCTGAACCGCAGAGAGAGGCATTTGCGTAAGGCATTTGGCATCGACATCCAACGGACCTCAAAGATCATCGGAGCTCCTTTCTTATCGCCTGCTTTCGGTGAAAGTTCTGCGCAGTCCGTTATCGATACCAGGGGCAACGGGTAACCCTTGGGTGCACTGGATAACCCCGTCCCCTCCCCGGCCCCTCCCTGTCGTCTTATAAGGAAGTGGCAGCAGATGTGGGCCAAAAGTCAAACCGTCAACAGAGGAATCCCCACATGCTCGCATGGCAAATATTCCATTACAAAAGTTTCGTACAAATTTTCGCGAGGACAACATATGGCCGTCAAAGAACAAAAAAAATACAGTCAACAGGAGGCACATCCAAGCAGAAAGAAGAGGAAGACAAAGGGAAAGAGAAAGAAAGCAGTCGCATGTTCAGCGAAAAAAAAGAAACGCACAAAAATTAAATGACAAATTAAATAATGTCAGCAACGCGGCGGCTGGCAAAAGGTTAAAGCCATAAAAAAGAGGGCCAGCGCAGGCCAGGCCCCAGCGACAGATCGGTCGGCACTCCATCGGGTCTTCAAGCCAATATAATAAATTACATGCCGACAGTGGCGATAATCAAATGAACAACAGCAACAACAACAACAACAGCAACAACAATGTGCAACATGCGTCCGAAGTTCAGGTCTCCGAAAGTCGTTAACAAAAACGCACTGAGAAAAATGTGGATACCCTCTGGAGGAGGGTGGATCCATGGATCGAGAGAACGAGAACGAATCGAAATAAAGCCACATATTTTCCCTCTGTTTTGAGGATTTCCAAGTGCAAGGATCGTAGCACTATATGATATAGATTTCGTTGAAGAAATCGATGGGAAAAACAAATTTTGATCAAAGAAACATTTTCTTTTCCCAGAAATGAGTGGAGTGAGTGAATAAAGATGGTTATACATGGAATGTTGGACATGTCCTATATATCCCAAAGAAACATCCCAACAAATTCTTTGGTTTTCCAAGAAAATCCCATCCAAAAGTCAAGAAGCAGCAGATCGTGGGGACTATATCCATCCATCTACCATTTCGAAGAGTATCTAAAGCTTCGGTCTTTCCATTTTTAATGGGTGTTTTTTGTTTTGTTGTTTGTTGTTTGGTCAACGGCTGCAAAATTGAAATAAAAATTAAATTGAAGGCAAAGCCAAAGGCGCAGGCGCAGCCGCAGGGACAGCATCAGTGAGGAGCAGGACCCCCAGCGGCGGCGCCACCAGATACAAGATACAGATACAGAAATGTGGCATTGTGGCTTGGGGGGTAGCGGGTAGCGGGTAGGGGGAGAATGCGCGCAAAAAGATGCGACATATGCCGAAAATTTTCAACAGAAGTTCACTTCTCGAAAGGAATTTCACATGAAATTTCTCGAGGTTTTTGGCAAATTTTCAGGTTTGTTTTTTTCCAGAGAGACCTCCACTTAATGGGGGGGGGGGGGGGGGAAGAGAGGTGCAACGCTCTGTGGGGCATCGCAGCTGGGAGGGGGGGTGGCATCATTAGCGGGCCAAATGCGAAATGCGAAATCCTTTTTGTTAAACAACAATTACAAACAAACAAAAAACAATTAAACGCAAAATTGAGTTGTCAAATGCGGAATGAGAGGGGCAGAGCAGAGCAGAGCAGAGCAGAGTGGGATATCATGTAAAATACTCGTATGTTGCATGTTGCAGCACACGCACCAGAGAGTCGCCTCTTCAGGCAGAAGCATTTGCCTTGGGGGGCATTTGTCTGGGGTCTGGGGTCCGGGATGCGGGGTCTGGCTTTTGGGCCATGGCTCGCTCCTGTGGCTCTCTCCCGTTCTCTGCTGTGCACCTTTTTGGTCTAATTAAGCGCCACAATTAAGTGCAAATGCGGCTCTCGGAGTATCTGTAGCTCTGTAGCTCTGTAGCTCCGTCTGTGTAATGTGCACCGTAATTACGCACTGCAGCAGACCTCTGCTGCCACTGCCGCTGCCACTGCCACTGCCACTGCCACTGCCGCCTTGTCTAGGGGGAGGGGGATTGTTACAACTGTTAATTTGTGGTCAATACCACACGTTATTTGACGTCGCTCTTGTCGGAAAATTACCTTCCCTGGGGCGGGGATTTTGTGTTTTGTTTTTTGTTACCTTTTTGGCAGGTGAGAGAAACCTGCTACTGTTGCCACCAATGCCACCAATGCCCCCATTGCCACGACACAGACCAGGCCAGACGAGACCAGACCAGACCATTGGCTGTCATTAGCCGTTTGTTTATTCCCAGTTTTCATTCAGTTAATGACTTAATTTCACCGCACAAAAACCTAAAAACAATTGTTGGGTAATTTGGGAAAATGCATAGAGAATGTCCCCCCAAAAAAAAAGAAGTAGAGGGTGGTTTGCTGATTGCTTGGAAACGAAGAGAAGCGATAGGAAAACCAAACAAGAGAAGGAGCTAAAGCACTCACAGGTGACCAGGAAATTTGGTGTTTCACTAAAATATAATACTCCGAAAATGGGACTTTTCTGCCCAAGGCCTTGCCTTTGCCTGCCACATTTCTTTGGCCAACTTTTGTGTGGCTTTTATCTGAAATTCAATTAAAATCCGGGCGATAGGCCACCGGTTAATGCCGCCCAAAACTGTCGCTAAATCATTTCTTAATTGCTCAATTTGGAGACACACACACACACACAGACACACACACACACACACAGACAGACACGCACACAAAGGCAGTCGCCATTTAATTTAATTGTGTGGACCGTTAATTGAGTCGTACTTTGGGCAGTCCGTTGGCTTTTTATTTCGGCACGAAATGCGGCACTGCGGCACAGCCCCCCAGCTGCCAGCCCCCGAGCCCCCAGTGCCACGCCTCCCTTCTCGCTCCATTCACAAAATCCGCGATACGCGATGCCCGATTCGCGATTCGCGATGTTAGATAATGTTACAGCCGCCTGTTTCTGTTTCGGTTTCTGTTTCTGTTTCGGTTTTCGTTTGAGCGGAATGTTTCACGGGGGCAGGCAATTAAAACAGGAAAAATGGAAAATGCTAAATGCAAAATGCAAAATGGGAAAACTCTGCGACAGTTTTTTGGTGGCAGTGCAGCTGCAGTGCCAGGAGGTGCCGGCGCCGCCTCCGAACGTGGGCTGTTGCCAGCCAATTTTAATGATTTACAGCAAAACAGGCGAAAACTGTGTGTGGCACAGCACGGGGGAGTGGAGGGGACGGGGGCCACATTAGACGGCGGCAGGTGGTGTCGAAATTTGCATATAAATATCGTAGAAAACGAATGCATTATCCGATAATGTAATGTGCTTGGAATTATGTCGCCGTGGCTTTCGGCATTCCAGATACAAAGATACAAGCCTGTTAACCCAACAGATACGTGGCACCCCATGGTGGGGGGATGGCGGAATGGCGGAATGGCGGTATGGGGGTTATGAGGCGGGGGGCATCATCAATCATCTCTCTGCCATGCAGATCGATTATTACAATTGCTGACAGCCACAGAGCAGCCACGGACACAGAGAGCATCCATCTGCGGTCTGGCGGCCCCCTCATTTGTATCTGATGGATGTATCTTTCGGCAGCCGAGCAGCCGAACAGCCGAACAGCCGAACAGCAGGAGGTGCAACATGCTGCAGTTCCATGGAAAACAGCTGCACAGCTGAAGAATAGTTCTGCTCCGTGTCAAGTCCTAAAAGTTCCAGGAAAAACCCACAAAAAAAGACCCCAAGCCCCCGTTCCCCGTCCCCCGGCCACCGTCCACCGGCCCCATAAAAAACGCCATGTTCTGTGCCAAAAAACAAAAATAAAAGGCTGAAGCTGAAGCTGAAGCATTACAACTTTGGAACGGCTTGTCCATTGTCCAGTGTTGCAGTTGCACGTTGCACGTTGCACGAAAATTATTTTAATGAGTTGCCAATTAGGGCCGTAAGCCGTAAGGCCGTGGGCCGTGGGCCCGCTTCAAATAGATCAGTCATTGGAGAGTCTGCTAATAAATACCTGAATGAGTGGCTCGCTGGACCGCTGGATCCCTGGATCGCCCCTCGAATTGCGTAGAGAGCGCAGCGCCAGTGCACACCTGTTGCATGAATACTTGAAGAGTCGCCGCCGCCGCCGCCGAATGAAGCAGCAGCCCCCAATCGAGTGGCGCAGGAAACTCTGAGATGTCCCTCTGCTGCCCCTGCCCCCTGCCCACCTCTCACCCCTGACTCCTCCTGATGTCCGATGCTGTTTTCAGCTATATTTACGAGTCTTTTAGGGAATTACATTCACAGATCCGCAAGACACTGACAGCATCCGACAGGACAGGACAGGACAGAAAACAGAAGGGAATTCGCTCCGTATGGCCGTATGGCTGGAATGCAGATGTTGCATGCAACCGAACATGGCCATAACTTGCCCCAAAAGCCGGACGAATTTCGTTTTTAGTTGAATATTGATTCTTGAATTGCAATCTGATGAGCTTTTCGCCTCTTAATTACTCTTGAAATGAACTCCTACTCTTAAATGGCGTCTCTTATAATTGATTGGTGGCAATCAAAAGGTGCCTGCTATGCAGCTAGATCACACAGAGAGTGAGAGAGAGGGACACACACGAATAGAATTCCACGGGCCACGGCGCTGCTCTAGCCTCTCTTTTTTCTTGTGCTTTGCTGCGTGTCTCTTCTTTTCAGAGATCTCTCTCTCTCTCTTTCGCTCTCTCTCTCTCTCTCTTCGAACGCTTGTCTGTTGTTTTCCCTCTTGTTACTGCAATTAACAACTGGAGCGAGAGAGCCCTCGTTATTTCTCATTTCATCTTGTGTTTTTTCTTTTTTTGTTTAACACTTTGTGAGGCGCCGCTTATTAACGCGTTTCCTGCTGGCCACGCCCACATCCTCAATTCAAGCGAAAATTGCTTTCCACTCGCTCCCATGTTCTGGAGTGTTGGGTGGTGGCTTGAGGGGGTTAAGGAGTTGTGGAGTTGTGGAGTGGGGCGGGGAGGGGTTATTAATTACACAGTTTCCAAAGACTTTACGCAGTTTCCAGTTTTCGGAGTTTGCCTCGTGGCTGCGTGCTTCTTTTATTTGCCCAATTGAATTATTACTCCAAAGACAATGAAAGGGAGGGGTAATAGGGGGGAGGAAGCCCCGAAATACTGAAATACCGAAATAAGCGAAGAAGCTGGCAGAAGTGAAAGGAAAGAGTAATGGGGATTGGGATTGGGAGAGGAATTTGGCGAGGGAGAGGGGGCCATAACATAATGGCGTTTGCTTTCATTATAGCACCGACAGCAGCAGCACCGAGCAGCATAAATATTTAAGCAACTGACAATGAGATAACAAACGCTAAAGGCGGGGGGAGTGTGCGTTGGGATGGCACCGTTAATGGGGTCAAAGGAGGTGGTAGTAGGAGGGCGAAGGAGTCGGGGGCAGTCCATTCATCAGTTGGTGGCGTCGAGTAAATTACATTCATTTTGCTGGATGCCATTGTGATGCTCTTCGAGAGATTCCTTCGCTAAAGGAATTCCATGAGAAATTTTATAGAAATATGTTTGGAAATACTACAAAAATATGAAGAAATGCCTAAAAACGCATTTAGAGAAATACTAAACTAAAATACCGCAAAATACTTAAGAAATACCACAAAATACTTTCTACATTAAAATTTCACAAAATACTTAGAAGAATACTACTACTTAATATGAAGACAATCCCAAAAATAAACTATTCTTGTGTTTACCAACACTGATATCGCATGACATCAAACTATTTCGAAAGGAAGGGCATCTGATCGTCGTTTACCTTCAATTGCAGCTCTATTCCTGTCTCAAATTACGCCTCTTTCGGCTTCCATCAAAAGGATGTAAAGGATGGCTAAAAGGAAGAGGCGTGGAAAGGCCAAAGGGTGACTGAAATATTTATATGCGTGTTGATTTCTGTTTGCTGAATTTAACCTTTCACCCACCTTCCGCCCCAGACGCCCGCTCGGACTCAAAGAGAGGAGATCCCCACTTGTAGATAACGGTCTTCTCTCTCTCTCTCTGTTGCTCTCTCTGTTGCTAGGCGCAAAAAAAAGGGTCAAATACGCAGCCGCCATGGCAGGCCGCATGTGAAAGACCTTGTAGCGCCGCCACCTCTGGCCCCATAGTCATCCTTAACCCTCTGCTGCTCCCGTTGCGCTTGCCTCATTTAACTGCCGCCATAAATATTCGAAATCACCAGCAACGGGGGCAGACAGCGACAGCGACAGCCGCAAGTTGTTAAGATAATAAAGTTTGTAATTAATTTTGCATCGTTAAATGTTCCAGCAGGCACCATATAATCGTAGATACGACTGCAGATACACGTACACGTACACGTACTTACCGCTGCCGGTGTACAGAGTCAGTGTCTACGGACTCTTCAGAGTAGAACCGAAGAAGAACCGCTTTCTAGCTCGAATCCGAAGCCTCAAAGTCTCGAAGTCTCCATATCCATGGATCCATAGTTTTATGGGTACTATATGAAATGGCCTAATTGACTTTGCTCACGAATTTCGAACAGTTGCCCCTAGACTTTCGTCTTTCGGTTCTCTGTTTATCCTCAATAATACACACACACACACACACACACACACACGCACACCAATGCTCCCATTCATATTCATAACTTTTTATGAATTCATCATCTTTATCGCCATCGCGCCATAAAATAATGCATAATCATAAAAAAATTACATCCACTGTTGGGGCCCCCATCTGATCATCCAGTTTTTTTTTTCGTATTTTTTATTACGCAAGCAACAACCTACATACGGATACAAGATACATGTTCTATATATATATATACGTTTATTTCTTTGCAGATAAAGCTGGCGAACTTGGATGGGCATTCACCCTAATCATAGTTTCAATCATATCGGCTCTTATAGGTGCTATTGTAATGGTCATAGTTCTAAGATGTAGAAGGTAAGTCCAGTCCAAAGAATACCATAAGAAATGTAGAAATATCCAACAGGTATCCATTCGATCAGAATAAGATGAAAAATTATAGATAACATTCCATGTATAGCCGGAAATTATATTCCCACAAGCGATACATATTTCCGTATCGATATGTATCTAGACACGTCTGTCCCGCGTCATGCAGCCGTGCCCATCGGTGGGTTGTGATACATTTTTGCCTTACCTTAGAGTAAAAAGTAGATCCTTATTAGGTTCCTGATAAAATACCAAGAAAGTTCCAACGATATTCGTTAAAACATTGAACACGTATAAATATTTGAATATTTGAATTGCTTCGAACATAATCAATTGCTGCGATAATATATTTGACTCTTCCTCCCCCAGACCCCATAAATAAACCCATAAATAAACCACTCAAAATTAATTGGCCAACAAAAACAAATAGCAAAATATCGAAATAGCCAAAATTAGAAAAATTATGAATAAACGAACACATTTTGGCATTTAGCTAGAAAAATGCCACAATTAGTCACGATAATGTACTCGTATGATGGCAAAAAAAAACACACACACACACACGTGTACCTATGTATGTATGTATGGCTCCTCTGGAGGGACATTCAACTGTTAACCCCTTTGACGACCCCAACGATCCGTCATGCTCAGAGGCAGGCGACAGGCAGCGGCGACGGCGACGGCGACATTTACAAGAGCCAGACAAATTGAAAAAAAAAACAGCAACAACAACAACAAAAATATACATACCCGTAAGAGTCTCCCCGCCGCAGATATGCGCGCGAATATATACTGTATCTGAGTACTGAGTGTCTGAGTATCTGAGCGGTGGGATCTGTGTAACTATTGAGATTTACAATGCATTGCATTGCCCACACAGGCAACACCATGAGAGACCAAGCGGTACTATGCCATACCATGCCATACCATACCATGCCAGCAATTCAATTAAACGCCCACCGAAAAAGTAAATAAATATAAAACCTCTTAAGTGAGTCAAAGAACAGCGCGCGGTGGCGGTGGCGGTGGCGGCGACGGCCCAGGCCCAGGCCGCAAAATAATCGAAGACCGCAAAACAAAGGAACATGAAATTGCTTTATTACTTAATTGCTCTTTAAAAGAAACACAAGCCGAAACAGCAGTTCTGCCACAGGCGTTTCCATAAAAAACCGAGATACTCTGCGCCTGCCTACATGTGTGTGGGGGGGATGGAAATCATACCCATGCCTACTACAGTACAGACGGGGAGTCTATCAAAATGCCACATACAGAGTGGGTCACATACTTACTCGAATCAATACGAATCGAATCGAATCGAATCGAGACACAAGTACAGGTCCATTCAAATGGGTATTCGATCTGTCGATGGAATGGCATGGAGTGGCATGGCATGGCTCTAACGGGCGCGAGGGCGGTACGGTACGGTACAGAACAACTCACGCGAGTGCCAAATTAACAGAAATTTTTGTTGCTTGGTTTCTGGTGCGGTGCGGGGCGGTGCGGTGCGGTTTCTCCATCGATTGGCAGTTGCGCAGGCGCAGGCGCCGCGCTTGTTGCCACTGCCACCGCCACCGCCACTGCCACCGCCACTGCCGTTGGCTTCCAATTTGAAGTGGAAACGCTGGCCACATGTCGCGTCCAATTAAATTGTCATGTCGTCTTATTTGGCGGCATGTTTGCATAAAATTAATTTCTGCAAATTATTCGCCCAAGCCAACAAAACAAACAAATAAACAAACAAACAAATTTGAAATGCGAAATGCGAAACGAATGAGAGAATTGAATGGAGTTGTTTTTGGAGTCAAATGATGTGAGAGGGGCTTAAAACGGGGGAATCTTTCATAACTCGATGGGAGATGATTAGCTCTACCGAAGAAATAGGGATTCCTTCGGCCTTCGGAGGCGGACCGCAAGATGGGAGGCTGCAAGATCTAAGCTGAGACAGAGGAGTATGCTCCACACACTTTCTCTCTTACCTTTTTCCGGCAGTCTTGACCGTTATTGATCCCTTCTGTGGCTACGGTCTGGCAGAAGAACTAAGCAAATGTATGATATGGCTGCTCTTTTCACATCTCCGTGGTCCGGCACTGGCACTGGCACTCGTTTCGGAGGTCTTGTGGGAGAGCCCCTTCGGCTTGGGTGCTCGCTCTTTCCATGCATCCATGCTGTTCTCCTCTCATTGATGGATTCGTCTTTTTCCCACTTTCTTCGCTCTGGCCTGAAGCCAAGGGCCTCTTCTATTCCATGCTGTGCCTCTGCTCCTCTTCAACCCCAATCAACCTTAGACTACCGCAGTCTCTGAGCTCACTTGACCAGCATGTCGTTCGGGGCTGGTTCCAGCCCCATCCGCCCATATTCCGCCCGAAACTCTGACCAAATTTGCAGCACAATTAATTCACTCCCGTGTAGTCCATGTAGAGTTGTCTCAATCAATGGCAATTGGTCCGCCATTCTCACGGTTTTTGGACCAAATTTGATTTTGCATTAATCACCTATAATACCTGCAACCCGTACCCTTCGTACGGCCCCCCCTTCCCGCCCTCCCAGGCGGACTCGGTGGATTGTCACGCTGTTTACCTTGCCGTCAGCCTTAGTCACTCATTTTGGGGGGAGACTTGTTTTATTCGCGACTACTTTTATTCGGATCTGAACAACCTCTGGCTCCGGCGGTATATCTCTGTCGCTGTCGCATAGCCTCGGTGTGTGTGTGTCTGTGTGTGTGTGTGGCTGTGTGTGTGTGTGTGTGTGTGTGGAGCATGTCACGTCGTGGTTGGACGTGTTGGCTGCCAAATTAGCAGCAATTACATGTAATATCGGTTACACTTATTTGCATATTGATGCAGTTCTCGGCCCCACTCGCTCCCCGCTCCCCGCTCTAATGGTGCTATAAATTTGCTTGGCACATGTCCCCCCGAGTTTGGTTTTGTCTCTGAATCGAATTCGGAAAAGTCTCTGATTTGCCTCGCTTTGTGGGCCACCTTATTGAGCTTAAGTCTTAAGTGGCACCTGCCATTCGGATTTTGTCCGCTTATATCCGTGGGTCCATGTGTATTTTTCGGATATTTTTTTGACAATGTTTGCCCAATGTCTAGACATGGTAATGTCTTTGAAATGCTCTCAGAGCGCGACAGGCTTGTCGGGAAAATCTCAAAGTGCCACTGGAATTGAATTTTGTAATTGGCAATAGGCAATTGGCAATTGAAGGGGCAGTGCTGAAGGGGTTTTTGGAAAGGAGTTTTGGGTGAAAAAACACTGCAAGAGAAAGACTTCCATCGAATCTGAGGGCCTTGCTGGAGGGGATATCATTGCCCTATCATTCCCTTGGCGTTTAACTAATAGATTCCCAAAAGTCCTTCATTATTTGATTTAAGGTTAGATGAAGAAACCCATGCGCTCTCTCTCTCTCTCTCTCTCTGTCCACAGGTTTCTTCTTTTTTTGATGGGGAATGCAGTTCTTTTAGGTGTTGCCTTCATTCAAAGTTCTGGCCCTTCTCTTTTAACTAAAAGTGCCCTCGATTTGACTGCTTTTTTGTTTCTATATCGATTTGATTTCAATAAACATTTGAATCAAGGTCCTCCTAGTCCGCTCCGAGCCCGCTTTTTGTTGGTTTCATTCGTTGGTTGCACAACTAAAAGTCAAGTTTAGAGACCGCTTAATGCATTTAAGACACAAAAAGGCGTGTTCAATTAGCATGCAACCAAAAAACGAAACCAACAAAACCAAAGAAACCCGATCAAACTCTTGGAAAAAGAGAAAAATGCCAACTACAAGCGCAGAAAATTGAACATAACGCAAAGGCAAAAGGAAAATCAGTGGAAAACACGGGGAGAGAAGAGAAAAGCACAGTTTGGGGGAAAATTAGCGCAGAGCCAAGGCCCCCCCCTGGTCGGAGTGGAGCGGAGTCTGGCCGCTTGTTCAATTTAATTGAATTGAGGAGAACAAAAAGGCTAAAAGGAAAACGGAAAAATCGAATTGCAAGTCGCAAGTCGCGTTGCGGTTTAACATTATAATCGATCAAGGCAAAGCGAGGGGAAAATTGTGGATCGACACAGCCGCATGAGGCATGAGGCAGGAGGCAGGAGGCATGAGGCATGCCGCACTGCACTCAATCAAATTGGACCGATTGGACAGACAGACAGACAGACAGTCGGTTAATTGATACGCACAGATCGGTGTATATATCTCTATAAAGATAGAGAGAGAGGGAGGGAGGGGGGAGGGGGAGGGAGAGGGGTGTACGTGTACGTGTATGGGCATTGGAGGTATCAGGTTCGCCCGTTGACCCAGAAAACCAGAGTGCAAACACTTGATTGAAGAACAACAACAAAAAACTGTTCCAGAAACCCCTCTCTCTGTGTGTGTGTCTCTCGCGCACACCTGCCACAAATCACTCACCAGCGGGCCTGTGCCTGGGCCTTTCAAATGCCAAAACATCTTCCTCTCGGCCATGATTTTGCCTGGCTCTAAACGCCTCGTATTGTGGCCCAAACGAATGCTAATGCATTTCTGTTGTCCTAAGATCCGAAGATATTCCGATAGCCAGATACTTTGTATCTGCTGCCCGTCGCACGCACGCAACGAGCGAGAGCGTGCCACCTCCTCCAGTTTGTGTCTTGAGTCATTCGTTTTGTGGTGCAACAAATTTGACATTTAGAATAAGTTTACTTAAGAGCTAATTTATGCGCCACTCTATTAAATACTGCATGTTTTTATTAATTGTTACAACATTTGTACACATTTTTCATTGTCCATTCTTATCTCGTTGCAGAATTAAATCAGCGAATGCCAATGGTAAGTGAATGAAGTATTACACATTTAATGCGAGTCTCCGGCGAGGGAATTGCCCTGAATTGAACTGGTGCAAGTCTTGTGGCCTTCTTTCACCAATTAATGGTTCTTCGAGCAACAGCCCCGTCCCTTCTCCCATCGTTTTTCCTTACTGAATGATCGTCGCTGTCATCGAACTTATTGCCCTTTCATTATGTATCTTTTTTGCTGCTGCTGCTGGCTGCTGCTGCTGCTGGCTGCCCTTTCGTGACTTCCCTGATGATCATCACTCGGTTGGCCTTTTTGCCATGCCTGATTAATTAGCAACCAGCAAGCATCAAGGGAGGGGCCTTGCGGGGAAGGAAGGGTCGGCCTTTTACTCGGAATTTCCATTTCCATTTTTAATTGCATAATTCTGGCGTTGCATGCGATTCAAGGAGGAAATCCTTCATTCTGTTCCCTCAGACAAGTGGCAAAAACATTTTAATTTGTTCAAGAAAATGAAGACAAATTTTTTGACGACAATGCATGAACTTCACGTTCGTGCCACAAATCTAAGATGCTGCTGCTGCTGCTGCTGCTGCCGTTGCTGCTGTCTCCTCCTGCGGCAGCTGAAATTGAAACCAAGAAAAGGAAGAGAAAATTTGTAGACAAATTAAGGCAAAAACCCAAAACAATTGTCATGGTCGTCAAACACGTTTGAAAATCGTGCAGGAAAAGCTCTTTTTCTGTTGTTGTGTTTGTATTTGTTTTTGTTTTTGATTTAGTTGCTCGAATCGCGGGATTCTGTAGCTGCGGCTCTGCGGCTCCGCGGCTCTGCGGCTCTCGGCAGTAGGCGAATTATTGACAAACGATACCTGGACCCAACCCAAGCCCCAAAGGCCACAAGAGACCACCTCTCCCCACTCTTTCTCCCGCTGCACCCCTCTCTCTCTCTCTCTTAATCTCTCCCTCTCTTTTGTGCAATTCTCTGTGGAGCTTTTTGGCGCCAATTTCACTGTCGCATTCGTCGTCTCTCTGGTTTTTTGTTTGTTTCTGTTTCTGTTTTTTTTGGTTTTTTGTTTGGGGAGGACTGACAATCGACATGCAGGACAAATTGTTGACGGCATTTAATGTCACAGCAGCCAATTAGTTGTCCCCCCGTCGAATGTTTCGCTGTTTGGATTTTATTTTGGCAAAAGTGGCATTTCGTTTTCGGTGGTACGCACGGACTGCATGTGGCAGGGAAAAACAACTGGAGACAACAGCCAGAGAGACAACAAAACAATCGCCACAAATCGTTAAGCTGTCAGCAGGCTTTTAAAGCGCGTGATTATGTCTCCGAATGTTGAATGCTGAATGTTGAATGTTGAATGTTGAATGTTGAATGTTGAATGTCGGCGGAGTTGAGAGACAAGCGCCACAGCAGTTGCCACAGTTGCCACAGTTGTGCTGTTGCTGTTGTTGTTGTGTCTCTTTCTCCTTTTTGTCCGTGGAGAAAACTGTTCAAGCTGTTCATTCAACTGTGGCACACATTTTCCATTGAGACTATGGAAAAACCTTTTGGAAAACCTATTGCAAAAGCCCCCTCCCCCCTCGACTAATTTCCATATTTAAGCAGCAATCTTCTCTCAACAATTGCCACATTCTGCTGCCTGTCTGTCTGTCTGTGTTTCCCCATTGGAAATTCCTTGTAATTGCAATTATCTTTCTGAACAGCAGCCAACGTAGTGTCGGTGTCGGTGTCGGTGTCGGTGGCGTATGCGTAACATTGATTCGTTTTAATTATGCATTCAAAAAAGAATGCACGATAATCGGGCAGCAAAACCGACAAAAAACACCGAATGCCATGTGACATTTGTTGGCCATTAAACGGGCATGACACCGGCTGCTCCGCTGCTCCGGTGCTCGGCTGCACAGCGATTGGCATTATCTCTGGCCAAAATATCCAACTATTAAGACTTCATTACACATGTCATATTTGCCATTTGCCGTGGAACCCCAAGCGAAACTTGCCAAAGGAAACCCCCACAGAAAATCCCCCTCCGCCCCCCCTTCCCCCCCTCAAACACACACAAATTAAATTCCAAATCACAAAAATGCTCGTTAATATTTTATTTTTATTTGGAAATTCTCTTTGTTTTTTCTCCTTTTTTTTCTTTGACTGTGAAATATTTTGTTAACAACAATTTGCCGTTTGCTGGTTTTTGGCGGCTGCTGCCGCCGCTGCCGCTGAGCTGCTGCCCCGCGATAAGCAGCCACAGATAAGAGACAAGCGGTAGCTGTGCCACAGAACAGCAGCAGCAGCCGGGTGGCACAGTGGCACCGAAATGCTGCGGAAACTCTTTCTTTGAAGCGGCTTTTAGGGAGCAGCCGATGGGCGCTGCTGCATCCCTCGCTTACACGCAGGAAGCTGGCACTTTGCTCACACTTTTCTGGAGCCAAGATTGTTTTGGAATACGAATCCCCAATATCCCCAAATATTTCCTATAATTTCCTGAAGCTCCCCCGGGGGTTCTACCCTTTTTCTACCACTGTGCCACAGCATTGGGAAACCGAAAAAAAAGGTGGAAAAAATCGGAAAAAAACCAAAAGTGCAATGCAGTTACCTCTAAAGCACAGCTCTCGACTCGACTCGAATCGACTCGCCTCGACTCGCAATGGCCATGCAGCCAGTAGCTGCGGCAACATCGTTAACACAGCGCAAAAACAGCCATTAAATCGGAGTTGCACTTGGAGTCGGGAGTCTCGGGGAACGTGGAACGGGGGGGGAGAGCGGGGGAGCAGGGGGAACGGGTAACGTGTGTGTGCTGTTTTGTGGCATTGGTGACATGCACAAAATGCATGTATATGAGCACCTACATACGATAACTTTTTGCAGTTTGGGGGTAATAATCGCCACAGCTAAAGCCACAGAGTCATAGCCAGAGCCCCAGTCAGAGCCCCAGCCAGAGCCAGAGCTGGACATTCGCTTAGCGGAGTACGTAAATCATAAGCATAAAACAGACTTCGACTCCGACTCCGACTTGGAGTCGCAACTGGCAATGGGGCCTCTCTGCCTGCATTATGCATGTACATAACTTGGGAAGCTGTGTCCGTCTGTCCATCCATTCTGTTGCTGCTGTTGCTGTTGCTGTTGCTGCTGCCGTTGCGTATGCACCAGGCTAATTAGTTGAATCGGCCCAAGTGGCTTTCGCAAGTGGCTCTCGCGAGTGGCTCTCGAGTGGCTCCATCATTTTCCAGAGTTAATGAGAGTGAAAGGCGACTTAAAAATATAGAAATATATATATAAAATATAATATACAGCAACATTTATATAGATTTTGCGCAAACTGCTAGGCAAATGAGTAAACCCGAGCCCCAAAGCGGATGTTGAGAACAGGTCTTCCCCAGAGAGAGAGAGAGAGAGAGAGCGTTTTATGGCTACCAATTATGCGAGAGATGTCTATAAATTATGAGTTTAATGAGTGGCAAACCATATATTTGAGTGCTTTTCTATGGTTATCCTCTGAGTCACATCTTTCGGGGGAGATGGGGGCTGGCGAAGCAGGAGCTCCATTAAACTCCCAGGCCTTAAGATCACATGTGTTGATAGCAGCAGCAGCAACAGCAGCAGGAAGGAGAAACATTTGGCATTTTCGGCCAACTGGTGGTGCAACTGCAGTTGCAACTGCAACATTTTGCCACCTCGATTCCGATTCCCAATGCCGCAGCCGCAGCCGCAGCCGAAGCCGATGCCGATGCCGATTCCCAATGCCAGTTGACAGGCATTTAATTTACGCTTTGTTTGTTTGTTGGTTTGTTGGTTTGTCTATCTGTTTGTTTGCTGTCTTTTGTTTGCGTTTTTTTTATCCCTCAGCAGCAGTGTGTGGTGTGTGGTGAATGTTTGATTTATCGCCCGATTATAAACCGAAAATGTCAGATAGATTTTGTTGTGCTGCCGCTGCGTTCGGATTCCAAGCCGTCGACTCATTGCACTCCATCCATCCCTCCCAATCCCTTCCACAGGTGGCCGCCCGCAGCCCTGGTGGTGTCGCAACAACCGGAATGGCGGCCAGAATCGATCGCCCATCTCCATAAAGCACTCGGCGGACAGCATCCGGCGGCCCACAAGCAACTCTGGCGTCTGGACCTGGCTCGGCGGCAGTCGACGCTCTTCCGCCGGCCCCGACCAGATCGGCCCGCCATCCACATCCCCGGCGGAGAACCACTATACCCACATGGATGATGCCTACAGTCCGGTGGGCGTCAGCGAGGCCCTCTACGCGGAGCTCGACCGGGAGTCGGTGCGCTCCGCAAATCCCTCGTACCAGAATACCGCCTACAGTCAGTGTGGTGAGGTCAGTATTGAAAAGTAGGCCTAACTATCGATTACCGAAGATACAGAAGACCAAGAGAATCGTTTGAGCAGACACAGACTTGAGACGGATATCCTAAAGAAACCCTCGAAAACCCTCTCGTGAAACGGTTGTCCTGAATCGGACGGAAAATTGAGCAGAAATTCCGAATCATTGATATATCATTGATCTCCCCCCGTACGAGTTCATAGTTTCATAGTTTTCTCAGTTCCCATCTGTGCTCAGCAAAATCGCCCAAAACTAATACCGAAATATCTCTGCTATCCTCCCCACAGAAGTACAATTTCCAGGGACACGAACAGGACATTCCCATGGTCGTCTCATCGGCACCGAGCAGTGCCTACTACTCGGATCTGTCGGTGACGGCCATGCCCGGCGGCGGTGGCGGTGGCGGGCCAAGTGGCAGCAATCAGGGGGCCTACGAAATCGTTGGACTGAACGTGATGTCACAGCCGCTGCCAAATTGGGATCACCATGGCGGTGGGGCGAATGCGGGCGGAGGAGGTGGCATTGCCACCACGGGATTGATGCCAGGAGACGCGGTAGCAGCGGCGGCGGTGGCAGCGGCCATGACACAGCGCCGAGCGCCACGATTGGCGGCCATCAACGAGACGAGCACCAGTACAGTGCCCTCGGATTATGTCTAAGAGAAGAGAGAGAAGAGATTGGAGGATGCGGAGGATGCGGAGGATGTGAAGGAAATGAATGTGAAATTGTTCAGCGAGCTTAAAAATGTTAATAGCATATAGGAATACCGTTATACACACCCCATAGCTTGTAAGAGTATATACGATTTATATAAGATTTATCTATGGATACGATACCATCTATCATCTACCATTTACCATTTACCACTTAGTGCTTAGGAGACGACGACTTGTGTCTTTTGGTTTAAATATGATATGATATGATATGATACGATATGATATGATATGATATAGGGGATATATTTATATGAATATACAAGGCAAGAATGTATTATATATCTAGTGTTTATATAGTCTATAAGCAACGATTTAATCGTGGGTGATATTTAGCCTATAATATGCTATATTCTTATGTTCTATATGTACTTTAAAGCATTTTCTAAAAATGTCAACATTTTTTCAATAGCCTTAAGGACGAACAATGAAGCGAAAATAGAAGACAGAAGCGAACCGTATTTCCCCCCAAAAACAAAACAACATATATATATATATACATATATATAAACGATATATACCATATACGAATACAAATACGAATACAACAATATTTATATACACACACACACACAACATATTTACAGCAAGAAATACAACCATTTAGCTCACAGCAAAAAGCAGATACAGATCCAGATGCAGATGCAGATGCAGATGCAGATGCAGATATATCTATCTACCTATCTATCTATAAAGAAACATATTTACAACGATTTTAATGCAACAGATTTCACAATATTTACGCAGTCGTGGGGGAAATGTGGCAGCAGCAGCAGCAGCCAGCACAGTGGCACACACATCATATCATTTACCACAATATTCAATATACTATATAGCTATCTATATACCGATATACACACAGATCACGAATCACAGACTCACCTTTAGCAGAGGTCGCGACGTATTGTATTTTAGTTTTTACGAATAGTAGCTCTCCTCTAATTTAAAAACAAAATAAAACACACGCATTTCCTGTACATTTTTTTTTTTTTAGTTGAAAATATAATTAAACATATTAATGCTATTTACATTCTGAATCCCAAATAAAAAATGGAGTTGTTTTTATGATACTCGTACTAATGGAGTTCGAGGGCAAAGGTGTGCCAGAGAGAAAAGGCGGTAGAGTGTTGGGTCTCATATACATATGTATGTTCTAATATTTTGCCTAAGGATTAACCTATGTATTGGATGTAGCTCATTTCAGAAGAACGGGATAACAATTACACCATATAGCATATTTTAAATTCGTGGTATCAGTATTTTCCACAAATTTAAACCACTCAATGGATGACTAGTGCTCCTACTTATTCCTACTGAATTCCACAGAAAGTTGACTTTAGAGCAATTCTCCACCCAGTACGGATATGCCCATGGGCACTACCGAAACCACAGGCACCACTGAGACCACAGGGACCACACAGACCACAGGCGTTGGCGGTCTCGGCCTGGATCTCTCGTGGATCTTTCGGTGAACGCGCAGAGTGGCGGGCTGGGTGAAACCCTTGCCACACTGCTTGCACTTGTAGTTCCTCTCGCCCGTGTGGGTCATCTCGTGATATCGCCTCGTGTGGGACCTCACGAAGGTCATGTTGCAAAAGCCGCAGGGAAATTTCCTGACAGCCTCATGGACCGCTCGAACGTGCGCTCCCAGATTGGTCGAGCTGTTGCACACCTTCGAGCAGTGCGGGCAGGACCAAGTGCGCTCCAGGGTGTGGTGATTGATGTGGACTTTGAGCTCGTTCAGGGTTATCTTCTTCTCGCCGCAGTGGGGACACGCGTAGTTCTTGATGCCCTTGTGTCGCATCGTGTGGTCCTGTAGGTGGTGCCGTTTCCGGAAGCGCAAGGAGCAGCCCGACTCCTCGCAGGCAAACGGCATTTGAATCTTGTCCTTGTGTGTGTACCGATGGTGGTTGAGCGTGGCCGGAGTGTGAAACACCTTGCCGCAGAACTCGCAAACGTGCGACTTGGACTTGGAGCCTATGTCGTGGGCTTTTCGCTGGTGCGCCACCAGCGTGCCCTTGTGGCGGTATTTCTTGTTGCATCCCTCCTGCTCGCAGGAGAACCAATGAACCGTATGTGTCTTCATGTGCTCCGTGCGCTGCTCCCGTCTATTGAAGCTCTCCGCACACCCAGGCTCTGTGCAGGGAAAGAGCAAATGCCCATCATGCTGCTGCTTGTGGATCTGGCAGCGTCTTTCGGTGGCAAATTCCTTTGAGCAGATGTTGCACGTGAAACGGCTGAGGAAATCCAGATTGGCGGTTTGTCCAATAAGCTCTACTGCATGTGGATCCGTGCGCTCGATATCGCCAGTGGAACGGTAGAGAATCTCTCGAAGCTTTAAAGGAACCTAGAAGATCGTGTAATATCCGTAAATTGGTCCTCGCTTGTGGTCTTCCACTCACCTTTTGTGGAGTTGGATTCTTTGCATTTTGTTCCTTGTCCTTCCTTGAACTTTGAGGACTCTTTTCGGCATCTGTGCACTCCACCAGCTCCAGTTGTGTGGACTCCTTGGCTGGAACAGGACTTTTCTCTGGTGCGGGTTCAATGGATGAAACAGAAATTACCTGTATGGATTCAATGAGGATAGGACTTGGATGTATGGATTCCATCTGTGCGACAGGGCATAGCTGTATGGGTTCCATGGGCGGTTCAGGACTTAGCTGAATGGATTCAATGATGTCATCCTCATCCTCGGTGTCCTCAACGTGTATCTCCCTTGCCGTGTCTTCTTTTAGTGCGCGCCATTTAGTGTCCGTCTCTATGCAGAGAGTGCGGAATGCGTAGAACTTTTCCAGCTCCTCGTAGCATCCACAGCACAATACACTGGGCAGAAGAAAATCCTGCCGAGGGTCCACCATCAAATTTGTGCAAGCGGTGAACATTGCTGCCGCTTTGGGGATTTCCATCAAGTTGTATGCCTCGTCCTCCCGTTTAACTCTGCAACAGCAGACACGGCATTTGTCCAGTTTATCCATTTACAAGGATTTTTCCCCAAGACCAGTGTGACCGCGGATTTATCGATAAAATATACCTCATTTTCAAAATATACCGTAAATATACTGACCAATTCAAGTTCTATTTTACATATTCCTCGTTTTTGACATTCCGTCGAATATTACTAGCTATATGGAAGATTTAGCCATGCCCACATAATTTTATACGATTGGTGAATCTATTTCCTACTTGATTGGCCTATTCGAAATAATTGTTTCATTCATTTCATTTAATAATCTTAAGTCTTAATAATACTTATTAATAATAATAAAGTCTTAATAATATACTAATCACTAACATCTCTATCGTCACTAACGATGTCGCTGGGATTTTTTAACAGCATTTCAGTGTTCGGTTCGAAATTCTCGCAACCGTTGTTCTTCCTTAGACATTGTCTCACATATAAAAGATTTGAAACATTTATATTTTTTAATCTATTTCTTCTATTTGTTTTTATTAAGTTCACTTCGGAGAAAATTCTTTCACATGATGCATTCGAAACTGGCTATATAAGCTGTACTTGTGAAAATTTTGAAATTGTTTCATATTTTATTTCATTGTTGAAATCTTTTATTTGTCCCAATGTATACCAGAAATGGCCAGGACTTTTGTGTGTTTTTAATAAACTAAAAAGAACCTCATCATTTTTTAAGAGGACAAAGTCATTATCGATTCCATGCGGATCTTTAATAAGTTGAGGAAATCTTTTACACAGGTCATGAAAATCTGATAATTGGCCATTGACTATGTCTTCAGGGTTTAGGAATGAGAGAAGGTTAAAACCCTCGTTAAAAGGCAACCTTTTCTTTAACTGCATACTCAACTCGATCAAAACCACACATATCGAAACGTAATCGATATATTTCACAAGTGTTGGAAAACGTGAATCAAATCTGCAGTGCTTCAGGGATTTGGCGACGTTTTCAAATCAAAGAGCGCGAAAGTTTTGACCCGTCACAAGGGACGCTGTTCGTAAAAGGGACGTATTGATTTGTTGTTGAAAGCTGGGGGATGTTATCCTTACGCG
Source organism: Drosophila persimilis (assembly GCF_003286085.1). Taxonomy (NCBI): domain Eukaryota; kingdom Metazoa; phylum Arthropoda; class Insecta; order Diptera; family Drosophilidae; genus Drosophila; species Drosophila persimilis. Next base: position 456,676 of record NW_020825364.1, read on the forward strand.
ATCTCTCTCAATTATGCTCGCAATTTCATGATAGATGGGATAAGCATGGAGAGACAGAGGGAAACCATGACCGCTAGTTAATTCTTGAACTTAGCTTATGCGCTTTCCACCTACTACCTACTTTCTTCGAATTTTAATATATTTGATCTATTTTTATTGTACCGCTCTTTTTTATTCCGCAATGTCTGTCTCTCTCTCTCTCTCTCACTCGGCTATTAATGCTGATCAATAATTTATATACTTTATAGGGTGGAAAACGCATCCTTCTGGGTGTTATATACAACCAGCAAAAAACTAATATATCCCTAAACACCTCGATCATTGGGTATAAAAAACAGGAAAGTGAGAAAAGCTTTGAATTAAGTGGATTTTTTTCGTATCAGCATATACACCTATTAGCTGGTGCCCAAATTGTTGTTCTTTAAACATTGGAAACTATATTTGAAGAGTTGTCAGAAGTGAACTGTATTCAGCTCTGATCAACCTGGCCATCACACGGAGATTCAACCTTGTACAACTTTTAACCCGAATGTACCGAACGGCACGCTTCGCAATGCCAACTCTCAACATATGGCAGACGGCGCTGATCTTATTCACATGATCCCAGTGAGTCTGGTCGCATGAGACCTCCAAGCGGATTTCTGAATGGCTGCAGTTGTAGTTCCAAATACTTATCTGGTTTATTAGAAACACCGCGCGCAGCTGGATGACTAGCTCATTCGGGTTGTCCGTAAAACGGAGCGCATGGTGCTTTTCGGATGCCACATCCTCACATGGCAATACGACGGTCCGGTGGGGCAGATTCGTTCCGGTGTTCACTTGACCAATGGCGTCGAGCAATTTGTCCGACTCGATTATGCCAGAAGGACGCACCACATGCAGCAGATCATCGATACTCATGAGGGGGAGACGTACGAGCGAGACCACTGTCTTGATGTCCTCGCTGGGATTTTTGTCGCTCCATTTCCATACTGCTCGAAAGATGTCTACTTCGGGGACATTAAAAAAGTCACGTCGCAGAAATTCCTCAATTGATTGCTTGGTGAGCATTTGGAAGGAGTCATGTTTGAGTACGTCGTACGCATTTTGATCCATGAACGTCTGGCATTCTTCGATGCTCTGCTCCAGATCGCAGCGCTTGGCCGCATTTAGGATCGCGCACACGTTGCTGACGGACATCTTCTGCTGGAGGTATCCGGTTATAAGGGTCTCTACGTAGCCCAAGCAGTAAAAATGTGCCAAATCGCGTACATCGATTAACATATCCACGTCTAGTGAGGAAAGAGGTAGCTTGCCCGTGTAAAGGTACTCGAGGATTGCCTTGAAAGGCTCAAGCGGCACCTCAAGCCGAACTTCTCGTTGCCTCGACTCAAGCATGCTGCCACAGAGAAGGGCGCGGAAGTACTCGCTGCGCTTCGCCAGAACTTGGCGGTGGCCCGGCAAGCGCTGACCCTCCACCAGGAACTCTACGTCCGAGCTCATGTGGAGACTGGCCATGTCCGCAATGAAGGCGTCGAAGTTGTCGGCAGTTGTTTTCTGGGTGCTCATTTCCTGTTTCCTGGGCGTGAAATAGAGGATGTCAATATTTGCACTCCTTGTGTTATTTAAACTTACTTCATTTCGCTTTCTTAAATAATTTACGCTCACAGCTTGTCTTGTCTCTCGCAGGTGAAGTTGGCAGCGCTTGAATACAACGATTGGCTCCTATAGCGACCTATCGATACTTTGTAGCCAAGCCAATTTACTTGGTAATTTTAATTCTTATTACCGATCACCACAATCTACGCATAAGACAGTGGTAGAATGTTATTAACCGACGATACCGAACGAAGATTAGAGACTGCTTTAAAGGTTATGTACATATATATTTTTTTAGATTCTGCTTAGTCCGCGGCTTTGGATCTGAGAAAATAAGAAGTGAGAAGTCAGTAAAAGCGTGGTGCAGTATGTGTATGTTATCTGTATGTGTGATGATTAAAGTATAGATTTGAGGGAATTCCCTTTCTTTGTTTTCACAACATACCTTGTGAATTGAAACGTTTTTTCTCGAATAACGGCGCTATGATCAGAATATACCCTTGTAAGTCCTTAAAAAGAGTACATAAGAGTTTCTATGTAGTCTCACAGTTATGAAGCCAACTCGCTGAATCTGTCATTGAAAGGAAAGGAATATACTACTATTTATGTTAATATAAAAATTCGCACAGGAAAACAAAATAAATACATAAATCAGCTACTGAGAATGCACATCGAAATTTTGCATTCTGCAATGGTTGTCTCTCTCCCTCTCTCTCTCTCTCTCACGCTTCCCACAACAACAGCCACCTTTTTATCTCGCTCTCTTCCGACAGGGGGCGCACATTGCACGATGAAGAGAGAGCAAGAGATAGAGACAGAGAGAGAAGAGAGAATGAGTAAGGTAACAGTGTGATATCAAAGGAGTCTGGATGCAAGATCTGAAATCAAGGCTTCATTCAAGACGGACAGACATGCCAATATCGACTCGGCTACTGATGCTGATCAAGAATATATACCCTTTATGGGGTTGGAAACACTTCCTTCTGGGTGTTACACACGTCAACATCCACCAGAAAACTAATATATTCCCAAACTCTTCGAGCACCAGATATAAAAAACAGTTTAAATCCAAGCAGAGACCGCAAACTAATATTCAACGTGGCTAAAAAAACAACAAATGTATCAAAATGTATGATTTGTCAATGATCTAACCTATGGCTTGAAAGAATTCAAATACTATAACTCCTGGGATCTGCCTCTCAATTAGGATTCCACAACCTTAACAACAGGAGCCTTTGCCTGATCCCGCTCATGGATCTTTCGGTGGGTGCGCAGGGCCGCAGGCTGGACGAACCGCTTGCCACACACTGCGCACCCGTAGTTCCGCTCCCCCGTGTGCGTCAGCTCGTGGTACTTCCGCGTGTCCGGCTTGGTGAATCTCTTGTCACAGATGCTGCAGGCATAGCTCTTGGTCTTCTCGTGGTTCGTGCGAATGTGCATTTTCCTGCTGGTGGAGCTGTTGCACACCTTGGAGCAGTGCGGACAGGGCCAGGTGCGCTCCAGCGTGTGATAGTTGATGTGCAGCTTCAGCTCATTCTTTGTTGTTTTCTTGGCGCCGCAGTGGGGACACGTGAAGTTCTTGATGCCCCTGTGCCGCATCATGTGCACCTTGAGCTTCTCCTCGCTGAGGAAGCGTACAGAGCAGCCCGGCTCCTCGCAGGCATACGGCTTCACCAGCTTGTCCTTGTGCGTGAACCGATGGTGGTTGAGGGCAGCCAGGCTGTTCAAGACCCTGCCGCAGAACTCACACACGTGCAACTTGAGCTTCGGTCCGATTCCATGGCTCTGGCGTTTGTGCATCACCAGAGTGCCCTTGTGGCGGTAGCTCTTGCTGCAGCCCTCCTGGTTGCAGGTGTACCACGTGCCCGTGCCCTCATGCTCCCGCAGGTGTACATTAAGGTCCTGCAGCCGACTGAAGCTCTTGTCACAGCCAGGCTCTGTGCAGGGAAAGAGCAGGTGGCCATCGTGCTCTCGCATATGCGCCTGCAGGCGACTGTCATCGACAAACTCTTTCGAGCAGGTGTCGCACTTGTAGCTCGCACCCGGCTCTTCCGTTGGCGGAACCTACACGATCGGGGAATTCTTGCATGTAAATCAGAGGTTATTTAATGGACTCCCACTCACCTCTTTAGGATTTGTCTTCGTCCGTTTCCCTGCCTTTTTCTCTACCTTTTCCTTATTTCCTCTTTTTATTCTTTGGCAAGGGTTTTTCTCTTGGAATTCGCCATCGACCAGCACCACCTCGGTGGCTTCAAGGGGGGGCCCAGGGCTTTTCGTTTCCAATGTGCTGAGCGGCATGTCGTCCACATCGTCAAACCCGTCCTCTGATTCCACAAGTGTAAACTCCAATTCCACCAGTGTGCAAGCGCTTTTCTTCTGCAAGCGCCATTTATTGTCGGCCTCTATGCAGAGTTTGCGGAACGAATGGTACTTCTCCAGCTCCCCGTAGCAGCCGCTGCACAGCTCGCTTGGCAAGAAGTCCTCCTCTTGGGGGTCCACTACCAAATCTGTGCAGGCGGTGAACATTGCGGCCACCTCGGGCAGTTGCAGCAAGTTGTATGCCTCATCCTTGCACTCAATGCAGCAGGAACAGATGCGGCACTTGTCCTGATCGTCCATCTCAAGGGCTTTTCCTTGTAAACATCAGGAAACTCTGACTTCAACAATTTCTCTGATTTGTAATCTTATTTGTATATGTTTTATCCTTCACAGCACTGCAATCAGATCAGCTGTTCGCCCCAGCTGATTGTCGATAGGCAAAGTGGATAGAGATGAGCATACTTGTCAGCATATCCACTGTGACTGTAAAACATTGAAAAAATTAAAATTGAAAATAGTTCAATTGTTGCGTCACCATCCACTGGATATAGGAAAACTTTTATATGTGGCTATGCAATTTTCACACGTACATGTGAAAATAAAATGAGGCGATCTTCATGTAAATGTGACCTCTGACAATACTGTGACTCACGGGGGACTACTGAAACTCATCTCTAATGGTGGGCGGATGAAAACAAGGTTTATATTTTGTTTTTTCTTTCAAAAACGATGGACAACTCGAATGGAATCCATTACATTGAGCTGTCGCGGAATCCCATACGCTTCGATGCCGTCAGCCAGCTAACGAATGTCTTCTTCGATGACTCCAACAAGCAGGCAAGAACGGCCACACACACTTGAAAGGAATATTAAAGTCACTATCTGTCTTGCAGATCTTTGCTGTACGTTCGGGCGGTGCCACAGGCGTCGTGGTAAAGGGCCCTGTCCCCAACGAGGACACGGTTATATCCTTTTGCATGAACGATAGAGGCGGAGCCATTCGTTCGATTAAATTCTCGCCGGATAATCAAATATTGGCTGTGCAGCGGAAAGAGAATGCAGTGGAGTTCGTCTGCTTCCAGGGGGAGCAGCCTATGCTGCAGGACATCATCACGCATCAGGTGAAGACGATGATCCATGGCTTCGTGTGGATCCACAACAGGGAGGTGGCCCTGATATCCAACACTGGCGTAGAAGTCTACACTGTACTGCCGGAGAAGCGTCAAGTGCGTTCTGTCAAGTCCCTGAGCATCAGCATCAAGTGGTTCGCGTGGTGCTGCGATGCCAATGTCGCCCTGCTCTGCACCACCGAGGGCAACAGCCTGGTGCCCGTGCTGGTCAAGCAGAAGGTCATCACCAAGCTACCAAAGGTGGATTGTGAGTGATCCTCGGCTGTACTCTATTTACAAGTCTTCTTTAATGCCATTTCTATCAGTAGCCAGTCCCAGTCGCGAGGTTCAGGAAAGCAAAGTCACTCTCGGACAAGTGTATGGCGTCCTGGCGGTTCTCATACTCCAGTCGAACAGCAGCTCAGGCATGATGGAAGTGGAAGTTCATCTGCTAAACGGTCCAGGGTTGGCTCCCCGAAAGTGCCATGTTCTGCGCCTCAGTCTCGTAGGACGCTTTGCCATCAATACGGTAGACAATCTGATTGTGGTGCATCATCAGGCCACTGGGACATCGCTGCTCTTCGACATATCCCTTACCGGAGAGGTCATTCAGGATATCACGTACCATGCCCCCATTACAACGGGTCGTTCCATCAAACCCTTTGGCTTGAAGCTGCCCTCTCTATCGCCCGATGGACAAATCCTCCAATGCGAGCTGTGTAGGTAGATTCGAGGGCCGTTTTCTATATAATCTGATGCCAAAAGTGCCTTACAGATTCCACACATTGGGTGCTGTTCCAGCCGAACATTGTGATCGACGCAAAGCTGGGATGCATGTGGTACTTGAATCTGTGCATTGATCCGATTTGTAATCTGATTTCCGATCGCATACGTCTCACAGAGTTCCTGCTGCAGCGAAGCAGTGGCAAGCAGGTTCTGCTGAAGGTCCTCGGACAGCTGGTGGATGATCAATACAAGGGCACGCTGCTGCCCGTCCTAGAGACCATTTTCAGCAGGATTAACAAGATCTATGCGTATGTCAAAGTTCTTCCGAAAGTTTGGGAAACCCTTATAACCCTTGTCTTTCTTCAGCTCCTGGGTGCAGTTGGAGCTGCAGAATCAAACGGCACAGCCCTCGAACGTAAAGACATCAACGGTGAAGCACACCTCTCCCCCCATTGTTCTCATAGAGCAGTTGGATATGGTTCAGATATTCCAGAGGATAGCCAGGAGGCCCCACACCGAAACTATTTTGATGCTGTACCTCCAATCGTTGAATAAATTCAACATTGCCGCCCAGGAGGAGCTCTCGAAGATGATCATCAGCGAGCTGATTCACAATCATAGCTTCGATACACTGCGTCGTCTCGTTAGCTATTCCATGGTGCTGGAATCAAAGGCGGTGGCTTGCTTTCTGCTCTCCCATTCGGATGTGGATACGGCCATATCACAGGTGGCCATCGATATGCTGGGGAAGATTCAGGCACATGAGGTAAGCCACTATCTTCCTTGATGACTGGATTGTGTAAAATGTGTTCCTTCATTGCAGATCATCATTGAGGTGATGTTGGGGCAAGGCAAAGTGATTGATGCTCTGCGTTTGGCCAAGAATTCTTTGGGCCTTGATAAAGTCCCTGCTCGCAAATTCCTGGAGGCTGCCCATAAAACCAACGATGATTTGATATTTCACAGTGTTTTCAGGTTCTTTCAGATGAGAAATCTAAAATTATACGAGACCCTGGCTTTTCCCAAAGGTAAGTGGAGGAAACTATGTCCAATTTTCAAGATGCATCATTGAATATATTTTCTTTTTAAACAGCAGAACAGTGCACGGAGTTTATACAGCATTATAATAGCACCTTTCCTGTGGATAACTCCCTGAAACCTCAAATAAGTTGAGGAACTCTATGAGAAATGTGATTAAATGGGAATTTTCAGAGGAGAAAATCCCAAAATCCTTTCCACAATCGGAGTGCAATATAGAATATAATTTGATATTGTATTATATGCGTATATGTATAGTCTATAAATAACCTTTAAGGATATATTTCCCTGAGGATCAGATAGCATTCGCAACGTATTAATCGATTCACGTTGGTAAAAAGAGAGCAAGAGCGAGGTTGGAGAGTTGATTGCTCTCTACCTCTCTACCTCTCTCTCTCTCTCTCTCTCTCTCTCTCTCTCTATCTCTCTCTTCATCGTGCAATGTGTGCCCCCTGTCGGAAGGGAGCGAGATAAAACGCTTGGTGTTGTGTGAAGCGTAAGAGAGAGAGAGAGAGACACAACCATTGCAGAATGCACAGTTTGCACTAGAGCTAGTTATGTTCTAATGTTTGAATGCCATGGTTCCTCGAAGAGGAACTCTGTGTTTGACGCATCTTGTCGACGGCTTGTCGCGGCTCGCAGCGTTCCCTGTCGTTTTGTTTCATTGCGATCAAGGAATCCAGCTAAGATCGGTATTTGCTTTCTTTGAGTAGGGTTTTTGTATTCTTCTATCAGCAAAAACTAAATGTAAGAGACGTCACAAAGGTCAACAACCACAGTCACCATATGGAGCGATCGCTGATTGGAGGAGATGAAAGGGATCAAAAAATGTCGCTACCAGGGAGTGACCAGACACAGATGCCACAGGAAAGTGAGAACAACCTGGATTTTATTCGTATCAGCATATACACCTATTAGCTGGTGCCCAAATTGTTGTTCTTTAAACATTGGAAACTATATTTGAAGAGTTGTCAGAAGTGAACTGCATTCAGCTCTGATCAACCTGGCCATCACACGGAGATTCAACCTTGTACAACTTTTAACCCGAATGTACCGAACGGCACGCTTCGCAATGCCAACTCTCAACATATGGCAGACGGCGCTGATCTTATTCACATGATCCCAGTGAGTCTGGTCGCATGAGACCTCCAAGCGGATTTCTGAATGGCTGCAGTTGTAGTTCCAAATACTTATCTGGTTTATTAGAAACACCGCGCGCAGCTGGATGACTAGCTCATTCGGGTTGTCCGTAAAACGGAGCGCATGGTGCTTTTCGGATGCCACATCCTCACATGGCAATACGACGGTCCGGTGGGGCAGATTCGTTCCGGTGTTCACTTGACCAATGGCGTCGAGCAATTTGTCCGACTCGATTATGCCAGAAGGACGCACCACATGCAGCAGATCATCGATACTCATGAGGGGGAGACGTACGAGCGAGACCACTGTCTTGATGTCCTCGCTGGGATTTTTGTCGCTCCATTTCCATACTGCTCGAAAGATGTCTACTTCGGGGACATTAAAAAAGTCACGTCGCAGAAATTCCTCAATTGATTGCTTGGTGAGCATTTGGAAGGAGTCATGTTTGAGTACGTCGTACGCATTTTGATCCATGAACGTCTGGCATTCTTCGATGCTCTGCTCCAGATCGCAGCGCTTGGCCGCATTTAGGATCGCGCACACGTTGCTGACGGACATCTTCTGCTGGAGGTATCCGGTTATAAGGGTCTCTACGTAGCCCAAGCAGTAAAAATGTGCCAAATCGCGTACATCGATTAACATATCCACGTCTAGTGAGGAAAGAGGTAGCTTGCCCGTGTAAAGGTACTCGAGGATTGCCTTGAAAGGCTCAAGCGGCACCTCAAGCCGAACTTCTCGTTGCCTCGACTCAAGCATGCTGCCACAGAGAAGGGCGCGGAAGTACTCGCTGCGCTTCGCCAGAACTTGGCGGTGGCCCGGCAAGCGCTGACCCTCCACCAGGAACTCTACGTCCGAGCTCATGTGGAGACTGGCCATGTCCGCAATGAAGGCGTCGAAGTTGTCGGCAGTTGTTTTCTGGGTGCTCATTTCCTGTTTCCTGGGCGTGAAATAGAGGATGTCAATATTTGCACTCCTTGTGTTATTTAAACTTACTTCATTTCGCTTTCTTAAATAATTTACGCTCACAGCTTGTCTTGTCTCTCGCAGGTGAAGTTGGCAGCGCTTGAATACAACGATTGGCTCCTATAGCGACCTATCGATACTTTGTAGCCAAGCCAATTTACTTGGTAATTTAAATTCTTATTACCGATCACCACAATCTACGCATAAGACAGTGGTAGAATGTTATTAACCGACGATACCGAACGAAGATTAGAGACTGCTGTAAAGGTTATGTATATATTTCTTTCGCTTCTACTTAGTCCACGGCCTGCTTTGAGGGGCTGTAGGGTTGCTTCGTAAGCTCCCTTGGTCGATGTTGTGGAGACGGATCCGTATGAGGCTTATATGGTTAAATTTTGAGCTTTTGCTGGCTGGCAGCCGTAGTCACAAGCTGTATCGATTGTGACAATAGGGGTACTCTAAAAGTCGCAGCGTAAGATGTTGAACTACCTTCCGAACAAACAATTCATGAGTTATATATGTATATTCTTACAGAAATATCAAAGAAATTATATAAATACATATACATTTATTCCTCGAGCGAAGTGTAGTGGAATGCGACCCGCGCTAACGCGGAGTATTCCCGAAAAAGCCTCCGTTTATCATGCAAATTTATTTACGTACACATCGAAATATGGGAATAATATTGAAAAACAATAAATAAATAGAGGGCATGGGTACGGACGTGGAATATACAGAATATATAGTAGTGCTAACAGAAACGTCTGGGCGGGGCCTTCAGCTGCAGAGCACCCATCTCCATGGCCGAAGATGGGGAAAACAGCCGGCGATTGGTTCGTGGCAGCCGCAGGCAGCTGCTCGTTTGTCCATTGTCTCCTACTGGAATCTGCGCAAAGCAACGCGGACACTCTTCCACTGGCACTTGGGGGCACTCCTCCAGGCATTCCTCGTGCAAGGCGTGACCACAGCCGCCCATCACGAGGATCTGCGTGTGGTTGGACAGCCGCTGGCGGCAGATGCAGCATTTGGTGCTGGTTATCCACAAGCCACGCCGTGCCAAGCGCTGCTGCTTCACAAACTCCATATGCAAGTCCTGGCACAGAACCTCGGCGCCAGTGCGAAGTGCCTCCGTTTGATGCCGCGAACTGTCCAGCATTCCCATCAGCAGATCCTTGATGTCCCCAAAGCTGCTGTTCACGTTGTGGGGCGTGTTCATGATCAGCTGCACGAGATTGTGCAGATCGATGTGCTGCGAGGCCTCGTGCAGCATGGATTTCGTGATGGCCTGTAGCTGCTGGTGGGGCAGAATGTATTGCAACAGCGAGAACCAGCAGCGCTCCAGCTCCTGCGGGGGCAGCGTTCCAACGGATCGGGCGAGCAGAGCGCAGATCTGCCGCGCCTCCTCCACCGCCTGCTCGCCGACCGCATCCCTCAGCAGATCCATGGAGAGCTCAAAGGCTTTCGCATAGCTCTCCTGCTTCTCGTAGAGGTAGATCACAGCTCTATTAAGTCGATGGCGCTGTGCAATGGCAATGGCTTGCTCCAGGCGATAGCCGGAGTTGTTGGCTAGAAATTCCTTCACGGCCGCGGGTGTTTCCAGTTTGCAAAAGAGTTCCAGGAGCAACTCCATCTGTTCGGCATCCAGCTCGCACTGACGCTCATTGAGGCACTTTAAGAAGCAGAAAAGCAGAGCTTCCTCCTTCAGGAGGTTCTCCAGCAGCTCCATAATCCTCTCCGGGTAGTGCAGGGCTAGCAGCCGCGTTGTTTCCTTGGCATTGATCGCCAGCAGCTGTCGAAGATGTCGCTTCAATTGCGGATAAATGCATCTCTCTGGGACAGACACATGTCGTTCCATATACGCGAACATGGTCTCGTGCCTGGACTCATTCTGGATGTAGCAATCGAGGATGTTGTCGTACCGCTGCAGCTTCTCCAGGAGATACTCCACCACATAGTAGCATCGGGCACGCTCTGCCAGAGCCAGCTGCTCCTCGTCGGTGCTGATGTCCGCCAGGCAGTTGCTCGACAGGAGCTCATGCCAGGCACTCTCCCGCTCCGAGTGCTGGCGACTGCTCTCATTGTCGATATGCTCCTGGGCCAAGTGGCTGAGGACGCGCTGCAAGAGATGCCTGTCTCGCGGCAAGCATTGCATGGAGATTTGTTGGGCAATGAAGTTCAGAAGGCAGCCAATTTCCGCCCACTAGAAAAGAGGGAGAATTACAAAAACATTAAAAAAGGAGATCCTTCCATGAGGTTGTTCTGTGCTGTTCTCACTGTGGCATTTTCGGGCGTCATGATCTCCAGCAGCAAATAAATGATCCTCTTGCGGTGGGAGAAGCCCAGCTCGTTGCTGAACTCCCGCTCCTGAAAGGCCAGCGAAATGACATTTAGGGTCTCCCGCGTGTCGAACTTCAAGAGAGCCCGCAGATAGGGATACGGCGGCTCCTCTTCCTCGTGACCCGCTTTGGAATGCTGCGAGGTAAGACACCTCAGGACGTCGTTCTTCACCTGATGCACCTGCTCCACGGGAATGTCCCCGGTGGGATAGCCCCTGCCAGCGAGGCAGCTGGAAACGTAGACCAACAGACAGTTCCCCAAATCCGTCTCCTGGGACGTGACCAGAGGCAGGAGCTCCGTCAGCGCTGCAGTGTAGTCATTGAGGGCCTGCGTGTTGAGGTAGATCTGTGCGCGGTACAAGCGGTGCCGCTTCACTGCCTTCAGCACCTGATTGAGGTCCAGGCACATCCAGTCCAGCTTTAGGATGAGCTTCTCCAGCTTCGCAGGGGAGCGCTCCAGCCAGTAGTCGACCAGGGCCTGCGATATCACCGGATTAATGCTGTGAATGGTCTCCTTTTCGATGTGCTCCGAGATGTGCTGCAGAAAGAGCTCCGTGCTGTTGCCCTGCAGCTTCTCCCAGAGCTGTGTCCACAGGAGCTCCAGTTCCCCGATGGTGATCAAACAATTGACTATGGATCCCAGGCAATAGTCGGGGGCCCGCGCCGAGTTGGCTATGTATTCCCTGAACAGCATTATGATGCGCTCTTTGGCTTGGGCCCGCTTTCGGGGACGATCCACGGAGGCAACGTAGCCATCGAGGGCCAATTGGCAAGCCTCCTGCCATCGATGGTGCTTCACCAAGTAGCTAATCCTCTCCGACCACGTCCGCACGCCAATGATGTGCAGGGAACGGGCGCCCAGGACATACAGCTGCGTGCCGCGCGACACTACGGAATTGTAGCAGGCATTGCTCCCGGCCAGGGCGAACGCAGGAGAGACATTTCCCCCCGTGGCCAGTCCCTTGAACTGCGCCGAGCCGTAAACGAGTCCTGCATTGGCCATATCCATGCACTCGAGCTCCTTGCTGGAGCGCACATCCACCAGATGCAGGATCTCCGAGGTGTCCAGCGATGCCACGCACTTGGGTCCGAGCCAATGGGCGGAGAGAAGGCTTCCGTGGAGCTGTACGTGTCGTAGGTAGAGCAGCGTGATCCGCCCATTCGACACGAAGAGCTGGTGGAAGAAGAGCTGATTTCCACGACCCACAACGATGACGGGATCCACCGAGCGAGAGGTGTCCGCCGCTTGGATGAGCACCAGGTGCCAGGCGAGGAGTGGCAGGCAGTCGGGAGGCCCCTGCAGGACATGATATTTGATCACACGAAGACGCGGTCGGACTGTGACGATAAAGTACTTGGAGAGCGTCGCCAGAGCCACGATGCAATACTGATCGAGGTCATGCCGCCCCTGGGAGTCCATGATGAGAGGCTCCACGGCACAGACCTCACCACGGGCTCCAGAGAAGAGGCACCGGGAGCTGCAGCCGCGGATCCCCAGCTTTCGAGTGAAACTCAGCGACCAAACAGATCCTCCCGCATCCGCGCAGAGCGCCAGGGATGAGCGCGATGTCCACTTTACGTGCAGGACTCCAGTATTTGGGGTAATCACATCGAAGAGCTCTCGCAGAACATCCCCTGTGTGCGTGTCCAGCATGGCGACCAAGCCGCGGGCATAGCCTGCCAGTAGACGCGTGGAATCCGCGTTGAATGCGAGGCTGGAGACGGCTCCGTGGCCGTGCTTGTCCTGGTGGGCCCACCGCAGCGTCTGGGTCACATCGAAGTTCAGGATGTGGCCGTGTGAGGTGCCCACGGCTATGTAGGCGGCCACGGCACAGGCGCTGGCCGCTCCAGCGTTCACTCGCTCCCCCGCGGACGACAGTTGGGCTGATATGCCATGGAGGAGGGTGTATCGCATGATGGAGCCTCCGCCGCTGCGGCCGTCGCCACGGAGAGCGCTATCCTCCCCTATCGAGGGGGTGGGAGTGGCATGGGGCACCGGCATCCCCAGCTCTGAGGCAACGTCCGAATCGGCCTCAAATTCGCTGAGCACCGCCTCCAGGGTGGGCAGGACGTCGGTGGGCGGAATGGCAAACTCTGCATCGTCCAGCTGTTTGTGTCATTAATAAATTTTCAAGTGAATAACGATTTTTCTGTGCTCTTTTCAATGGAAAAACACTCACGTCCTCAAAGTCGAGCTGTAAAGATTCGGCCAGCAGGCTGTCGGTGGAGCCGCGATCCGACTCCAGCAGCGACTGCAGTGACGGTGCCTTCAACTCGGACATGCTGCACCCTCCGCTACGTGGCGTAATTGATTAATTATTTATGAATTAATGCGATAATGTTTTACTGAATGAAATAATTTTTACGCCCACCCCACCAGTGTGGACCGCGGATTTACCGATAAATTTATCAGAAATATACCAAAATATACCGTCTCACTTTCAAAATATATACTGACGAATTATTCAAGTTCCAAGTTCCAGTGCTCATAACAATGAACCACCAGCTCGCTACCTGGCGTCAATTCATTACTTTATGAAACTACGTAACGTTTATTACATTTATATGTTAATTTCAATAATGACTTTTAATTGTGGGTTAAATTGGCTGAGGTGAACCCAGTTCTTTCACTGTTTACTGTAAATAACGTTTTAGTTCATGAACCCAACTTCCATCCGAACCTGAAGCTCATACATGCAACGAAAAATTGTGCATCATATGCATAAGTAGGTCTAAGACATGTCAGTCTCATAACAAATCATTACTAATGTTTCAAATCAGCTTGGGAAATAAAATTTTAATTCAAATTACAAAAAAAATAGGGTGTACAAAAGTCCATATCGCCGGTTGACAAGCAACAAGTGTTCAAATGACGTAACATTTCATGCTCCCTTACGTTTCATTTCATCCTCGCTTACGTTTTATTCTTTGGGCTTTTTTGTTTAAACCGTGTTTTGGACACTATCAACGGCAACTAGTCTTTAAAATTAGCCAATCTTATAGAAAATGTATTTATTGATATGCTTAAGCTATGTGCTCAGTGCCGAGAGTTCTATCTAGCTAGTAAAATTAAACCGAATATCAAAATAAAGGAATACGAATTCCTATCAAGGACAGCGAAGGATTAACCCATTGTCGACCAGTGGGTATTAAAATACTCTCCACGAAAACTAAAAAACTTGAAGAAAGTTTAGCAGTGTTCAGGTAAAAGATATCGTGGTATTTGCTTATTTAGCAATGATGAATATAGATCAATATAAAAACAGTGTTCTTTTCCGCGTTGTTACTCAAGCTGTTCAAATGTTTAAATAGAGGGGGTTAAGTGGGCTAAGCTCGAACGAAACGATAAATGCGCGGTCACACTGTTCGCAAATGTTATCAAAACTTCCAATTTTTTTGAGGCGAGCGGTCGCAGCGCGTCGTTGTAAACAACAATTCCAATAAACGAACGCGAAACACAGCGTGCTGCTAAAACAATTCGCTGCTAGGCGGTAGGCGGATAGATGCGCTAATCGGCCAGCCTTATCAACAAAGAGTCAGCTCGCGGATCAAGGGGGCAACGAGCGTGGAAATTTCGATTTTTGCCTGCGACGCTGCTGGTTTTTTGTTGCAAAATTACCCCAATTACCGCGCAATGTTCGAAATACCATTACAATATTCCTCAAGAATTGTGCGCGATTAAAAATGTATAAATAAATTTTGTTTATTTCCGTGCGGTTCATGGCAGCGGAAGCGGCGGCGGCGGCGGGCGATTGATTGCCAATTTCTCTGAGTTTTTTTTTTTTTTTGTTTCTCGCTGGCATGTTACGCGCCTTTCATTCACGAGAACGTTTGTGTGTTTGTGCGTGTGTGTGGGTGACGTAAACAAATGCAAAAAGCGAATGAGTGTGTGCAAGAATTCGAAAAATGCGCTTCTCGATTCACGTGCCAAATAGCAACAAAAGCAAAAACAAAAACAAAAACAACAGCATCGAAAGTGGAAAAAGCAGCAGCAGCCGCAGCAACAAGAAACAACCGTAATTCCAGTGTTTGGCAGCAGCAGCGGAAGCAGGGAAATTGACATAACTCTTTATTTTTCGCATTGTGTTCTCTGCGCCTCTGTTTTGGGCCTCACATTCGTTGCATTTACCAGCTGTGCGAATCTGCAGTGGTAGTGGTGTGCCTGCCCCCGTACATGTGTGTGCGCGCAACACGTTTGTGTTTGTGCTGCTGCGTAAGCGAAGCCAGCGTTGACGTCGGCGTCGACAGCGTCCGTGCGTCACAGATGCGACAGGTAAAAAGAAGAGGCAGCAGCCAGCAAAGGCTTGCCCAATTTCCCCTTCCCCCTTCACCCTTCTATTTCCCCTTGAAATTTACATAGTTAATTACTTACCCAACACGAGTGCTCCAAATTTGAGTCTGTTACTGTAACTGTAACTGTCAATGTGCTCTGAATAATTCCGAAGATACGAATACGAATACGAAAATATGGAGATACATATTGTAGATATGAAGCTTATCAATTAGTGGCCGGCGACGGTCGTCGGGCGGCGGGCGGCGGGCGTCGGTAACGACAGCAGGTAATTTTCCACACGCAGCACAGACTCTGCACCGTGCCGCACCGCACCGCAGCCAGGGCATCGATTCTTTTGTTTTCGACTGCCAGTGGGATTCTGTGGAAGTGATTTCTGTAATTAGAGTGATTTCTTGGGCAGGAATTTCTGCAGTGAAGCGATGCGATCCCTGTGGCGAGGGCATTTCCCTAGCTCCGAACACGTGCGTCTACGAGCAAGTGGGCAAGTGGGGGAGGAGGGTATGGGGAAACCTTTCTCCTTCTTGTATTCTTTATTCGCAATGGCTCGTCAAGAGGAAGTTTCGGATCCCTCTCGCCTATATCTCCCTCTCTCGTGCCACCTTTATCCCCCATTTGTACCCGACACATGAATGATCGTTCACTTCCCACGGGAGTGATTGGTCTGCAAGGGTATGTCATGCTTCGGCTAGCCCAAAGCTTGCCTCGCTCTTTTTCTTACCTTCCTTCTTAGTTCTTCGTTCGTCACACGTTACGCTGGCGTCGGTCGGCGAGCGTCGGGCGTCTGTCTTCGGGCGTCTGTCGTCGTGGCCCCTAACTTGTCTTGGAACTTGGTCCAGCAGCAGCGACGGCGGGGACATGGGGCTGGCTGGACTGGACTTCGGACGTCAGTTGCTTGCCGCGCTAGTTTTTCCACATTTGTCGGAGATACCCTTTCCGAGAGCGAGAGAGCGAGACAGAGGTAGGAAGAGTCGCAGGGGCAAAGGCTGTCCATTAGGTACTCCCTCCACATGATATCGTTCGTTCCGAAGGTGCCGCTTAAATCCCTCTAAATACGATATGATATACGATATTCCCATAGGTTCTCCTCTTTCCTGGTCCCCCTCGCATAGTTTCAAGACCAAATTTTGTTCATTCTTTCGATGAAGTCTTTGAATACAACTTTCTGGTATTCCATTCAGCATTATTTATTTGTTGTTTTGACTCTTTTCCCAAGCAATCAACAGAGAGAGCATTCCATATTTGTTGTGCCTTTCCCCTTTCCCCCTTTCCCCCTAATCATTCTTGTTTATTATTGTCCCCCCATTCTCTTTGTTCCCCTCCCTCCCTTTCCATCTCCGTCTCTCCTTTGCTCTGTGCTTGTCGTTCATGGTCAGAAAATTTATTGGTCAACATTTTATCTTTGGCCCCCAGACCGGACCGGACCGGGCCGGACCCCCGTCGGAGGGGCAGCCGGCAACCGGCAACCGGCGGCACCCACGTAGAGCAGAGCTCTAGATTCTAGCGACTCCTTTCCCATCGTGCAACTTGTTTGCTTCTCTCTCTCTCGCTCTCTTTCTTGGGGGAACACACGCCCACACACACACACATATGGGAGAAGAGAAACTTAACGCTTCAACACGCCACAGATTTTCCACCGAAATCCACATCCATTGGAGTACATATTAGGGAAAACGGTGTGGCATGGGACAGGGGGCAGGGGGCATGTGACAGGGGGCAGGGGGCATGGGGCATTTTGAAACACACACACAAATATTTTCAACATAAGTTATGGGCATTTTTTGCTCTCCCTTTGCGTATGAAAAGTTTATGGGAAATATCTTAATTTTTATAGACCTCGTGGACTCATGGCAGCATAAACCCCATAAATTATCGGTGAGGAATGGAATGGCATGGCATGGAATGGTGGAATGGAATGGAATGGAATGCCATCCGCTTTTCCCGTGTGTGTGTGTGTGTGTGTGTGTGTTTTACGCGGTTTCTTGTTGTTGTTTTCCGGCATTTCTGGGCGCATACTTTACGTGACTTTCTGCCTCCGTTTATCGTGCGGCGGATTGTTTATCTTTGGTGCCGTGCCGCCGCCGCCTCACAGATACAATATTTTTTCGGTGCTTGTGCCTGGCTGCCCCCCACCCCCACTCTGGTCTGCTCTGCTCTCTTGTGGCAGTGGCATTCGCATCCAACAAATTGGCAATTGCTGTGGAATGGACGACTCCAACAGCATCCAACTCCGAAAAGCGTTGCAGCTGCCTTTGCCGCTGCCTCTGGCTCTGGATCTGCCTCTGCCTCTGGCGGGACCCCGAAGAAGGCCTTCCCTCTGCAGACCCTTAACCCTTTGTTGCCCACGATGATAAACGATGGCTTGTTAATAAATCAAATGGAAAATTCCATGCGTGTGCGTGTGTGCGTGTGTCTGTGTGTCTGTGTGTGTGCAGAAAGTGGAAAAAGTTGTTGAAAGTCTTTCTCTTAGTCTCTTTCTATTATACACTGAAAGAAAGCCTATTTTCAATCTTCCACCCCGAAACATTCATCGATGGCTCCCAAAGTCGCTCCAGAAATACAATTTTCCGCCAAGAGAGCGCTGCCCTGCCTTTCCCTGCCTTGCCTTTCCCAAGGAAAATCAAATGGGCGGCTATTGGAGGTATTTCGATCGCGAGGACCTTAAGGGCCCATTGTCTTCTTTATTTGCCGCTCGCTTTTCTCGGTGTACCGTTTGCTTCCTGCCTGGGGATGCATGCCACATGATTGGCTCTCTGTACTCAGCAGCAGCAGCGCAGGATACACTCGTATTTCATATGCCTTTCGGTAGATTTATGAAGTGCGCCCAGTCGCCTGGAGGAGAGGAGGCAGAGTCCTTTACTGCTGAAGCTCCTGCCCCTGCTGTCCCTGCTGCCCCTGCTGCCTCTCCTGTATCCTGTATCCTGCCTCGTGCTTCGAGCTTCGTGCCTCTGCTGCCTTTGCGGCATTCTAATAATTTTTTATTGTTGTCGCTTAAGTGGCCCATTGTACAGCTGGCAACATATTGTGTGCTTGCAACATGCTCCTGCCACTTCTGCCACTTGATATATGCTACGTTTTTGTTTGATTTTTTGGAGCTGGAGGCAAACATCCAGCCCCAACCAGTTGTCCAATTTTCCTTTTTTTTTGCATCTCATGCCATGCCCTCGTGGCGCTCAAGGGGGGCGGAGTGGCTCTCTGATGGAATACTCTTATAATTAGACGCTCTGATTAGTGGATGGAACCGGAATAGCGGCCCCTGAGGATTCCTGTGCTGCTGCATTGATGGGAGGAAAGATCAGCTGGTGGAGATCGTCGTGGGGCATCTATGGGGCATCATTCAAGGTAGATCTTATGCAGATTCCGAGGGTCTCCTAATACTTCGTCTAGGAACCCCTCTTCCCGCATCCCCCTTCGGTTGAGCTCTGATCCTGGAAGTCGAGAGCCTGGAGTCCATTCTTCATGCCACATCGGCCCTCCTCTCCCTGCCAGTGGCTGTGGCAGTGGCTGTGGCAGGCAGCTCTGACAAATCTCGTTTGATGCGGCTTAAGATGATGATGCATTGAGTGCCCCAGTTGTGGGCCCCATCCATTCGTTCATTCATTCGCGTTTCTTTCATGCAGCAGCGGGTCTCGAGGTCTCGAGGTCTCGTGGCCTCGTGGTCCCCACTCATGGATGGATGCGGCTTAGTCATTATTTTGTGTGCCCCCGCGTGCACACCATCGAAAGTGGGGGCCCAACGGAGGAGCTCGCTTGCTCAAGTCCTAGAAAAGAGTGCTGCCCCTTCATCTCCCCGCTCCCCGCTTCCCGCTCCCGGATGAAGGATGAAGGAGGTCAGGTCCCGTCTTGTGTTTAATAAATGATTTGCTGCAGCAGCAGCGGCAGGCTTCTCCATAGAAGCTCCTTATTTGTGTTTCTTTTTATCCCCACTGTGATTATGATTTCGCCGAAGAGACAAAGGCAAAATAATGCCAAATAATCCGCTCGCAGGAGAGCAGAAAAGGTCGACCCGCCCCGCCAGTGGCGACCCCATTTGGGTCTCGTTTTGGGGTTCGTTTCGTTAACTGAATTTATAAATAATCTGCCACTTTTCTATCTTCCCTGTGCCTCTGTCTCCCACTTCCATCGTTCCCTTCGTGGCTCTCCTCCAAGCCGTCCGTCGCGTGATCGTTCCATCCCGTTCCATTCCCGCTGCCCATGGCTAGACTGGGACAGACATCCGTCCTGCTCCATT
The DNA here is from genome assembly GCF_003286085.1 of Drosophila persimilis. Taxonomy (NCBI): domain Eukaryota; kingdom Metazoa; phylum Arthropoda; class Insecta; order Diptera; family Drosophilidae; genus Drosophila; species Drosophila persimilis. The sequence goes on from NW_020825364.1 coordinate 476,407, forward strand.
CCAGGGGATCTCTCTCTCTCATTTGTCGCTCTTCTGGCCCTCCACAGCCGCCTTCCCTGCGCCCTCATTAACCCTCTAGTGCCTCGGGCCCCCCCGCCCACAAATTCTATTGCCCCGCGCCAGTGCTGATGCATATAACAGGATTATATCTATCGATTTATTTCTAAGCCCGCATTGGGATTGATTTCCACCATCCAACAGTTTTTGGAATCTGCGAATGTTTTGTGTTTTGTGCTTTGTGCTTTTGCTCTTCACTTTTTTATTATTATTTTTTGGTTTTTGTGTGGGTTCCCAGCGCTAATTAGCAGCAGCACAGATTCTGTAGAATTTTCTGTTCTATGAGATTTGTTCAACGCGGATTCCCGCTGCTGCCGCCCCCGCTGCCGCCGCCTCTGCCACCGCCGCTGTGCTAATGACTATGCTAATAATTGCTTTTGTTTCGGTGGTATCGCCGCCTGAAACTGCCACTGCCACTGCCACTGCCACTGGCACTGGCACTGCCACTCCTAGTGCTGATGATGTGGCTGCCACAGCTGCCACTGTCCGTCTGTCCGTCCGTCCTCTTTTGTTTGAGGATTCCCAATAAAAGCAGCAAAAGCGCGCGAATGCCGTCCGTTTCTCCGGGCAGTCTGCAGTTTTCGGTGTGGATCTCATTTCATCGGAATTCCCCTCGTGAATAGTGTTTTCTAGAATTTATACACTCAACGGAAGGGCCAATGATTGGATGAATCGATGTTTGTGCCTCCAAAAGTAGGACGGACAGGGGAGTTCCTCCCAGAAGTCGCTCCTTGGCTCTCGAATGCCTAAACTCTCCTTGGGAAGAGATCCCCAATTGTGTGCACGATCGAATGAGAACCTTTTCCCCCGTCTTCCTAATCCCCTTTTGATGCCCTTGTGGCGCCCCACCTCCTCTTCCATGCGTCTCGGGAATAATGTTTCCCCATGAACTAATAGATTTTTCCAACTGCCAAAATTGCCACTGCCACTGGCACTGCTGCTGCCTCATTTACTGCAGTTCTGTGCACGCCGTAAGCTGCTTTGCTGCCCTGCCACCCTGCTCTCTCTCCATCTCTCTTTCTGGTTCTTTTTCTTCTCCTTTCTCGTATTTTGTGTAGTAAATGTTTCTGTCAGTGAGGTCTTTCATTGCTGCAGCTGCTGCCCCCCCCCCCTCAAAGTGTTGCAAAACGTTGCCTCCGAGTCCTTGGAGTGTGAAAACCCTCGTAAGTTATTAGTCCCTCCATTAGGAGGCGATGCTGCTTGCTGCCAGGGTATTACGACTCCGAACAGATGTTTGCAATTCACAGAAGAAAACTTTCAAGGTAGATCCTCAGTGCGAAGGACATTTTGCTGAGCTGCTGCCGAGGGAATGCCTCCCGGGAAAACTTTATTATCATTTCTTGAACGAAGGGGCTGCTGTCGTTCCCCTGCCGCTGCCCCTGCCCCTGCCCCTCATGTCGAACTCCTTCTGCCAGCGCTTGAGGTAGGCGTGGCTGACCACGTTGTAGGAGTCCAGATAGTTGTCGACGCAGGCCCCGATGCAGAGCCGCTGCTCGGGCGCCAGCGAGGTGGAGATGCTGTCCACGCAGCTGCGGAAGCACCTGTCCGATATCCTGGCGATCATCCGGCGCACGTTCTCGACCAGGAACTTGCTCTTGATCTGCCCCATCGGGGAGTCCTGCGCGGGCTCCTTGGGAGGAGCTTCTGTTGCCGAATCTGCCATTTCGTTGCCTCTATTCTATTCGTTTCGTTTTTTTGCTCCTGTATTTTAAAACGTTTCGAATGTTTTGTTGCAACAATTTGACGGCTTTGCCACAGCTGTGTGCTATTCCACTTTTTTATATTTGTCTTTTTGCTATTCCTGCAGTTTTTTATTTGGCCAAAACACACACACGCACACACACACGCCCCACATTCCACACTGACGCACTGCTGGCCAAACAATGCGGCAGCGGCAGCGGCAGCGGCAGCGGCTTTTGGCCGTTTTTCACACACATTTTCCCCCCCTCGCAGCCCCAGCCGCAGCCCCAACCCCAAAAACTTGAAAGGTTTTTCTTGCGCGCTGCAGCTTTTCCGCTGCTGCGGCTGCCCCCCCTCTGGGTGCCCCCCCCCCACCGTCCTAAAAGTATGATGTGCATGTGCCGTCTTTTGTCCTATTTTTTTGTTAAACAAAAATTTGTACTACACTGCGCCAAAAAAACAACAAAAAACAACAACAAAAGGGGGAAAAGAAAACATAAGGAATAAAAAGATGAGAGCGGAAGGAAAAGCGGAATAAAATAAAAAATATAATAAATTTTAAGCAAAGCTAGCTGTAAAGCCGCCTTTTGTTAATGGGCGGGTGGGGGCGTGGTGCGGTGGTAGGGGCAAAACTTTATTCCCGCTGGCCATCGTTCGAGACAAGGTATATTGAGAGGGTGGGGTGAGGGGGCGAGAAAGAGCCGGAAATAGGTCACCCGTGGCGGGACTGCCTTACCGTCCGCTTGAATGTACCCTGCCTCTTGGCCCAGCCTCTTCCTCATTTATTATTTCTTTTATTTTTTGCATGCATATAATTTTTTTTTTTTTTTTATGTTTTATGCGTTGTTCCTCCTCTGCACCACACACACACACACACACACACACGCACACGCATGGTTTCTGCTGATTGCTTTGTTCCGGCGCTTAAGCGTACCACTCCTCGTGCTTCTCTCTCTTGCTCTCCCCCTCCTCTCTCTCGCTCTGTGAAGACTTTGTAATGCTTTTTACGAGGGGCATTATGCGATATTGTAGTACAACATTTTTTATGCACAGCCAAAGCAAATTTCGCATTTATTTATAACGCCATAATACCAGCACTATTTTGTTGTTGTTTCCACACACACACACACACACACATAGGTGCTGCTGTTAGTGTTTTAGCTGTCAAATTAGTGCACAGTTTTGCGGTGCGGGGCATGTCAAACCATCAAATTAGGCGCCGTTCGGGATCCAGTTGGTGTCAAACCCCAGCCCTAACTGTAGCTGTGGCCGGGCGTCGAGAGCTCTCTTTTGAGTGCCGTCTGGCAGCTTTCAATAACAATTCAAGCCGCGCAGAGAGCGAGAGAGGGAGCGAGAGCGCAAGGTCTGGTTGCTCAAAGTAGAAGTCGATCAGAGAGCGACATTCTTCGCTGCGTTCGCTCGCCGCTGCAGCGCGATGGTGAGTGGCGATAAGGAAGGAATAACGGGAGCTGCAGTCGGCCACTCTACATACACATGTACATATGTACATGCACACGTACATATGTGTATGCATGTAATGTATTGATCGTTATTCAGTTCCTGAAAACTGCCAGCCTGCCAGTGGCTGTCAAACTATACAAATTTGTTACTCTGCAAATTTGATGTACAGCAAAAATTGGCACAGAGCCACAACCAAAAACCAAAAATCAAATTACAACATTATCAAATGACATTTTAATTGCATGTTGGGGTGTACGTGTACGGGTACACACACACACACACAGTCCCCGTGAAATGTTGCAGCCGAGAGTGGAGGAGGTGTCTGAAATTTTCGCGCATTTAGCTGTCGTCGCCCCCCTTCCCCCTTCCCCCTACACCATTTCGTTCCGTTCCGTTTTTGTGGACAGTTTGAAACTTTTTTGTTTTGTGTGCACCTTTGACAGGAGCGGAAAATGAAATGTTTGCCCGCCAGCCAGAAACCGCGATGGACGGCCAGCAAAAAGGATAAGGGATAAGGGGATAGGGGGATAGGGGATAAAAGGGCGACATGTCCATGCGTGGGCTGGCTGGCCCTTTCCTGGAACGCTGTTCATTTATGTGTCGCCGTTTTTAGTTGCTCTAAAACTTTGCCTCCCGCTCTTCCGCTCCTCCGCCCTCCCGCTCTCCCGCTCTCTAAGCTGCCGTTTTGTGTGTGAATTGATGGGAAGAGATTGGATTGGATGGAAATGGGATTCGGTCCAGATTTCAAATGGGAATGGAGATGGCGGGAGTGGGAGATGGGGGAGTGGGGGAGGGAAATATCGAAATGGCTCACATAAAAGTCAATTTGTAAAATGGTGCGTCAGTTTTCGGGTTGGCCATCAATGGAGTGGAAAGCTTCCGCCTCCTCCTCGTCCTCCTCGTCCTCGCACCCGGATTCATGGACAGCCGGACAGAAAAAGAGATATTCGATTATCCGCCGGATTTGCGGAGACTGATTTTCGGCAGTTTTGGGTTTTTTTTATTTTTATATTTATTTTTAGCTCCGAAACGTGATTTGTGGCAAATGATTTCGTTAAAAGTCTACACCCATTCCCCTTTTGGACCATTTTCGATGTATCCTAGTGGAGCCCCGTACCCGTACTGGAATTTGGGAGGATATTTCCGTGGCTTTTGTGCCGCTTTCGTGCACTCCAAAGGCTCCACTCGCCTGCAAATCCCCTGCAATGATTACCAATTAATGCAATTCCCTTTTTAGATGCGCTTGTCCTTTCCCTTTCCCCCCACACCACACACCACACACCACAAGGCCCCCTCCCCCTCCCCCCTCTCTCTGCTCTGGTCTCCTTTGTGTACGCCACTCATTACTGTTTCCCGTTAATTGCATATTCGAAATGCCCCCAAAAGATCACAATCATTTAGCCATGCCACGTGCCTCAATTACAAATTCCCCAAGGTGCACTGCCACTCTCCAGCTCTCTCTCCAGCCCTCTCCTGCCCTTCCATTTCCATTGCCAATCCACAATCAAACGCACAGATACACCCACACACATCCGCACATCCATCGAGTGGGGGTGGGGGTGGTGGTCTGTGGGATGGGGGTGCAATTGGTTTTTGTTCTCCTTCTTTCAGTTTTAAAACGCATTGACTCGTTTTAAGTGTAATAGAGTTGCCTGTCGGCCACACACACAGATGCACAGATCCACAGATACACAGATACACTCACAGATGCAGCTACAGCTACATCTAAAGCTATAGATACAGATACAGATACGCCCAAACTATTGGCAAATGCAAATGAAAGCCAGCCAAAAGCAACAAAAGGAAAACCTATGGCCATCATTGGGGAAAAGGGCAAAAGCCAACAACTACCCACCCCCCCCCCCCCCCCCCCTCACCCGGGCCACCCTCCCACTGCAAAAATGTACAACAATAAGAAGCGCTTTAGCCCCCAAAAATACAACACAAAGCCGCTCCCTCTGCCGCTCCCTCTGCCGCTCCCTCTGCCGCTCCCTCTGCCGCCCCCTGGCAAAACCCCAACTGCAACTGCAATGCGACAAGGGGATGAGAGGGGGGAGCGACGGGGGAGAGGGAAAGAGAACCCATAACTAGAGCAAAAGAGAGGGCTGGAATTAGCAGCAGAGGCAGATTGGAGGGGTGGGAAGGGGGGGAGCGGGGAGCGGGGAAGCCTATAGAGATCCGGTCCGAAAAACGTTTGAACTTTGAGTCCTTGACAAGTTCCTCGAAAATTTGTATGGAGTGGAGCGTGGAGAGAGTAGAGAGAGCGGAGGGGAGGGGAAGACAGAGCTGATAGATTGTAATCCTTGCATGGAGCAGCTTTCAATTGGCTCCAACTGCATCCTGCTGCTGCTCCTCTTGGGGCACAGGAGGCATGCCCCCGAGGCGGCAGACAGCAGCAGCAGCAGCATCCAAACTCTCAATTGGCTTTGTGTGTTGTTCGATTCGAAGGGAGAGAGAGAGGGACCCCTCCCCCGTAACCGCCCCAACACGAGGAGGATAGTGCGAAAATGATGGGGCAGGCAGGAGGAGAGGCAGCAGCCACCAGTGTGGATATTGTGTGTGCCTGTGTGTGTGTGTGTGCGTGTGTGTGCGTGTCCTGCGTTAATTTAGTTTTGTTGTCATCGAGAGGGACCGACTGGACGGAGGAGGGAGGACGGAGGTCCTTCCTCTGGCAAAACCAATTGAAACAATACCGAGGACACAGGACACAGAGGAGCCACAGTGAACACCGGCTACAGTGCTCGGTGCTCCTTGCACAGTTCACGCCCCCTAATATCCCTTTAATGACTGGAGGCAATCGTCGGGGAAAGGCTTTCGCTGTAATTTGCTTTTCATTTGCTGCTTAAATCTGCCGCAAAATGCTTTTATTTCTTTGATTAATTGCCAGACGACGGCTTGGCTCCTGGCTCCTTGGCCCTCGCTGTGCGGATAATGATAATGAGGGGCCTTTTTGGTCCTGCCAAAGGTCCTGGCCCCCGAACGGGGGTTGTATCGTACTGTTGGTGGTGGATTGCGGGGTGTCCCGTCCTGTAGGCGTTTTTCGTTAACAATAAATAACGCTTGAGACAGCGCCACTTCCACCCCCCCACCGCCAACCCCCTCGAGCCGTCGAGGGGTTTTGTGCGCTCCCTCGAGTGGGCCGCAGCCGAGAATGACGACGAGGTCCTTTGATCCTTGCGAGAACGTGCGAAAACGTTTTAACCTGGCTAAGAACTTTCGCCCCGAGATTGATGTGGCGTCTAGTGGCGGAGACGGAGATGGAGATGGAGAAGGGGTGGGAGACGGAGTCCTGGAGTCCCGGAGTCCTGGAGTCCCGGAGTCCTGGAGTCCCACCTTGTTTGCTTTTCATAATGAATGCGGCTTGAATCAAAAGAAGGAAAAAATAAGCCAAGGAAAAAGTGAGAGACAGCACACAGGATACGGGATACGGAGTACGGGGTGCGGCGTGCGGGATACACGATACACACATCACATCTAAGGCATTTCCTGTGCCACACACGGCCGCTCCCCCAACACCCCCACCCTCCCCCATCGCGGGGCAAAGTTTATTGATCAAATATCGCATGTCCGTGGGGGGCGGGGGGAGCGGGGAGGGAGTGAAGGAAGGAGACGCTTTCGACCATAAAATGCCAACTAAAAATGTCATTTAAATTGTCGTTATGTCGTGTTTACTGTCGCCGTCCCGTTCTGTGTCTCTCTGTCTCTTTTTCTCCGTCTCTGTGTGGCATGTGTCCCTCAAACGGAGACCCAGGAAACCGAGAGCCTCCCCCATCTATAGGGGCCATCCATTGTATTGGCATTTGGCATTTTGTTTGGGGCTTCCTCGAGGTCTCCATTCCATTCCGTTCCGTTCCGTTCCGCTCATCATCATCATCATCAAAGTCCATATCCACGTCATGCGAGTGACGGGGAAAAACTTTCAGTTTTTTACGGACTCTCGACGGACTCTCGACGGACCCAAACCGCAGACAGATCCCTCCTTTTTTCGGCGGACTGAAAAACGATGAGCATTAAGAGCGACAGAACAATAAATTGGCGTAAATTATACATGATGATATGCCAGGAAAAACAACAAGAAGCACACGGGCAAAAAAAACACGGGAAACACAGGAAAATGTGGCTACAAATGTACTCGGTATTTGTGTTGTTCTGCGGCAAATCAAAAATTTGTAAAAGACGAAAATTAAATTTTCGGAGCAGAACTTGTAATTAATGCCTTGGAAATTAAGGGATGAGCCGCTGCTAATGGGATTGGGGCTTATGAATAAATCGCAGTTTATTTTCATTAAAAGCGAAATGGAGTTTTCACTGGAAAAGCGCGGATGGAAAATTATGAAAGATAAGACGAGGGGAGAGGAGAGGAGAGGAGAGGCAGGAGCAAACGTGGAATACGACTGATGGATGGGCTATTGCCATGTAGAGCCAAAAAGTGAGCGAAAAGTGATTTTTAATTGCTTAACGGAGGGACACGTGGGAATGGAACAAAATCTAGCGATGAGAAAGAGAGCGTGAGCAAAGTGTCGTTGATCATCGTCGGGAGGGAAGTTGCTAACGAGAAGCATCCAAAGGGAGGGATCTAACGAGACTGATCTGACGAGAGGGATCTGTCGAGACTGATCTGACGAGTGGGTTCTTACGAGAGGTTACTAACGAGAGGTTGCTAACGAGAGGGATTTAAGGGAGGCATCTGACCAGAGAGATCTAACGAGAGGGTTCTAACGAAAGGTTGCTAGCGAGAGTCTTCTAACGAGAGGGATCTAACGAAAGGTTGCTAGCGAGAGCCTTCTAACGAGAGGGATCTAACGAGATAGTTCTAACGAGATGGTTCTAACGAGAGGGATCTAAAGAGAAGTTGTTAGCGAGAGCGATCTCAGGAGAGGGTGTTAACGAGATGGTTCTACGGGTTGTGTTTTGTGCTTGATCTAGATACGTCACCCATGGGTTCTACAATCTTTGATAGAGCTTAAGGCTCTTATTCTCGACAATCGGAATTTTTCATGAGGGATTCGATCTGAAAGGACGGGTTTATGTTCTTAAACTATCGACTATAGATTGCTCCTCCGTAACCTGTGAAAATAGTTGGAGGATCTTTGCGAGTGCCTGAACTATGAGAGTACAGGTTTTGCTTGATTTTGAAACATTTATCCCTATTTTGGTTAGGTCGGAAATAATTGCAAATATTTTGCACAGGCGATCTTTGAACCTCTAGCCATCTGGCAGCTGGCATCAGGATAGTATTCTTATCAATCTTCATCAAATGTTGCTTCAATCGTAAATCACATCAGATTATATTCAACAGATTCCTGCGCCCCACTGTGCCCCACCAGCCCCATCCCACGGGGCGGCCACTGTTCCATCATCTAAAAGTGCATTAAAAAAGTTTTATTGTTGTGCTTTTTGTGTCCCGTCCTTCTGTCCGTCCGTCCGTCCGTCCGTCGAGGGGTCGTGCGTCGGCCATATTTGTTTGGCTTCCGTTTCCGCCACAGCAGCAGCCGCCGTCGCCGTCGTCGTCGGAAGTTGCCACATTAAAAAGTCTTTTGGGTTCCGTTGAACCCCTGCTGCCCCGCTGGCACGCCCCAAGGCCACGCCCTTCTGCTCTTCCGCCGCCTTAAGGAGCGATGGAGGAGGCAGAAGAGGCTGTCCTTTGGCCAAACAACAGCGAGCACTCGAGCACTCGAGCACTCTCTCATCTGTTGCAAGGTGTGAAGAGCCAACATGTTACTGCCGCCGCCTGCCGCCTGCCACCGACTGACCCTGGGACCCTCATTAACTTAATGGTCAGCTTTTCCCTCTCCCTCGACCTTTCGCTGCTTTCTCCCTTCTTCTGTCATTCGCCATTTTGTTTGTTTGCAGAGAAAAAGAAACTCATTTAAAAAATTATTAATTTTCTGCTCATTTAAAATGGTTTTTTAATGGCATCTCCCCCGCTCCAGGACTCTCCAGGAGTCTCCAGGCCCCGCCCCATTTGCCTGCCACCTTTTGTGCGGTCTGTGGCAGTGGCACTCGCTGTGGCTGCGGCTATGGGCCGATGGGGGGGCATGCCACCAATTAGAAAATCAATACGCCGCTGCACTTTGACACACAACTTAATTCAATTTGTCGTGCGGAAGCCAAATGTAATTAATGGTTTCGTTCGGGGCCCATGGTTTTGTGCTGCCTCTTGGCCATCGGGGCAATCAAAGGAGCGGGGGGGCAGCACCAGCTGGCGGCTAATGAGATGAAATGTCGTCCCCCATAAAAAACTTTTGAAAGAGTCCTTTTTGCTAGCCCCACTTTTTGCCGGAGCGAAGCCATAAATGACAGACGGAATATATAACTTTTTGATTTATTTTAATTGCTTTTGTTTTTGCTTTTATTTCCTTTTAAATTGAATGCCCTTTTGAGCTGAATGAAAGTGTGGAGGGGCCTTTGATGGAGGGAAGGAATATATATTTATAGGTGTTTCAACTCCGATCTGCACTCTCTCCCAGCTTCGAGATGTTTTTTCTTACCTTCCAATCGATTCAGAGTCCGGCAACAGCCCCAACGGAAGCCCCCAAATTCGGGCCAAAGTTCTGCGAGGCCTCGAGTCCCTCCAAACTCCTTGGGTGGGCATTCGCGACTAGCTATTGGGAATATGGCCGCCGGGCCTCCTTCGGGAGCAGCCAGTGGTAATCCTGGATGCATTCTCAGCTCAAACGCCTCTCGATCCTGGCGGGAACGAAGGATCTCCTGGAGTTGAAGTCCGTTCCGAGGGCCTAGGGCACTTTGATAAGGTGCACGCCCTGCTGTGTTTTGCGTCCTTTCGCTTATGGGCAAGTTGTAGGCACCACAACCAGTGAAGCAACAAAGTAATTCCCACCATTCCGCACGCGAATCGGTCCCCGGTGGAACAGTGGAATCGGAGCTACCCCGACAGCGACCATCACTCTTCTCAGAAGCCATTTGCCACCTCGTTTTGTCCCTCTTTGTGGCCCAAATCCCAACAAGCCTTGTTATGTGGCTGTTATGGCTGTTGTTTCCTTCGGCCCAGAGACACGGAGACAGACACTTGGAGGCGATTGCTGTGACGATTATTACCATAATGTGCGGCGGACTTCTGTGGCTAATACTCGTGTGTGGTGGCTGCCATAAGGCTAATACGAATGGTGCTTGACGGACAGACAGACAGACAGACAGACAGACAGACGGCCAGACACCATAAAAAACTATCTCCAGCATTTGGTGTGCTTTTTTATGGAGCAAGAGAACAAAAAACCACACTAAAGGGGACACAAAAGGCGATAGTCGACACTGGGAGGATACCCATTGAAAGGGGCCCCCCCGGTCGAAAGGGATCCCCATAGCCCCTAAATTAGGGACCAAGGATACAGGGGGTACGATGCAAGGCTCGAACGAAGGAGCTAAGGGACGACTGCCTCCTCAGATGCCAATTAAAAACATTCTATTCAAATGTATTCTATATGTATTTTAGTGTTTAGTAGTTAAGGTTCATTGAATGTTGATTTTCAGTACTTCTTCGTGTCTTGAGTCCTTGGTTTTTGTTTTTCTTCGCTTCGCCTACGCGTCGTCGCTCTAGGGATGGGATCAGCGTGGCTCTTCGTTGTCTAGGGATGGGAGTGGCTCGAACATAAAGAAGCCCTGGCTATTCCCAGTGGAGAAGACTCGCTCAAGTCTCGCGTTTAGCGAACAAATAACAAGCGACTACCAAAGGACCCGAACTAAGGGGGAAATGTGGCTAAAAGCCAGAACCTAAAGGCTCACAATAAGCGTAACCTTTGCAGCCAAAAACAGAGCGATCAATGCGGATCGCTTTCGATAGTTTCTAGAGGGATTCTTCGGCTGCAAACATTTTGGAATGGGATCTGAAAGGGGATCGTCTTCTTTTTCCGATTAGTTCTAGGATTGGGATGACTTTCGTTGGATCTGTGGATAAAGTAATGGAATCTAAATACTTGAGGGCTTCAATCCAGTCCACAACTTCCAGCTGGGGAATATACCCTTTGTGCTCCTTGAAATACCTCGCAGAAAAGCAACAACAACATTTCTAATACGAGAGTTTTATTTTATTACATTTTATGGCGCATAAGTTGGCTACAAAATGCGTTAACACATACACGGACACACGGACAGGGACAGGGACAGGGACACGGCCACAGAGACATCGCCCCAGTCACACAGATACCAGCCACACGCACACACACACACACACACACACACACGCCCACACAGAGACCCCATTGATAGATACAAACCATTGAAGCAGGAGTTTATTTTGTTTTTTGAGAGTCCTGTCATGGGCCATGTCCTGGCTGGTGGCTGCTGGCTGGTGGCTGCTGGCTGCTGGCTCCTGGCTGCTGGCTTCTGCTGCCTGCCATGTCCTGGACACGTACAGCGTATCTCCGTTTCCGCAGATAAACGCGCACCGTATCTGTGTGAATAGAGGCCTCGCCTCTTAGCTGTCTGTGTGTGTGGGTGTGTGTGGGTGTGTGGGTGTGGGTGTGTCTGTGTCTGTGTGTGTGTTCGTTTCCTTTTAACAAAATGTTTTGATTTCCATGGGAGAGAGGACAGCATACAGGACACAGCATACAGGACGCCGCTAGTCAGCGTCCAACTAATCTGTTATCCTTGCCGTCCCTGCCGCCTCTCCCCCTGCCGCCCCTGTCGCCCCTGCCGCCCTTGGGGCTCCCGTAGTCCCTTTTTTTTGTAGTCCTTTGCCACAGGGATAGTAACCGCCGCCGCCTGGCCTCTTGTTCTTTGTTCTTTGTTGGTTTTTGCCTTTTCAATTCATTTTATTTATCGAAGCATGAAAGACGCCCCACACACACACACACACTCGCACACACACACATTAGCAGTCTATAGATATAGTCGGGCCATAGATACAAATACATCTTCGGCAGCTACAGGATACAAATAGAAATCAGTAGAAAGAAACCGAAATCAAAATGAGAAATCGCCACCTCATCGCCCCATCGCCCACCCACCGCCCCCCTCTGCCCCAACGCCCCCTCATTTGTTGCGAATAAAATTCCATTTCTTGTATTTGTTTTTGTTGTTGTTTTTGTTGGTTGATAAATGAAATGGAAATGGAAATGGCTCGACCATGAAAGATACTCGCTTTCTTTTACAGAATGCCACTCCCCCCCACTGCCCCACTCCCCCACACACCGACAGATCCTTCATCCCCATTGTATCCTTCGGGTTTATCTTTGAAATCGAAGCCGAAGCCTCTCCACACGCCACTTCAATGTCCTCTCTCTCTCTCTCTCTCTTCCTGTCTCTCTCCCTCTCTCTGTCTCTCCCTCTCTCTATCTCTCCGTCTCGTTGTCTGCCTTTTGGCACTCATTTTGGCCTTAATTGATATTCATTTTATGCATTGGCCAAGGGGGGGGGCCGGGACCTCTTCTTCTTCTCTCGAAATATGCTTGCATTTTCCCCAAGAAAACGAGAGAAAATCCCCCCGCCTCCTCTGGCTGTGTGTGTGGCTTGTACTTTTGCTGCCAGAATCCGTAGCATACTTTTCAGCAACAGAAACAGAAACAGCAACAGCGACAGACGAGAAGAAGGCTAATTAGTCATTGTCGAAAGGAGATTGCTGGGCAGGCAGGGGGGAGTGGGGAGCGGGGAGTGGAGCCGAGAGATGGCTCCCTTTTGTTGGCCAGCAAATTGAGTTGGAAATTCAATTTGGCAAATCACAAAACGAACCAGCAGTAAACCAGGAGAATCTCAAACTCGTAAAAAACTTGTCGCCCCTGCCCCAAAAAAAGGGGGGGGGGAGGGGGGAGGGACAACAGGAAAAAGCCTTTGCCCAACAATCAAGAAGCAGCGGCAGTGGCAGTGGCAGTGGCAGCGTCACCAGCGGTGGATCCCAGTGTCCACAGCCTTCCATCGAGTGTTGAAACAACAAAATGAACTTCACTTTTGATAGCGAAATAAAAAGAAAGCATTGCAATGGGGGGGGAGTGGGTGGGGGATTGGGGGGGAATTCTAGATTGGGGGATTCGGAAATGAGAACGGGAATGCCACTGCGAGGCCACGCTAGAAATGACAACGAAACGAGGATGCGACTGCTGCAGCCTTCCATCCGCTGGAGGAAGCCGCCTGGCCGCCTTGCCTCCTTGCCCCCTCGCCTCCTTGCCCCCTTGCCTCCTTGCCATTGTTGCAACAGCAGCAGCTCTCCCTTGCTCTTGCTCTTGCTCTTGCTATTATCCTGCCACTGGCAATAAAAACCTACACCGCCATCGTAGTCCTCGTTGTCGTTGCTGCCGTTGCCGTTGCCGTTGCCGTTTTTTTTCCTGTGTCGTCCTGTGCGCCTCCTCCTTGCTGTTGCTGTTGCTGCTTTGGATTTTTGCAACTTTCATGCCAAGCATTTCTCGGTCACTGACATGCCCCCAAAAGCGAGAGGCAGCCAGGCAGGCCGGCTGGCTGGCAGGCAACGAAACGCGGCTTTTGTTGCATGTTGCAAGTTGATTTCTTTCGCATTTTTCTACTCTTCGCTCTCCTTTTTGCCCGTTGTAGTTGTCGTCGCTCGTCGTCGTTGTTGTGTTGTGGCCTGCGGCGTTGGTTGTGACAAAAAAATCTGTTTTTGGTTGACTGCCCTGCTAACATGGCTAAAATGTGCGCATAGGCAACGACAGCAGGCAACGGCGACAGCGACAGCGACAGCAACAACTTTTCATTAGAAAAATAGAAGAAACAAAAATGCAGAAAGGTTATGGCTCGAATACGGCCTTGGGGATGCCCTGTTTTGCCTCAAAAAACCACAGATGAAAGATCCATAGACCCAAGAGACATGACTGGGAAAACTATGGACTCCACGGGGTCTTACTCGTATGTACTTAGGGAAAACAAAAGTGCACCTCAATGGCTGAAATCTAGAGATCTAGAAGTTCAGAGATCATCTTTGGGACTTTTGCAGGCGGTTTTGGGTTCTTTCTACGCAGGCTATTGGGGAACTCCATCTTTAATGATCAAACAATCAAGAATACCTTGCGTCTCGCTCTCTCTATCTCCTTTGTGCCCTCTCCCAGTGTGGCTTAGCAGTGGAGCTATTCATAAATCGTGTCTCAAGTGCCCAAAAGCTTCCACAAGTCTCGGGCCCTCTCTTTGTATCGCCAATTCCCTCTCTCCCAGCGAGGCTTAGCCATATAGCATGCAGCTTTTCTTCGGAAACCCATCCGATGGCCAGGAAAATGGTCGGATGGGTGGAAGCTATCAGCATACCCCACGAGTACCCTGCATGGAAATGACAGACAGACACAAAAAACTCCACTCAAACAATGGACAAAATATTAAAGAATGTCTCGGCCGGGCCGGGGAGGGGAGGGGAGGGGCCACGCCTGGGCCGCCCAGGGATAAACTTTGTGGACAAATATTTGCCGCACATTTAAAACAATTGAAAACAATTTAAAAATATACACGCCCGTGTGTGGCCCCGTTGGAGGCCCCAAGAAAATGCCAAATAAATTAAATTCAATCAAGGAGTAAAACTTGCGAGAGTGTAAATATCCTTGCAGAGAGTGGAAAACTCCCATTTAAATGCTCGGGCACAAAGTTTTCCCCTCGAAGAAGAAGAGGAGGTTAATTTTCACCCGAACCCCCTCTCCCTCCCCCTCCCCTCCCGCCATGCCGTCGCCACTAGTGTTGCCACCGCTGGGGCACCGCACCGCTGAGCCACGACATCGACATCGACGTTTGTGCCCCTCTGACGTCTGATCCCCGCGTCGAACAAACATGCATATAATCGTGTTGCATGTGTGTGTGTGTGTGTGTGTTGTCTCGAATAAAAAAGAAAAAGGAAAAGCATAGTTTCCATGGCATATTTACACATGGCCTTTGGCATTGTTTTCACAGGCGGTGGCGTGGCGCGATATCAACATGCAAATGTGTTGTTGCAAATGTTGGAAAAGGTTCCCCTCGTTCCCCACTCCCCCCATGCCACTCCAACCCCCTCCATCCCCCTCTCCAGCACTCGCTGATGCTGTGGCTGTTGGCTTTTTGGCATCCTAAAATAGTTGGCGGCCGTCTGTTGCGGTTAGCATATTCCCGTTCCCATTCCCGTTCCCATTCCCGTTCCCATTCCCATCCCGTTCCCATTCCCATTCCCATCCCGGCTTGTACCATTTCCATTCACATTTCTTGGTTGTGGCCTCCGCCCCCACCCCCCCTTTTGGCCCCTGTCGAAATAGCTGAAAAGTGTCGAAATCCTCCATCACCCCTTTACCCCCTTCCTGTTGCCATTTAGAGCAGATTTTATTGCTACTTTCCATGGGATTTTCCCCTCATTTTGCCCCGTAAAAAGAGTGACACTTGCAGGATTCTGAATCGAAACGATACGATACGAAACTGGAGCCAAACTTTATCAAAATGCAATTGATTTTGAAGCGGTGGCAACTTTTATATTGACCCAAATTGGCGTAAACAACTTTATCCCTGTAGAATCTCTCTCGCACTCTCTCTCTCTCCGAAATACAATTTCATAAATTTCATTACAGTTTGAGCAGCCCCTAATTCCAGGGAAAACTTTGCGGTGCCTTCGACACTCCACAGAACGGACGGATGAAAAGTCCAGGATATTTTTATCAATAGATGTCCGTATTTTGTGGGGCACAAAACTTTTGTTATAAAACAAATTTTCGTACTTAACTTTTTGGGGCTTCTGCTGTCTGTTTAATTTGCTGTCCGATGTCCAAAGTCCAAAGTCCGATGCCCGATGCGGGTGTCTATATGTGTCCTGTCCTGTCCTGTCCTGTCCTGTCCTGTCCCGTCCTGCCCTGTCCTTCGGCCATCGATAGCCCTTTCTGGCCAAAAATCTCGGCGGAGTTTTTCGGGACTCTAGCAATTCGCAAACATTTTCCGGTCAATTTGTTGGAAGTTCTCTCCCCGTCTCTCTCTCTCCCTCTCTGGGTCTCTGGGTCTCTGATTCTCTGGCTTCGATTAACTTTTGTGTGCGAATGCGAGTGCCAGTGCGAAAGAGGAAAAGTTTTCCCTGCCCCCAACCCCTTCCCGTTCCTCCCTTCCCGTTCTTCTTTCGGGTAAATAACACTCTGGGAAAAGGGGAAATTTAAAGTTTGCTAAAGACTGTCCGAGAGAGAGAGAGAGAGGTGGTGGGGGCTAAGTAACTCTGTGGATATTATCTTTCACTGCAAGTTTTTACCTTTGAAAACATACACACTTGTATACGCACATATGGATGTACATACATCCCCACTCTCTCATCCTCTCACTTTAGCTGTACAAGAGAGGAGCACTCTAGGAGCATTGTTGACAATGCAAGATCTGATGCTTGGCAACATTCCTCAAGAAAAACGACCTTGCGCCAAGGAGAATTTACTAATAAGGCTACGTGGTCCGATATGGTGAGGGCCCATCCACTTTTTCCAATTCGCTCTCAGAGAGAGCAAACGTTTAACGTCCAAACCTCCAAAAAAAGAGCAAATGTTGCAGTCAACACTCTCTGTTGCCTGGGAACACGCTCACCAACATTGCCGACGATCAGGTGCTTAGCAGCATTGTGTTGCAAAGGAGGCATCAGCAGCATGGCAACATGTGTACATATCGCTAAGTAATGACGTCTGAGCTTTTGCTCTCTGTTTGATCGCTCTCTATGGACTAGTGCTATGACTCACGCACAAGCGAGATGGCAACACTGATAATTGAATGCAGCAGCTTGTAAACAAAGCGTCCATCCTCACAGCCACAAAAGCTCCACGTGCTGCTGATGCAGCGTTTCCAAGCAGCTTTACATCGCTCATCTCTCTCTGATGTTTAGCAACATCCTCTACTTAATGTTGCAGTCGCTTCTTCTCTCCCTCTCTTTGCCCTCACAGGATCATAAATAGATTCTGTATATTTACGCTACTTAAGACGCCCTACAAATCGGAAGTTCCATGGAAGTTTTACCTGTACATCCCATCCCCACCCCCGCCCCCGCGTACAGTCCCCACGTAAATGGAGTTTTTGTCTCGTTTTTGAGTGAACTCTCGTTTATGAAGTCATAAAAATCTGTCAGCTGCAGCCATAATTTTTTCAGCTCATTCAACAGATCGTAAAAAACCACAAAAACAAAATCTCATAAAAACCTTGTGGAATTTCGTGGACATTTTTCCACATTTCCACACAGCATTTCCACAGCGGTTAAAATACGTACAACTTTTCTGTCATTTATAATTTGCGGGACCTCTGTGAGAGATGTTCATTTATGTGTTTATATGCTTATGTGTGTGTGTGTGTGTGTGTGTGTGTGTGTGTTTATGCTCTTCTTTTTTTTCTTTGGTCTTTTTTGAAATGTGTGTAAAACGTTTTCGCCGCTAATTTGATGGAAATCTGAATCTCTCGCTTGTTATCGTTTGAAAAATTTGCAATTTCAGCGAAAATTGTTCAATATTGTTCCATGTTTCTCCCCCCCTCCCCCCCAGCCCCCTTTATTTTGCTTATCAATTCGCCAAACATTTTCCAATTTCCCCACCCCACCTCGCCCCCCTGCACCCCATTTCTGAAGCTTAAATTCAATAACAAATGGAAGGAGGGAGGGGTAAGGGGGGGAGGGGGAGGAATTTCGTTTCTGCCAACTTTTCATGCGATTTATTTATGACATAAAATTATTACCCTGCAACTTTTGCCATCTCTGTGTACCCCATGCCCCGCCCCCGGTGTCCCCCCCCCTGTCTGTGGAAGCAGCTATCATAATTTTGGCCCTGTCAAAGTTTTGCAACAATTTTTCACGATTTTGATGACAAAAAACGATGGAAAAAGAGTGAGGAAAACCCCAAGAGAAAAATGCGTTTCAATATTGCAAAATATTGCAGTGGGGGAGAGCAAAGAGTGGGGCGGAGGGGGTGGGGAGCTCGGTTTGGGGCAGCTTAATTATAAGTGGGAGCCGCATTTTCAGGCATTAGAACGAAAATTATTTATAATAATTGTGTTTGTTGTTTGTTTGTTTGTTTGTTTGTTTGTTGCCTTTTCATGTGCAAAACTTTTCATGTAAATTGTTTTTCCTTTGCAATTTCCCCAACAATAACGAGGGAAAATTAATGTTTTATTTTAATAAAGCCATCGCCAGCAGGGGTCATGGGTCATGGGTCATGGCCCGTGTGTCGGTGTGTCGGTGTGTGTGTGGACAGGAGTGGACCGGAATGGACAGGAATGGAATGTGTGAGAATATGCCACTAAATCAACATAAATTAAGTTTTTGTTGCATATATTTATTTGCAATGATAAATGCTCTTGGGAAATGGAGACTGGGAAATGGAGACTGGGAAATGGGAAAATGCACACAAATTTCATTTAATTTGTTGTTTGTTATTTGTTCGTTATTTGATTTCATTTCTGTGGAAATTCCAAATTTGCTGTCGGGATCCCAGCAGAGAAGGTGGATCGACGCTGGACTCCATTTTGGGCGCCTAAATATATGAGGATAATGTAATTTGTGTGTTGGAAAAGGATACAATTTTCACACTTTTGGAGGAAGAATTTCTGTTCGCTGGAAATTCCCAAGGAGTTGGCCTTTTTCAAAGCCCAAAATCAAAGCGTTTCTATGCTTTTCTCAGGATCCGAACCTAGGCTCTTTCTCTGCTCTGCTCAAGGGTCAAACTTGAGCCGTCATTCTTGGTGATTCTCCCACAAAAAGGCCAATCTTTGCAGTTCTCAGGGCCGGTCTCTCGACTTGGAATCAAGGTGTCGTTTCGCCAACTGTTTTCGACCAGAAAACTCGTCGTAGGGCCGGTAATTTGTCGGATCGAAAAGGAATAACGGGGTGCTGTTAAGAGCAAACAAACTGGGTTGCTTTGATGATGGAATCAGCTGTTTGGGCTGTGTTTTGTGGCCTTCTTAAATCCACTATCCATTGTATCGAGCCGAAAACTCTTAGCCGGCAGTCGGCCCTTGACGGAATCATTTTTCGTTCTCGGCCAAAGATGGTCCTCGGCTGCGAATACCCACAGAGGCAGAGCCCTTCTCAGAGTTAGATCCCATCCCAGAGGTTTTGAAGGCCCATCAATACCCCCCTCCATTGGAGGTAGATATGATAGACAGACATGATAGACCCCCAATGATACCCTGCCTTTCATCTACATCCGAGTAGGTGCTGGGGCAGGGGCAGGGCCAGGGGGATGGGGGGGAGACTCTTCTCCAAAGTCAAAAGCAAACTTCGGTCCCTGCTTCGTCCGAAGGATGGAAGTTCTCTCCTCTGGCCGTGGCATAATTTCCACAGCCAGTGGCCACAGCGACGACAATCTTCAAATTGTTTAGTGCCTGTTTCCATCATCATCATAAAAAGCAACGCTGGGGCGGCGCGAGTCGCAAACTTTGTGTCAAGTCTAAGGAAATTGTTGCACTCTGGCGGGGGTGGGAGAGGGGGGAGAGGAGACGGAGGTGTGGTGGCATGCCTCGAATATGCAGAGTGGTGGCTCGTCTGGCGAGCGAAACAACATCATAATGGTAGAAATCTCTGGCCGCATTAACATAATCGGGCGAGCGATGGGCCAGGGAGGAGGTGGGGGGCTGGTGGGGGCAGTGGGGACCGTGGAAAATGGTTCCGTTTCAGAGCTGTGCCTCGTGATGGTTTGACGATGCCAGTGCCAGTGGCAGTGGCAGCAACATCGCGACAGCTACAACATCATTTTCATTCGCAACCAACCAGCAAGCCCTTCCCCCTCCCCCCTTCCCCCTTCAAGGGAGGAAGCCCTTCCAAGGGGTGGAATGGGGCCAGTGGCTGGGGCAGTGGGGCATTGCGATTGTTTGGCGTTTGGCGGAATAAACAACGCGCGACGGTCGTGTCCACTGCAGAGGACAGAGAAAATGAGTGGGAGCCCGGGATGGAGGGGGGTGGGGGGCTAGGGGGGACTGCAGAAGGGTGCCTGCCACACGACAGTTGGAAACCGGCAAAGTTTTCGCTTAGCATGCATTTCCCCCTCCCCTCTCCCTCTCGCTCTCCCTCTCTGCTTGCGCTCTTCCGCTGCTCCACTCTTTGTTCTCCCGCCACCCATCTAGCCATCTCCCTCGCACTCCCCTGTCAGTGGACGCGCATAAATCAAAACAATAAAGTTCAAGCGAAAACAATGACGACACAGCGACACAGCGTTGATTATGATTACGGGCGAGTGGCGAGTGGTGAGTGGCGAATGGCGAATGGCGATAACGATAACGATGACGCGAGTCCGCGATGACGACGACAACATCATCATCGTTGCTGTTGTTGTTGCTGTGGTTGGACGTTGCTCTGACGTCTGACGTTGAGACTCTTTCGGTAGACAATGCCCCGGTTGCTCCGGTGCCCCATTGTTGCCACACCACTTGCCCCCTTCCATCTCTCCCTCCCTCCCTCTGTCTCTTTGTGTGTGCTCTCTTGCATCACTCTCCTGTCCACTCGATTGATGTTTGCTGCGACAAATTATGTCATTGAACTGCAGTACACCCCTCCCCCCTCCCCGCCGCCCCTCTGACCCCCTTCCCCCCTTGCATACCTCTTTTGCCGCTTGCCTGTGGCCTCCTCTGCTCTGCTTTTGCTTTGTTTTGGTGAAAAATGAAAAATTACCCAGGAAAATGCCGAATGGGGAATAGACAAAAAAGAGAGAGAGAGGGAGAGAGGGGGGGAAGGAGCAGACGATGATGATGCCCCTGAATAATATTTATTTAATGATTTATTTCTCAATTTTTTTTGACTGCTTTTTTCCTCTGTTTTTTGCTCTGCTTTTTGTGTTTTTTGTTTATTTGCCGACGTTGATTTTTTGTTGATTTGTAAGCAAACGGAGGAAAACTCTGTGGGGAAAACCCAGAGGCGGGAGGGGGGCGGGAGGCTGCAGAGGCGGAGGAGCAAACGATTTTTGTTTGTATTTTCAAAAGATAAAGATTGATTGCAGATACAGATCGATGCAGAAAAGCAGAAGCAAAGTGGAGTGGAGCGTTCGAGCGGGGCAGCAGGGGGGGAGGCAACAGTGGGGGGGCAGTTTCTACCACTTGGTGGCAGGGCGGGGCGGGGCATGGCAGGGGGGCGGGGCAGCTCTTGAGACTCAATTAGCAAGTGCTTATGTGCATATGGGAATGCATGTATCTGTATCTGTATCTGTATCTGTATCTGACATAAATTCAACAATTATTAATGGCCATTAAACGGACTGTCTGTGTGTGTGTTCGGGTGTGTGTGTGTGTGTGTGTGTGTGTGGAAACTGTGGCAAGTGAAGCCACAATTCCGTTCCACAAAACGAGAGACGAGAGACGAGACAACGGTCTAATGGATAAAATATTTTTATGAGACTTCACTTTCAAGGCGTGTCCAAAGCGCACCCCCAACCCCCCCTACAGCCCGCCCACCCTTTGGGCAGCCCAAACCCTAAAACCCGAACCATCGTTAACCCGTAAAATGGGGCCATTATTTATTGCTTTTTACATGGCCAAAACGAAGGCCGAAAGAGGCCGCCGACTCGCTGGAGGGAGGGATGGCTGGGTGGGTGGCAGGCTGACTTTTTGATGGGCTCCCACAACCACAAAGAGAATGAAGCTCCCAGAGAATGAATGAAAGGAGAGACAAAGAGAGGGAGAGAGAGAGAGGGAGGAAGCCCCCTGGATGGATGGATGGATGGATGGACGACACTTTGCGGATGAACCCGCCAGCCTTTTGTATATTAATGAACATTTCCAGCTGCATTCCCGATCCCATGGAGGGAGCTCGCCTCCGGGCCGTGCCCCTCAACACGATTCGCGTCGATTATGCGGCAAACCACTTAACCATGTCCTGGACACATCACTCTCCAGCTCTCCACTTTCCCTGGCCTTTCCACTCCCCCCTCCCCGACGCCCTCCCCGCTGGATGGTTCATTATGATAATAAGTCTGTTTTCGTGGTCCGCCGGTGGCTGGGGGGCTGTGGGCTGTGGGCGGGGGGTCACTGGGGGGAGGGGTTAACGTTGCGTGCTTAAATGTCGCCAATTGCGTGTATCCTTGCCTCTCCATAGCCAGCGAGCAGGAGAGTGGACACACACACACACACACACACACACATTCCGCATATATTGCACCGCACAATGTTGCATGTACGTGTGTGTGTGTGTGTGTGTGTGTGTGTGTGTGGTGTGGTGTGTGTGTGGTGTTTGTTTGTGCCTTCTCATAATTATGCAGCTGGTGGCTTAATTATAAAACGTTACTCCTGCAGTTAACCTGGGGAATTACGGAGAACAACAGCAGCAACAAACAACAGCAGGACATGGGCCACGAGCCTGCAGGGATGCTCAATCACAGCCCCAGGATCGGGAAGCAGGGGGAATACGCTTACGGGGAGTGGAACGGAGGAACGGGCGGGCAGGAGTACGGGACGATGGATGGAATGGAACAATGGGATCAACTGGAATGGTTAATACCCTTATTGGAACAATTGAATGGAACATGGAGCGTACAGAAAGATGGAAACTATGGAACGATGCGGAACGATTGGCATTCACTGGCACAGCATTTGGGAACGATGGGAGAACGAAAGGCAGGGACATCGGATAGGGTCACCGTTTACGTGGTCTACGGAATGACCTGCAGTACGGAACGAAGGGGGACTACGGAACGACGGGAAGAGTACAGAACGATGGGCACTAAAGGGCGCAGGGGAGGCACGGGATGACGGTGCGGGGAGGGACACCCCGTTTGTGGCGAGCCCAGGACGAGTGCGGGGGCGACTGATGGACGGATGGAGACGCCACACACTCGCAGAAGAGCCCCCACCGAGGGGGGGGGGGGCCCTGGCTGGCCTTCCATTATTACATTCCAGTCTCTGGGTTCATTAGCTAATTTTAGCGCACACAAATAGCATAATAAATTGATGGAATGGGAAATGGGCCTGCCCCAAGAGGGGGCCAAGAGGGAGGGAGGGGAGGGGGGGTAGCCAAAATTAGGCCCATATTTGCATAGGCTTTGGGCCACGGGACTATGAAAACTATGGAAATTCATTAAGTGAAATATAATTTGGGCTGTGGCCGGTTTTTGTTCTTCTTTTTGCGGTGGAGGGCAATCGACCTTCGAATCGATCGATTGGAGGGCCCTGTACTAAAGTTAGTACTCGTACTAAAGCAGGCCTGGTGTAAGCGGAGAGTCACTCAAATAATCCCGATCATTATTATTGTAATTATCGCGTAATGAATGGCTTTAATCATTCGATTTGCGATTCATTCGGTAAAACCTGCCCGTCATCGTGTTATGCCTTGTTAATCGCCCCCTCCGCGCCCCCCTCCGCCCACTGGCATTACCTCCGCACTATCTTTAGCGTTTCTTTCAGTGTAATCGACCATTAATTGAATTAACTCGTAAAGGGGACAGTGGGTGGGGCAGGGGGTGGGTTACGAGCATTTGCCGTACGATAGATCCAAGGTCTGCCCTGCTTCTGTGTGTGTGTGTCCGTGTGGGGCACTGAAATCACTTCTAAAGCTTCATTTGCCGCATTATCGCGTTCCGATTGATTGCACAGACAGCACCCCAGCGGCAGGCCAGCGGCAGGCCAGCAGCAGGCCAGCGGCAGACACCAGCAATGGCTCGTAAAATGTTCATAATTATCGAGGGAAAGAATACAAAGTAAATATAAATACCCTTTCGGATGCAGCGAGAGATACGTACTCCCCGCCTTGTGGCAGCATTGAGCTTGACGCCCACTCCTGGTGCTGCGGGGGCCCGGGGGAGGGGGGGGGTTTAGCTGGTTTTGATTCTTGGATTCTTCTGCCTCTCGAAACCACAAAAGCCAGCGGAAAATCCATCGAAGCGAACGCCTGCCGCTCTGTGGCCTAAGCCCCGACTCTGTCCCTGCCCCTGCCCCTGTCCCTGCCCCTGCCCCTTGTGGTGTTGCAAGTGCAGCCAGCAATTTTGGCCAAGATTTTGTCGTGGGCTGAGGCTGACGGCCCACGCGTTTGTCTGCCGCAGACAAAGTGAGTGACAGTAGAGCCTCAAATGGCGGACAAGCGGAGCGAAAGAGCACGAGAGAGCGGGTTTTCGAGCCGCTCAGAGAGGGGGGAGGGGAGGGGGCAGTGTCATGGAAGTGCAAGTCATAAGCGGCTCAAAGCTGCGTTGGTGTGGCAGAAAGAGAGAGGGAGAGAGAGAGAGAGAGAGGGTATTCCGATTATTTGAATGCAGTGAATGGAAGATATACACGATACGTGTGTAAAGCTATGGCTTTCCATGGGAAATATCCAACGAAATCCCCAAGAACCATCGCTCTGCGTCGGACACATCTGATCCCTAGGAAATGCTTGCATCTCTGGGAGTATCTTTGCCTGGTTGTATCTGTTAGAGTATCTGCGACGGCGACCCCGGAAGGCCTTTCCTTCCCTGGGATGGGGATTGGGATGGGATGGGATCGCTGTGTTGTAACTGGTTTCTGGCGCTGAATTATGTGGAAAGCTGCCCTCCGTGCGGGGGCCCCTCTCGAGTGCCTTCATATCTGACCCACAAAAAGTGATTCTGCGGCTAAATGGGGCCCCAAAAGGAGCCAAAGGAGCCACAGAGAAAGAAGGAAGGAAGCTGGAAGTGTCGATTGGAAGACCGCAATAGATGGAGCAATAGTTTCGAATGAATCCCAGAGATATATCTGCAGAGAGACAGAGAGAAGCCTCAGATACTATTCTATCTTTCGAAATGTATCTATATCAGACGGGTGTTTGTCCCCAGCTCCTGTGACTGCCTTTGCTGCGATTTCCAAGACGGAGGGAGCTCCGGCGGCGGGTGCATCCACCTGATCAGCCTCTGCCCCACATAGAATAAATGTATCTGCCGCTGGAGCGAGTTCCTGTGGCTGCCAATCCACTCTCCAGTGCTTCCTTGGCCTCCTTTTGTGTGCTCTGCGTGCTTTGTGTGTTTCTGGCTGCCACCGAATCCTCATTAGTGCAAGAGGCACAGTGCGGCAGACAGAGTGCTGGGGCAAACAGTTTTCCAATTGTGCAAATTGCTCCAGCCCCAGCTCCTGCTCCACCGAAGCCCAGAGCCGCCTGCTCGAGTGTCGGAGGGGCACTTCAGACCATCCAATTGAGGCGCCCCAGGCCCGTGCCCCAGGCCCGTGCCCCCTGCCCCGTGCCCCAGGCCCCATTTGCCGCTGAAGTTGCAGCAAATTGAAATAAAAATCCAAATCGGAATCCGTATCCGAATCCAAATCAAAATCAAAGTGATGTAAAATACTACATTGAAACACTTTATAGACTGGCATTTTTATTGGGTGAAGGGGAGGGGGAGGGGGGTAATGGGGAGGGAGAAGATTGAGGATTGGGGCCTCTGAAGTATTTTTAGAGACAAACAAGTAGGTCAGTATCGGTCGGAGAAGGCCCTGTTCTGGCCACCTGCCACACGGTGGCACACAGTGCTGCCACACCTGCCACCATGGCCCCTTCCCGCTCCGCTCCGTTTTCGTGTTCGTTTTTGAAATATCTGCAAATGAACACATTGAAAGTGTCGTCTGCTTGCCACTTGCCACTTGCACCCTGCCACACGTGCACCCTGCCACACGGGCACTGCTGCCACTGCATTTTCCTATTTTCCCATTCACACTTTTGTGTTCGATTTGTGGCAAGAGGAAAAACTCTGTGTCTCTCTCTCTCCCTGTCTCCCTGTGTGTGTGTGTGCGTGTGTGTGTGTGCAAAGTGCATTTCAATGCTTGCTAATTTTTCCTTAATTAACCAATAAAAGAACCAAAGATAAGACAGCCGCAGCCGCAGAGAGAGAGGCAGATGCCGAGGCAGGGAAATCGGAAAATCTCTCACTCACTGAATGTTATATGAGTGTCTATTGCTGGTAGAACCCCCCTCCCGCCCCCCTCCCCCACCAAAAAACCACTTGAGAGCTTCCCCCTCGCCCTCCACCCCACTGCGGGAGAGAGGGACCTCCTTCATCTCTTTCTGCCTGAGAGGTTTCCTCTCTCTCCCTCTCTCCTTGTTTTTGTGTTATTTTGCAAATGGAAATGCCAGGCTAAAAGAAAACCGGGCTCGAGGAAAAGTTAAGGGCCAAGGGCCAGGGGCCGAGGGCCTAGGGACAAGGGAAAAACAAATATAAAAACCATTAGGCAAATGTTTCGGGGGATAATTGACAGAAGAAGGCAGGGGGGGGGGGGGGAGGAGCAGCGAATGTCCCCACAATTATTGTTGGGGCAAAAAACACTTAAGAGACGCTTCGAAGCGACACTTGACGGAGGGGCGGGGGCACTGGGAATAGGGGAAATTATGGAAAAGCATCCGGGAGAAGGGGAGCGGAAGGGAAGGGAACTCCTTCGGAGCCATCCATAAATAATGGGTTGTCCGAGTTGTCCAAGGAAAAAGATACAAATTCGAAATGTGAATTCGAGTAAAATCGAATAAAGACCACAAACAAAGGCCGCACTTCATTAGTCCCCGATTCGGGCACTCGACGGCAGAACAATTCATTTGCCGAGGCGTCTCCCAGGGGCAGAATCCCCGAGAAGAGACCCCAAAACACACGTGTATATCTATCGAAAATGGGTGTCAATTTAATTGTCAGACAAACTGATTTATGGCCACATAAATAATGAAGAAGAAAGCACTAGAAAATGGGGAAAAGCCAACAGAAACGGACGGGGGGACAGACGGGCGGACAGACGGGCGGAACAGAAGGCGCTAAAGTGTGAAAAACTCATTAAGATACGTGAAATTTGTTTATCTCGAAGATACTCGCACCGTATATACAGTTCCATAGATGCCTCCCACGCATCGAGCCCCCAAAAAGGGGGGGGATATAAAAAGCAATCAGCCATGCCAGTCCCCCTTTCTCTCTCTCTCTCTCTCTCTCTCTCTCTCTGTGTGTAATGGAAAGCCAAAAGTCTCGCATTCATCAGTCAAAATAATCATCGCGAGAGACACGACAGCTACAGATACAAAGATACAGATACAGAAACCAAGAAACCAAGAAAACTGAAACTGAAACTGAAATCGGAGACTGAAGAATGGCGTCTCTGGAGTCAAGTCCCATGTCCCCAAAGGCCCCAAAGGCCCCAATAGCCCCGATGGCCGATGGCCGATGGCCGATGAATGAGTCAGTCTTTGGCTTTCGCTGGCCCGCCGCTGTCAGTGGGTTAAAAGCAACTGTTCTGTAGCTGTCAGTGGGGGCAGGGGGGGGGGTTAAAGCCACACTCATTTGTCCAAAAGTTTATTTTGGTTTTCTCTTGTTTGCCTTTGCCTTTGCTTTTGCTTTTGTTGCCTGCTGCTGCATTCAATTTACTAAAGACAATTGATTGTTTGTTGCTGCTGTTGCTGTTGTTGCACAAATTGAAAACGATTATCAATATGTTGCACGCTGACAGGCAGGCGGCAGCAGGGGGCACGGTGCCACGGGGGGGCGGTGTTGTGTGAATGCGCGAAAAACTAACAAAAAACAATACAAAAAAAGCAGAGAAATAGAAAAACAAAAGACAAAAACAGAACATACGGGGCGGTGGTCGCAGCGGCAGCGGCAGCCACAGAAAAAAGCCAGCCAGGGCAGAGCCTCCAAACGAGAGACGACTGTGGGGATACCCTCTATGTTGGGCAGACCAAGAGCCAGGGGGGAATAGCCGCTCGAATAGCCAGCGGAGTGGGATTTCTGTGCAGAGTTCTGGCCAAAATGCAGCCCCAAATGAAGGTGCAATCCACGCGATTGCAAGGCACTTTGGTAGATGGAGATAGAATGTGTCTCTAGGATGAATCCCAGAGAGGAAGCAGCTCGATGGGTCCCTGCAAAGAGCAGCAAAGCTCTGGAATTTATTAAATACGAATACTACAGAATTTTCTAGATTTATTTATAGATTTATTTTCGATTCCTTCGAAACTCTGGCGATGCTAAGCGATCTGTCCCCCTCCTTCGGATCACAGGGTATGCCCGGCAAAGCAACAACAAACATTGGGGGCTGACTGATAAATGGCCAACACACACACAAACACAAACACACACACAAACAGACACACACAGACACACAAAAGGCAGGCAAAAGAGCGCCAAACAGCAGGGGCGCTGCATGCAGCAGCCGCAGCAGCAGCAGCAGAGTGTGGCAGGCATCTCATGGGTGCCCTTCAACGCGATGCCCCTCCCTCCCCCCCCATTAACCCATCCCCCCTGCAATTTAGAGAGAGATAGAAAGGGGGGGAGGGCGCTGGGAATGTAAACAAAATGTATCGTAGAATAAATAGTTTTTAAAACCATTCTCCCCCCCAAACCCCAGCCCACACCCCACTCCACCCCCCCGCAGAACAAATGCATTTGAGGAAAAAGTGTGAAAAGTTTTCAACCACCCCACACCCTTACCCCCCATCCCCACCCCCAGCCCCACCTATCCAAAACCAGAGAAAAGAATTTCAAGTAAACAGAAGAGAACTTTCGAGAGCTCCTTTTTAATTCGAATAAACTGCTTGGCGACATGGGGACACGGGAAATGGATGGGAAATGATGATTCCCTAAGTAAATTATAAGAAAATTGTGGATGGACGGACGGATGGACGGATGGATGCTTGAGGCAAACATCAAACAATTGAGTGGAAATGTGGGGGAAAAGCGCGAAGGAGGACGGCACTGGAAGGCGGAATTCTGTGGGTAGAGGCTGAAGATACTCTTCGGGGGACAAAAATGGATTGAAGCTATGGCTTTGGATGTGCCAGGGGATTGTCTTTTCTCGGGGTTCCTCAGCAGCTAATGGAAAGCTCTGCGGAGAGAAAGACACAGAGAGATATCAGTGCTCTTCTATCGATCCTTCTCCCAGCTATCCGTCTACCTATCTATCTTCCCTCGATCTATCTATCTTGTATCTGCAAAGAGCACAAATAACAAAATCCGAAGAGAACGAATGAAGCTTTCATTCCAAGCCACAATCTGAGGCAGCAGGCGGTGGGGGGGGAGGCGGTGGAGGCGTCTCCAAGTCCAACCAACCAACTTTTGGATTGTGTCTCGCTTGGTTTCTTGGGCAATTGAAGAGGAAATTAAACAAGTTTGCCTAACGAAGAAAACGCACAAAGTTTTTTCCAAGAAGCGCGCCTTAAAGTATGCAGCGGCAGGAGGGGGGGGTGGGGGGGCGCCGGCACGAGGGGCGGCAGCGGGAAAAGCTTTTCCAAGAACAGTAAACTTTTCTTTTCTTTTATTATATTTTTTGTTTCTTTCTGCAGAAGCCGGAATCTGCCGCTGCCACTGCCACTGCCACTGTCGCTGCTGCGGGGGAGGGGGAGGGGTCACAGAGCGCGTGGTGGCGGAGGGGGGCGGAGCGGAGGGGCGGCATTGTCACTGCTGCTGCTTCTGCTTCTGCTGCTAAACTTTTTGAATCAATTTAAGTTTTGACATTTTAATGATAAATTTGTAACATGCAGAGAAAAACAAGGGCAGAAGGACACCCCCGCCCCCTCCACCACCCTGCCCCTGGCAGTGTGCCTCTCCTCCTTTGTTATGCCTTCCCCTTGCTGCTAGTGGTGGCTCCCCCTCCCCCTCTCCCGCTCTCTGATGGACTGATGGAGGATTCAGTTTATAAATTGCTCCAAGTGTTTCTCAAGATTCGAAAGGGGTGGCCGAGCGAGGGGGGGGAGGGGCTGCGGCGAGAGTTGCTCATGAAGTGACTTTGGACTGAAATGAAGTTCGAGCTCACGAAGAGAGGGGGCGAGGGCTGGCGAGGGGAGGAGAGGGGAGCGTGCTGGTGCTGAAGCTGAAGAAGGGGTTCGAAAATTGATAAAAGTATGTTTGGAAGTGAAAGCAACTTCGATTTATGTGACTTTTCACACACTTTCTCTCTCTCTTCTCTCTCTGTCTCTGTGATTTGTTGAATGTTTAAGGACGTGAAATTGATCAATGAATGGGAATATTTGTACTTTTAAAAGTTATTTGTTGGAGATTTCACTCTTTAGTGTTGGAATATCCACTCTGGAGGATAACGGGGAAGTTTTCAGCACATTTTCAGCATCAAATGTAACTAAATTTCGTTGTATCTTTGGTTTTTCGGATTCTGTAACAATTCAGTATATCAATTCGAAAGTTCTGTAAGGTTTTCCTGAAAATGCGTCTTTTGTATCTCAATAAATGGGATCTGTTCGGAGGAACAGAGAAACAACAGAGCGCTGTTAGCACAACAGAGCGCTAACAGCCAGCCTGTTATCGCTCTCTCTGCTATCCCGCTCTCCGTTAAACCGTTCTCTCAGAGCGGTCTCGCTTTCACGATCCCCTTGGCTCTCGGGCGGCCCAAGATGTATTGAGTAATCAGGCGACGTCGTGCGCTGAGCCGAGGACCATCTCCTCTCGCTCGGCTCTCTTACGTTCTGCACGCTTCCACGCATACCGACAGTCGGATGGACCCTCGAAAGAGAGCAGATGTGACGTCCATCTCGGGGCGGCCTTCGACTACCCCTTTGCAACTGGTGACTCCTCAACGATCCTCCCTACAGTCAAGATCTGTGGGTGGAAGGATCCTCTCACATTCCGAACCCATCTCTTACCTCTATACTCTGAACGTCTCCCTTCCTCCAGAAGTGCCAGCCATTCAAAGTCCCATTCCGGCGCTCGCTTCTGTTATCTCGAACACATGTGCCGTGGCGCAGTGCCTGTTTATCGTGGATAGAACATCATGACAAACATTGGCCATCTAAAACTCATTATTGACTCATTTTGTCGGCCCATAAAGCGCCCAGAAGTATGTTGTCTTTATTTTTTTCGGTTGACAGCCGCAACAGCCAGGCATTTCCAATTAAGCCCCGGAGCCAGAACCCCCTCCCCCCGAGCCCTCCCAAATACGTGAGGATTTGTATCTGCCATCTCTCTCTGTGTGCGTGTGTGTGTGTGTGTGTGCATTTGGGGCCATTAAGACCTCTGTAAACTGCGGCAGGCATATGCAGTTAATGGCTAAACACACACACACAAGCACACAGATGGATAGATAGATATACAGACCGCCCCTCCTCAGATACATTTGTATCTTGAGAGCCGTGCGGCGTGCGTTGAGCGTCGTGTGACGCATGTCGTGTGTATGATTTCCCATTTGCCATTTGCGGCTTTTGACAATTTGTCGCTTTATTTGCAGAGCAGCAGCTCTGTTCTGCTCAGCTCTGTTTGTTTGTTTGTTTGCATTCCATTCGAGATGTTCGGACAAACAAATTGACGAAATGTCTGTCCTTCTGTCCTTCCGTCCATCTTTGGCTCTGCCTCTGGGCTCTGGCCTCAGTGGGCTCTCGCTCAGTGCATCTCGAAGATAAACATCCAAGAAATCAACATTTCTTAATGTCCTTTGGAAGCAATTTCAATTTCAATTCCAACTCCAACTCGAGACTCGAGACTCGAGCGGCGAAATACGAGCACAAACAAATGTCATCATCAATTAGTTGTGATAGCGATTATCGATTCGTGTTCCATGCGCCCCGCCCCGCCCCGCCCACTCCCCTCCGCATCGCAAAAAGTGCTGATAAGCAAAGGTGCCACATGCCGCCAGAGGTGCAACCGGGAATTTATGTTGCAAATTGAAATTGGAGAAGCAAACAGAATTTATAGGCATCGTAATGGGCGACGTCCACTGCGAGTCCCAATTTATGCGATTTTCGTTGGGAGTTTTGTAATTTTTGACCCAAAAACCCAATGAAATGGATTGGACGAGGGTTTGACCAGCGGAATATCTCTGCAGTAGAGGCATCGTAGGGTCGAGGCACGTGTGCTCCATGTTCCATTCCGGCATTCCCCTGAGTAGAATGTGAAGCTCGACGCTCCTTCAATCCTCTTTCGGGCTATCCGTCGCCCACTCTCGGCCTGCTCGGGCCCTGTCATGCCCAAGTCATGCAATTTGTTGGTTTTGAACCCTTTGCGAGTGCGCGGGGGTCAGCGACTGCCCGGATCGAAGGGTATATGGACTCTGCGCCTTTGTATTTGTAGGCAGGGATTCAGTAGCCAGGGGTCGGCGGTCAATGACGAAGCATAAAGGAAAACACCTTGGGATTGGGATTGGAATGGTATGGGGTCTCTGGATGGACAGAATTGAGTGTCTGTCCGCCCAAACAGAAGTTCGATTCGATTCCCCCGCCCCCCTATGTACACGTACTAGCCCTAGAATCCATTCTATATCTATTTCTATATCTGTTTTGGCCCACTAATGAAAAGTCAACAGGGAAAAGGCCCGTTCCATGGGCTATTGTTGGGGCATTTGTGGCTGAATGTTGACACAACCGATAGACAATTATTTATTTATAATGTTTTTCCACTTCTTTGCGGTCTTGCAGATAAGACGCGACCCACTGGAGCCCCCTGGAGCCCCGACTGGAGCCCCGACTGGAACCCCGACTGCAGCCCCGACTGGAAGACTGGAAGAAGGGCCCAGCGGCAGCGGCAGTCAATGTCTGATTGTGTGTGAAAACTGGGCGGAGAACTGGGTGTCGTCTCGCCTCTATGACTGATAATAATGCCATTCGAATACTGCAACGACTGCCCGCCAGAAGAGAGCTGCCACGACAACAACAACAACAACAACAACAACAAGAACAGGAAGAAGAGCTGCCCCCACATGCCACGTGCCACACAATGGCCATGCCACAAAATGAGTATTTGAAAATCAGGAAACATATCAAATGGCGAAAGTGAAGAAAGCACAGAAATAGCAGCAGATCCAGCAGATACTGGAGAGAGAGAGAGAGAGAGAGCAATATATATATATAGAATACATAGGAAAATACCAATTTTTTTTGTTCCGGAAAGAGGAAAAGCTCAGAAAAGCCTGTGCCATAAACGGGAACTTCTATTTTGATAATTATTGAAATAAACACAAGAGACACGAGACACGAGACACACACGAGACATATCCCTGAAAAAAGGAAGAAAACGCTGCCAATTATAGCGATATACAAGGAGAGAGAGAGAGCGAGAGCAAGAGAGAGAGAGAGAGATTTACACGCAGATATAACCACCGATTGACAGCAGCAATAGCTATATATCCCTGCCTCCTCCCCCCAGCAACAATATGACAATATCATCTGGAGAGACAACAGCCACAGCCACAGCCACAGCGAGAGCTACAGCCACGGCGAGAGGCGCCACCACGAATATACATCATGCAACAGCCATAAATCGCAACAAATATGAAAAACTCATTACCAAGCCGCGGTCGCAGGATGCAATCGCGGAAACGGAAACCAATGGAAGTGCCTCCGCCACCGCCACCGCCACCGCCACTCCCGCTCCCATTGGAGCCACTACAGATCGCACAATGCTATTGCCTTTGGAGGACACAAACGCCGCCGCCGGCATTGTCACGTACAAACAGAAATCGAATGGGAGTGCCAGTGGGAGTGCGAGTGGGCATGGCAATGGGCACATCAACAGCAGCGGCAGCGGCAGCGGCAGCACCTCTTGCAGCACCTCGTCATCGACGTCAATTGGCATCAGCAGCAGCGGCAGTGGCAGCGGTGGCAGCCACCTAGGGGCAGGCTCTTCCTATTCCATGGGATGGACGTGCCATTGTTGCAATTTAATTGCACGGCGCTGCTTCGGCATCAACGTGCGGCGGTGTGTTTTGGCCCTGCTCGCCATCACAATGGTTACGATATTCTACTACACGCATTACGTCGATACGGACGTATTTAATGGGTGAGTACAACAGCCACAACAGGCCACAGGGAGGGCGGGGGAAAGCGGGGGCAAGCCTCTGCCTTGTTCCCTCCGCTCTTCTTTTTTGCCCTCCCCCCCTTTTTCGGGGGCTATTTCCAGCGGTATTTTCATTGTGTGCTCAAGTGGTGAAAATGCACTTGATGTCTGCTCCTCCCTCCTCCCCCCCTCTCGATCCCGCCTCTTGCCCCATTGTTTGCTGTGCGAAATCTGTGGCGAGGGCAGCAGCAGCGGCAGCGTTTTGTTCCCTGTTTGATTGGATCCCTATTCTCCCTCCTCCTCCTCCTCCTCTTCTGTTGGTTTTGCCAGGGGGCAGGCACGAGGCCACGCGGCATGGGGCATGGAAAATATGCTGGAAATTGAATCAAATTCGGGCGGAAAATCAGGTGCCAGCGAACGTTAATCGGGAAATTCGTTGCCTAATGATGGAAAAGCTCATTCTCGAATCCAAGAGGAAACCCCCCTCTCCCCCCGGCAGCGACTTTTTTCAATGGGTTTTTCTCTTGAAAGTTTTTCAATGTTTTCGGCGGCGCCTCGGAAAGCGGAAAGTTTTTCGCCTGCGAAAATCGGCGTGGAAATCATCAACAGATTTCTCTACGGCTTGCCACCAAAAGAAAGGACACAATTTTCCGCTATCGTTCGACAAGTTGCAGCCACAGCCGCAGCACAGTGCCACAGCACAGTGCCACTGCCACAGCCACTGCCACAGCCACTTCTATCGACGACATCGTGTGCCACACGCCACACGCCACACTTTTGCTTTGCTTCAACACCTTTTTCTGTGGCTCACAGGAGAACTCCTGGCGCTGGCTCTGGCTCTGGCTCTGCCCCTGGTCTCGGGTGGGGTTTGCCCCCTCTGTTGCCCCCCTTTGGCTCCTGCTTCACGACATACTCGAAAATAAAACTCATTTCGGTGTGGCGCCATGGCATTTCCTTCGGCGCTGAAGTGGCACTCGAACGGGGGGAATAGGGGGGTGTATGGGGGGGAAATATTGCTCATAATTGTGAGCGCTTTTCCTCGTAGTTTTCCCTGCCACGTGTGTGTGTGTGGGTGTGTGTGTGGGTGCTCTTTTCGGTGATTATTGTGCGAGTTGCTGGAATTTTCTTTTATACATTAAATTTTTCGCATGAAATTTTTGCCAGCAAACGAGAGGCCAGTGGCTGTGGCGGGGGCGGGGGCAGGGGCAGGTGCCCCACCTTTTGCTTTCGGCTACTTCTGCCGCGCAATTATGGTTTACAAACACATTTCGCCAGCGAGCAAACGGTTTCCGGCTGCAGTTGCACAAACAACGGGGGCGAAAGTTCTCCCTACCTCCCTCCCTCCCTTCTTTCTTTTTTCTCTCGTTTTCCTTTTCATCAGCAGAAGCGGCATCCAGGGAGGAGCCGAGAGGTGCAGGTGCCTGGAGGTGCAGCAGTCCTTTGTTTTCCTCCTGCCACACGCAACACAGGGCCCCCCCCCCCCCCCTCCCCCAACGATCCGAGGATCCAAGGTTCCGAAATGTTCCTTCCTTGCACTTCACTCGGCATTCCCTCCGAGCTGATTATTAAATATTTATGTTTGGGCTTTGGCTTTGGATTCGGCTTCGGCCAGCACTTTGGAATTTAATTTACGGACTCTGAGAACTGTGGCAAAGTTCATTAGTTTGGAGGCTAAGTGGTTGACCGACCGACGGACAGACCAACCGACCGACCAACCGACCGACCATCAATCAAGGCATACGTATATCCTTATAAGCGTATCCTTATGGCTCTCGAAATATGGTGAATTTTAATGAATTCAGAGACGGCCCCAGGACTCGAGAATGATTGTTGCATGCCACTGGCCGGACTGCCGCCTGCACTGCATGATGCGTGATGCGTGTGCGCGTGTGTGTGCGCGTGTGTGTGTGTGTGTGCGGCTGAGTGTCTGTGTTTCCGGTGCTCCTTGTGGCCATCCGTCCGTTATGTAGGAAAAGGCGGAAGCAAGTGACGTGCCACTCCTCTTTTTGGAGTGTTTTACCTTTGGGCTGTACGGCTGTACGGCTGTATGGCTCTACGGCTGTACGGCTGACGCTTCTCCTGGCCGTGCTCCGCCCCTCCCCTGGCTGTGGTTGCCCCTGTGGCCAAATATGCCAGCCAGAGAGCGGGAGGGAGCGAGAGAAAGGGGCTCTGATGTGCTGCGTGTTTGTTTATGTCGTCTGTCATTATTTGCACGCACACACTGGCACTCACACACACACACTCGC
The DNA here is from genome assembly GCF_003286085.1 of Drosophila persimilis. NCBI lineage: Eukaryota > Metazoa > Arthropoda > Insecta > Diptera > Drosophilidae > Drosophila > Drosophila persimilis. Next base: position 512,357 of record NW_020825364.1, read on the forward strand.
ACACACACACACGCCACTGCTCGGAGTAATTGCACACACACGCATATGCCTAACCGTAAATGCATTTGTTGTTGTTGTTGTTTCTGGTATTTCTGGTGCTGCTGTTTCCCCCCCTCCCTCTCCACCTCGTCTCTCCCCCTCCTCTCCTGCTTTTGTAGGTGCAAAACGCATTTTGACAAAATGCAAACGTACGTGATTTGCATGCAGAGTGACTGACAGATGGACAGACAGGGAGAGAGGGAGAGAGGCAGAAGGAGCACATTATTTGAACGGATAACTAGGTGGATCGCTTGTTTGAATACCCTAGAACATACAGGGTGCATACAGGGTGGTCACCGACAAACTAAACTAATCTGGACTCCCTCTAACGTGGCATCCACAGTTGCAGAGCAGCGTCTGGCAGATTGCCGAATGAAGCCCGAATCAACAAAGCTCCCTCTCTCATTCACTCGCTCTTCCTGGTGCAGTGAGCACCCTCTGGCGTAGAAGAGCCATACTCGCTGGGTATGGAGTCGCGGCTCTAGCGTCTGGTGTCTTGAATCGATTCCTCCTCTGAAAGATATATCCCGTGCGATTGTTGTTCAGTGTCTCGTCTCCTTGGTCAGTTCTAGCTTGTTCCTAGCGTCTGTCTATCCCATTGCTGTACTCGCTTAAGAGAGAGAGCGGGACACTCGCTCAGAGAGGATCGCAAGAAACGAGTACAACGAGAGCGTGCTCCTGTGTAACGGCGAGGCGAGTGTGGGCAAGTCGAGAGTGACAGATAAATGGGAAAAGCGTCGCAGAGAATGATTCTCCTGGAGCTGTGGCACTGGCAACGCTTTGAGAGGGCAGTTGCCTTTGAGAGTAATACGATCTTGTCTCAAGAGTAATATACATAATTCATACAGCAGATAAAAAGGGTCTGTGATTAGCTTAACAACTTAATATTTTTGGTAAACTCTCCTTTGGTTCATCATCGTCATACCTCCAGGGACTCCAGGGTATGCAAATCAAGATACATAGACAGAGAAGGAGAGAGAGAGAGAGAGGGAGAGCTGACAGGAAAGAGATGGACGGATAAACTGACAGAAACAACACGCTCGCATCGCACCACAAACCCTTTCTGGCCCTCTCTGGCGCTCTCTGGCCCTCTCTGGCCCTCTCGCCTGTCGCCTGTCGCTTGGGACGAGTGCAATAATTGATTTGTAATGCAAAAACCTGACAAAACAGAACACACACACACAGATACACACACACACACACACAGAGCGAGTGTGCGGCAATTTGTATGCATTTTTCAGTAGCTTGTAATTCTCTAATTCTGCATTTTAATTGAGTGTCAGATTATGTCAGAATGTATGCAACGAGTGTGCTTTTAGGGGGTGGGGGTGGGTGTGGGTGGGGGGAAACATACGAAAAAACAATTACGAATAAACAATTACGAATAAAGTGATTTTCCCTCGTTTCTTTTTTAAGGCGGACTGTCGTGTGTCCTTTATCCTTTATCCTTATTTATGCGCTAATTGCCAGCGACAGTTTATTCGATTTGCAGGACAACAACGCTTTCGACTATCTTGTCGCCTGTCACCGGCGTAAGGGAAGGGGGAGGGGGGCAAGGGGGGGCCACACACACACGAAAATCCACTCCGCTGTCACTTTTGGAGCTGGGACTGCTCTCCCCTTTCTTTTTTTTTGGCGGCTTTGGGGGTGGGGCAGGACATTATTTGCTTTGCGTGAGGAGTGCGATAAATGCAATTTGATGTTTCCGCGGGGGGCGGGAGTGGGCGGGCAGGGAGGTGGTAATAAACAGAAACTAAAACCGAAACTAAATCCAAAACGCCGCCATCGGGCGCCACCGGGCGATAATCAACACAGAAATCGCTGCCAGGCGCGTGGCATGTGGCATGTGGCATGTGGCACGTACGTACTCACTGATGCTCGCGTGCATTAATTGACTAAATATTTTTAATTGAAAATGCGATTATAAATGAGCGATGGCCTGTCCCGTGTCCCCCGTGTCCCCCGTGTCCCCCATGTCCCCCGTGCCCCCCTGTCCCGAGTGTCCTGTGCATCCCCTGTGTCCTCTGTGCGTGTGGGCTTTTATTTTAATATTTTTCCCTTCTCTTGAAATGTGATTACATATGCGTACGCGAGTATTTGCACACAAATCCGTTCTGGCCATAAGGCTCTGTGGATCCCACTCAAGGACTCCGCGATGTCCTGCCACTGCTGACCGGTGGCCGCTGGCCGCGTGCTCCATGCTGTTCCGCCTGTCGGCGAGTGCTGCGAAATGCAATAAATAATTACATTTATTTGCTTTAAATGCAATTACAAACAAACAAACAAACAAACAGAGGGACAAACAGAGGGACAGACACGACAGTCGCTGGGAGAGGCTTCCTCTGCCATGCTCCCCCACTCCCCACCCCCCTCCCGTTCACAGTTCATTTGCCAGAGTCCCGAGTCCCGAGTCCCGAGTCCTGCTCCTGGCAGACACTCTGGCGTCCTGCCCCTGTCGCTGGCCTTTCCTCTGACATTTTCCCACTCATTTCCCGGCTGCAATTCAATTGAACTTGGCTTGATTTATTTAATTAAGTTTTTTCCCTCGTTTTGTTGCCGTCGAGTCGCCGTCTCGGCCTCCTCTGCCCCCTCTGCCCCCCCCGGCCGCCGCTGCCACTTTTGTTGCTGCTTTTCCCTGACGACCACCGCAATCGGCGGATCCGTTTGGAGTCGTTGAGTCGCTTGTCGGGAGTCTTTATTTCAAGTGTTTTCCCTCGCCCCCCCCCCCCGTGCCCGCTCTCTGCAGCTTTCATTGTTCTTAAGTGGCCGTTGCCCGGGAAATTCTTCTCTTCTGTCGAGTGGAAATATGCGCCGCTGCCGAGCGAAGGAACAAAAGGATTGCGGATTGAAGCAATATTGTGGCATCGGCGCGGCATCGGCACGGCATCAGTTCTTATTAAAGTTTTTAATGCCAAAAACCAAAGGAAATGCGGCTTCTGCTTCTGCGGCTGCGGCGGCTGCGGCGGCTGTGGCATGCCACTGACACATTGACAAGCGATTCGGGGCAGCTGCAGTTTTCCACTGAATTTCGAGGCTTAGTTGCTTCCCCCCCTCCCTAAAGCTCTCTCTCTTTGCTTAGTTCTCCCCCTCTGCCGCTCCCCCTGCTCCTCCCTTTGCTCTTCTCATTTTCCAGCATTTTCCGGCTCCGCAAATGTTTAAGTGGCCGCCGCTTTGTCTTCGTTTCGTTTGCTTTTTGTATTTGCATTTTGCACCCCAGAAAGGTCCGAAGTGGGCCACGCCCACCCGTCCCCGAAATGCATGGAAAAAGTAGGTTTTCCCCACCCCCAGAAATAGTACAGTCTCTCGCTTTTTTTTTGGTATTTGTTTTATTCCTTTTTTTGGGGCAAGAAAATTGTTTTTTTTTTTTCGTCCTTAGATATCATATTTTTCTATATGCCATATCCTTGTGCTAGATTCGCATTTTATTATGCCCTTCCTGGGCCGGGGGGGCCGGGGGGCTGGCTGGGCGCCCTGCATTACGTATGCGCCCCGTTTTGTGGCAAGCGGCTGCCGCCTCTGGTGGCTGGCTGCATGCATTTGCTACTTTGCAAATTTATTACAAATTTTTACATACGATTTATTGTCTGAGCGCGTGCAAGGCAGCAGCGGCCTGCCCAGTGGGCGGCGGGCGGGGGGCGACGGGCGGCTCTTCGCGGAGAAGGAAAATCTAGGGAAATCCCCGCCTCCGGGCTCCCCGCCTCCCGGGCTCTTGAGTCGCGCTGCGGCGACTTTATGCGCTCACGGATTCAATAAAACCGCCTCCCGCGTGTCATGTCTTCAGCGCTGACTAATAAGCCTTGGCCATGCCACCACGCTCATGGCCGTGCCCCACTTGGCTGCCCCTGCCACGCTGCGAGCGAGAGAGAGAGAGAGAGACGGGGAGAGAGTGAGCTGTTGGCCAAGTTTGTTGCACGCCCGCATAAATAACACGTCGCAAATGCATAAACTGACTTTTTGTTGCCTAATTTATGCAGCAACAAAAGACGAAACTTTCCGAACCGAGAGAAGCCTTCGCTTGTAGTCCTTGCCCCTGCCCCTGCCCCTGCCTCCTGCCTCCATCCTGGCTGCTTGACTCCGCTTCTCCTTCGCTGCAGAACGGAAACGGAAATTTTGTGCTGTGCACAAATAAATCAGCGAACTGAGGCCCCGGCCAGGTTGCATGCCTCACTGGCTCACTGCCTGCCTGCCTGCCTGCCTGTTTGCCCGAGAGTTGCCGCCCCGCAAATGTTGCACGAAATGCAAACAAGACACAGCGGAGGAGTGGAAGGAGGAGGAGGAGCAGGCGGAGGAGCAGCTCAACAAAATTTCTTCATCATCCTTGCAGCAAGGGGCACGGCACGCGTGGCATCAGAACTTTTCTCCGTTTGCTGATGGGCCAGGAAAATGTCCTGCAGTTTGTGGCAAAAATTAGAAACGGTGAAGCCTTTCTTGGCAGGGAATCCTTGGGGATTCCGTGGAGCCAAAGAGGAAGAGGAGGTCAGAGCAAAGAAAAGCAAAAAGCGTTGCTTTCCATCAAAGATTCCACCTCGAATCGATACCGACAAGGAAAGCGGTGCCACGCGTCTTGCGGCAGCGCCCCTCGGTTGGGTTCGCATTCCAAGCTACCTTTTGGTGGGTAATACTTGTCCATGCCCCAAATAGATGCCTCCGTCTTTCGGCCCTGCCTCGTGGACCCTTTTTCGGGGGGCAATTCCGTCGCTGAGGCAAGAACTTATACGCTCCTTATTTATGGCTTATGTTTTTTTGATTTTGCAGCGGGCATTCTCCCACATTATATCCTGCACTTTGCCCCCTCCCCTCCCCTCCCCCCCCCTCTCTCGTGTTTATGGGGCATTCATTCAGGGCCGAAAAAAGAGGAGAGAATAAACTTTTTGGGACCTGGTCTTGGGGGCTCTTCTTTCCTCTTTCCTATTTCCATTTCCATTTCTATTTGGATTTGTTACAGTGTGCGCCACGAGTGTATGTCCGTCTCCGTCTCTGCCTTTGGAGGAGGTACGAGTGTGTGTGTGTGTTGGTGTGTTGCTGCTATCTAAATATTTTGTTTTGGCAGTGCAAAAGTTTTGCCAGAGTCCGTTTTTCCCTTTGCCTGCCGCAAAGCAGAGCAGAGCAGAGCAGAGAAGGTCCTTGCCGGAGCCCCTCCCGCGCACGATTTTGTAATGCAAAAAGTATTTACATTTGCCCAACGAGCACTGGGAGCAGGAGAAGGAGAGAGTCCTGGCGGCATGCATGGCCTGGATGTCCTGCACGGACTGGCTGGCGCTTTCTCTGCTTTCTCTGCGCCTTGCTTCGGGATTTCGGGGCTTGGCCTAATAGGTTTTTGTTAATTTTAGGGATTTCGCCTTGAAAGGCGCTGCAAAAAGGGTTCCAGCACACAGGCAGGCAGGATGTTGCTGCTTGATTCAAGGACTCTCGGCCCCTGCCGCCGCTCCTGCCGCCGCTCCTGCTGCAATCTAATGTACTGCATGGCCCCGAAAGGTCGGCCCAAAGGTCGGACGGCAGGAAGTTGCAAGGATATGTGGAAATTGCATAAGCTTTATAATAAAATGCTTTGCTCCTTGCCAGCAAGGAGCAGCAGAAAGGATAAGAAAGGAGCGGCAAGCAGGGGAAGGGGCAGCAAGGGCGGGGGCAGCAGTGGCAGTGGAAGTTGCAGGTGAAACTATGATAAAATCGAAACACAAAAACTTGCCCAGGTCAAAGGTGTCTCTCTGTCTCCCTCTCTCTTTATCTGTCTCTCTCTTGTGAAACTTTTCCACTCGTGAAGGCGGGGCAGAGGGGCAGGACACACAAATTCACATTAGAGACGGAGAGGGGGGGGGGGATAGGGGGGCAAAGGGGGTGGGGAGTGGGAGGTGTGGCACGTTTTGCAGGTCGTTTCGTTGGTTTGTTAATGAGAGACGAGGCCGCCTGGCTGTTGTCCTTTAAAGGACACCCAAATGAAGATACATGTGAGACGGGGCGTCTGTGTGTGTGTGTGTGTGTGTGTGTGTGTGCGCGGTGTATCCTGTATCCTGTATCCTGTATCCTGTAGCCTGCGTCTTGGTTGAACAGCAGATGGTCTTGGCTTTTATCTTGCGGCAAACAGTGGCAGGAGCGACAGGAGGAGCAGCAGGAGCTGCCACTTCGCTAACGACAGCGCGCGGCAGCCGTTACATTGTGGTGTGGCATGTGGCATATTACGCATACGCAACGTGTTGTCGCGTATCTCAATTTGTGGCAACCTCCCCGCTCCCCACTCCTCGCCCCTCGCTCTTTGCTACTTCATTTTTGGCCGTGTGCGTCACTCCCCCCGCCCTCTCACTCCCCTCTCGCAGCAAATACAACAAATGAATGCCTCTGGCTGTGGCTCCTCCTCGTTCCTCCTCCGCCAAACGAAGGAGCTCTGGCGGAAACTCCTTTGATGCCACTAAATGTTGCACCACCCCCCACTCTATTCATGCATCCGAAAGCGGGATGCGGGATAGCCCAGGATCTACCTCCCCCCCCCACCGCCCTCCAGTGCCCATAACGTGTCTAATCCTCCCGTTTTGCTTGTTCCTTTGCAGCCTCATCCAGCGGGACACCCACCCGGCGCCGATCATCCACTGCCGCATGCTGAGCGCCGCGGGGAAGCACGTGCGGGACGCCTCGCCGGCGCCCGACCACCGCTCGGAGGCGCGGCTCCGCATCGATCCCAAGGTCCTGGTCTTCGTGGAGACCACCTACTCGGGCCTGGGCCGGGACATAGCCGAGCTGCTGGTCTACAATCGGATCAAGTGAGTGGAACCCAGCCCCACAAGTGCTTCTTGCCCCTCAAAATGGTTGCATAATTGGCAAAGAGGCGGCAAAGAGGCGGCAAAGAGGCGGCGATGCAGCGACTCGACGATAATTATTGCTACACTTCCGGGGAAATGGCAGTGCAAGTGCCAGTGCCAGTGGAGGTGGCAGACTGCCCCACAAAATGAATGGCAAGTGGCTGGCCCCCTCCCTGTCGCTGCCCCTGCCCCTGCCCCTCCCCCTGCGTCTGCCAGGAGAGCACTGACTGGCGCCTGGCCATTGTCAATGTTGACCCAATTTGGTTAGTTGGCCATAAAAAGGCAGGTTATGAAATTAATGCCAGGCCCTAGATGGGACTCCATTCTATCCATTCTGTCGTCCTGTGTCTGCGAGCGGGAGGGGAGGACAGGGCAGGGCAGGGGAGGCCGAGTGCCGCAGGGAGGCAGATACAGAGGAGAGATTGTGGTGCTGCTGCTGCTGCAGCGGGGCAGCAAAGCATTCCAGTTTAATTGGCAACTTATGCTTTTGTGGTCGAGTGCCTCGTCTGTCTGTCTGTCCCTCCCCTCTCTCCCTCCTGGCATATCCATCTCCAAAGCCAGCCCCATGCCAGCTCAGGCGGAAGTCTCGTTTTCTCTGGCTGCTCACCTGCTGCTGGCCCCCATTTCCTGGCTGTCTGCCTCACTTCTGGCCAAGTCAGCAGTTTTTCCATCTGGCAACAAAGTCCCCGTCCTCGGAGGCACTGAATGTAATCCGTCTGGCGGCAGGGAGGGCGCCTGGCTGGGCCCCCGCCATTCTTGAAGGGTATTAGAAATTCCTCGTATCTTTTGAAGAGGGATCCGTCTTCCTTCCTGCCTTCGAGCCTGCCTTCCTGCCCTCACACACATAAAGAGAGCCCTGGCTGCCCTGCAGTCCTGCCATCCGGGGAGGATATGCCTTTGTGATTCCGCTCTGGAGATGTGTCTCTCCCCCCGCCCCCCTCTGTGGCTCTGTGGAGGTGTGAGCCTCCTCCTCCTTCGACCCCGCCCAATTGGTTAACCGCAGGATGACCGCAGGATGTTCATGCAGCCTCCGTTTCCGGCCCCGCCCCCTCCGCCGCCCCCGCCTGCACAAATAACCGCAATTATTATGCCAGCTGCACTTTGCAGCTCTCTGCGGGGGCGTGTCGGCCGGGGGGTGGGGCATGCCGCCACAAGAGACGCCCGGCCAGGACGGGGGGGCCGGGAGGGCCGGGGAGTCGAAACGTGTGGCTAAAACTTTTTTGCTTCACACTTTTTTTGGTTTTTCTTTTGGTTTTTTTCTTCTTAATTTCTGCTTTAATAAAAAAAAGGCACAAAAATGAAGGACATGCATGTGGAATCCTGTGGCAGAGGCAAGAAAATAGTCTCGGGCCGCAGCCGGGAGGAGACCCAGCCGGGGAGGGGGGGGGGGGGGGCATGCCACAAGGACGATCCCTGCCGAACGGAGAAGAAGTCGAAAAGGCAAAAATTTCAATTTGCCGCAGCTTTTGTTGATGTTGTTTGCTGCCTGCCCCTCTAACCACCCCCCTTCCCTTCCCTCTCCTCCCCTCTGCTCTCCTCTCGTCTCCTTCTGCTGGTGGCTCGTCCTTTTGCCTCGTTTTCGGCTTTTGTGTTGTATAATTAAATTTTGTCGTTATGGCAAAGGGGCAGGAGGGCAGGGCAGGGGGGGGGGCACAAACTAGCAATGACAGCCCCCCCAAACCCCTATCGCTGGAGCGCCCTCTCCTTCAGCAGCAGACAAGTGCTTCAACTTTAATGAGATTTCAAGTACAAATAGCAGCAGCGGCAGCGGCAGCACACAGCAATGGCATTCAGTCAGTCGTAGCAGATTGTCCCCCACTTCACTCCATCCCCCCCCCTTAGCTTCCTCCTGGAGCCCTCCTTCCTGCTGCTGAGTAATGCCAGGACATTGTCTCTCTCGCGCAGCAGCAGCAGCAGCCGCCCAAATATGCAGGCGAATGACTCTTATGACCTAATCAACTCTTGGTTATAGATGCCTCTCTCTCTGACCGTGTGGCAGGAGCATCTGCTGTGTGTCTGTGTGTGTCCTGATGAATGCTTTCCCTTTACATGAATGCCTGCCTTCTGTTTCTGCTGCTGCTTCTGCTGCTGCTGTTGTTGTGTGCTTATCAATGACTTCATTAGTGGCAGCAGGGAGACTCCTTCTTCACTGGGGCGCACCCTTCGAACCCCGAACCCCGCCATCCCCCAACCGATGCGATCCTTTGGCGTGGCAACAAATTTCATTAACATTACCATCTCATTACCTCTGTGTGTGTGTCTGCGAGAGAAATTTAGTTGAAGTTTCGCTGCAACACAAGCCTGGAGGTATCTGCCATGCACTCCGACCCCCCTCCACCCCTCCACCCCTGCACCCCATGCAGGGGCCACATGTGCCAGAGGGCGGGGGGCAATCAAAGTTGTCGCTGAAAACACAGACAGACATCAAGGGCGTGGGCTGCCATGGCAGCAGCAGCAGCGGCACCAACCAAATATTGTTAAGCGTTTCCATAGGACCATTTGTATCTGTATCTGTATCTGTATCTTTAGCTGTAGCTGTATCCGTGTGTGCGGGCGTGTGTGGCAGGTGCATTTCCCTTTATAACTTTTTCATGAATCGCAACTTTCCACAGGAGTCTCTGGGTCTCCCATCTGCAGCTCTCGAGCTTTGCCAGGCGCCCATTATCAATTATTTATGAGCCGAAGAGACATCCCCCTCCCCCGGCACCCTCCTCCTCCCCCTCCTCCTCATTGCTCCCAAGTTGCCACTCAATTAGCCATGAAATATGCTCGACTCCATCGACTTTTTGCACTGTCACACGTGGCGTATGCGTAATGTCTGTGGGCTGGCAGCCCATGTGGCATGCCGTGGCACACACGATTCTGATGGCATCCAAGAGATTCCTTCGAGCAGACGAATAATCGAGAGATTATCCGGAGTTTTCCTTCCTTTGGTTGTTGGAAGATATCCTCCCAGTTTTCTCATCTCTCTCCTTCTGGCGCTCCTTTTGGCCGCTTCTTTGCTCGCTTAGACGCTCCAATTAGCCGCCAGTTCATGCTTTCGGCCAATTGATTGATTGCCAGCTTACGAGGGACCCAGTGGCCCCGAAGTGGACGAATGGCGGGGGAGCGGGGGGGGCCAAACGTTGCACATACAAATCGACTGCCAAGAGTCGCCGCCGCTGCCGCCGCCAGGAAGTATGCAAAGTTTTTGGCCAAAGTTTTTCCGGCCGAATTGGCCGCCATTTGTGTCCTGGCCAGCCTCCAAACGGGAAAGGGGGTGGGGGGGGGGGGGGGGGGGGCAGAGGCGGAACAAGCATTAACACAACCAAAAACTTGTTCTGCCACTTTTGGCGGCAGTGGCAGTGGCACGGGGGCAGTGGCACAGTGGCAGCGCCATCTAATGCGCCGTGAAATTCTAATGAAATTTTCTTAGGTAATTACGCGGCCCCAAAGCGGCCTCCCCTAGCCTCCCCCCCTGCCCACACACACACGCAAGTCGTTTATTAAATCGCCATTTATATTGTGCAATGGGGGGGAAGGGGGTGGGGCATGCCACGCCCCTCGCGTGCATTATGCGCGTAATAGCTACTTAACCTTATTTTCAATTTTTGATTCGGCTTTTTGTGCCCTGCCGCCAATCGCTGTGGCATCAGTCAGTGGCAGCGGCATCGGTGGCATCGGTGGCATCAGCATTAGTCAGTGGCGCGGCATGAAGTCAAGCGGCAGGCAGCAGGCGGCAGGCAGCGAGGCAGGACACGGAAGTCATCAGCAGCCTTGTTATCGTGGCACGGCATGGCATTGCCCTCCCCCCACCCCCCGCTGCCTCCGTGCTGTGGCAGGATCCATCTCCATCCCCCCTCATGTGTGTGGGTGTGGCTGTGGCTGGGGCTGTGCGCCTGAATAATGTAGCATGCTTTGTGGCTCAGCCCAGGCCCCGAAAACGGCGCTCATCCTTTCGCCTATTCCAAGCGCTGATTGCGCCACTGGGAGGCGGCGAACTTTTTAAAACGCGAAAAGGCGACAAACGAAGGGGGGGGGGGCACCAGGCAGTCACCCTTCCCTTCCACTGACAGGCACATGGCAAACGCCATAAACAGCCACCACAATTGGAAGACTGCCATGGCAGCCAGGCAGGGAGCCATCGAGCCAGGACCTGCCTGGTTTTTGGCCATCGAATGGGAGTGGGGCGGGGAGTGGGGGTGGGACTCCTGTCTGTCCCTGTGCTGCCATCGCTTTTCTCATCATAATCACACCCTTTTTGGCCCTTATTCGCCCCAATGTTTACTTTAATAATGTCGCGGAAAATTCCCATTTTCAATTTCGTCGCACAAGTCAATGGAGCCACGAGGCCGGGCTGCCAGAGGAGATCCACACTGGCACTGTGGGGCCAAAGATGCCAGAAAGCCCTCGAAAATTCCACAGATCACTGATCACAGATTTGCTGCTTGAACCAGAAGGAAACAACAACAAAAGGGAGACTCTGGAGAGGCTTTTTCGATACATTTCAGGTGCAAGGAAACACGCTTTGAAGCCCCTGAAAACGCCTTGTTTTCCAATCAACAACAAAAGCATTGCTTGGCCAAACAAAAGGGCAAGGAAAACACTCGAATTTCTTGTCCAAATTCTGCTGATATTTTACATGCACCGCAGAGAGTATTTTTGTGTACATTTTCTCGAGCATTTATTGAATTTCCAAACGGAAGTCTCAGCAATTTGCGTGCCTTTTTGCACCCCTCGCCCACCCCCGAAAAGGTATCGAATACAACCCTTAGATACGCCGCCAGCCATTCCACAGCCATCTTCGATTCCTTTCAACAATTAGAAATTCCTCGAAATCAGAATGCAATTCGGATACAAAAAATGCAAAAATTGTTCATTGAAATCTCCATTTTCCTGCATTCTCCTCCACTCTCCTCCACTCTCCTCCACTCTCTCCACTCTCTCCATTCTCTCCACTGTTCTGCGACACAATGGCCATACGATATAGTCCCTGAATATATGTATATAAATACCGCTATGCCCCCCCCCCCCCCCTGTGTATAGTCTTTATATTAACCCCTCTCCCGCTGCCCCTGGCCCCCCCCTTGGCCCCCAGTGAGCGCTGTTTTGTGTGTAAATATGAAGGGAAAAAAAAAGGAAGGAAAGAAGGAGCAAAATATTTGTGCTCTAGCGCTTGTGGCACGTGACGCAGCAGTTGGCTGGCTGGCTGGCTGGTTGTCGTTGCCGTTGCTGCCACACAGAGATTGCTACTGCTGCCACCTTGCAACCTCCTGGCGGCTCCTCCTCCTCCCCCTCTCATGTTTTCTTGTGACAAGTTGGCTTTTTGCCTGCCTCTCGCGCCCTCCCGCCCCCCGTGCCCTCCCGCGATGTTGTGTGTCGCTTGTTGTTAGACGAATATTTTGCTCCTTTCTTTCGTTATTTTTTTTTGTTTTGTTGCCAACAAATTGGTTATTTTATTGAATTACTCAAGCAGCAGGAGGCAGCCAATGCCACCTACGCCTCTGCCTCTGCCTCTGCCTCTAGTGGTGTGTGTGTGTGCCCCCTAACCCTGCCGCCTGCCCCCCATTTGTCGTCTGTCGTCTATCGTCTGGGGTTGCGTGATTATATTGGCCTAAACAGGCGATGGCTGGTGGCTGGTGGCTGCTGCCTGCTGCCTGCTGGCTGGTGGCTGGTGCAAGTCGCGTTCAGCGACTTTAAGGACATTGCCGTTGCGTGTTCCCTGCCCCCCACCCCCCTCTCTCGGGTGCCTCCTCCCGTGGAGCGAGTATATATTTCGCAGTGACTTAAGTAGTTTCGCCGCGTATAATAAATTTTCTAGTTTAAACTCATTTATTGCCCGGGCGACTAAGGATGAAAGAACGAATTGCCGGCAGGAAATGGAAGGGGAACGGGCAGGGGTAGGGGAACGGGATAAGAGGGATACGATACGAGACGATACCCTCTATAATGGCCATTTGTTGTATAATTTTCACATTGTGTTTAGTGCCGAGGCGTGGGAGGAGGGAGCCTCCTTCGAGGGTCTCTTATTTGTGATATATGTGTCGTGTGTGGGAGGGGGGCACTCGAGTATCTGCAGGGGGGGGCGTGTGTTAATTACACTTGAAAATTATAGGCCACGGGGCGAAAATGATGGCTTCATTCGTGGCGGCTGTTTAATCGGAGATTGCGTGCGCGGGAGAGCTGCCTTGCGGCGAGAGCTGATTGCAGGAGGTGCTCTCTCTCTCTCTCTGATGGAAATCAATCGCTTGGTCAAGGAAGGACTAATTGGGGCACGTGTGTGTCGGCTGCTGCATGCGCATCTAATCAACTAATCAGAGCCCGGCTCTTGGCGCTTGGCGCTTGCCCCTTGGGCCTCCCCTGCTAATTGCATCATTATTCACACACACAGACACACACACACACACACACACAGCGAACAAGTGGAAAAGCAAGGAAAAAGGCAGACAGGACAAGCAGATGCCTGGCTTGATGCTCTTTATGGCCAGGGATCACAGCGCCGCCGGGCAGGAGCCGAACGGAGGAGCAGGACAGGGCCTCAGACAGGACCCACAAAGATAGAAGACCCGCCCCTCGAAAGGGGCCTCCGGAAAGGTGCAAAGACACATTATCCGGGGCCAAGACATGGCCAAAAATGAGTATCTTGTGGGGGGAGCTCTTCGATTAGGCAGAGGTGTCTCTGCCCTGCAGGGACTCAGCATCCTATCTGTCCGTCTGTGCGTCTGTGCGTCTGTCTGGCTGTCGCTCTCTTTGTGGCAAACACACAGCGCCCTACAGCTTAATTTCCTGACGCAAATATCAACAGGGAACGAGGGCTAGATGCCGCAACACAGGATGGAGTCGCCCCCAAAGCGCTCTAATGAAATTACAACACACGGGGCCGGGCTGGTTGTGTCTTCCGGCGGAGTGGAGGGCGGGGTGGGAGCGCAGTGGAGACACGAGACCCCGTGTAAGCCAAAGTGCCAGTGGAAAGTCAACTAAAACTAAGCTCATTTAATGCGTTGCATAAGCGACAAGCGGAGTAGCACCTTTGCCCTCCGCACTCTGCTCCCCCCCCCACCCCTCCCACGACGACACGGGGAATCCTGCAAGCAAACAAACAAACAGACAAACAGACAGACAGACAGACAGAGAGAAAGTAGCAGGAAACATGCTACAACTACAGCAGGAACTAGCAAGGAAACATAGATCCTGTGAGTGGGACTATGGAGACCCTGGAGGATACCCTGAAGGACGTGTGTAATCTCAAGCACGATTATAGCCATCCATCTAACAGCATCTGTGTGGTGCAGTCCTCCAATTCGGCTTAACTTTGGATCATATTTAGCCAAGACAATTCCGAAAGAAGTTCTTCCCAAAAACATATCCCCTTCGGAGTTTCAATCAGGCCATAAAGCAATCAAACGTTTCGTTTTCGCCTCTAGGTGCTCCTGTTAGGCGCAGAATTCGGTGCTGTTAGGCGCACAAAATCTCCTGTAATGAGCAACATGCGATGTGCCGATAACCAAAGCGGGCTGCGTCAGCTGTTGGCACGAAAAGGCAAAGTGCTGCTGCATTGAACCAATTATTTCAAAGCAGAGTTTGAGGTGGGCTTAAACAAAGAACTATTCCATGTTTGTGCATCCAAGAGTCATCTGTTTTTTTGTAATTATTGCAATCTGGATTCTTTTTGGTGTTCCTGCAACACTGCACGTCATGCGGCTGCGCCCCTCGGTCGTTTCTACGTTCCTGGCTGGGATTCGCGCGTGCCAGCCACTTGATGGTCTTTTTGCTCTTAACTTCTGCGTTTTGCGATATCGGGAGCACCAGTTTTGGCGTTTACAAAAGTAAATCGCAAAGTGGAGAAGTGCGAAAGTGGAAAACGGAGCCTGGCAAACCTATGATCATATGATATAGGGCTTCCCTTCGCATATTATGCTGCTGTAACTATTATTTGTAGCTGTAAACAAAGGCTTTGTTCCCATTTTAGATGGATGGATGGATGGACATGTAAAGCGGTATTTGAATGCGAAATATGGGGGAATCGGACACGCGATATTCTCTGAGCGTTTTCATTGCTCTTGAGTGTCGGAAGTCCGTTGCTCCCTGCCTAACCGACAGCTCCTCAAACCCGCCGGAAAAGGGTATTCCGAACAGCAAACCAAGAGATGGGGAAGGGGACTGGGGAATGGAGAAAGGAGAAAGGAGCAACAAGCCCAGTCGCTCGCTCAGTCGCTAACGCCGGCATTTGCAGTTTTGCGTTTTACGTTTATCCCGGGGATAATTTAACACCCCATACAAATGCAAACAAATGAGCGCCCGACACTCCGGGACTCCGAGACTCCGAGACTCCGACACTCACTGGCATAAGTCTACGTACGAGTGTACGGGGTGTACGAGTGTACGGCGTGTACGGCGTGTACGGCTGTACGGCTGTACGACGTGTGAGAAAAAACCAAACATTTATTTACTTGCAAGTAATACCCGGTAATGGGTTTTTAAAACAAATCCTCTGCGGGCCTGTAAATGAACTTCCGACCTACGTCGCGCCGCCCGCTGTGTCGCCCCTTTCTCTGGGTCTTTCTCTGGCAATTAAATTTCAAATAACAACACACACACACACACGCACACACGCACACACGCACATGTGTAAGTGTAATCGGAGAGTGAAGGAACAGGAAGGAACGGGAAGGAAAGGGAAGACAAAGGCAAAGAGTGTCATTATATAGTTAATTAAACAAACATTTTGTGCAGATAAAACGCTTTAATTAATGCTCTTAGTCGAGGACTTCACTTTAAAGCTCTTTCGCAGCTCACCCCTCCCTTTCCCCCTCCCCTGCCCTCCTCCCACAGGGCTGTCCTTCTTGAACACCTGAAAAGTATGCAATGAAAATTCGTCACGCTGCTCTGCGGATCATTTGCATGAAAGGGTGTGGGTGGAGGGGACGGAGTGGGTGGTTGGGCCTGATGGACTGGGCAGTGGCTTTGCCGTTGCCATGGAATTGTGTGTTTGGATGCAATATTCAATCGAAAGGATGAAAGTAATTCACGGAAATGCAGCACATTTCAGGGATATAAATATTTCTTTTACAAAAATACGTATTTTCATATCATATTGCCACAAATGAAGACGAATAACCATTTGTGGAAATAACTGGTGCTGGGGATCCTGCGATAAAGAGGGACAATTGAGAAAGGAAACGGTTTTGGGAGGGGCTTCCAAGGTATAAAGCACCATTAATGCCATTCCAAATACTTCAGCCTTCGATTGAAGTGAAAAGTACCCAAATATCTCCCCCCCTAGTCCCCTCAATCACCCCCAATCCCTATAGCTGGCCCCATGGATCTCCTCTGCCCAGGGTATCGCCCCGTCGACTCGCTCTCTCGCTCTCCGCCCGTCTCTTTGCCATGCATGAACATGCATGTCCATGTCCTTTATAGTATTTGCCTCCTGCTGCTGGCTGCTGCCTGCTGCCTGCCTTTTGTTGTTCTTATACATTGTCCAGAAGCTGTCGTTGAGCGTGCGATTTTTCAATATCCTGGCGCGCAACATAAATGACCATTTTTGATGGGGCTTTCTGGCATGACCCCCGCCCCACCCCCCCCACATGGCTCCCGTCCTGCCTCCACGCCAAGGGGTGACACATGGTCTCGTGTTGACGCGCCATAAAATATGCAATGCATGCAGTATGTCAGCGTTTTACCCCCAACGCCCCCCCCCAACCACCACTCAACCCAGCAGCCTCACCTTTTTCGTTGCCTCCCTGCCTGCCTCCCGCCCCCTGCCCCCTCCGACTGCCAGTCAGCTCTCATAACTCGGGAAAAGACGGGGAGGGGAGGGGCTTTGGTGGAAGGCCAAAAGTCATTCCGTTTTTTGTCAGGCCCATCGCACAAAACTATCAATAATATTCCACCCCCCCCCCCCCGCCACATCCCGCAACCAGGGGGGCATCCAGGGGGCACCCAGGAGCTGTTGCTGCCGCTGCTGCAGTCGGACACATATAAACTGTTTTGCTTTATGACTTTTATATGCAGCTGCAGCTGCAGGATTCGATGGAGTGCGGGTGTGGGGGGGGGGGGGGGGCATGCTGCAAATATTTTTAATATGCTTCGCGCGGAGGCTTCGGCAGCGGCAGAGGCAAAAAATGCTTACAATGCCAGCGGCTATACCACGTTACGTTACGCTTACGTTGCGTTACGTATCGTAAGCGTATAGGTAACCTCCCCTTCCGCTATTTATTTTTTAGCATTCCGCTTCGATTCGGTTAAGCGCGGGGGAGAGGGGGGCCACAGGGGGGGCACGCGGATGAATCGCCGTTTGGCATATTGAATGCTGTTTTTTGTTGTTTGGTTGGATGGGGACGAGAGGGTGGTGGGTGGTGGTGGTGGGGGGTCCCGATTCTGATTGCTGAATTTTGGTTTTTGGCATCGGTTTTGGGTTTTGGGTTTCGGTTTTTGTTTAGCTTTAAAGTCCGCTAAATGGCGGGTATACAGGATGCAGAGGATGCAGGATGCAGGCTGCATGGCAGGATGTTGGCGGTGGGCAAAAACCCAAAGCCAGAAACCGACATTTGGCACACACACACTCGTGTGCACAACATGGTCTATACGGTCTACACAGCATCCTGTTTGTGTGTGTGTGTGTGTGTGGGTGTGGGTGCAATGTATCCATAGACACAACAGGCAGGACAGGGCAGGGCAGGACAGGGGCAGGGGCAGGGGGGGGAGAGGGCTGGGGTCAGACATGAAATTCAATCAATTGGAAATTCCATATCAGTGGAAATATTTTAATATTTATGCAAAATATTTACGCACGAGCCAAAGCATTCAGGGGCTACGGGGGGAGGCTACATTTTAGGGGCACGGGAAGCACTCGCTGGAGAAAGAGAAACAGAAACAGAAATAATAATAATAATAATATTGAAATTGAAATTGATTTTATTTATAAGGCCATTCCATTCCATCGAAAATTTATGCAGCATTCTCTCTCGCTCAATGTAATTATTGCCGAGGTTTTTTCCGCTGAGGGCCACTTGCAAATTGCAAATGAATATGCCACAAAGCGTGGCATGCTACCTGTGTGTGTGTGTGTGTGGCGGCATAGGTGAGTGAAATATGAATATTAATGAATGCCCAAAATGGTTCGTTTCGCTGTAAATCATGGCAGCTGTTAAAGTCAGCCACGGCACTGGGATTTAAACTATATTGAATGAATGAATGAATGAATGAATGCATGAATGGACGAATGAATGAGCGTATCGGATGCTCCCATTCATTCTCCGTTTGTGACAGAACAATCTATTCTTGAAAGAAAAACAAACACGACAAAGCACCCCCCCACTCCCCACTCCACCCTACCCCCCCTGGGGGGGACGTGCGATGTGCGTGTGTGTCATGGCAAACAGCTTCTGACAGCCAGATGTCAGATGCAGCTCTGTGCAATGTTCTCAAAGCGAAAGGGAGTGGGAGTCGGAGTGGGAGTGGGAGGAGAGAGAGGATATGCAGCGTCTCATTTGCCCGCACTCTCAATGAATGTCACACGTTTGACAGCTTCATTCTCTTGCCATCTCTCTCGCTCTCCTTTCTCCTTCTCTCTTTCTGTTTTGTGCGGTTTTGACAGTTATTGAGCGTAGATTTGTTACCGTTGGGAATGCATGTGAGAGCAATTGGATGTCATTGGAAGCAATGAGGGTCTTAGCAGAGCTCGAAACATATGCTCAACCAATTTCCCCTTGCTATCTGCTCACCGAAAGGTGAATAAGTAATGAGGTGACGTAGTCCGCGGTGCTGAGGACCATCCACGCTCTCTCGTACAAGCGCTGGAAAGAGACGGCAAACGTTCGGATGGTCCTCGCTAGAGAGACGATGTGGGGACGACGTCGTTCATCTTGCTCTCGTGCTCTCTGTTTCTTACTGATCGGCGAGCGCACACACGAGCACAGCTCTCTCTTGCAAAGACCCTTTGAAGAGGAGGCTGTCGTTCGGCGCTCAGAAGCAAATCGGGCAACGCGTGGAAGGGGAACGAGAAGCTTGTAAGGAGGGACTGTGAGCCTTGGGAATTGTAGTTGTCGCAGATACCTCCCACAGATAGATACACCCATCGAACGATTGCTAAACTCGCATCCTTCCTCTCTCTCTTCTGCAGATACAAAATCGAGGTGGCCGGCAAGAGCCTGCCGGTGCTCACGAACCTCGACAAAGGACGCTACGGCGTGATTGTGTTCGAGAACCTGGACAAGTACCTCAACATGGACAAGTGGAATCGGGAGCTGCTGGACAAGTACTGCCGCGAGTACGACGTGGGGATAGTGGGCTTCCTCAGTCCCAGCGAGGAGACCTTGGTGGGGGCCCAGCTGCGGGACTTCCCGCTGTTCGTGAACACGAACCTGCGGCTGCGGGACGCGAGCCTGAACCCGGGATCCTCGGTCCTGCGGCTGACGCGGGCGGGCGAGACCGCCTGGGGAGCCCTGCCCGGCGACGACTGGGCGGTGTTCCAGCACAACCACAGTACCTACGAGCCCGTCGAGTGGGCCCAGCGCAACACGAACGAGTACCCGGCGGACAGTGTGGGGCAGGTGCAGCTGCCACTCACGACGGTGCTGCAGGACCGCGGCCACCTGGACGGCATCCAGAGGGTGCTCTTCGGCAGCAGCCTGCGCTTCTGGCTGCACCGCCTGGTGTTCCTCGACTCGCTCAGCTACCTGAGCCACGGCCAGCTGAGCCTCAACCTGGAGCGGATGATCCTCGTGGACATCGACGACATCTTCGTGGGGGAGAAGGGCACGCGCCTGCGGCCCGACGACGTGCGCGCCCTGGTGGCCACGCAGAAGAACATCGCGGCCATGGTGCCGGGCTTCAAGTTCAACCTGGGCTTCTCCGGGAAGTACTACCACCACGGGACGCGCGAGGAGAACCTCGGCGACGACTTCCTGCTGCAGAACGTCCAGGAGTTCAACTGGTTCTCGCACATGTGGAAGCACCAGCAGCCGCACCTGTACGACAACCTCACGCTGCTGATGGCCGAGATGCACCTGAACTACGCCTTCGCGGTGGACCACAACATACCCACCAGCTCGGGGTACTCGATCTCGCCGCACCACTCGGGCGTGTACCCCGCCCACGAGCTGCTCTACGTGGCCTGGAAGAAGGTGTGGAACGTGAAGGTCACCTCCACCGAGGAGTACCCCCACCTGCGGCCGGCGCGACTGCGGCGCGGCTTCATCCACAGGAACATAATGGTGCTGCCGCGGCAGACGTGCGGCCTGTTCACCCACACGATGTACATCGACCGGTACCCGGGCGGCAGGGACAAGCTGGACGAGTCGATCCAGGGCGGAGAGCTCTTCCAGACGATCGTCTACAACCCGATCAACATCTTCATGACGCACATGTCGAACTACGGCTCGGATCGGCTGGCCCTCTACACATTCCAATCGGTGATCAAGTTCCTGCAGTGCTGGACGAACCTCAAGCTGGCCTCCGCGCCGCCCATCCAGCTGGCGGAGATGTACTTCCAGCTGCACCCCGAGGAGGTGGACCCCGTCTGGGGCAATCCCTGCGACGACGCGCGCCACAAGAAGATCTGGTCGAAGACCAAGAACTGCGACTCGCTGCCGAAGTTCCTGGTGATCGGGCCCCAGAAGACGGGCACCACCGCCCTCTACACATTCCTCTCGATGCACGGCAGCATCGCGAGCAACATCGCCTCCCCGGACACCTTCGAGGAGGTGCAGTTCTTCAACGGCAACAACTACTACCGCGGCCTCGACTGGTACATGGACTTCTTCCCCTCCGGCGAGGCCCTTTCGCTGCCGCCCAGCAACAGCAGCTCCCCCTCCCCGATGCCCACGCAGGCGGGCAGCCCGCGCTACATGTTCGAGAAGAGCGCCACGTACTTCGACGGCGAGGCGGTGCCCAAGCGGACGCACGCCCTCCTGCCGCACGCGAAGATCGTGACGATCCTGATATCGCCGGCCAAGCGGGCCTACTCCTGGTACCAGCACCAGCGGGCGCACGGCGATGTGATAGCCAATAATTATAGTTTCTATCAGGTAAGGCAAGTCCTTGTCCTTGTCCTTGTCCCTCCTGGGACCCTGGGACACCGCCCCCACTAGCCTCATGAAGTGATTGGAAATCCATCAGCAAATCCCCAGAACAAACACCCACCCAGACGTGCATTCCGGGTTGACCTCAAAAAGGAAAACACAACAAATCGACACAAGGAAAATGAATGAAATTTTCGGTTTTAATTTCGAGCTTCGAAGGCAAACAACAAGCTGCATGCCCCTGCTGGAGTGATGGTGTGCTGGGGTGATGGTGTTCTGGTGCTGCATGCCCCTGCTGGGGTGCTGCAAGTTCGAGTACATTTCATTTGAATTCCAATTGCGGATTGCGGATTGCGGATTGCGGATTGCATTTCTATTTGCACCCACAAAAACACTGACACATTGGAGGCACATGCCACATGCCACATTCCACATGTGTTGTGTTCTCCTAGCTCTAACTGATTCCGATTCTTCTTTCTCCCACTTTCGTCTCGTTTCGTTTCGTTCCGATTCGGTAGGTCATAACGGCAAGCGACTCGGCACCGAGGGCCCTCAAGGATCTGCGGAATCGCTGCCTCAATCCCGGGAAGTACGCCCAGCACTTGGAGCACTGGCTGGCCTACTACCCCGCCCAGCAGGTGCACATCATCGACGGGGACCAGCTCCGGCTCAACCCCATCGACGTGATGAACGATCTGCAGCGGTTCCTCAAAGTCCAGCCGCTGCTCGATTATTCAAATCACCTGCGCTACGACGTGAAGAAGGGCTTCTACTGCCAGGCGCTCAACGAGAAGCGCAATAAATGCCTCGGCAAATCGAAGGGACGCCAGTACCCGACGATGGATGAGCGCAGCGGCAAGCTGTTGCAGCGGTGAGTAAAATGGCAAAAAAACCCCCACCTCCCTCCGCCCCATTCGACAGGAGAAGAAAAAAGTCACGGCACAAAAGGTGTGGGCTGTGGGCTGTGGGCGTCCTTATTCCTTTTCCTATAGGTAGTAGCATAGTAGGTGTGAGGAGTGATTTGGGGCAGACAGCAGAATGGCAAAGGATGCTGCTGCGATGCTGCTGCTTTGAGTGAAGGATTAATGAACATATATGGGTGGCTCGGGCTCTGGCTCTGGCCCTGGCTCTGGCCCTGGCTCTGGCTCCGTCCTTTTTTTGTCCTGTTCGTGTGAGGATGGTTTTGGGGGATGTGAAATGTGGCACTTTGCGGCCGCTAAAAGTGCACTTTGCTGTACTGCGATTTCGGTGTGCCAGCTGTCAGCTGACAAGGGAAACGATTTGCTGAAGGCACACGGAGAAGGACACTTCTGGGGCGACAACATGCCAGCCAGCCCGCCCGCCAGAGGAAGCGATGGACAGATGAACTACTTTGTGAGGCATTCAACGCCACTAAATGGGGGAATATATATGTATGTACATCCCGGCAGCAGCAGGAGGTGCTGGTCGAAGTGGAATAATAGTTCAACGCGTAAGCGGATGAAATGTGAGGTCGATTTGTATGGGAACTGGGCGAAGAGTCTTAGGAAGGCTTATGGAGGGTGTATCGGTGGGGGAGACCGACCGGGGGGCGCAGCTGCATGACGCAGGAGTAGCTGTTCGAGTCGACGACCATGAATAGAGGATATGCTTCAAGTTGGGAGATTCCCACGACCTGTCCCTGGAGTCTTCTGAGGCAAACAAATATGGTTTCCGGCCACAATCTGCCGCAAAAGAAACTCCAATAAAATATACGAGAAAACCCTTCTGACAAGAGATGGGAGCCCGATCTGATCTGCATATTCGCGTAAGAGACAAGCCGCGCCATTTGAAATTCTAATTCGTTTGAAAGCTTCTCTCCGCCTGGCATGCTACCCCCCACTCATCCAGCCAATGGTTTTCCCGTTTTTCCGTTTTCCCTTTTGCAGATACTATCTGAATCACAATACGGCGCTGGTGAAGCTGCTGAAGAAGCTCGGCTCTAGGCCCATTCCTCAGTGGCTCAAAGAGGACTTGTCGACGGGCACGTGATAGCAGCTGTTTGGCGGAGGAGGAGCCGGAGCCGGAGCCGGAGGAGGCGCTGATGGAGTCGGCAGCGGCGCAGGAGGCATAAAGTATCGCAAAATGCGGGCAAAACTCAGGAAACAGTTGCATTGGCTGCACCTGGCGGCGGCGGCGGCGGCAGCGGCGGTGGCGGCACCACAAGAGAGCAGCAGCAGCAGCAGCAACAGCCACAGCCACGAGGACAGCGGCGCCAGTTGGCAGCGCCGTCGACGCCACAACTGACGGCAAACAAAAACAACCATTAAATATAAGATGACAAAAAAAGTAACATAATTAGTCGCGCTTTTGAAATGCATAAATCTTTAATTTTTTTTTGTTTTGTTTTTTGCTTTTTTTGCATTGCTATTGCAATTGCAATTGCAATTGCAGCTAATTAATGTCACAACTGCAGTTGTCAGTTGGAAGTTGGAAGTTGTACGATATACGATATATGAATACAGTTATCCAGCGCATGCATGTGTGCGCGTGTGTCTGTTATGTAAATATGACCCCCGTGGGTGTGTGGTGGTGAGCGAATGTGTGCGCATTATAAATTATCATAAATAACATCCATAACAAGAGGCGAGAGTGGCATCATCATGAATATAAATGTGCACAAGTGCTCTTTGTTAGTTGTTTACTGTATGAATGTATTTCAATATTACTATTACTACTATTATGATTATAATTATTATTAGTTGGTAATCGCCAATTAAGCGCCTAATTTAGTTTTTTACCCATGAATATCGTGTATATTTTGATGACTTTTGTACTTTGTTGTTACCTCAGAGACACACACACACACACACACACACACACACACAATTTTTACGCATTTCAATGCATCCTAAAGACTCAAATCAAAAGCACTTCTCTACTTCTATCTAACTTATGTACACTCTACTCTATCCGTACGCGTATCCGTATCTGTATCTGTAACTGTAACCGTATCTGTATCTGTAAAAGCCATGCCAAAACTGTGACGGATCCTTAACGCCCCCCAAAAGGAGCCAACGAGTGCTACACACAGCAACCAACAAGCAAACACATACTTATCTACGTTTAGGACATAGTGCGAGTATAAGGATAAGGCTGCTCTATCCCATAAGTGTATCTGTAAATGTTTTAAGCCTAAGCTCCACCCTGCAGCGCCATGTAACGCCATGCATCGTCATGCCAACGCTTGCAGCATGCAGCATGCAGCATGAATGTGCGAGTAAAATTGTAAAGCTCTAGTTGTAGACCCTAAGTCCCTAAGTCCCTAAGCACTAAGCAAAGCTCTATTGTATAGTTGGATATATGCGTATTTAGTGTATATGACTAACTAGTTCAAGTTTAGATTGGTAATGCGACAATAATAAAACGCGAACATTATTGCAAGTGTAAAATGGAGTACTACGACGAGTGCCGATGTTCTTCTTTCTGCGATCTCCACCGATCTATTCATCAGTAAAGGCGTTGAGAACTATCTGAATCGCTTCCGTTGGTCTTACCTGCTCACGGCCAACATGCTGATGAGGACTCAGCCACCTCCAATTCAAACGAGGCATTTGAATTGACACCGCAACTGATTATTAACTCATGTTTTTAACTAGTTTTAATGGCGAGAAATTATAATTTTAAATTTTCAACGGCGGCTATCGTGCACTGCACCCCTGGCTTCAATCAGCTGGTTTTGGCTTTGAATCGATATCGATATTTACACCGTGTGTGGCGCCATCACTTAGTCGGATATTGTACATATGTAGCGCCATCTCACAGTCGTCACACTTTACAGAGCCATCTATCGGTGGCAATGGTCAGTCAACTGTCATTAAAGTAATAATCTTGAATTTAAAAATAAACCAAAATCAAGGAAGGGATTGGATTTATTGAATCCAAAAAGATTATCTTCTCGAATTAAGAGTCCACCAGTAGAAAATTACTCCCACATGTGTTTTCCCGACGATTGAACTGTCTGCCAGTATAACTTTTTCTAGTTTCTCGAGTACATTAAACGGATATACTAAATTCGATTAATAACAAAGGTTACAGCTATAGAAATGTGAGCCTAAAATATGGTTGTCTAGTGACAAATGATAAAGTAGTCGTATATTTGAAGACAGTTACAGAAAGAGGACTCGGTGGCACCTTTGGAAGATCTTTATTCAGTTCTGGCATCCAGAGGATGGCAGGTGATTCCTTAATCATTTCAAATAATTTTGGGGGCTTGTAATGGCTTGGAGAACCCGACCTTGATGGGTTGGTGGATGTATAGGTCAATGCCCTCTGCGACGACTATACGATCTGCCTCGGCGGAACCCTTTCCGTGCTCGATATCCACAGGTTTGCTGTAATTGCGCAGCAGCTGCGGTCTCTGGATGCTCGGGCGAATGATACTGGTAGTCGTAATGGATTTCTTCGAGTTGGCCCTGGGCAGATCCGTCGCGGAGGACGTCTCCGAAGTGTCCAAGTCCGTAGTAAAACGTCGTTCCCGCACGGAGTTCCGCCAGTCGTTCACGATCTGCTTGATGTAAGTGTTGTTGATCTCATCCGGACCGGCAGAGGCTCGTCGTCCCTGTTTCGGCTGGGCGAAGCTGACAGACGTCGCGGATCTCTGGGCTTTCAAGGCCATGTTTTGAGCTTCAGAAAATTAGGTGTCAAATTTCAAAAACCCCTAGTCCATCTTAAAGAGGGGAAAAGTCAAGGAATGCACCCAAGATTACAAAAACCAAAGAATTTTGAAAGGTGGTTTCCGAAATATTTAGGCCATTGTGTGGAGCCACAAATGGCTACGAAATCAGATACGGATGTTTATCGAACTGAAGTTAAAGGCCATGACATAAACATAAATGTATATCTTTCACATTTTGTTACCTTTTATTCATTTGCTTTTACGGAGGAAGGTCCCATGCCACCTGGCAATCCTCTGCAAGCGCTGAATGCCCCAGAACGAGAATCTGGTAAGTGTGTTCATAGACAGCGTCTCTTCGCAATCCTAATCCTAGCAATTCCATTTCAGAGCTCCTTTTACTTCGTGTGCAAATGCGTGAGGAAAATCTACCATCTGATGAATGTATATCTAAGACAGTATCTTAAGTTAAATCCGCTAGTGTTTTAGAACCAAACAAATGTGTAAATCAGTGCGAATAAATGCTGGAAATACACTGCATGCCTTTTCTTGGGAACTTATCTGGGGTGCTTTTTTAGCTTTTCATCACCGTCGCCTGCTCTGCAGAGATCATGTACAACCAGCGCTCGATCAAGGAGATCTTTCCGATACCAAAATTGCCAATCGATTGGTAGGACTCTCCCAATCACAAAAAGGCATGCCACGCCCAGATCGTCCCATAAACAGTCGATATATAGCGTACAGAAAAAACCGGTATTTCCACGATGTGTAAATCCCAATCTTTGGAAGGCTATATCTCGGGCAAATAGGGCCAGATCGGTGAAGGACCTAGTCTCCCAGGATCGTGGGGATCTAGACTGTCGATCGGCATCAAAATCTCGACTTCGAAAATGAGGCCGATTTTTGGCAAATTCGATGATGGTTACATCATGATTTTTGGCGAAAATCGTGAGGACATGGATGTCCTTTTTTCTGATGCCAATCGATTGGCAGGACTCTCCCGATCACGAAAAGGCATGCCACGCCCCGATCTGCCCATAAACAGTCGAGATATAGCCAAAGAAAAAATGACAATTAAGGCCGACGTGAAGAGCGAAAACAAAGAAATTTCCAATCGAGGTACTAGGCGAACAGAAATCAGCAGAAAGCAACTTTAGCAAATGAAAAAAACTGGTGCATACTTTTGGGGGCGTACAAATTTTTCCTAAAAAAACCCAGCTACCTTCTGCTGATTTCTGTTCGCCTGGTATCCCAGGTCTGAAATTCTCGTTTTTGGCCATTTCCGCGGACGCAATTTGAGGGTTGTTGTTGTACCCACAGCTCCTTTATTTGTGGACCGATCCCGGCGAGCGACGACTTCCTGTGACCGGAAGAAAATCCTTGATTTTATGGAGTCCTTATCAAGGATCAGGGATCAAGGATATCTCCTCTAGTCATATATATCTTGTTTTCTCAGTTATTTGGGGATGGCCCGGGACGTGCGATGGCTTCCTTCAATCGGAAAAATATCCTTGATCCTTGCATAAGGACTTCGTCATCCCCAGCTATACTTATTTAGTTTTCTCGGCTATTTGTGGACCGATCTGGGGGTGCTATGTCTTACTGTGATCGGGGGAACATCCTTGATTTGATGGAGTCCTTTTCAAGGATCAAGGATATTTTTCCCAGTCACAAATATTTCGGTTTATTGGCTATTTGGGGGCCCCTTTGTGATCTTTCATGAAGTCCTTTTTCAAGGATCAAGGATATTTTTCCCCAGATTTCCCAGGAAAGAAACAAAGCAAAAATTGTTGATAAAGTTTTTATTTTGATCAAAAGGACTTTTTGACACCAGCAGAATTACAAATAAGATTACATGCAATGACATCCTGTATGAGGCCGGACTCCTGATCCTCCTAACGTTTCCTCCAGTTGCAATTGCGCAAGCAGATGGACGATTGTCTCGACGAAACCCACGATGATTACTTCCTACTGCGCTGGCTGAGAGGAGAGTTTACTCCAGAGAATCCTTTGTATAGGTCCTTGCTTACCATCCAGCAGAGAAAATGCTGAGACCTGAAAGAACAAACTAATGGATTACTTATTTCAGTTCGATTATTATTATTGCTTACATCCGTGCAGATCCTGAAGGCGCAGGCTATGTGGAATGTGGACAGCATCGCCAAGACTCCAAAGGATTTTTTGCCGTATGGCCTAGGAGGCTGCGACAAAGAGCAGATAGGCTGGCAAGCGACTGACAGCCTTGAAAAGCCTTGAAAAGTAGGCCATGTTTTCCATAACATTTCCCTTGAATCGATACGGTCCACAATTCTCATTCACTTCCGAGTCTTTGTCGACACTGAACACATATTTTCTGGAATAAAAAAAACCGAAACACATTTGAAATTTGTCTTTTTTGAAAATAGTTAAATCGAAATTAAATTTGAAACATGACCGATCAGCTGGAAGACGTAGAAGAATCTACGGACTTCCGTGACTTAGAAGAGTTAAATGACGACGTGCCCTCATGCAGCGGCACGCAGCAGTACAGGAAGGACCGGTTCGTGGTTAACAAGTGGGTGGCTCATGCTCTCTGGTCCTGGGACGTGACCGTGGACAACTGCGCGATCTGCCGCAACCACATCATGAACCTGTGCATCGAGTGCCAGGCGGATCCCAATGCCAACAAGGACGAGTGCACCGTGGCCTGGGGCGAGTGCAACCACGCCTTCCACTACCATTGCATCGCTCGCTGGCTGAAGACGCGTCTGGTTTGCCCCCTGGACAACAAGAAGTGGGTCTACCAGAAATACGGCCACTAAACCAAGCTGCAAGCTACAAGCTGCAAGATGCAAGCTGCAAGCTGCGCACTGCAAACTGCACACTGCAAAAGAACTGGAACTCGCTCGCGTTGGGTCAAACACGTTGTATATTTGAGAGTTGTAAACAAAATTAAATAAGATTTTCAATGGGCTTCTCCCTCTAATTCATGTTCGGGGCCCAGGAGCTGTTGTGCGGTTGGCCTCACTCCTGTGATCTGCTCGATTTCGTTGTACAGCGAGTCCCGCTCCTCGATTAGGCTGGCGTACTTCTGCTGCAGCTCCTTCTCGCGGTCCATTTGTCGTCGCACATCGTCCTGCAGCGATTCCAGGCGCCGCGGAACGGCAATGGCCTCTTGCTCGCCGAGGAAGCGGAATGTGGACAGTGAAATCGAGTTTAGGTCAATCTGGGAGTAGGTGTCGTGCAGCTGCTTGATGAGCACCTGGGCGCGGGCCTGGTAGCCGCCGGTTAGGATCTTCAGCTTCTTCTCAATCTTGCCGCAGCGCTTGGCCTCCTTGCCCATGTGGCGACGGTTCTGTTCGAGTCGCTTCTCCGCCGACTCGAGGCGATCCTTCTTGCTCGCCAGACTCGCACGCGTGTAGCGGTGCTGGGAGGGTAAGTAGAGGACCTGTCCCAGGCACTCCTGCCACACCTGGGCGTACACATTCAGGGGCAGCTCGCCATGTGACATGCGCTCCTTGACCACCTCCATCTCGTCGCAGAGCATTTTCTTGGCCCTTGCCAGTTCCTGCTGGGAGATCTCCTCGTACGGGTTCGCCTTGAAGTAGCTCTGCAGCTGCTCCAGCTTGTGCTGCGACTGACCCGGCACAGGATCCTTGACAGAGTCGTACACTGCAAAAAGAGACAAGATGAGAATTACAATGTCTGTGGATAAATCTAAGCAGACTCTTCACGTACGCTGCATGGTGATCATCTCGTGCTTGATCAGTTCCTCGGCCTGCTGCTGCTCGGTGAGGTTCTGCTTCTCCGACTGCGGTCGCAGGATCTTGGTGTTGACCTCCGTTGGTCGGGGCAGGCTGCGCTGGATTACCTGGGAGCGCTTCTCGAGCTCGCGCTTCCGCTTCGCCTCCTGTTCGGCCAGGAGGCGGGCGTCGACATCGGCCTGGTCCTCAATGGCGGGCTCTGTGCTTGTGTCCATGGCCTCGCTGTCCTCCTGCTCGGGGACGACAATCTCGTAGTCGTTGCGCGGGGTCGGCAGGGTGGAGAGTCCCTCCCGCAGGGTGGACTTCAGTTGCTTCTGGTAGTTCTTGAAGAGAGCCGGCGTCTCGGTCACGCCCATGCTCTCCTCGGGGTTGATGCTCAGCTTGTCCCGGACATAGGCCGGTGTGGGGACTCCCGGGACACCGGGTTTCACCGGCACCAGAGCCCCCGAGGACGGGGTGAGGAAGCTACCTGGTGTGGCAGCTCCTCCGCCCTCGCGTTGAGTGCGAAAGGGCGTGGCGATAACCGTGTTGGGCGTGGCTATGGAGGCAGCCTTGGGCAGGACCCCGGAAAAGTCCGATTCGTGGAGTGGCGTGTTTAGGCCACCCTTGAGCGGGGTTTCTGTGTGGGTCAGAGCCATCATGTTCTGGGCTTCCTGCATGATGCGGTCGGTGTAGGGAGCCGGAGTCCTGGGCGTGGCCGCCACTTGTGGTGTGATGGAGTAGTCCGCCAGGAGGGCATCTGTCGTCTCGATGCCACTCTCGCCCGCTATCTCCTTGGCCATCTCACTGGCTCGGCCCAGCTTGACCACCTGCTGCAGCTCCATGTCGGAGATCTGGGGAGTGGGCAGCACCAGTTTGGAACGCTTGCGCTCCGGCTCCATGTTCTGCAGCATCGCGGTGGGCACCTCGTTCTCCTTGCGCTGCTTTAGCTTCGATTTGTCCTTCTTCCGCTCGCGCTCCTCTTTCTCCGAGCGCAGCTCTCCGTCGAGGTCCTGCTGCCGCATCTTGTTGAAGTCCGGCTCGTTCTTCTGGAGATGCTCCTCTGCCGTATCGTAAAATCCAAGCGCCGGTCGCTTCTCGAAGGGAATCTCTGCGTTGTAGTCGATGCCCTTGATGCGTTTTCGGTTGCCACTTCCGATGCCAGCGGCGCGCAGCTCGCGCCTCTTCTGGAGCGTGGCCAGGCGGCGGGCCTCCTCCAGCTGCTTCTCGCGAGCCTTGCGCTTGGCCTTCTTGCCCTGGGTGTTAGCCAGACGGGCCCGAGCCTCGGACAGCATTTCCAGCTCGTCCTCGTCCATGTCTTTGGGATCGGGCCGCGCCGGCTTTGTCTCTGGATTGGGATCTATTTCGCCCGGCTTTAGTTTGCGCGGATCGTCCATGGTGTCCTCGCCATCCTCCTTGCGCTGTGCTTGGTCGCTAAATCAACCAAATAATGAGATAAATCTGGAGCAGAACTTACTTAGCAACAAGTAGACTTACAGCAAAAACTCGTAGCGCTCCAGACACTGGGCCGCAGTGCGTCCAATAATGGGCGCAATGGTGCGCCACTGTGTGGGCATCAGCTTGGCCAGATGCAGCAGCTTTTCGTCTTCCTCGCGTGACCATTCGGTTTTCTTGATGCTGGGATCCAGCCACTCGTACCACCTGGCCTTGCACTGTTTGGCCGACTTGCGATGCAGCAGCGAGGCAATACGACTCCATTGGTTCTTGCCATATTTCATGACAGCCGCCTTGAGAATCTCATCCTGCCAGAACACATGGAAAACAGTGAAAAGAATTCCAAGAAACACGTCCAACTTACCTCCGTGTTGCGCCACACGCCGCCCTTGATCATAATACGCGGCATCTTGCAGTTTTAAGTTATTCTTAGCACAAAAAAGTTTAATTTTTACTCCAATTTTAGCGGCTGGTGGCTTTTTCGGCGGCTAAAATCGGTCGAATTCACAGCGAGAAGCGAGATGATTTACCAGAAACTTGTTATTGACATTTCGCACCGCAACAGCAGCGAGTTCCCATCGCAATGGTACATCTACAAATACACATTGGCCACACTTTACTCGTTACTAATGGAAGGGAAAAAGACTGTATATATTTGCTCAATATACCTTGGGCAAGGATATTGTCATTGCAATTCATTGGCTGTTTTTGCCAGTTTTCCACACCCTTTTTTATAGCCCATTCAAAATGACGACTAATTTTTTCGTTGCGCTATGAGCGAAATATACCGTAAATATACCGATGAAAACAACGAACCTAACCTAACCCAATTCTGATAATGAAAGACATAAATAAAATTGATTGATGAATCGATTTTCTACAAGATTGGCAAATTAAATGTTTGTTACATGGCAACTACACGGTAACAACGCAGTTGCTTCAGGCAAAATTAGCATTTCAGGTCGCTTCAGGCGCCAGGTGGTATTTTTTGAGGTCAAAATTGAACTGATGGTATATTTACGGTATATAAAGGTATATTTTGTCAATTTCATCAATCTATTAAATTTCATATTCAACGGTATATCCAACGGAAATCAGTTAGGTAGAAAATTGATTATGTGGGCATAGCTAAGCGTTCTATATATCTAGTAATATTCCACGGAATAGCAAAAACGAGCAATATGTAAAAAATAACTTTAGCTCGTCAGTATATTTATGGTATATTTTTCAAATGAGACGGTATATCTTGGTATATTTCAGAGGGTCATATACGTTATCGATACGTCTGCGGTCACACTGATCGTATCCATCTTGACAATTTTTTCGCAAAGTCAATTTTTATTTCGACAAAAATCAACAAATAAACCGTAACTTGCGAATATTATTAGCGAAAAATCGAAAGCATGGTAAGCTCCGGCAAATTTCGAGTGCAGTAAACGTGAGGGAATACTTTTTGGGGCAATTATTGGCGTCGCGTGCCTTGCAGGCTGTAGATTTTGCGCATTTTTTTTTCGGTCCGACTCGATTTTTTTTTTGCGATGTAGGGTGAAATGGAAATGGTGTATGCATGAAATAATGTACCCGGTGGACATCTTGTGTGTTGGGGCATATCATATGTGGAATGTGCAGCTGCATGACCTTGCCAATAATGGCATGTATGGTGCACAGGGGACGCCGACGTCATAGTACCGTACGGCAGGCAGTGTGTGTATCCATAGGCCACGCGCATACCCGCCGCCGCACCGCCTCATGGGCCGCAAGGCCCGCCTCATGCATGGGCACGGGGAGTAGCAGGAGCATATAGCAATATAGCAATTTAACCATTATTAAACCCATCATCAATCCCATTTTTCACATTACAGGGCAGCAACGACAGAGCCTCCAGATCCCCACGTTCGGATGATCAGCGCGAAATTACGGAGATGCCAGCCACAAAGCGAACGCGCTCCGACTCGGGTAAGTGTCTTGTCCGGCATGGATCTACAACAGATCCACAACAGAGATATATATATGTATGCCTTCTCCTATGTATATGTATACGTACACGTATGTATTATATTCAGCATGTACTATGTTAGAAATGGAAACAAATCAAATCAAATCAAATCAAAGCAAAGCAAAGCAAGCGCCCCCCTCCCCCTAAGGCATATAGGCATATGCTCTCTCTCTCTGTGTGTGTGTATGTACTCTTATATATACATATATTTACATATGTTTGTGTATGGATAATAATCTATAAGTTCATTTGGTAAATCGTGGGTTAAAGAAGACTGAAACTGAAGAGGCGGCTAAATTGTAATTGTATTTTGGTTTCTCCTAAGCATAAAACAAAACAAAAAACATATTTTGTAAAACACACATCTCTATATATATTTCTCTACTACTTGTACTTCTACTCCGTCGCATCTTTACGGGCAGCACCTGACGCCACTAAATAATCGGTTTTTCTTTTGTTCTGCTTAAGTAATTGCAGACTTCATAAACGCACGATGAACTCGAACACTCAAGTGAGGTGTGAGGTGAGGTGAGAGTCGAAAAACTATAGCGAAAACGTATCAATCAAGTGTGTGTGTCAGACAATGCGATCCGATCCGAACCGAACCGAACCGATCCCCAAAGCAAATTGCAAGCGACCCAAGAGTATATGCTAAATATACTATGTATATATATATCTATCGATCAGTAGATATATGCAATCTAAAACTGAAACTGAATATCAGAATAGGGAATATCATCGCCGTGAATGCAGAATGAAACTCCAGAACTAATAAAAAAAAATACAAATAAAATCAAACTCCAAAATATGCAGCATACCATATATAACTATATCTCTCTCTTTCTCTTTCTTCTATATCTCTCTTTTTTATTTTCTGTAAGCGTTTTTATCTCTTTTTAAGTTTGTGTTCCGCCATATATAAGACATATAAAAGTTCCATATAACCGGGTATACGAGATCGAGAGAGAGATGTCCAATTAGATAACTCCACTACTACTACTACTACTACTACTACTACTACCACCAACCACCACCACCAAAAATCAGCCACAAACAGCCCAAGCCAGAAACATCATCACGCGCGAACCAATACGCAATTGATCCACGCATTAATTCAAGTATTCAACCAAGAATCCTCCGCTTCTTCTAACAAAACAACAAGCCAAGCCAGCCGTCGTCGTGGTTAGCAGCTGCCCTGCTAGACAGCCAGCCAGCCAGCCGAGGGACTCTGACTGCTCCTGGTCCTCTGTGCCATATACATTTTACATTAAGTACCAAGTATTTTGTGTGTGTTTCGTCATATATATCGATAGAGATAGATAGATAGATAGATAGTTGTTTATAGAACGCTAGAGCAAGAGGAGTACACCATAGCATTGTCCGTCGTTATCCTTTTATACATGCATATCATATGTATCTTCGGGGGAATGGGAATCAGTTTGGATTCCATACACCCCCCCTCATCCATCACACGATGATCCGCACGATCCACGATAACAAGTCCTTTATTCGCCTGAATCAGAGTGACTCCTTTTTTGGGCCACACAGCAGCCTATCCCTAGATAAAAGCATATCCCTTGAACAACAATTAACTAAAGATCAGACTAAAGAATTAATCAAAGCACACAGTATGATAAGGATGATGATGGTGATGATGATGATAATGATGATGATTATAATGATGATTATTTGAGGTAGGGCGGAGCAGAAAACTTAACCAACTTAAAAACATATTGTTGCTCTTATTATCGTTTCAGCGTCTTGTTTTCTTTTTTTATTTTTCTCTTTTTTATCACAAATGAGCAATGTATAAATGTGTGACCCTCTTCTTCAAGTCAATTACCACGCCCCCCAACTCATGGAAACCGTATCGCAAAAAACGCACATAAGGTCGCTTATAATTTCTAATTTTTATAAAAAATATTTCCTCCCACCCAGAGCTGAGCACACGTGAATTTGGGCCGAAAATCCCCATATCCCTGGCCCTGGTCCTGGTCCTGGCGCCGGCTCCCTACCGTTTTGTGTGCGATTTTCCTTGCTCTAATCATCGCGGGAGGATGGGGATTTTCGCTGGTTCCGTATGCCCAGCTCTTGTTATGGTATATTTGTATCGATTTGTATCGATTGACAGCAATCGAAATCAATCGAACAACTATCGGATATATTGCAAAATCGGATGTGTGTGGACTTGATAATCGATATATCTACATGCATATTGTATATCTATTTGATGTAAATGTACACACGCCCCCACACACACACACGTACAATCTATCTATCCCTCCAGCACTACTACTACTACTTGTACTTCTATTACGTATATCAATCTGAATACCTACCTATCTGCCTATCGATAAGCCTAGCGAATATGTTTTATTTGATCGGGTGCTTTCTCTCTTTTTTATTCTTGCATTTTCCAGCCCTAACACAAATAAATGACAAAAACACATGCCCCCCATCTGCCCGATAAACGATTACCGGTAAACGATAAGCGATAAGCGATAGAATCGAAATCGATATGAAATAGATAAGATATGAAATCGAACCGAAACTCCATACATCTCCAAACCAAGCGAGAAAGTGAGGCAAAAGTGACGCTGCGCTCACTGGATCGAATCGATCCGTGCACACGAAATGTCATTTAATGTACCCTAAGTAACTGTACTCAGCAACGATAACGATAGCACACACCGATTACAGTCGTTCAATCGAATCGAAAGCATGGCCCCATATATGGCTTCAAAATCCGCTCAAGCTGAATGAATCTCCAGCCTCCTCAGAAATCAGAAAAAAAACAAAACAAAAATCCTCTCCAGCAGCCATGCCATGCCATGCCCACATCCACTCTGTCTCTCTCTCTATAATTATTAACAATTTTCTTTCTTATTTTTTTTTCTTCTTTTTTTGTCTTCATCTTTCTTGCAGGCAGCAGGCAGTTTTTGTCTTTATTTCCAAACAATTTCAAACGCAAACTCTTGACAAAATGCACTTTCGTTGTTCCAACTGTTGTTTGCCACCGAGTTGTGCCTTTGGAAAACAAAAAACAATAATAAAAACACAAAAAACAAAAAAAAAACAGACAAAAACCCCGAACAGAATCAAAAAAGAAAAGAAAACTAAAGCTAAAACTAAAACTAAAAAGAACAAATTGCATAGCAGATGATGTGATCCATGATGATGAAACTGAAAACTGAACTGAAAATCCCCCCCATACCCCATCCCCCCTCTCTGTATGAGATGCACTAATCGGTCTGTCCAATTCTAGGCAAGTCCACGGATTCGAAAATTCCCTACCTTTCGCAGCCTCTGTATGACCTGAAGCAGACGGGCGATGTTAAGTTTGGGCCCGGGACACGCTCCGCCCTGCTGGGTCTGCTGGGCGGGGCCCTGCCGAAGCTCACGTCGGAGCAGCATGACCTGGTCAGCAAGGCCAAGAAATATGCCATGGAGCAGAGCATCAAGATGGTGCTCATGAAGCAGACACTGGCCCACCAGCAGCAGCAATTGGCCACGCAACGCACCCAAGTCCAACGCCAACAGGCATTGGCATTGATGTGCAGGTTAGTAGCTCAGTAGATCCGTGCATCCCACGGCACTTACTCGCCAAATACAAATTGTAATGTGATGTAAAACATTTGAAAATGAGTTGTGAAATGGTGTCTCTTCCCATGGCTGTGGCTTCGAGTTACTGAAGGCAGTCGCCCGGGCGGCAGTCATTAAGTGTGCGCTCTCTTAGCTGATAAGATCTGATTGCAGTCCGATGTGCCTGCGCTTTGACACCTCCAAGAAACCTATTAACTCGAAATGCCCTTCCATTCCAGAGTATACGTCGGCAGCATATCGTTTGAGCTCAAAGAGGACACTATTCGCGTGGCATTCACCCCCTTCGGTCCCATCAAGTCCATCAACATGTCCTGGGATCCCATCACACAGAAGCACAAGGGATTCGCGTTCGTAGAGTACGAAATACCCGAGGGAGCCCAGCTGGCCCTCGAACAGATGAATGGCGCCCTAATGGGTGGCCGCAACATCAAGGTGGGGCGCCCGAGCAACATGCCACAGGCCCAACAGGTCATCGATGAGGTGCAGGAGGAGGCAAAGAGCTTTAACCGCATCTACGTGGCCTCCATCCATCCGGATCTGTCCGAGGAGGATATCAAGAGCGTGTTCGAGGCCTTCGGACCCATCCTCTACTGCAAACTGGCACAGGGCACGTCGCTGCACACGCACAAGGGCTACGGCTTCATCGAGTATGCCAACAAACAGGCCATGGACGAGGCCATTGCCAGCATGAATCTTTTCGATTTGGGCGGACAGTTGCTCCGGTGAGTTCGCACTTGCAGTTGCACCTCCGTTTTAAATGTATATCTAATCTCCAATCTCTATTCGTCTTGCAGAGTGGGTCGCTCCATTACACCGCCCAATGCCCTGGCCTGTCCCACAACAAATTCGACCATGCCCACGGCTGCGGCGGTGGCGGCAGCCGCTGCAACGGCCAAGATCCAGGCCTTGGATGCGGTGGCCAGCAATGCCGTGCTGGGTCTCTCGCAGCACCCAACAAACCTCGGAATGGCTGCCGGGGCAGTGGTCACGAAGGTGGGCAACATGCCTCTGGTGAATGCTGCCACATCGGCGGCTGCCCTCAATCCGGGCTTGGCCATGCCAGCCGCTCCCGTGGCGGCTCTGCTTCCTCCTGGAATCTTCCAGGCTCCGACCCCAGTGACGCCCAGTCTCCTGGGCGTGCCCGCGGGACTCCAGCCTCTGCAGGCCGTCGTTCCGTCACTGCCGCCGCCTGCTCTGCTGGCCACGCCCACACTGCCTCTGCCCGGAACCGGACTGGGTGTGGGAGGAGTGGGCGTTGGCATGGGCGTGGGTGTGCTTCCCACGGTGGCCGCCCCGTCCTTGGCCAGCGTCGAGGCCACCAACGGAGCTTCGGTGGCCATTGCCGTGTCGGCGGCTGCCAATAATGCAGCGGCCACCGCCGCCAATCTCTCAGAGAACATCAAGAAGGCCCACGAGAAGCAGCAGGAGGAGCTGCAGAAGAAGCTGATGGACGAGGGCGATGTGCAGACGCTGCAGCAGCAGGAGAACATGTCCATCAAGGGCCAGAGTGCCCGCCAGCTGGTCATGCAGCGGCTGATGAGGCCAACGGACTCGCGTGTCATAATCCTGCGCAACATGGTGGGCCCCGAGGACGTGGACGAGACCCTGCAGGAGGAGATCCAAGAGGAGTGCAGCAAATTCGGCACCGTCAGCCGCGTCATCATCTTCAACGAGAAGCAGACGGAGAACGAGGACGACGACGAGGCCGAGATCATAGTGAAAATCTTCGTCGAGTTCTCTGCCGGAGCCGAGGCGCAACGCGGCAAGGAGGCCCTGCACGGACGATTCTTTGGCGGACGGCGGGTTGTCGCCGAGCTGTACGATCAGGGTGTCTTCGACCAGGGCGATTTGTCTGGCTGAGATTGAGAGGGACGCTTCGATTCTAATTTAGGTTATAGCATTCTTCTGACCTTAATTCTGTCATTTTTTTACTTAGAACTTAAATGCAAGTTTATTTATTATGTGAGCCCCGGCACGAGAGTTGTTAATTGGTTGCCGTTGTCCTATCGCCAGGACCACCCAGATTATGAATATAATGAGATGTTTCTGCAACGCAGTGATTTAGATTTAAAGAATTAGTAGTCCCCCGAGAGAAAGCAATAGGAATAGTCGTTTTTTGTGTGTTATCGAGGCGCATGCTTTCCCCTCCAGCACACAGACACACACACACACAAACTGACACAGACACTGAAGCGGAAAACTAAAAAATTTTTGCGTGTACATTTGATTATTTCAGCGCTTAACTTACAATAAAATAAAGTCTAGTTACCCATTAAACGATGGCTTTTTTAAATGTCAATGGTTGTAAAGTTGGCGCGACGGAGTCCTTGTGACCTTGCCCAGAACCGGATTGAGCTTACGTTATTTTTAATACTTTTCGGTATTTTTCGAGGTCAAACTTGAGACGACGGTATCTTTACGATATAATGATATATTCGATCCATTTCATCTATTAAACTTAATTTTAAAAGGTATATTTAAGAAAAAATGGTATAGAAACTTCCATCGCAGGTTTGTGGAATTTTCGCTATCACAAATCGGGTTTCCGAGCACCACTTGATAGCATATAAATCCTAGTCACTCATTCACTTTCAAAAAATTCAACTTTGGCGCTCAAGTTTGGCGGGACTTCCGAAAACGGTTGACAAGATACAAGTAAGAAATGACGTGACATTCCACAATACAATACAAATTGGTTCTTAAAAGTAGCTAATCTGGTAGAAAATGTATTTATCAGGGCTGAGGGTTCTATCTAGCTAGTAATATTCGACGGAATATGAAAAACGAGGAACACGTTTAAAATAACTCAAATTCGTCAGTATATTTTCGGAATATTTTGAAAAGGTGAAAGTATATTTCGGTATATTTCTGAGGGTCAGAAAGTATATTTGATCGAGGAGCCCGCGGTCACACTGCCTAGAACTCGTACAAAGAAAATAGAAATCAAAAAAATAATAATGAAGTGATTTGACGTCGAAAAACGCAGCAAATACAATTGTTGGCGCAACTTAAGTGCTGTGCCTAGGCAATTAGTGCTACGCATGCAACGCAGGACAGTTCGAACCAATATTAAAACGAAAGACAAACTCGAGCGCATCGCAATAGGAGCGAGGTATTTTGCTGGCTGACAAGAAAAAGGTACATAAAGTTGTGATGATGATCTGATCCCCCCCCAAAAAGCTGCGCTGCTGCACATTCTCGGACCCTTTCAGCTGTTGTGGGGACGGGACTAGTGATTGACTAGTGACTGCTGCTGTTGCTGCTACTAGGAGGACTGTCGCCCCCTGTCCCTGTACAAAAACGCGATAAGGCCAGACAGAGTGTCTGTCGCTCGCTGGCGCTTGCAAGCGTTTTTTCAATAACTACTACGCACCTACACAGAGACACCACGACATACGACAAACGACACAACACGACGCTCGCAAGTAATAGTTTGTTGGCATTTGAGGTGATCCGTAAAGCTCGAATCAGCGAATGCTCGCCTCATAAATATATACAGATTTTCCGCCTGCTTCCGCTTGACTTGGCGCGGGTTCTGTGGCTGCTGCGGCAGCAGACTTTAACCCAAAGCTTAGCCCCGTTGAGGCATAGGCCCCCAGACAAGGCGAGACAATCAATGGATTGAGTCCCGACTTTGTCCTGCATTAGAACACACTCTAAGACAGCACCACACCGCACTCACACTTGTGGGCTTTTAATTGTTTGTTATGTAATTGTTGTTGCTATCGGACATCCGAACATTTGAGCACAGATTAGGGGACACCCCGCACGCCCCCACGCACGTGTCGTGCCATTTGGGAGCGGGGGGAAAGCCTTGACTTGAATTGAATGCTATTCTCGATTTCCATCGATGGCGAAACCCAACCGAACCCAATCTACCCCTCGGAAGAACAGAATAGAACGTTCTTTGATGAATCATAGATACTTTCATTTACCATTAGACACACACCATTGAGTCACTGGCGGATAGCAAACAAATCGTGCCCAAGATGAGCTGTA
This sequence comes from Drosophila persimilis, assembly GCF_003286085.1. NCBI lineage: Eukaryota > Metazoa > Arthropoda > Insecta > Diptera > Drosophilidae > Drosophila > Drosophila persimilis. The sequence continues at coordinate 552,598 of NW_020825364.1, forward strand.
AGGTGCGATTGATGGAGGACGGCTCACTGGACGAGGAGCCGCTGACACTGAAGGAGATTGCCTACCAGAAGCTGTGCAACAATCTGGACATCATCAGCAGCTGTCGGCCGGACAACAATCAACGTCTGCTGAATGCCGGCATTGTGCTGCCCAATGAGATATGCGATGGCTTTCTGGAGAACTATCAGAGGTTCAACAGGCCCCTGGACGATAATGTCATAAAGCTATTCGAAGACACACAGCGCACATCGCTGAAGATTGTTAATCTACGCAACAGCACACTCAGCAGCAGGGGTAAAGACTTTAAATGGTGATCATCGCCTTTCCGTAAATGATTTGTTTGTTTTGTTTTTTATTGTAGGATTGGAGACTCTGATGCGCCACAAACTGTTTGCCCTGTCCATGTGGTATTGCGACATGATCACCGTGAACTCGCATCACCTGCTGGCCCACTATGGCGACAGCTTGCGCTCCTTGGAGCTGGGCATTAGCTCCCATCTGCTGCAGTATGCCGAGCCGAATGAGAAGGAGCCGGTGGACTTTCAGCTGACATGTCCGCATCTGCGGCGTCTCGTCCTCAACGGCGTGGTGATGCACCATCGTCTGCAGTTCGCCCATCTGCATGACCTGGGGCATCTGGACCTCACCTCCTGTGTGCTGGCCAACTTCAGCTTGGAGGCGTTGGTAATGCTACCGAACCTCCACACCCTGATCCTGTTCAATGTGTGGCCGATCGCCAATCAACTGCATGCCATCTGCTGCCTGCGACGCCTGTGCACGCTCGACATCTCCATATCCAGCTCGGGTAATGGCCACGGCACCTACGATCTGCCCGATCAGACGCTGGAAATGCTAATGGATAATCTGCGCCATCTGACACACCTGGATATCTCAGGCACGAATTTAGCCGGCAACGGGGTGGCCACCAAGGAGTCCACGAATGCCAATGCCAATACGAAAATGGAACAGCAGCACTTTGCCCTCACGGACATACCAGGCCTGGCGTCCCGCACCCAACGACCGCTGCAGTTCCTCGGGCTCTACCATACGGCCCACTGGGCATGCAAGCGCCACGATATACCCGCACTCGAGGTGGCTGGCGATACCAATGAGCAGCAAATACTAACAGCAGCTCGTTACTACCACGACAGACCCGTCCTCCTGACAAGGGTACGAACAGACGAAGAGACAGGTTTCTGTGAAGCTCATGAATCCCTCATTGATTTGTCTTCCTTTTCTGTTTAGGTACTCAACGATCTGTACCATCTGTTTCGATTTGAGAACTGCAAGGACATACACACAGCACTGGATGCTGTGCTCTCAGCCATGGATCGGCATCTAAAGTTCAAGCACATGCAAATCTCTGGGAGGTAAGATTGCCTTTGCCCTTGCCCTTGCCTTTCACAATTGGGAGGCTAATGATACGTTTTCTTTTTGCTTGTTCCTTTTGCAGTGCCACACTGTTCTACATCGTTAAGGGCAGGGAGCGCTCAAAGTTTGGCACTTTGCTGCGCAACCACATCATACGCACGCTGCTCAATGGCATGGAAATGCATCACACGGACGATACAATGCTGCGGAATGGATATCTGACTCTCACACAGTTCCACATGCCAGCCGATGTGGTAAGAACCGAAATCGAAAGACATCTTGCTGCTTTCCCTGCCAATTGATTGATTGTTCTCTGCTTTTTCGTTTGAATAGCTGTTTGAGTACGAACGTCTGATTAAGATACTGCTGCACGGGGTGTCGGAGACAGAGCAGGAGGGATTCGTTCAGCGTATTGCCATCTATTTGCTGAACACTCTGGCCTGCCAGGTGGATGGACGACAGAAGCTCTTCCTGGGCGAATTGGGTGTAGTTAATGTGAGTTCTTGAAGTTGCAATGGATGGAGGGAGGCAGAGACTGTATTAATCATTGATATTGCATATAGACCATGCTGACGCTGATCAAGGATCGCCTCACTCGCTCCGTATTCGATGATGTCATGGAGGTGGCCTGGTCCACCATGTGGAATGTAACCGATGAGACTGCTATTAATTGTAAGAGATTCCTCGATGGACGCGGCATGGAGTATTTCCTTAAATGTTTACACGTGAGCAAAGCCATCCACCATCCACAAAGCATTGAGAAATCCTAAATCCTGCATCTTCTGCGCTCTCAGACCTTTCCCGATCGCGATGAGCTGCTGCGTAACATGATGGGGCTGCTGGGCAATGTGGCAGAGGTCAAATGGCTGCGCCCCAAGCTGATGACACAGGAATTCATAGCGGTGTTCGCCCGTCTGCTGGACTCCTTGAGTGATGGCATCGAGGTGGGTCGAGCGAATGCGATTGCGAGACGAGGGCGACTAGAGAATGGTAATGTTAACCGTGCTAACCTGCGCTTCCAGGTCAGCTACAATGCGGCTGGTGTGCTCGCGCACATTGCATCCGATGGGGCCAATGCCTGGACCATCAAATCGCCCAGCCGGGAGCATGTGCTGCAACGCATGGTGGCAGCCATTGAACGATGGAATATCAAGAGTGAACGGAATATCAACTATCGCAGCTTTGAGCCCATACTCAGTCTGGTGCGCTGCTATGAGACGCCGCAATGCCAGCACTGGGCCGTCTGGGCATTGGCAAATCTGACACAGGTGAGTGTTTGGAAAATAGGATGATTATACCACCCCTGACTTCTGCCTTCTACCTTCTGCCTTCTGCCTGCCATAGGTTTATCCCGAGAAATATTGCCAGCTGGTGGAGCAGGAGAATGGCATACAGATCCTGAACGAGCTGATCGAGCATGAGAGCCCCTACTGTGAGATCAAGCGCATTGCCCGTTTGGTCATCGAACAGTGCGATTCGGGGTCGGGATCAGAGCGTATGGTCGAGGGCTGAGCCAGCGCTCCAACATCAACACCAACACCAACAACACTAACAACACCAACAACAACAACAACAACAACAGCAACAACAACAACAACTGCAACTCCATCTAAATAATTAAATATTAGAAGAATACATCGCGATATGATATGATATGATTAATTGATTGATCTATATCCATATCTGTGTCTGTAACTGTAACTGTAACTGTAGGACTTTGAGTTTTTGTTGTACAATTTTTGTACAATTTGAATAGGCTTTCTCTTTTGTCCTTTCTCCTTATCCCTCTCTGTTTCGTACTTCGTATTTCGTAGTTAAGTGAAAACGTGTTATATTGTTCAAGAGATTCTTACCCCGACTTTTAATGTATAATTCGAGTGCGAAGAGAAGATAAAGATGCCCCGATTAAGGGCAGCCGGAAGACGACAGCAAATAAGCATAATATCCCCCGATACATATACAATTCATAGACTACTATACACATAACATAACATATATATATATATATATATCTGATATATAAATTGTTGTAAGGCAAGCAAGATTATTTTAGGCCCCATCGTGAGGAATGTACATATTGTTAAAAACCGAGAAAACGTAAGAGTTTCGTAGGAGGAACGTACGAAACGTAGCAAAAGAAAAGGCAAAAGCATGAGGCAGCTCCAGATTAAAGAAACAAAATCCTTAAACTGTAATCCGAGTCTTTCTTTGTCTTTAAGCTGTATTTAAAGGAAAACAAAAACAAAAACATACATACTTATATAGGTACATATGTATATCTGTTCGATTCTGTTCCTAGATTTTCGTTTATTCCGATGCTTCCTTCCTGATTTCGTTATTGCATCCGTTCTGCATGGAATACGATATTTGATATGTTTTCTATATTAAGTAGATCCCTAGAACATAAGTCTATAAGTAATGACTGTAAATAATTGCGTGTAACAATTTTTTTTATAGTTTTTTTTTCCCCCCCTCCTTGGCATAAATAATATTTATAACATTGTATGTTATCATTAGTTACACCTTAAACTGTAATCGTTTCTTCTGGGGCCAGAGCACCGGACGTCTAGCAGAGTGCAAAGCGGAGAGACGAGGACCTAAAGACTCTACTCCTTCGCGTGGGAAGCGGAGACCACGTCTGCGTCTGTGAAGTGGAGGCGAGACCTTCTTCCTGTATTTCAATAAAGATACACACACACATGTGTCTCTGCTGCTGTGGCTGTGTGTGTGCACATAAATTGCGGTAGTCGAAGAAGTCTGCGATAGCGAAGGAGGGGAGGTGGGTTGCGTCATGGCGGGGGTGGGTGGCATCGATGACGAAATGCCAACGGGTTGGAAATGACAGCCAAAGCGCATGTGCAGTGGGCACGAACGCGGTCCATCCCCAAAAATAACCCAACCCTTAAGCGCTCTCATTCACCTGCTCTCGCCACACACACTCCCGCCAGTTTCCACTCTCTCTTTTCGCAATGAAGTTGGCGCGCTCTCTGTCACATTTTGCCGCCCGGTGAGGACAGGACGTTCGTTTGTTTATTGTTGAGTCCATGTAAATGTGCTTTAATCGGGGAAAAACAACGGTAAACATAATTAATAAGTCGACAATTAGTGAACTAAAGTAGAGAGCAACACTGAAGCGGTCAAAACTGCATTAAGTTCGAATAATAACAAATCAAAGGCCGGGCCCGGCCCTGTGTTCCGTGTTCCCCTATTCCCATGGTTGCACCCATTCAACGGCATTCGGGAGCAGAGAGGAGAGGAGAGAGAGAAAAACAAGTTTTCATTCACAATCGCAGCGCGAATTTCATTCACAATACGGGAGCAAGCAAGCAATCTTTCAATCAATGGAAATCGAATCGTTTTATTCAATAAATCGTAAACAATAATTAATCCGGCAATTGCTGGCAGTCGGCAGCGGAAAGCAGCAAACGAAATGCAAAACAATTGTTTGCTGGATTCTGCGCAGTCGCGGGTCGCGGGTTGCGGGTCGCGGGCATAACATCAACAAGGAAACTGCAACCGGAACCGGACCCTTGTCGGAATCGCCGCTGCCTTTTGTGGGATCAATAACCTCTCCTCTTATCAGCAGTGCGAAGGGGAGGGAAGGAAGAGTGCAAAAGGTTGCCATGGCAATGAAAAAACACACACACACACACATACACAAGGAAAATAGAGCGAGGAGAATAGAGCAAAACACAAGAGAGACAAACAACAAAAGGAAAAAGAAAACTGTGTTCCATGCATGAAATAGACTAAGGTATTGATTACCAATTTTAGCCTATGATTAAAATGGAATCTAAGTTCTTTCTGGGCCCGCAAAGTAGTGCAACAATTCCAACGAGCGACAAATTGTAACAAATAATTTCACAGGCCACACAACAACAAACTACAGAAAAAGATTTCTCTCTCGACTCTGTCTCTAGGTGGGATTCGAACCACCGCGTAGAGCACAGAGCAGAACAAGAACAAAATCTCGCGCGACTTCTCAGCGGACTCGACCAAACCGACGGCAATTCTTTTGGGCTCTTAATGCCACATGAAGCCCGAAAGCTTTCAAGCCAAAAGCTTGCCGGCGAAGCTTTTCGTAAACATTTTATTTATTGTAAATTTATTGTATTCCTTTATTCGCAGAAACAAAAGACTGTTTTACAATCACTACTCTAAGACCACCCCAAAAAAAGAGGAAAAATAGGAAAAAGATCAAACCTGGATAGCAACGTAGTGCATGAGCATGTGGCCTGGCTCCGAGCGAGGCAGCTCGCGGGCCCTGGAGATCATCCCCACGAGTCAGCAGAATGCAGGCGGTAGTAGTCAGCAGGAGACGCTGGCCGATATCGAGCATATATCCACCATAGCTGGATCGCTGGCCTCCATTGGGTCCATATCGCACACGCAAATGAGATATGTAAGTCCTCCAAAATGATAGCTGAAAGGAGATCTGTTAATACTTTGCACTTCCCAGCAATGTACAAACGATGCCGGCTACGATACGGAACATACCTCCCTAAACTCGGACTTCGACGAGGCTGAACTGCGCAGGGAACTGCTGAGAGATGTGAGTTCTGATGAGTTCTGATGCAGCAGGCACCCCACTAATCATGTACTTTCTTTTGTTTCTACCTCCACAGAAATGGAAACTCCTCTTTGATATGGTAATTACGGCAGGGATTCCCCTCTCCAAGATCTAGCCAAGACTGAACCCGTCTTTCTTTCGTTTGCAGTTCGATCCTGAAGGTTTTGGTGAAATATGCGTCACGGAATTCTTATTGGCCCTCACATCGCCGGAGTTCCTCTCCCAAGTGCCTATGAACAAGCGAGAGCTGCTGCTGGAGCGTGCCAAGAAGGCCCAAACGCCCACTGGCCCCGGCTATGTGACGTTCCAGGACTTTGTGAATGTGGTGAGTGCTGTGCTCCATCTACGGCCCATGTGCACCGAATACAACATCAAACTCGATTTAAGTGCAAACACAGGTGCAAGGTATGTGCGCCTCGGATTCCTCGGAATCGTCGGAATCCTCGCAATCCTCCGGTTGGGCTCGTGTTCAAACAGAGTGCAAAAGGAAGGACACCACACACCGCACCACACCACACCACACCACACCACACCACACCACACACTCTTGTTTGGCAAATGCAAAAAGTACGCTCGGCAAATAGACGCTGCCGCTGTCGCTGGCTCCTGCCTCCTACCGCCGTCCTTTCCCTCTGACTCCTTTGGGGCCGAGTGAGCGTTACGCCCGGCTGGACATTTGATTGTTTGCCTGGTCGTCGTGCTGCTGCTGTTTGTCCTGATGTGGTGCTTACTTACATTGATCGAAAAGAGTGTCCAGCTCAGTGCAGGGCAGGGCCAGGCCCAGGTCGGCGTGGCTTTCCCTTTTAAGCTCGGCTGCAGCTGTTGCCACCTCTGCACTGACTTCTTTTGGATTTAGCTTTGATTGGCAATCGTACTACGTACTATTGCATTTTGATTGATTCTCCCCAGTTGATTGGCATGCACACATGAGGACAGACAGACAGACACACACACACACTACACTCTATGCATAATCAATTCCTGAGTGTGTGCCCCACCCCCACCCTCTTTCTTCGACTTCGACTTCAATTGTTTGCCCAAAGTGTCCTCAAAGTCATGAATTAGCCATGGCCATCAGCAGCAGGACAATGCCTCTATTTGCCTTCTATCTTTGTGTCCTTTGCTCGCTCGCTCTCTCTCTATCTCTCTCTCCTTCTCTCTTTCTCTCTGTGTGTGTTTTAGTCTAACGGTAATTGTGGATGAGCGCTCCTACGGAGGTGCGGTGCCCTTTTCTTTGCACAATGCACAATGCACATCCCCTGTGAGGACATTATTAGGTCCTTGTTTGGTCACTGCCTAATGCATTTGTTATTCCAATTGTGGGTCCTGCCTCCGCCCCTGCTGCCGTTGCTGCTGCTGCTGTTGCTGCCTTTTGTCTGTGGCATTCATATCTTTAGCATCAATCTGGAGATCCTTGTTGCAATCTTTCGTTCGTAGACAACATATTTCCACTTAATTATAAATTTCAATGATCTGCAACTGGCAGTGTGGATGCTGGATGCTTGATGGTGAATGGTGGGGATACCATATGGGCCAGTGAGAAGCAGGACCTGCCTTCGAGCGAAGGAATGCTCCGAACGATGTCTGCTCTGGCAATGCGACATGCATAATGCAGAGAGCCGCTGCTGCCGCCGCTGCTGCTGCTGCTGCTGCAATGGAGATTGCCCTCCGATGATGATGATTGTTGAATTTTTAACAAAAGCTCGCACGTGACAAATCCTTTTATGGCAGCGCAGAGAGCCCTGGGACATGGGACATGGGACATGGAACATGGTGGGGGCACCACCGATGATGACCACAGTGATGGTAGCGACGACGACGACGACGCCACCGAGGGGCAGATATGTGTTGAACGTTATGACAACTGGTAGGCACGAGGCGGCTGCTGCCGCGACTGGTCTGTCGTTTGTCTTCCGACGACGGCGACGGCGACGGCAACGGCGAAGAAGAGGCCGCATCTGGCATCAGGCACACAGCAGGAGACTACCGGCAGCCGGTCAAGAATCAATCTGATGCGTGCGCTGGCCACCACAACGAACACGGGATGCCCTAGGACGAGTAGAATTTAGTAGAATATTATTATCAAAGAATTGAAAGGGCCACAAACCGTGGGTGTCGGGCATCGGTTATCTGGCTATCCGGGTATCCGGGTATTGGTAATTCCATTCTTAAGTCCCGCTTTGACCTTCTTTGAGGCTCCCCGTCCCTGGCGAAAAGGGTAAGCACTTTTAATTGCAGTCGGAAAGAAGAATCGGGCAGGGCAGCAAAAAGCAAGAACGCCGCCAAGGAGCATTCTTGCATTAATCAGAAAGTCAACGGAGCTGCCAAGCATTCGATCATTCGATCATATAGCAACCGGGCCCCGGCCCCGGCCCCGGCCCCGTACCAGTGGCACGGCCTGGTCTCTCCCCATTATCATAATCAGGAGACGCAGCTGGCAGACGCCAAAGCTCCCAGCTTCAGCTCCCAGCTCCAGCTACAGCGCTAACCAGCTGAACCTGAACCTGAACCCGAGACCGAACCTGTGCCGAGCACGCACCAAGAAATTCCAGCGGCTTGTCTTGAATGGGGGCCACTGTCGTGTGGAGAGTGGGTCTCCTCTGTGCTGGAATGCACAGCCAGCCAGCCAGCCAGCCAGTCAGCCAGCCAGCTGCTGCTTCTACATCGAAGATCGAGTTTATTGAATAAACATTCGCGAGTAGAGCTCCAGCTCCATCCTCCGCCGCGGTGGCGTCTGCTGCTGCTGCTGCTCCTTCTGTTGATCTTCAGCTCCGATAGGCGGCGGGAATCAGATCAGATTCGGACTTTGGAGTCCGCTGCTTGGAGTGCCTGGCTCCTTCTCCTTCCTCTTGCATCTTCTGATTCTGTTTCTGTTTCTGGTAGGTGCAAAATGCCTTGCGCCTTGGGCTCAGGGGACGCCTGGCAGAAAACCTGGAGGCGATCGATCGCCAAGAGATGGCGACGGCGACGACGACGACGACGACGACGACGACGCGGTATTAAATCAATGCCAATCCATAAATGGCCTACGCGGCGCGTAGATTGAATTGGAATCTCTTGGCGATTTCATTATTCTGCAATAATATCGCGCAAATCGATGCTGGGGTTGGAGGCACTCGCGCGAGTGGCAAACATTTCTGGTTAATTATGAAAGAGAGCTGTTACCCAATGAACGGGGAGCGGGGATGGGATCTAGATTGGAGGACACAGATGCTTGGCTCACTTTCCAATCCGCATATTCCTGCAGGCTTTAAAGTTCTCTTCCATTTAAGTCCTTGAACAAACGAAATAATCCAGAGGATACGACTGTCCTCCCATTTAATCGCTTTGACGTTTCCCCCAATTTGATTCGATTCGATTCTGTTCTGTTCTTTGACGGACGCCAAAAACAAGTGGGTTCGCTGTTTGTTCCGCCTTTTTCTCTGCTGATGGCTGGATGCTTGAACCTTGAGTTGTGGATGGAGTGGACGTGACAGTGCCAAAAGATGATGTCGCTTGTCCAATTCGCGTGCGAACATCCACTCTGACTCCCACGCCCACACATCCTTCACCATTCGGCATTGAGTTCTGCTCTCTCCACCTCCACCACCAATCGGCATCGAGGTTCTCTGTGCTACTCCATCGGGGGCATTGCTTGTCCTCCTTCGGTGGGGGTGGGGTTGGTTCTCCTCCTTCCTGGTCATCCATCGAGCAGCATTCGTGCTCTGCTCCTCCTCCTGCTGACGATGTTTGGTCAATGGTCAATTTGGCAGCCGTTTATTTTGATTGTTGTGCATCCGGGGGCAAGGATAATGGCGTGCAAACGACATGGACCAGAGCCCCATTCCCTCCTCTGCGCTATCGTCACGGAACGCGAGGAGGATGAAGGACCATGCACATAGATGGTGCCATATCCTACTCCTCCTCCGTCTGGTATCCTGCAGCGTCGTCCTCTAGGTCCAGGTCCCGCTTTTCGCATATCTCGAAATGATCATTTTTGCATTTTATTTGTGCACGTCCCGTGTCCCGTGCCCCGTGTCCAGTGTCCAGTCCTGGCTCCCAGTGGTTCTTCCGTTCAGCAAAGCTGCGTCTGCAGGTGTTTGTCCCGAATACGAGTCGAGTTTATGTAATCCCCGGCCACACCACCACCGGAATATTTATCATCGCAACATTTCAGGAAATCGAATTTTTGCTTTCATTTTTGGTGGGGCGGGGGGTGTGTAATCCGGCTCTATTTGAACACTCTTTCGTGGGGGAAGAGGGGGGGTTTGGGGTTTGGAAATCAAATTAAATTTCATTTGTTCCCTGCCCTGCCCTGCCACCCTTCCCGCCTGCCTGCAACAAACACAGAAACATAGAAACGAAACGAACTAATTATGTTGAAATAAATTTAAATGGGGCACAGAGCACCTGACATTTACGACAACATCATAAAATCCGAAACAGAGAGTCCATTCCAGTCGAGTCCCGTCCACTCCAGAGGGGTCAATGATTGGGAAGAAGCTACATTGCTTCTGTTTCTGCTTCTACTGCTGCTGCATTCCTCGTTCAAGCTCAAGTGCCTCGTATAATTGCTGCAGTGTCGTGTCCATCCAGTCCAAGGCGGAAGCGCAGGCACGGGGTGCGCAATGCGCACATCATTAACCTGTGACCCGACCCATACGCTAATTAGACATCAGTGGCCATCCTCTAGGCCTAGGCCTGGGTCTGGGTCTAGGCCTAGGACACGCGTTGCTCAGGTTTACACCTACTACTCTCCCCTCAACGGCAGTGGCAGTGGCAGTGGCAGTGGCAGTGGCAGCGGCAGCTGAATCGTCAGATTGCGGCTGCTCAGTGGGTTGGAAAACTCTGCTTTCGGGACTAGAAATGTTTGTGTTTTGTTTTTTCGTTGGTTTTTTTGGATTGTTTAGAGCGATATCCGATTTCCAGGCATATGCTTCCTCCATTGGCGGCACGCCCCTTCAAAGGCAAGCACTGGCCCTAGTTTCGAACAGCAGTCAAACAATGCGTATGGCTCAAGTGGAAGGAAGCCGCTGTTTGGGACTCTTTTAGGTTTGGTTTTTGCCTCCATTTTTGCCAATCTGCTGCTGCCAAACAATGTGAGGAGTGGCTGTGCTGCTGCTGCTGCTGCTGCTGGAGTGCCTCGCGTGTCATTCCATTTCCGCTTGCCTCAGAAATCGCAAATCAAATACAGAGACGGCGATGGAGATGGAGCGAGCAAGCGACGACGACAGCTGCTCCTTGGGACTGTGCCGTGCCGTGCCTGCTCCTTTGCATACACACATACGCAGGGCAAGCATATCCTTAATCTATATATGGTATGGAATGGAATGGAGTCGCATATAGCTTTTGATTTGCAATACAAAAGCCAACGGGCGGTGCTGCTGTTTTTCTCTGCTCTCCTCTGTTGTGCATTCCAATTCTCAAGACAATAGACGGCGTCAAAGGCCAAAACGTCAAGGTAGTAGAACATTTTCCACTGATTCATGGATTTCTTAATGTCTTGACAGTGCGTACTCGTACTCGTACTCCCTCTCTTCCGCTCCCTCGCTCTCGCTCTTATTTGGATCGGAGTCTCCTCGTGTTCTTATTGTTCTTGACATCGCAAATACAGGAAACTGCTGTTGCTGGGAAAGGTGCAAACGAACTTCCGCTCCAAATCAGTTTTCGATTTGCTTTTTCCCTCTCGCTTGCCGCTGCCTCTTGCCTCTTGCCGCTTGCCGCTTGTCGCCTGTCGCTGTTTTCCATATCCATTTCAGAGCTCTTTTTGGCTTTCAGCTGCTTGTTTGCACTTTTTCCTTTTTGCCATTCGTTTTGTTGCCTTTGTTGCTGCCGCTGGCACGCGCGCGTCCTGCACTTCGGAGGCAGATGTCATCAATCCACAGATGCAAGGTAGATTCGTCTTCGGGCTTAGGGTTTAAGGATGGCGATGGCGATGGCAATGGCGATGGCGATGGCGATGGCCACTAATCAATCATCATCTAGCTGCCCCAAAAAAACGGTAGCGCCAAAGCCAAAGCGGCTGAAAGCCTGATTACCCTGTAATTAGGCAGCAACCTGCCAAAAAAAAAGGCAAATGTGAATTTAATGAGTAAAAATGTGATAATTAGCGGACTTAACCGGACCCCCGACGAGGCCGACAAAGGTCAGAGCCGAGGCGTATCGTCCTCATCCTCACCCTCATCCTCATCCTCTCGTTTCTCATCTCGTTTTATCCCAGGACTAATTACAGGGCCAGGGAGGAGTCCCAGTACCAGTCCGAGTCATTTGGCTAGACGAAAACCCACCAGCAGAGGCACAGGCACAGGCACCTCAGCAGAAGCAGCAGCAACAGCAAGTGCATCCGTTCTGCTGTAATTGCTGATTGCTGTGTTTGCTTAAGATTTAAACAACTGCTTTCGAAGGGGGGACTGCGATGCGATGTGACGCGTTGCGTTACGTTGCGGCCTGCCTGCCCTCCAGCGAAATGCAAATTGAATTAGGCCTTGGCATAATATTGTCATTCAATTAGATGATCCGTTGGCCAGTGGTTGCGCGGGGCTGCTTGCTCGTGCTGTGCCACAAACAACAAACAAATCCATTCCCATTAAATGAGCTTAGTCTTGTGCTCCTCCAGCCTTCAGTCTCCTCTCTTGGCCATGGCCTGAAAGCACAAGAAAAACAAATGCTAATCAAATGGAAGATTTTATGAGCTGCCAAAGGAATGTCACTCAAGAGCCAGATGGATGGGTATGCAGCATCTGCATCTGCTGCTGCATCTGCAGGCGGACATCCCATTCACCCACTTCTACTGCCACTTGTCCAGTGTCCTTGCGGGGACACCTCTCTTGTCCTCCTCCTCCTGCTGCTGCTGCTGCTGCTCCTGCTCCTGCCCGACTTCAGTTTATAAATATTGCTCAACTGCTTGGAATAAAAATGTCAACACGGAGCCAGAACGAGGTACGAAATGCATAATAGAGTGGTATACAATGCTCACCGCTGGCCGACGACGACGCTGCTGCCGCTGCCACTGCTGCCTGGCCACCAACACGGCACCACCGCCGACGGCGGAGATGTCCTTTTTTGCGCATAGCCATGGGCTGACACACACACACACACACACACATGTGTGTGGTAGTGGTGGTGCTGGTGGTGGTGCTGCTGCTGCAACGGACGTAATTCAAAAGAATTTTTCCATGCCTCATAGAGGAGCGCCGCCAACGTTGTAGTCGTTGCTCCCCTCCTCCTCCTCCACCAAAAGGCAATGGGCCATGTTTGACCATGTCCGGGATCCTGGTTCTGGTTCTGGTCCTGTCCTGTCCTGCCCGTGTGTTAAATGTTTTGCGTCAATTTGTCGCTTTATGTTTGCGACGCGACCCAAAAAAAAAAGAAAACACACACACACAGGCCCTGCGGAAAGGAGCAGAACGTGAATGGAGCAGCGTCCACCGTCCACGTACCTGGTGACGTCATGCGGTGACCAGGCAGGCTTCCATTTGCTCTTGGTCTGCGTCTGCCCAGGTAATGACATTATCAGCCGCAGCAAGGACACTGTTCGGTGCCACGTCGGAGTCGGCATCGGCATAGGCAACCCATGGCGCGCAGTGTGCACACGGAGGAGAGGAGTCACTAAACAAACGATAATGTAATGCAATTCTTTCGGCAGCCCAACCCTCCTCCATTTGGCCCTTTTTCCCATGTTGTGTGTGTTTTGATCGCTTGATCTTACCGAAAAAAAAAACACCAAACCCCATTTGTCACTTGGCCACAATGCATCTGGGTGTTCCCATTGTTGACAACACAAATTCGTAAGGCATATTGTTTGTGCAATTGTAACAATTCAATACGAAGAATTTTTATCGGAAGTAAATCGGAGCATTTGATCTTTTTGGCTTCTTTTCTTGTTGTTGCGAAAAATTATAAATAATTGAACGTTACTCAACACTAGCCAGCAAGTGGACGTGGCAGAATGGTGGGAGAAAGAGAAAGAGAGAGAGAGAGGGAGAGCAAAAGAAACTTACGCACGCCGGCGGGAACGATGTCGTGTCTGACGGGACGCTTCCATTCAACACAATAATTTATTAGTTAAGTGTTGAGTGTTAATTGTGATTAAATTATAAATTGTGTTGAATTAGCCATCATGGCCAATTGATTGGAAAGCAGAAAGCAGAGAAAATCCAGCCGGTCTAGGATTTCACCGCGTAAGTGGATCTGTGCTGCGCTGCGTTGCGGTGCGGTACTGGAAGCTCGTGTAGAGTTTAGCATGCATTTCCAGTAATTGGAAGCACACCCACACATCGATACATACATATGTACTGTGCTGCCACCTTTAGCTGTTTACTATGCAAATATTGTGTGTGTTCGTGTGTGTGTGTGTGTGTGCGTGTGTAGAAGCGGGACAAACAGACGTGGAGAGTAAATGGTAGCCGCATGCCGGCCGTCCCCTTCCCCTCCTGCTTTTTGGCTGGTGATTTATCAATTAAATAAAATTTGATAATTACTAGCATTAAGCCGGCAGACTAGCGCTGATTAACCACAAGTAGTAGTGACACTGGCCCGGCCCGCTCTCACACCCACTCTCTCGCCCCCACCCCGCATAGCGGAAGTAACTATTTTGTGAGCGTTCTCTTTTTTTTTTCTTCGGACTTTTTTTTTGCCCTGCGGCTCTGAAAACTTAATTTGTGTCGGTTTTTTCTTGTTTTCCTTTCGTAATCGTGCATTTTAATTGCGTGTAGGCTTCATTTGGATTCCTCTGCAGCCCCCCCCTCCTCCGCCGTGGCAGTTCCACTCGCTTTTAATTAAACACAATACACATTTTCCGCCTTTTGCAGATTTTCGTCTTGTTTCTGTTGTTGTTTTATGAGCCGCCTTAATTGCGTGGCCCGTTTCGCATCTTTGTTAACATCTTAATTACATAATAAAAATTATTTAGTTTTGCGCTAGTCACACACACTGCGCGTAAGCCAAATGCGAATCCAAAGAGTTGTGTGTTCATAATTTTATGGCTCGTTTAGTTTTGGGGTTAAAGATTTATGCTCGCAGATTCGTAGATTCGCAGACTCACAGATTCCCAGACCAGACCCTCAGGCTCTCCAAAAACAAAAAAGAAACCAACAACAACGGAACGAGCAGAGAGAGTGCGTGGTGCTGTGCTTCCTTGTGTGACTGTGTTTCTGTGTTTCTCACTCCAACGCAGCGCATTCCATCAAGTGTGGAGAATAGGAACAACAGTGCTACGTCCCCTCCGAAGATCGGCAAGTCTCTCCCCTGCGTGCTGCTATGTCCATCCCATTCCATCCCATTTCATTGCATCAAAGGTGGCTCCCCTGAGCGCGTGTGTGTGTGCGTGTGTGTGACTATGGCCATCCCACTCCAATGCAATGCATTCACAGTTACAATACCACTGTTATGACAAAACTCTCCTCGGGGGCCACCATGTACTCGAACTTGCGGGTTACCACCCGGAGGAAGCACAGCTTGTCGGTGGGATCAAGGTCCCGGACGGAGCTCTGGGCCAACTTCACAAAACTCGAATTCAAATGCTTAACGATCCCAACCGCCGTGCTGTTGTCGAAGGAGGTCTGCATCAGAGTGTCCGAACCATTCTCAGACACCACATAGCCACTCGTCTGCTCCGAGATGCGCGCCGTATTCTCCGAATTGCTTTGGACGACAGCCGCCAGTTTCTTGAAGTTAGACTTATTCATTGTAGAAAATATACATATCTATATACTGTCGGGGCTGATGTTGAATTGGGGAGCACAGCTTTCTGGGATCACTCTTCTCATCCTTTCCACCCTTTCCGGATCTCTTCCAGATGAGCGGCAAGCGAACGCGCAGCTTCAAATGCGCAGTCCATCATCGGGATCGCGAGGTCTGCTCTGAGAACGACTTTCAGCTGGTGCTGAACGAGCCGCCGCTCTTCAGAAAGATGGTCCATGCCGTCGCGATGGAAATACTCCCCGAGGAGCGGGATCGCAAGTACTACGCGGATCGGTACACCTGCTGTCCGCCGCCCTTCTTCATTATCCTCGTGACAGTCGTTGAGGTACGCTCTAATCCCCTGCTCGCCGAGCCGAAGCTCCGTCTCTAATGATTCTCTCCGTAGCTGGGCTTCTTTGTGTATCACACGATGGTCACGGGAGAGGCCGCGCCGCGAGGGCCCATACCCACCGACTCGATGTTCATCTACCGACCGGACAAGCGGCACGAGATCTGGCGGTTCCTCTGCTACATGGTGCTGCACGCCGGATGGCTGCACTTGGGCTTCAACGTGGCCGTGCAGCTGCTGTTCGGGCTGCCACTGGAGATGGTCCACGGCTCGACGAGGATCGCCTGCATCTACTTCTCGGGCGTGCTGGCCGGCTCGCTGGGCACCAGCATCTTCGACCCGGAGGTGTTCCTGGTGGGCGCCAGTGGCGGTGTCTACGCTCTGCTGGCCGCCCACCTGGCGAATGTCCTGCTCAACTATCACCAGATGCGCTACGGCGTCGTACGGCTGCTGCATATATTAGTTTTCGGTAAGAAACGAAGAGCCAAGCAGCCACAAGGGGAATCACTACAATCTCTTGTCCCGTCTTGCAGTTTCGTTTGATTTTGGTTTCGCCATCTACGCGCGTTATGCTGGCGAGGATGTGCTGCTGTCGAGTGGCGCCGCCGAGGATGTGCAGCAGCACCATGCCGCCACGGAGGCCGCCGTCTCGTTTGTGGCCCATCTGGCGGGCGCCGTCGCGGGCCTCACCATCGGACTGCTGGTGCTGAAGAGCTTCGAGCAGAAGCTGCACGAGAACCTCCTCTGGTGGATCGCCCTCGGCACCTACTCGGCCCTGGTGGTCTTCGCCATTGCCTTCAACATCCTGCACGGCTTCACGTTGTTCAATATGCGCATGGAGAAGGTACGCGTCACGGAGACGTACTTCAACGACTTTCAGGTGTGAGAGGAGGAGAGACATCCTGGACACCCTCCTGCTTTGTTTTTTTTTGTATTCGGTTACATTTTCGGATCGTTTCTGTTCATTTTCGTTCCGTTCCGTTGAAGTTTTTATTGTTTTTTCGGAAGGCGATTAAGTTTGCAGTTTTCTAGTTTTCCAATTTCATTGTTTTGTAATGTGCGTATCTGTACAATCAGGCAGGTTTATCGAGCACTATATCTATATCTACATATATCTAGGGGACAAATCGTGTGTCGTTTAATCCATTATATATTTTGTTCTGTTTTCGGTAGTTAAGTACAAAGCACCGATGCAAAGAGTATCATCAGAGATCATTGAATTAGAGATATTTACAACAAATCGAACTGATTAGGTGTAACATAATGCTCAAGGAATTCGATATATATACACACATATATATATAAATGCAAGACTTTCTAGGGATAAACAATTTAAGCTGAAAGAAAAAAAATACAAAAAATAAATATATATTGCTTTATGCGCTATATGGAAACCGATATTGGCAATGCACTAATTAATCGAAATTCGAACGGGCCTTAAAACACACACACACACATTGAGATGATGATAATTCCTACCTCAAA
The DNA here is from genome assembly GCF_003286085.1 of Drosophila persimilis. Lineage (NCBI taxonomy): Eukaryota > Metazoa > Arthropoda > Insecta > Diptera > Drosophilidae > Drosophila > Drosophila persimilis. The sequence continues at coordinate 570,033 of NW_020825364.1, forward strand.
ATAAAAGAGAAAATATATTATGATTGGATTGGATCGGTTTCAATTTGATATAGCCGCCGTGCATTTAATATCGTCACTGCCAGCCAGCTTTTATGGATCAATCGATTTTGCATCAAATATACACCACATTTTGTATTTACAATGTTTGTTGTACTTTGTAAATAAATTGAATAAAGTCGAGAATTATTTTGTTCAATCAATCCAATTTGAATTTGAATTTGAATTGGGCGCCTTCGCACAGGAGCTTAAGGTGTGGTTACACCTGAGTTCGAGGTGTGGTGACACTTGTCGCTAGTCTCCACGATCAGCGGCCATTTTTGGAGAGTTCGTGTTCGTCGGAAAAGTCGCAGTGCGTTGCGCGTCTCGGTTTTTTTTTGTGTTTTCGCGTATTTACTGGTAAAGAACGGCAATTTAGTCATATAATTTAACAGGATGTGACAGCCTGTCGGGGAGCAGTGAAAAAACAACTACATATATCTCCTGACACGTCCCCTGTATGCCTCCAGGAGCAGCCGCCTACAATATTGAATATTGTCTACAAGTCTCCACGATCGGTGGAGTGAGAAAATCGCAGTGTACATCGCGTCGCGGCATTTGTTTTTGTTTTGTTTTTTTACGTATTTAAAGATAAGGAATGGCAAAAGAAAGCACATTCCTTCGGAGGAACAATGACAAAACAACAATTTCTGTTGTCCAAACGTCTCCACGATCAGGCGACATTGTTGGAGAGTTCGTGTTCTGCCAGCAAATGGAAAAGTCGCAGTGCGTATCGCGTGGTCGTTTCTTTCGGGTTTTCGCGCATTTAACGATAAAGAATGGCAATCCATCCTTATCATTTCACGAGTTATGACATATCCTGGCGGGGAGCAGTGAAAAAACTACAATTTCTCTTGACACGCGCACCTGGGCCACGACAATGTCGCCAACAGGAGCCCGCACCCACACAGCGCCCATCCGCCCTTCTCCAAAACAACTTTGGCTTTTTTGCGAGGCTCCGTTTTGCTGTGTTGCGTGTTTGTGACATCTACATTTACGTCCAGGGTGATTCCTTCACATCACCACTCACCCTCCACCGCTCGCCTTCGCCCGCATCCTCAGCGGCAGTGCAGTTAACAAATCCCAATCCCAGCGGAGGGACATGGAATTTATGTTTTATTTGTGGATACGTACACATTTCACCGTTAAGTCATTCGTCAGCGTTGTCACACCTAACGGAAATAAGCAACGGCAAAGGAAAGGAGGCGGATAGGGAGGCGGAAGGAAAAGTGATGAGAAAACAAATGCAAAAGATGGAATAAAATAAGCAACAACTGTGTCCACGCGCCGATTTCCTTTCGGACAAAAGATGCCGCTGCTGCCGCTGCTCTGCTCTGCTCTGACGCTGATTAATGTTGGAAATGTGATAATTTGATGCTGCCAACGCCAGAACAGAACGAAAGGTAGGTGGAGGAGGATTAGCAGTGCTAAATGGGAGGTGGAGAAGTGTCCACTGCGCTGTGGCAGTGGCTGGAATGTATTCCAGGAGTGGAATGCATTTTAAATGAGGGGTAGGGCTGAGAGAGTGGGCTGCATCTCAATTCTCCAAACCACCAAATGCTGCTTCGGGGGGAAGCGAGTGGGTGTGGAGAGACTGGAGACTAAGAGAAGGCAGGGGTGAAGAGAGCGATGTTTAGCGGGAAAAGAGTGGGTGGAAAGGTGGAATTACCGCAAGAGTTTGTGTGGAATGGAAAGGAAGAGAGTGAGTGGAATCTATTCCACGTGGAAGTTCGAGTGAAGAGAGATCCAATAAATGGATCAAGAAGCGTGTCTTTTCTTTCGCCTCAAGTCCCACTAAGTTTTCTCTGGCCTGTGGCTAATACTTGGATTAACCGCCAAGACTCCACTAAGCTGCGTCGTCTAAAGTGGGGATGGGGATGGGGGTCGGGATGGGGGTTGGGGGAACGAATACCAGGCTCTGGAGTACATAAATCATATCAATAGCCGGTCCCGTCCAATCGAGGCTTCGGCTTCGAGTGCAGTTTGGAATTCAACATTGCTGGAAATTCCTGTGTCCGCTTCTGAGTCCCCTCCTGGCCCCGCTCCCCACTCTCCACTCTCTCCGGTGCTGGGGCTGCTGCTGCTGCTGCCCCATCCGATGCGGTGAGCAAACAAACATGTTTATAAAAAGTACAAGTTAATATTTATGTAATTCAAACAGATGCGAATGAACGAACGAGACAAGGAGATCATTACATTGACATATTCAGGCACACACACGCGCGCACACGCGCGGATGTCCATCCGTGAGGCATTCCACAGAAACAATGAGGATGGGAGGAGGGAGCACGCGACCATGTACCGCAGAGCAAGCGAGAGGAGAGAGCAGAGAGCAGAGAGCAGAGAGAGGGACGGACAGACAGTGCGTCCCACGCGACGCAGAAATCAACCTGCAAGAGGACGGGGCCTTTTGTTTTGAGAAGGTGAGGAGGAGCCTGGAGGAGGAGGAGGCTGGAGGCTGGAGGAGGAGGTCGGAGGAATCTCGCATCTCACAGTTGTCGTCGCTCTATCTGCAACATGGACATGGGGATTCGCAGTCGGACTTGGACTCTGACTCTGACTCGGACTCTCTGCCACAGGAATGAATGCTTATCAAAAAGGCGCACTTGTACCTGTCATAAAAGCAACTGAAATATTGGCGTGGCCGACAGAAAGGAGACCCCGAAAAAACCAGAGAATCGGAGAAGCAGCGAAACAGAGAGACCGGGGGACAAGTGCGAGTCCTCGCCCCCCCCCCCCCCCCCCCCCCCCCCCCCTCTCTCTCTGGGTGCCTTTTGCAGTTAATTCTTTTTTAATAAACTGCACAAAAGTCCACTCCAGGTGGACTCCAGACCAACAAAAAACGAGAACAAAGAGAGGGCCAAGGAGGGCCAAGGAGGGCGGCGAGAGGCAGAGAAGAGGAGTGGCGCGCCCCAGGACCTGTGCCGTCTGTCCTGCCAGACCATTTATCTCACTCGACGGCAAATATGGAAATTTGTTGGCCCAGAGTGGGAGGCTCTTGGCGGCTCTCGGCGGCCCTTTGTGCTGCGCGCTTGAACCGCTTCATTAAACACTTGGCGGCCTGGTCTGGGCCCCACTGTGTGGACTCCTGGGCTCCTGGGCTCCTGGGCTCCTCCAAGTGCTCCTCCAAGTGCTCCTTATGTCCTGGCGCTACAATTCCGCTTCTGCGGCTGGGGCAAATGCTTAGAAAAGCAGCGGAATATGAAACTGTCGCAGGACTAATTATAAAGAAGGAAAGAAGGACTAAAAGGAGGAGCAGGAGGAGGAGGAGGAGGAGCAGGGGCAGGAGTGTACTCTGGACAAACAAATTAATGCTGAAACCAGGACAAAAGTCAAAACAGGACAACAAACAAACCAAAAAGCGGGCCAAGAAAGAGGGGGAGAGGGAGGCCGGGAATAAAGCGGCGGATATTCCGAGGGATAATCAGATTCTAACCAAAGCCCTAGTCCTAGTCCTAGTCCTATATTGGGTTACCTACGTGTCCTTTATGGGCCTTTTAGGTTAATTGCCTCCAATGCATTCCCCCTTTCCCCCCATTCAGCTACTCGCCTGCCCCTTCGCCATTAATCTGGTGGTCACATGAGGTCATGGCTTCGTGGCGGCGCTGCCCCCTGCGCCTGGGAGCAGGCCACTCTTCCCGGATGGACGGACACGAAACACGAAATTAGCCCCCCCGTATCCCCATGTATGCAAAGGACCCCAAAAGGATCGGCCGGAGGACACCTGTGCGTGCTTGCCGGCAGTTTCCTCGCGCCTCGCTTCCGTCACAGACAACAAAGGATTCAGACATTCAGACATTCAGACGTTCAGACGTTTTCCATAATTTTCACATGCTCGAAAATCCCTCAAGGCAAAAGGAGTGTGGAAAGCCAGTCCCTGTCCTTGCCGCAAGGCGTGCCTCTTAATTGCCCGTCGACTACCAGGGGCAGGGGCAGGGGCAGGGGCAGAGGCAGGGGTAATGCTATTAAAGGAGAAGCCAGCCAAACGATGACGAAGTCGACGCTGTCGACGAGTGTGCTGTCCCTCCCGCCGTCCCTCCGTCCCTCCGTCCCTCCGTCCGTCTGTCACCTGCTGGGATTTTGTTGTGGCGCGGGATGGGAAGGGGCTGCGGGGATTCAAGGTCGCTTCTGTGGGAACAATTCTCTCATTTCTCTCTGGCCAAAAACTCAGAGACGTCCGATTTTGTTTTACAAAATTTTTGGAAAGTCTCATCACTCAAAAAAAAAAAAAAAAAAATGATTCCAGCTCCGATCGGCGTTGAAGGACCGGGCGGGAGTCCGCTGCCCGAACAGAAGGCAGCGACTGCTCCGCGGCACGGCCCAAAGATGGATCCTTCGCCTTCAGTGCCTGCCCCGAAGGGGAAACGAGTCGCGGCCCCTCCCGCCCCGCCTGCCCCGCGGCCAGTGATCAGGTACTCGCGCTTCCGCGACGAAGCGGAGCTGGCGCACCTGCAGCGCCTCATCGACGGGACCCTCTCCGAGCCGTACACCCTCTACACGTACCGCTACTTCGTCTACAACTGGCCGGAGCTGTGCTTCTTCGCGCGCCACAAGGAGCGCTACGTGGGCGTGGTCGTGGGCAAGGTGGAGGCCTACGACATGGGGATGTTCCAGGGCTACATAGCCATGCTGGCGGTGGACCCGGAGTACCGCCACCAGCACATCGGCCGGACGCTGGTGTGCAAGGCCGTCGCGGCGATGATCGACGAGGACGTCGACGTGGTGATCCTCGAGACGGAGTGCTCGAACGCGGCGGCCCTGGCCCTCTACGAGAGCCTCGGCTTCATCCGGGAGCAGCGCCTCTTCAAGTACTACCTGAACGGGGGCGACGCCTTTCGCCTCAAGCTGGGCCTCAAGGCCGACGTCATGGAGCCGCCGTCGCCGGACTACCACACTGAGGAATGCTGAATATCCTCCTCCTGCCCCCCTCCTCCCATGTCCTCCCATGTCCCCCCATGTCCCCCCATGTACATATATATTGTAAATTAATGTTTTCTGAATGGGAAAACTCCCTTTACTCGGGAGAGGTCCTCCGCCTCTTGGGCAGCCCGAATCCCAGGTAGTTTCCTTATCGAGGCAGGAGTCCCAACAGGAGTCCTGCGGAGCGACCAATAGCCAGGGATAAGTGCCTTTCAGGGTCAGCAGAATCGGAGCGAAAAAGGAAGGAGGAAGGAGGAAGGAGTACTCCCTGCGATAAGGTGGGTTAAGGTCCCTTAGGTGGTGGTCTCTGCTCTGCTCTCGATCTCTCGTGGCTCTCAAAGAGAACTCTCTGTACTTTCAGGTTCTTTGATTGCAACAAAAACCCTGCTTGAAGGACCATTGAACCCCAAGATCGTTGATCTCTGGCGATATCCCCACTCGAGGCATGCTTATAGCTTCCTCAGTTGCCACTGGCTCTGCCACTGCCACAGCCACAGCCACAGCCACAGAAACTGCCGCTTCGCCTTCTTGCGCCAAATGTAAACAAAAAACGATCCAAAGACAACTTTTGGGGCAGGTGGCACGCCAGCAGAGCTCCAGCCTCTCCTCTGAGCTGCAACTGCAGCTTGTGTCCAGATGACATGCAACGTTTGTGGCACAACAAGCGGCGGCAGCACCGGCCTGTTGGCGGCGTTGATTGAGTTGCACCTGCCATTCGCAGAAACAAGCTCAACGAACGAGAAGCAGCAGCAGCAGCAAAAGCAGGAGTCTGCGGTGGCAAGCAGCACACACACGCACGGGGCACACACATACAGTGGAGGCTGTCCCGATGGCCGCGTTATTTATGTGGATTTTTCGGAGCTTTCGCAGCGGAGACGAAGAGCAGGAGGGAGGGAGGGGAGTGCCTGTCTGACCTCGTCGCTCCATCGGCTGTTGCACATCGCATCGGTTGACATTGTGCCTCGCTGCCACAGCGTCTGAATTTCAATTTGATGGCCGCGAGTGTCTACCATAAATCTCGCCAGCCGCCCAGCCGCCCAGCAGCCCAGATGCTGCTCTCTTTGCGGCATAGATCGTCGGAGTGCACTCCGCCCCCGAAAATGGCACTGCCACTTGACTCTGCGTGGCGAAGGGCGGTGGTGGAGGGGGGGAGTGCCTCTGATAATTGTATAATTTAATGTGAAATTAATTGGCAGATGCAATCAGGCGGCACATCGGCAGGGGCAGGGGCATCGGCAGGGGCATCGGCAGGGGCATCGGCAGGGGCAGGGGCAGCGAGAGCGGCATCGGCGTCTCCTTCTCGGATCTCGGGGCAGGGAGGAGGGGAGTGCCTTGTTATACGCTTCTTTGATTATTCACAATTATTAATTATGCATTTATTTGCTTGTTGCTTGTTTGTGGACTTCCTTTTGCTTCCTTCCGTCCAAGGATTCCCTCAAGTGGAATGCCGAAGGGGCGCGAGGGGCGCGAGGGGGCCACAATCCTCGGGGAAGATGGAATTATGCGTTCTTTTTGGTGCTTAATATTTTCTAAGGTGATATTTATCGACTGCTGTCGCCCCACTGTTGGCCGCCCTGTGCCCCCTCCTGTGCCCCTCTGTTCTTCGGAATTCCATTAGTAATAGCCGTAATATGGGGCAAGTATTGATTTAGGGGGAGGGCTCCCCTCATCAGAGCCAGAGCCACCCTTCTGCTTCGATGGAAAAAGCTCTTGAGACTGAAAGATACTTCGGCTGAGGAATATTTTTGGATGCCTGGAAACTGGGGATGCATTTCCTGGGATGGATGGATCTGGGGTGTATCTACGGCTTCTTGGGCGCCACCATACGACCTCCCTTGGCACCGCCTACAGGGTATCTGGAAAGCTGTGCGCAGTGGGTGGGGGGTGGCGGGTGTGGGGTCTTAATTAAGGATTTTCTTGGGGGCTTTAGTTGCAATTATTCACTCGCCGAATGACACGAGAGAAGTTCTCCGGAGAAGTGCCCACATTTATGCAATTTTTGTTGATATAAAACAAAGGCAAAGGCAAGAACAAAAATGGAACAAATATCGATTGCTGTGGAGTGCCACTCCCCCTGGCACTCCCCCCTATCCACCTCTCCGGGCTCGTCTCCGCCCTGGAGATGTGTCTGCTTGCCGGAATGCGAGAAAAATGCGAGAGACCATCGAGGAATTTCATTTCTAATTTAGACATTTATTTTTGTTCAATTTTAGTCGTTTATTTATTTATGATTTTTCGTTTCGTTACGTTCTCTTTTTGTTTTCTTTTGGATTTTTGCATATTTGCTATTTGCTATTCGCTATTCGCTATTTGCTATTTGATTTCTCTCCGTGTCCGTGTGTCCTTTGGGGGCGTATCGGGTATAAGGGGTGGTAGGGGGGTGTATTTTTGTGGTTTTTCCATTACATTGAAAATTGAATATAGAGTATGCTACGGCTACGGCTATGGCTATGGCTATGGCTAGGGGGGAGGGGGTCTATGGGGGGTCGCCCTTTCTATAGTTTTTGGCTTACGCTTCTGCTGGCTGACTTTTCCAGGCCAGGGATTATCTGTGTATCCTCGTATTCGGGATATCTATTCGGGATACACGGGGAGTACGATGGAGTATCTTGCGAGTGTCCTTAGGTGTATCTATCTATCTTTATGTGTTTATCCTTCGATTAAAACCCTTTTCAAACTGAAATCAAAATGCAAAAAATTTAAATAAAATAAAACAATATATTTGCATATATATTTTGTTGTTGTTTTTGTTGTTGATAATTGTTGTATTTTCTTTGGCTTTTCATCGTGTCGTCTGTGTGTGTTTTTCTCTTTACATTTTGTTGTTGTTTTTGTTTTTGTTGTGTGTGTTTTTTCGTGCTTTTTTCCACTAAATTATTAAATAATTAAATAAATAAATTGACAAAAAAAATGAAGGAAATAAATATATATATATATAAATTAGTAATACTTTTTTTGTGTGTGTGTGTGTGTGTGTGTATTGTATGTATCTCTCTCTCTCTCTGGGGGGAGGGGCGATTACTTAGGGATAAATATTTTGTGAATTTTCTTGAGTTTTCCCCTACCATATCTTGTATCTATCTATCTTTTATCGTTTATCTTTTATCTTGTATCTTGTATCTGGTATCTTGTATCTTCTATCTTCTGCTTTGACTAGTGTGCGGACTTAATAGTATTTACAATTTGTTACGTGATTTCTTTTCTATATATTCCTAGAGCTCCCTACGGCCCCTCGCTGCTGCTTCATTAATTGAAAAAAAAATCCTAAATTATAGTAGAATTAAATGTATGCCCTGGGTGGTGGCTGGGGGGTTGCTTGGGGGGCGGGAGGGGAGGGGGCTAGGGCCAATAAATACATAATTTAGAACAACCATTTAAGCGAAGAAACAAAGCAAAACAAGAACAAAACAAGAGCGAAAAAAATGGAAATATAAATGGAAATACATTTTCCATTCCATTTCATTTCATTCCATTTATTTTTTGATAATTGCTTTATAGCGCGCTGCTGGGATTTTCCTCTTGTTTTTCCTGGTTTTCTTCTGCTTCTGCTTCTTCTTCTCCTTCTTTTGTTTTAGTTTTTTGTTATTTTTTTACACGCGAAAAAAAAAATTCAGTCTTTGGTTCTATCACAACATTTTGTTTACACGTTTTTCGGCTTTCGGTTTTTCGGTTTTCGGTTTTTTACTTCTTGCATTTTTATTTTTGATTTTTGATTTTTATTTCTCTTTTGTTGTTCATTTTTTGTCTGTTTTTTCTGTTGCTTTTTGTATGAAAATGAAACGCGCAAAACGGTAACTAGAAAACGATAACGATAACGATAACTGCGAATCGATAGCAAATCGAAACGAAAGAAAACAAATACGAAACGCGGCAAAATTGCAAAATTCAAACGAATTTCGGATTTAGTTTTGAACTAAAAAATCGTTTGCTCTCTCTTTGCTCTCTCTTCTCATTCTCATTCTCCTTCTCCTCCTCCTTCTCTTTCGTGCTCTTTCGTTTCGTTTCGTTTCGTCTATAGATCTCTCTGCTAAGGACCCGCCGATGGGCCCCAACTGGAGTCCAATGAGCCGGTGAGGAGCGCTTAGGACACACCCAAGTCGTGCAGCAGGTGCTGTGTGATGACCTCCCCCTGCTCCTCCATCAGCTGGGCGGTGACGGTGTTGATCAGGTTGAAGACGATCGCGAAGACGGTGAAGGCGCAGTAGACGCCGAGGGCCAGCCACCAGATGAGCTGCTCGTACTCGCGGTGCCCGAAGTTCTTGAGCACCAGGAAGCCGATGGTGAGGCCCGCCAGGGCGCCCGTCAGGTGGGCGATGTACGAGACCTGCGGCCCCTTGGCGAAGGCCGAGGAGGCGGCCTCCCCGCTGCCGCTGCCGCCGTCGAAGTACTGCGTGTAGAGAGCGTAGCCCAGGTCGCAGGACACTAAAGGAGACACACAAGGAGAGAGCAGAGGGTTTCTCGGTTAGTCAAGGCCGGTGCAGAGGGGGCTGTAGGGGGGTGCAGAGGGGGCGTGGGCGCTCTCAACTTACCGAAAATAACCACCGAGCCGAGCTGCGTGGACGCGGACTTCATGTGCGCGTAGTTGAGGGTGATGTTGGCCAAGTGGGCGGCCAGGAGGGCGTAGACGCCGCCGCTGGCGCCCACCAGGAACACCTCCGAGTCGACGACGCTCGTCCCGAGGGAGCCCGCGAAGACGCCGGCCAGGTAGATGACGCCGATGCGGCCCGTGCCGTGCATCACCTCCAGGGGAATGCCGAAGAACAGCTGGATGATGATGTTGAAGCCCAGGTGGAACCAGTTGGCGTGCAGGAACATGTAGCTGAAGAAGCGCCACACCTGGAGCCGCCGGTCGGGCCGGTACACCAGCACCGAGTCGCTCGGTATCGGCACGGGCAGCCCGAAGTTCTGTGCGGGCATCGTGTAGCGATCGTAGGCGAAGATGGCAATCTGCAGGACGCAAAAAGGATACGGAATCGAAAAGGGGGGGTTAAGTAGGTTTCAACAGCGAGGGGGGGTTTCTGATTTATGTATTGGTTCTTGGCGCTGTCTGGCACGCGATGGTGTCCCCCGAAAACCGAAAACCCAACGAATGCCCCGTACTTTTTGGCATTTGTTCAAGCAACAACATATCATATGCCCCATGGGGCAGGACTCTCCCTCTCCATCTCTCCCTCTCCCTCTCTTTGGCTTTAGTTTCTAGCCAAATAATTTCCACAATTTCCCCTCTCTCTCTCTCTGTTGTTTGTTGTTCGAGTTGTTTACAATCGATTTTCGGGGGAGGCGCCACAAAGTCAGACACACAGACAGGCCGGAGGGGGCGCGGCGGCGGGGGTGGGGGGGAAGGAAAACTTCCGCTCTCTTTTGGCTGGCTCTTTTTGAAACATTTCCTATTGCCATTTCGTTGAAAGTTTGGGGCTATTTCGAAAGTTTTATTCGTCGGGCATTGATTCGTAATAATCATAAATACCCAAGGGGGCGGGGGGACACCCAAGGGAGGGGGGGACACCCAAGGGGGTGGAGTACTCACCTCAATGATGGAGATTATGAGGATGAACCAGGGCCAGTGCTTGCGGTGCTCGTACTTCAGCAGCCCCATCTCGTCCGCGGACGCCTCCAGGGGCGTGGCAGCGGCGGGGCAGGACATGGGCAGGGACATGGCGAGGGCCTCGCGCTGCATGTAGATGTGCTCGCCCTGTCGCGTGCAGCAGGTGCTGCTGGCCGTGCTGCAGTCCGTGTCGTAGGAGGAGGACGCCGACGTCGACGTCGACGCCGACGAGGCAGCGCCACTGGGAATGTCAATGATGGTCTCCACCTTTGCGGCAGTGCCTGTGGCAGTGGCTGTGGCTGTGGCATCTGCCACTTGCATTTTGGTTTCTGTTGTGCTTTCCATTTTTCTGGAGTCCAAGATTTTTCACTTCTGCAACAACAAAAAACACGACATAAAGTTTATAATTAATTAACGTGAACCACAGAAACACACAATAAACAATAAACAAATCAATTAAGTGCATAAATTATTCATTCTCCCTCTCCCTCTCTCTGTCTCTCTCTCGCGTTGCAACACTCTTTTTGGGGGGGGGGAGCCCCAAGAATTTCCTTGGGGAGATTTTCGTTGTGCTTTTTTTATGGTTTTGAGACTTTATCCACTTCCTGGTTTTCCCTCGGAAAAACTGGGTCACCAGTAACATCTCTCCCTCTCCCTCTCTCTACCCCTCTCTGTCTTTCTTGCTCATAAAATTTGATGGGCCTTTTGGAAAAGAAAAAAGTTTTTCTTTTCTTTTCTTGTCTCTTGGGGGGTTTTTTCTTCTTTTGGGGGGCTTGTCTCTCCCTCTCTCGCTCTCTCTCACTCTCTCTGTCTCTGTCTCCCTCTAAAATTAGCCATGAAGCATAGTCAAAGTTTTTCCCAGCCTGATTGTTGGGGAGTGTGGCATGGCCTTCGTTTCGCTATTTATGTAACGTTTTTGTTGCTGTTGTTTTTAACTGCATTTTCTGCTGCGATGCCTTCAGCCTCTGCATCGCTCCGCCGTTGCCTAATGGCCAACTAATCAGCTAATGGTCGGGGCATTAGGCGCATTATTGTACGGAGTAATTTGCAATGACAACGAAACGAAAAGACAACATTTTTCAAACAAAATTATGTTAATCGCATTCGATTCAATTACACACGGAGCCAGCGGCAGAGCCAGCGACAGCGACAGAGCCGACATTCGACATTCAGTGTCGCTAATGATCGACCAACAAAAGGAAAAAAAAAAGCTTCTTTAATTCTGTTTTTGTGAGCAACAATTGTGCTGTGCAGACAGACACTCGAATCGAAAGCGAATCAAAAGTCATATCAAACAATTTCCATTGGGTTTTGCCTCTGCCGCTGCCGCTACCTCTGCCTCTGCCTTGCACAACACTCAATGAAAAGCCGCAGTCGCAGTCGCAGTCGCGCCAACGCGTCTTTGGCGCTGGCACTTCCTCTGCAGCGGCAGCGGCGCCTACGCCAACAAAAAATGAGACTCAAGACTGGCTTTTGCTGGGGTCTGACTCCATGTGGATCGTGGATCGTGGATCGGGGAACGTGGGTTTTGCCGCAAATTCCTTTATCCGCACTATTCCCTTTCATAATTGTCATATTTCTGTCGAGTAGAAGGGTATCCCAAGTACAACTACTACTCTCTCGCTCTCTTTCTCCGCTTCGAAGTTGCGTCTGAGGTCTGTCTGCTGTGACGCCGCCTGCCTGCAGTCGAACGCATTGGTATGGCCATTGGCTGCTGTCTGCTGTCTGTTGTCTGGTATTATTGTAATTATGTCTGAGTTCGACCCACACCTGCACAGGCGGAAAGGAGTGAGGAGTACGGCATGTGGTGTGTGGTGTGGTGTGGTGTGTGTGTGGGAGCACCAACAACTGACCGAAAAAACCCCTACTACCGCTTCTACTGCTTCCCTCCCCTTCGGCTAAGTCCGAGGTTCGTTTCGTTTCGTTCTTTTTGGTTTGGCTTGGGCTTCGGGCTTCGCGGCTTCGGACTTCGTTCGTTTGTTTTCGTTGCCTAGCAATTTCAATAAAACACGAAATCGCAGCAGTCTTTCGCTCTGCGCCTCTTGTTTATTAATTAATTTATTTATTAATTTTAATTATGGCATTTTTACAATTTTGCGCAAGATGGCATGCTGCTTGCTGCTTGCTGCTGTCTGCTGTCTGCACTGAATGCCCAGGAGAGCATGAATGAACATGAACCGCATGCATGAGTGCTGCAGCCGAAATGCACAAGATATCTGTCCGTCCGTCTATCTGTCTATCTGTCTATCTGCCTGTCTATGGATTTCGAAAGATACAATTAATTCCAACTCTCGAATGGAATGTCCATCCCAGAACTTCACATAGTTTTTGCCCGCCTGTCGCCGAGTGCAATTTGCATTTTGCATTCCACTGGCACCCCTAAAAAACAACAACAACTGGGAAACCATCGTAGTAATGGTACTTGCAACCGGGTTGAACAAACTCATTACGCGGCATGCCTTGTCCCCCCCTCCCCCTCCACCTCTCTGTTATTCCCTTTTTGCGACAATTTCTATTGGGGGTTTTTGCCCCTGTTGTTGTTTTGTTGCAGTCATTAAGGTCGTGGCCTTTTGCTTACCTTATGTTTTGTTTTTTTTTCCGCTGCTGCTGCTGCTTCTGCTCTGGATCTCTTCTTTTTTTTTTATCCAAAATGCGTTTTTAATCCAAATGTTAGTTCTTAGTTCTTGTTTGTTTTTTTTAGTTTCTTGCACTTTTGCTGGCTGCTGCTGCGGCTGCGGCTGCAACTACTCGATGCTGCTGATTGTTGTTGTCTTTCACTTGATGTTCGATTTTTGATATCTTGAACTTTGTTTTAACGCTCACAAAATTCATTTTCGGAGCATTGAGCGAATATCAAATAATTTGTTGTGACTCGAACACACCCACACACACAGAGAACGAACGACAAAAAAATATGAATCCAAACGGTCGACAATTTGAATATTTTGCTGCTGCTTTCGGGCTATCGGTGCTCGGGGCTCGGTTTCTCGAAATCTCACGCCAACGCAGCCTTCGCTTTGCTACGTTTCTCTCACACGTTTACTCTTTAGTTTCTTATTTTTGGGTTTGGATTTTTTGCGGCGGAATGACGGCCTCAGTGCCTGCCACCGGCCTTATATAGTGCCCGACCCGTCGGCCGCTCGAGCCCTCGAACATGTTGTGTTTTTGTTTGGCCGTATAAGAGTGGGCTCTCTCTTTGTCGCTCTTTGTCGCTCGCTCGGCGGGCCTTCGAACATTTCGTATAAGTTGCCGGCCCGAACACGTTCGATGCAGCGCGAACACGCTCTCTCTCCGCGGGGGAGGGGGCTCGAGCGTTGGTTCTACCGATGGCCTGCAGGCAGGAATGGCCCGCAGCGAATGGATGGATTAGTCAATCCGAATTGACAATCAATGATTGACTCATTCCCGTATTGCCAATGCCGCCTCTCTTTGTGCTTTGTATCCAGACCGGAGCCCCACTTCTTGGGCGATCGCTTGCGAAAGCACGAGTCCAAGGCCGTTGGGCGAGTGGAGTGATGACTTTCGGGGCGATGATGATCGAAACTGGGCTGATTTGGGAGAGGCCGATGAGGAATACCCCCTCCCTTTTAGGGTGCTCTAGGGGGAACGCTGATGAATGCCCATTAAAACTGATTTCGGGGGGAATAACCATCAAAACTGTGCCCGTTCTACGGGTGGAAATGGTCTCGTCTTGGTCTAAGAAATCTACTGTAGAATCGAGTAAGCGAATATAATTCCGAGTCGAATCATGACCCTCTACCCTCTACCCCTGGAACGTGCCACAGCAGCAGTAGCCGGAGGGAGGGGAAGGGGGAGCATGGAGGGTTAGAAATGCAAAACCAGAATCATCTTTAGCAATGCAGAACATGTCCCCGAATCCGAATCCGAAACCGAATCCTCGATTCTCGATTCGTTCTCTTGTGATTCCCGGTAACAGATCATTGCCTTCCAAGGGGTTTGAAATTTCACACCTTTTTTGGGAGAGAGAGAAAGAGAGAGGGAGAGAGAGGGAGAGAGAGATAAAAATCGGTAGCAAAAATAAATATTTATACAAATTATTAGGCACCTCTCTCTGTGGCATGATCCCTGGGGCAGAGCGAGAGGGAGAGAGACTAAGTCCATTCGCGGGAAAGGTCACGGAATGTTGCACAAAAGGAGTACGGGGCTCTGCGGTGCTCTGCGGGGCAGGATCTCTAGCCGGGCTACGTGGTTACGTGTTTTGCATGTTAATCGGGGAATTTACACAGATTTTGATAGATAATACAAACACACGGCCACGCACACATCTAGGATGCCAGTCATCATCCTTCGACCCACGACCCACGACCTACGACCTACGACCTACGACCCACGACCTCCTTTGGGATGGATAGTTTTCTCCCGCGCACACACACAGCGAAGAACTGAGATTTATGATGACTTTTTAACATGTGCAACATGCAACAGGTAAGACACAGATACACAGATACACGCTGCTACCATGACCAGGCACATCATCAGACATCAGACTCTAGATTCCGTCCTCTCTCCCGCTCTCGCTCTCTCCCTTGCTCCCTCCCCATCGTAAATCCTTTTTTCCCACGTTTCCTCACACGTTCTTCTGGTCTTCTTGTGCCCCGTTCATTGTGGCAGACACGCATCACACAAAAAACAGTGGACCCAAGGCAGGGCTCTCCCTGCGTCACTGTCCCTCCTTCTATTGCCATCTCCCTGTCAAGGTCAATCACAGGTACTGCCTGCCTTTGTGGGCCGCTGTGGGCGTGGGAGGACACTCGATGATTCCTTTGCCTTAAAACCGCGCGCACTCGCGGGAAATTCCTCCATCAACATGTGCGAAACACATGTGGGCCAGGTCGGGACGGACACGGTCGTTTCTGGCCAGGAATTTCCGCCACTTGTGTTTCCCACACAGCAAGGTGCCCCTGCCCCTGCCCCTGCCCCTGCTACTGCCGCCGCCTCATCCTCATCCTCAGCCGCGTCCGCGTCTTTTCCGCTTTTCCCAGAGTTTCATTTGTGTGACTTTTTGTCCGCTCTGCTCGGCTCTGCTCTGCCCTGCTCTGCCCTGTCCAAAAGTGTCCTGCACTTGTCCGCAAGCTACGCCAAGCCTCGAGCACTGCTGTGTGTGTGTGTGGTGTGTGTTTTCCCAGTCCAGGGATCTGCGGGATCTGGGATCTGTTTCGTTAGGGGCGCGTCTGTAGAGCAGCTTCCTGGAACGGAGGAAACCCCTGGATGGAAGGTCCCCCGAGAGTTTCTTCGGTGGAAAGACCGCCCGAAGACGAAAACTTGAGATGAAACTTGAAGGAAATCCAACCCACACTGGAAGGGAGATCCCCTGCTCACCCCCTTCCACCCTGCTCAAGTGAAAATGCAAATTTTCCTTATGGCTGAGAGGCCAGCGGAGGGCAGGGACACGGACGGCGACGGGGACAGGACTTTGACGGCCAATTGTGAGTCGCGTGGATGGAAATTGGAAATTGAAAAATTGATTGAAGAATGGAATCCTAAAGGCGAGGGCGAATCCGAACGCCACTGGATGGAAGGCCAATAATAATGGACAAGTAATGAGAGTGTCCGCCACAGAAGCCGCAGAGGGGCAGGGGCAGCAGCAGGGGGAGGGGGAGGAGGCCACATTGTGGGAGGCATTGCGCCGCAGAAGCCAAGGAATTTTGTCGAAATTTATCTATTGGATTAGGGTCCTTTTTTTCGCTCTCCCTCTGTAAGTGTGTGTGTGTGTGTGTGTGTGTGTGTGTGTGGACGGAGGTCATTATGGCCAATGCCAAAGACAAATTGGAAATTTATTGTTATTTGAAAGGGAAAAGGAAGGGAAAGGGAAGGACGGAAGGAAGGAAGGAAGGAAGGAAGGAAGGATGGAAGGCAGCGTGGTAGTGCTTGAAGGAAGGATAACAGTCCAGCGAATATGCATAATAAAAATGTCAATCAATGGACTGCAACGAGAACCGTCGGAAGGGAGGGGTAGGGAGGGGGAGGCAGTCCTGGATGTACAGGACAGGACTCTGTGGCTGGGGATTCATTTCTGGGACGATAATTGAACATAAACATTGCATTCAAGTAGTAATTGTTGAAATTGTGGAAATTGTGGAAATTATTGTGCATCCTAATCCCCCAACAAACCCGGAAAAACTCGGAAAAACCATCTCGGACATTGGGCATTCGGCATTGGGCATTCTGTGGGATTCGATTCTGTGGCTGCCACACAAAAACTCCGCTCGAAAAGGACATTCTTCGGCTTGGACCTGGTTCCCATGGCCATGTCCCACTTTTCGACTGAGAGACTGGACCATTGTTTCAAGGCAGCAAAAGGACAATTAAAGGAGCAAAAGCAAAAGCAAAAGCAACAACACAAAAGCCAAAAGGAATCCCAAATGGACAAATGGCCAGAAATGGCCACAAATCCAAATTGGCTCTGACTTTTGTGGCAGAGAAGTAAGTCATCAGAAATGAATGAATAAATAAACAGATAGATTGATAGATCTCCTCCCCGACTGAAGGAGTCCCGAAACAGAATCCTGAATCAACATGGATCGGAATCAAAGAAAGAAGGAAGGGTGATTCCCCCTTCCCTATGGGCTACGGGGGGGATATGGAAAGGTTTAAGGGCCATCAAGTATGCCAATATTCAGAGCATTTCCCTTTGATTCTTTGAGGCATATAACAGAAAATCTTCAATAAATACCTTTACAGAATATAATATTAATTCTGCAGGAAAAATTCGAACTTTTTCATCGATTCTTTGATGGAATTTGATGGAATTTCCCCCTAAATGGAAGGCTTTTGTTCATGGAAACTCTTAAAAAATAATAAAATACCATAACAAAATATACAAATATTACATATGTATAAATTACATATACATATAAAAAATTATGATAGAAAATAATACAAAACTTTAATAATAAATTAGTAAAAAAAATTTAAAAAGTCCATGAGAATCCTTGAAAAAGACTGCAAACCATAAGCATTCCATGACCATTCCAATCCTTTGGATCCTTTGACTCGAAATTCGATGAAAAATTAAAAAAAACGAGGGGGAACGTTGTGAGTTGCTGCGGACACCGCAACTCTACGGTTATACCCGATACTAAGTCAGTATGGCTCTCCTCCGGCAGACGCCGCTAATATTAAACGACACGACAAAGAGTGCGTGCGAGAGAGACAGAAAATCAGTCTGAGCGTGACGTCGGGCGCTGCGTAGCCACTGCAAATTGATTTGTTCCTTTTGGCTATAAAAATGATCTGATCTGATCCAGATTCAGCAATCTAATAGATATGGTCATTATCTATGATTCTGCGTTTTTAGTTTTCTCAAATCTGCAATATTGTGGATGCAACAGATTTTCGTCCTTTGTGGGGGCGGATGGGGGTGGGGCGAAATTCTGAGATATACGTTTTATAGTGACATCTTAAAGGAGTGTGTGCACCAAATTTGGTTACTCTAGCCTTAATAGTCTCTGAGATTTGTGGTTGCCTCAGATTTTCGTCCTTTGCGGGGGCGGAAGGGGGTGTGGCGAAATTTGGACAGGAAACGGTCAAGGTCCGATATCACAGGAGTGTGGATACCAAATTTGGTTGCTTTGGCTTTTATAGGTTCTGAGATCCTTGAACTCATATTTTGCAATTGGCAAAACCGACCATGAAACCTGTGTGTTAGAGTGAGACAGAGCGAGAAAGAGTGAAATTGTTTTCGTGATTCTGGCTGTAATAATTATACGATCTGGTTCAGATTTTGCACTCTAGAAGATATAGTCATCTTCTACGATTCTGCGTTTTTAGTTTTCTCGTATCGTCGAAATTGTGGATGCCACAGATTTTCGCCCTTTGTGGGGGCGGAAGTGGGCGGGGCAAAGTTTTGAAATATTTTTGGAGCAGTGACATATCACAGAAGTCTGGATCCAAAACATCGTTGCTCTAGCTCTTATAGTCTTTGAGCATTAGGCGCTGAAGGGGACGGACAGACGGACAGACGGACAGACGGACGGACGGACAGACAGACAGGGCTCAATCGACTCGGCTATTGATGCTGATCAAGAATATATATACTTTATGGGGTCGGAAACGATTCCTTCTGGACGTTACACACATCCACTTTTACCACAAATCTAATATACCCCAATACTCATTTTGAGTATCGGGTATAAAAACAGGTACTAAATGTTGCATTCCGAACAGAATCCTTGGACGCTTTCCTACGATTCATGGACACAAATTAAAGAAGACCTAAAGAAATATCTTAAAAGATTCGACATGGGAGTATTAAAAAGATACTTTTTGTTTAGAAATATACTAAATGTTTCATACACCTTTTTCAACGATTCTTCGATGGAATTTCCCGCTAAATGGAAGCCTTTTCTTTGTGGAAATTCCTTAAAAAGTACAATCAAAAGCATAGGAAATTTTCTGTGGATTCTTCAACTCAAAACGGAATGCCTTTTCTACTTTAAATATTCCACCAAAAATTATATAATAAATAATTAAATAACGAAATTTTCCTTTGATTCTTGGCTGGAAAATGCCTGGAAAAAGAATGTTGAAAAGCAAAAATCGAATTTTTTGCAAATACGAAAATTGAGTTTAGTTTTTTATGGCATTCATCGATGGATGGACGGATGGACGGACGGACGGACGGGGGGCCACTCGGCGGACACTCGCGAAACTCCTCGAACTGCGGCTCCAACTCGAAGCTCGCGAAAGTCTCGTGGAACACTCGTGAAACTCGTGGCGCTAATCAGTTTAAAGGGCGCTTGTCCCCACTTTGGGGGCCCCGATGCTTTACGGTTTTAATTACGCGGCAAAAGTTTGATCCCATGTCGGGGCAGGGCAGGGCCCCACCTCCCCCTCCCCCCCTCTCTGTCTCGCTCGCTGTGGTGTCCGCAATCTGGATGGAGTTTTTTCTGCCGCTGCCGCTGCCCCTGCTGCTGCTCCTGCTCTGGATTCCTCAGTCAGTTAAAGTGCTTGCAACACATTAAAAGTGCAATTCATCCGCAGAGCCGCGCGCCACACAGACACATGTGGAAGGGGCAGGGCCAGGGACAGGGCCAGGGCCAGGGCTGCTGCTGCTGCATGGACTCTGCGGGTGCCCCAAACACTAATGAACATTTTATTACAAAAGTTTGCTCTTACCGAACGAGGAGAAAAGTTCTCTACGACTTTGATTCGCGTTTTTTTCTCGCTGTTTTTTATTGCATTTCATTAAGCGTGCAACTTGGCGTCGGAGGAGCAGGCGTTGCCCCACAGGGGTGGGGGGAGGACAGCCCTTTGCTTCGATTGCTCCGAGGGGCATGGCTTTGAGGGGGCGCAGGGGGCGCGTAGGCCTCCCCGTTGCGCAGCCCCCGAGGGAATGATCTCCTGAAAGTACTTGCACTTTTGCGGCTTCCACTGCAACCCCCCCCTGCCTCCGCCCCCCCCACAGGAGGAAAAGGTGTCTGGCGAATGTCTGCGAATCGGCAGACACGCCGTCTCCCCTTGTGTCGCCCCTCCTGCCTCCCCGTCTGAACCGCGTGACACTCGCTGTAATCGAAACCCAAGAAAACCCCTTTTTGCGGACAGGACAGCCCTGTAGGCCCGTCGCTGCCCCGTCCAGTGAGCTCTGTAATTTGCTGCACTTTCAGCGTGAACTCTGCCCCTCCTCCTCCTCGGTGTTGGTCAGTGGGAAATGGATATCCCCCCCGTCCCGCCCTGCACTCTGATGGAGGGTGTTATCCGAGAAGCCCTCCCCTGCCCCACTGGGGAGACCTCTGACCTTGTTTGCTAATGAACTGCAGCCCGGAAAATCCATGCGTTCTCGGAATTTTTAATCAAGGATTGAAGCAAACATTCCACTCAAATATTTGATCGACAAAAAGAGAGCCAACGCGGAGGAAATCCCTCCCTTCGCTCGAATGGAGTTCCCCCCGGGGGTGAGGGGTGGGGGGTTTCCATAATTATGATTGCACGCCCGAAAACAAAGGGTTAATGACTGTGTTTCTCCACCGAAAATAGAGGGTTAACGATAGTCCGAATAGGGGCTCAACATCCTGCTCTAGTGAGGGGTAGTGGGGTTTTCCCCCACCCCCCACCGCAGAGAGAGGCACGGCACGGCGCACACCTGTTGTTGGAGGGGGGAGGGAGCGAGGTGGGTCTGTGTGGCACATTGACGGACTATGCTGTCAATCTCTTGAGTAAATTACCGCTGGAGCTGGAGCTGGAGCTGGCGCTGGAGCTTAAGCCCCCAGCCCCTCAGCCGATGGCTGGCACGTGCCTCCCCTTCGACAAGTCGTCACTCGAGAGAGGAAAAAGGGAATCGAGCAGGACGGGCCTGAGGCCTGAGGGGGCTGAGAAGCTGAAGCTGCGGCAGAGTCTGGGGCATTTATTACACGGAGGCAGGCGGCTAATTGAAAGCTGCACTTAACCCCTGGACACACGGCCGCTCCACACAATGTGGCGGGTTTTTTGGGGCAGCTGTTGCCGCCACACGTTGGAAAAGTTATGTAAAATGGGGTCGGGGGGGGGGGGTCGCCTGCCCCTGCCACTGCCCCTGCCCCAAAAACAAGAACAGCAACAAACAAAAGAGAGATGTATATTAAAAGCGAGGCAGCTGTCGATTATTGACACTGCGGTGGTTATGAGAGCCGCAAGGAGGCAGGAGCGACGGGGCATGGGGCATGCGGATGGGGCATCGAACCATCGATAAACTACCGCCGGCCGAAAAACAGATGCTGGCTGTGGCAGACGGCAATTACAACACGCGAATGCGAATGCGAGCGTTGCAAGGGGCAAGGGGCAAGGGGCACGGGGCAGGGGCAGACCAGACAACAGGTTGGCCGCACGGCAGGGCACGGCAGGGCTCCCTCTTGGGCCTCCAAAAACGGAGTCTTCTGCCCCGCTGAAACCGAAACTGAAGCCCATCCAAAGAAACGAAAAAACCGAAAGAAAAAGAGACATCCATTGGAGGGATCCTCCCCATCCCCCCATCCCCCTTCCCCCATCCCCCGTCCTGGCATTCGGAGCAATCGTTTTTCGAACGTGGTTTTTGCGCTTTCGGTTTTCGGTTTTCGGTTTTCGTTTTTTTGCGGTTAATGATGAGCCTCCAAATCGTTGAATCGTTGAATCGTTGAATCGTTCGTTGGCTGCTGGTTGCACGGCTGTGTGCTGCCTGCAGTGTGTTGCATGAACCGATACGATACCATACGATACGATACGATACGATAGCCACGGACCAGTGCGATAATTGCCGGTAAAACGCCTCGCTTGGCCTTTTAAATGCCGTGTCTCGGTCTCTGTCGCGTTCCCCAGTTTTTTTTATTCCATTTTTTTCCCTTTTTCTTTTGTTGTTTTTGTTTCATGGAAATTGGTTGAAATTCGTGCCTGGCTAAAGGAGGGTATAGAGACTTTTTGGAGGTTTTTGAACTTCGGGAACGGCTAGATCTGTGCAGGATCTGCTCTTGGATCATTGCAAGAGCTTTCAAAATCAGGAATCCATCGATAGACTTTATTTCTTATGGAAGTCGAATGTTATCCCCTGAAAGGATCCTTGAAACCAATCGAAAAGCGAAGAAAATATAAAAATTTCATTAAATTACTTTTAATTCCATGAATTTTATGCAGGAAAATCTTCGAACACAACAGAGAACATCATTTGAAATTATCTAGTGTCCTTTCAAGGGATATCTGAAGAACTCAGACTGCAAATTTAATGAAATTCATGAACTCAAGATACAAGATATATTTTGTATCTTCAGGGACTTTTATGATTCCTTGTAAAAAAAAAGAAAATTAAAAAAAAACCTAAAAGAATTAAATTAAAAGAAAATTGTGTATTTTCCATTGCTATTTTTATTCCCCGCATATCTCCTTCTCTTGTTTTAGGTGTAAATAGAGCATTGGACATTCGTTCTTTAATCTCTCTCCCCCTCTCCCTCCCCCCTCCCCCTCTCGCTCTTCTGGTCGTTCCGCCTGGCCCTTATTTCTTTTTGTGGGCCAACTGCAATGAGCCACAAATTGCAGCTGGCGCACGGAAGCGGCGGACGCTCCGCTCCGCTCTGCTCTGCTCACGAATCCCGAAAAATCCAAGGGAAAAATCAACCAAAAACCAAACCAAAAACAAACCCAAAAACCACGAAGAGCCAGCACGAGCGCCAGATACAGATACAGATACAAATGTAGGCTCGGATTCAGATGGCGATGGCGATGGCGATGTCGAGCAAAGCACGCGCCGTGTCGCGAGTCGCGACCATCGAACCGCGCCGCGGATCCCCCTGCACCGCTCCTCCCCTCCCCCTGGGTGTGGGGGGGGGGCCTTTCTCCTGTTCTCCGTTCCGATCTGCTGCGACTCAATCAACTGCAGTTGCCTTCAGTTGTTGCTGCAGTTGCAATTGAAGTTGTTGCACCTGCCTCCAAGTGGCAGTAATTAGTGACAGATCGTTGCCTCAATCGCGTGCTGATAATTTTCCATTTCCATTTCAACGCTTCCCCTGAATTCCCTCCAGAGAATCCGGAGAGAGGACGGGCCACTACGGATCCAAAGGGGTGGCAGAGGCCCCGCTCCTGGCTGTCTGTCTGGCCATCGAATCGAATCCACTGCCAGGCGATCCCCGGGCCTTAAGCCTCAAACTCGTAATCCCTGAGCCAGCAATTGTCGAAACTCTATTTCGCGTAATAATTTCCTTCAATCGGTTTATGCCCCGACGCAGAAAAAACAAAAAACCAGAGAGACCTCACGCTGTGTCATTGTTTTGTTTTGTGTGGCAGGAGATCAGAGGAATCAGGAATCAGTGCCACAGTCCGTTACGGCACACACACACACACGCACACTCTCGTTTTAGTTTGTGGCAAGGTCTGATGTCTGCCACTGCCACTGCCGTGTGCGGCGTGCTGCGTGCTGCCTCACGCGCCCTGCAATCCGTCACGGGCCCGTGACCGTGACACACATTTTGTCAGTCACGTTTTAGGGAAATGCGGAAAATGGAAATGGGAATGGGAAAGAGAGTTTATTCGCATTGAATTTGGGTTCCATTTAACCCTCACCCTCCCCTATCCCCCTCCCCCTCTCCACTCCCATTCCCACGAACCACCGACGGATTAGCAGTGCCGCCCAAAGGACACGTTCAAGCGTATGCACAGGGAGACTCATTCATCAGCAAACGATGTACGTGATGCACACCGAATGATGTCCTGCAGGGAGCTCCCACGAAGACTACCACACGGGGCAAGAACGGGGATCGCAGAGGGGAAGAGTTACCAGGAATACGATCAGCCGAAAGATCACCCACAATCGAAGGGAGATGTGGATCAAATTTGGTCGGGAAAGCAGACAGAGCGATCGTGGAAGATCAAAGCAAAAGATTCAGAGATGAAATCGTATAAACGAATCCACTAAAGAGCAGCTTTGGAGCCGAAGGATCAACCACACTTGGAGGGAGATGTTGACAGACTTGGATATGGAAAGAAGACTGCAAATATCACCGATCTTTCGCGCAAAGAGAGCTCAAGACGAGGTTTAGATACGATCGTGAAGATCACTCTTCCACGGACTCCAAAGCGAGAGACTCAGAGACGATATCGAATGAAAGAGTCCACTAAAGGGGGTCTCTAAAGGGGAACATCACTCAACGAAGATCTTCAGGGAAATCAACGTGGAAATCTCTGCTAAACCACTATCAAAGGCAGGCTCTAACCATTCCATCAATGTCCTTTAAGGATCCTACAACAGAGCTCTAAGATTGCATCGAATGAAGGAGATATTTCGATTTGGAAAACAGCAAATGAAGCAACGACAGGGAAAAGACTCCCTACAGACCTCTACTACGGAACATAGCCACCAGATATGGTACCCATGTACTCGTATATCTGGAAAACTGAGAGATAAATGGGAAATTAAGCAGAAAGGACCTTCCCGCCTCCGACGCCAACCCAAAGAGACTCCTAATGAGGCACGCCTGGGCATCGGATCGGATCTGTCGTCCTGCCTAAATATATGCTGATTGGTTGTGGGTGTCCAGCGGTTCCAGGAAGGCATGCGCTGGGCACGCGCTGTGCAGGAGCGAAGGATCCGCGAAGGAGCGAAGGATCCTCGACCATATGGTGGGTCCAGTTGCTGGTCAAAAGCGGAGCCGATCCGATCCTCAATCAAGGCCCCGTAATGGATGCAGCAGCAGCAGGAGCGGCAGGACGAGACGTCATAACAGCGCGTCAAAACTAATTTTCATTTTTGAAAAACAAAACAAGGGAAAGGAAGAAACCGAAAAAAGGAAAAGGAAAGGTAAATCGAATGGAGGATCGACCCAAAGGCGGCAGGAGGAGCGCATCTGTTGCTGCGGCAAGCAAATTAAATTTACAAATTATTGAAGAAACACTTTTCATTTTCGTTTTCGTTTTCGAAAAGTGAAAACTGCTTCTTGCCACTCCTGTTGTGGCAACTCAACCAACTGTTGTCTCCTCGGCCTCGGCCTCGGGGGCAGCAGCAGCAGCCGCAGCAGCAGCATCACCAAATCTGACAGCATCATCATTACGGCAAAGGAGCTGCCTCCTGCCTCCTGCCTCCTGCCTCCTGCCCGTCCCTGGAGTGTCGACTCTTCGCTGACTGACAACTGACACGAGTCTCTCGTCTCTCGTCTCTCCTCTCCGAGTCTCCTAGTCTCAGGTGGTGTTGCACCATCACAACAGACATCGTGATAAGCAATCGTAGTGCTGCTGCCGCTGCCGCTGCTGCTCCTTGGGGCGTCCTTTCAATACACTTTCCCTGCTGTCTCTCCGTGGCATCCACTTTCTTGTGTGTGCCACGCGACTTGCAGCAACAGCTGTGGACCGCAACGACTAGACCATAGACCACGGCCGAGCCGAGCAGAGGAGAGGAGAGGAGAGGAGAGGAGAGCCCTGCCATATGCTGCTGCCGCCGCCACAGCATGTGACACAAGTCCTGCTGTATCCTGCCGCATCCTGGATCCTCATTTGATTCCATAATTTGCAATAAACACGAATGTTTATGTTTATTCCTTGAAGGCGAAGTGGAATGGAATGGAAAACGGCAACTCATTCGAGGATCAATCGACATATGGAGCGATGATCGACAGAGACAGAGAGAGACAGAGAGAGAGAGGTTCCCTTTTGAGATCTCTTGTAGGTTCTCCATGGAAAGGAGAGTATTTAATACGACAGACTGGCCTTACAGCAGAGTGATCTTCTGCCATGAGATTCGGCCTTCGATCGAAGTTGATTTCTTTGTGTTCTGCAGAGATGAGAGGAGATTTCCTTCCTTCCTTCCTTTCGGGAATCATTTATCAGAGAATTTGAGATTGGAGCAGCCCAAGAATTTGGTCCATCCCAATTTCGTTGATTAATAATTCGTTTTTTCTACGTTTAACTCCTATTCTATGGAATTTCCCGCTTAAATAAACCATTCAAAGCGTCATTTTGGAAGGTTTTCATATCATAATGAGAGATATCGTCAGAGATCTTTTAGCCGTGGCTATTTTTGGGCCAAATCATTCCTAGAACTGGTTCTTCTTCGGAAAATTCATCTTTGAGCAAAACTTGGGGTCTTGGGAAGTGGGATCTCAGCGACCACAAAGGTGACCCGTGATCCGACCGACGCAGCATTGCTCTTGGGCCGTCGTCCCGGACTTCGATGGACTTGGAGTGCGGAACGCAGATGGCACACAGAGGTGACTGCCCAGTGGCTCAGGAGAGGATGCAGGGAGGCCTGAGGCAGCGCATGGGCTGGACGGATACCCTAGCCGACACCCTGTCGGGGCTGAAAGGACTGTGTTCAACTTGGTTCAACTTGTTGCCGAATCTCGTGGGGGATTGTCATGTGCCAAAACCTTGAGATGGAGGCATCTTTGGGCCCTGAAGAGGCCATTCAATGCTGCATGGAGGGGAAAGAGTGGAAAGAGTGCCTCTAAAGGTGACGGCCCATCGTCAGGGAGGATTCTCAGTGATATTTGGTTGCTTTATTGTATCCTTTCCACATCATTATGCCTCGCTTTGAGCCGCAGATTAGTGACAGCATCAATCACATAATTATCTGGCGTATCCATAGATGTATCCACGTACGAGTATCTGCGTATCTATTATCTGTCAACCGAAAGCAGAGCACATAACTGATGGCAAAATCAATTGGCTTTTCAATTGGCGAAACACCCCACGCCCCCCACTACCCACTCCCCCTCCCCCCTCTCCCCTGGGAGACCTGGCCATCTAATCCGCTGTGTGGCCCCACAATCTATCCATCATAATGGCACGCGATTAGTGTCTCTGTTCCGTGTGGCTGTCCGTGGCTGTGTGCGGCTCCCATAATCCGACAAACGGAGATACGAATGCATCTATCGGATGCGGATGCGAATGCGATGGCCAGTGCCAGTGCCAGTGCCAGTGCCAGTGCCAGTGCGGATGCATCCATCAATTAGCTCGTTGGCTGCTATTTCCGCCTTTTGGCCATTTAATTGGCATTAAATGCCACACAGCATGCCGCATGCCACATGCCACATGTCCATTGCTCGCTCATTCGTTGGGGATTTCGATTCCCTTTCGATTATGGTAATGTAATCCCCCCCCCCGTGCCCCCCGTGCCCCCCCTAGAATCTCCCGTGAAATTTTCGGTGGAATTTTTGGCCAAAGCTAAAATTGAATTTCTCGCCGCGCGATTTTCATGAAAAACTAATTTCATTAGCAGAGGCGCCAAAGCGTGTGCCCCCCTTTCTGCCGCATGTGGCATGCCGCTGTGCTGTGGCACAGAAAACGGATTCAACGGTGGGGAAAAACACAGCGAAAAATGCGGGCAAAACAGGGCCTTTAATCGTCCTTCTCTTTAATATTTGATTTGCATTCATTTTTGAATCTCCAATGAAGCATCGCTCCGATCTGCAACATGTAAGAGACTCCATTATGCATCCCCCCCCCTTCCCACCCCTCGTGTATGCACATAAATCCGGCATTACAGCCTGCAATCCTGGGGTCCTGTCAGGCCTCGCTTACGCGCCGCCAGGGGCATGCCACGCAGCATTTAAATGGGCTTAATGAAACGAATCCCTGGCCCGGCCTTCGCTTATTAAAAACTGAAATTCTTTTCCACTTTTTGGCGCTAATGGAGGAGCCCCCCCCGCATCCCAGTCGCCGCCCGAATGGCGTACATATTTATGTGTTTATTGTGGAGCGTGGAGCGTGGAGTGGCATGCCACATCGCATCGCACCGCATGGCACAATGCATAAAGGGGGCGTCCCTTCTCCGATCTCCGCCCTCGATCGCTGGCACTACTAATAAACTTATTTGCGGGGAACTAAGTTGAGCAAACATTTGAGGGAACAGCCCATCAAGTGCACCTCCTCCATCCTCCATCTTCCATCCTCCAGGACTCCGGGACGGAGGCGTCTGCGGCGACTCATTAAGGGAACACCTACCGCACTGTCCGTGCCAGTGGGCACGCGAAAGGGAACTAATTAATGCCGAAACACCGAAAAGCGCGAAATAAACAAATGAAAACAAGATGTGGAAATCCTCAGCGGAGGCTGTGGCACCGGGGATGCTCTACAAACCAAGGATATCCCATCCAATGGCACGAGGGATACTTCTCAAGCGATAAATACTCATGTCTTACAGTGGAATCCAGCTGATTTCGAACTGTGTCTATTACCAAAGCCTGGAACTGCCTTGTGGAAGGTCTCACAGATATTCCACGACTATAAACCGAGTTACCAAAGAACCCTTGGAGCATTTACACGACTATAGGGCATACACCCCCTAATAGATGGAAAATTAATGAGAAAATTGGTTTCCTATGTGAAAGATCATTGTTTTTTTGTCATAACTTTCTTATCGACTGGGAAATCCTATCGATTGAAGGACATATGGGATTCTATAGGGTTAAGGCCTAACCAAGCCAAGATTCATAGGAAAAACTCCGCTGGAAGCTGAGTTACAATAGAACCATTGGATAATTGCAAGAATTTGATGGAAAAGTGACCATTTTCCTGGACAGAAACATAATCCTTCTCAGAGGAAAGGCTCCCCAAGCACTCGAATAGGGCATCGTCTCTGGGACGCTTGCGCTCTCTGGCTGGGTGTTGAGTGGAGCAGCCTTGCCCCCAAGTTACAGCCTCCTGCGAAAAGCCACGAGAGAGACTTTTTAATTAATAAAATAACCGAAAGGGAGAGCCAGGAATGCCAGGGAGTGCGGGATGTGGGCAGGGCGGGGATTCCAGGGAACGAAGGGACTCCAGAGTCCAGACTCCAGACTCCAAGAGAGTGCCACACAGGGCCTGGGTTCTTGGCCTTTGATTTCTGTTTCTGTTTCTGTGGCGGGGTCCCTGCTAATCGCTGGGATTATTAATTAGTCAGAGCCGTGTCGCTTCGCGCTGCGTCGCGACTTTGTGGAATGATAATTGCGGCTGTCGTTGGTCCTGAGCCCCAGCCCCAGTCCCCAGCCCCAGCCCCGGCCAAATGATTTGATTAGCCAATCAATAATGGGGCGCCCCAACCCCTGCCGGAGAGCACACCAAGGATCCCTTATGCTGCTCCAGTTGTGGCTTTGCTGTGCTTTGGTTTCATCCCCATCCCCATCCCCATGGCTATGGCCATCGCCATCGCCATTCATTCCCCCGCAGATCTTTGGCGGCGGCAAAATGATTTTGTTGTCTCGCCGCAGGCCACAAAGGTGCCAAAGGAGGAGCGTGGTGGAGCAGAAGGAGCCGAAGGAGCATCGGGAGCACTGGCAGTGGGATCTGTGGAGGGAGCATTATGGATTTGCCTCTTGGTTCCTTCTGCTGCTGCTGCTGCTGCTGCTGCTCCTTCGGTGGCTGTGGCAAAAAACACATAACATTTATTTATGCCCGAGACGGACGCATCGTTCTAGAAGACTCCGTTTTGTTTTTGTGTGCGCTCTCTCCCCCTCTCCCCCTCTGTCTCTCTGTGGGGAAACCAGATCCAGATCACTTATTATTAATTTTAGTGGTTAAGAAAATGGGAGCCACCTCTGCACCGATCTCTTGCCGATCGGCAGCGCCCGGAGGGCCCAAAAGGCATGCAGATGGGCAAAAGGTTGCTGCCGCTGCCGCTGCCACTGCCGCTGCCTTGCCACAATATGTGTCTCAGAATTGTCTCGGGTTTTTGGCTCGAGTCGTCGTCTACTCGAAAAGGTTTTGCTTTCTGTTTGGTTTCTGTTTGGTTTAGGTCTTTTGGCCATACTCTTTAGCGGGCCTAAAAGGGGGGTATATGGGCTATGGCATGGAGAGGGTTGCCTCTCTTCCAGTGTGGATTAGCAGCAGTCAAGGAGAGTGCTCTCTCTTTGCCAGTGTGGCTTAGCAGAGACCCTCGCCATGACGCAGTCTTTCAAAGAGTATCCCCAGCTTCTGGCTATCGCTCCGCGTTCCTAGCCCTGATCTCTGTGATCTTTGGCTCTGGATTCTGGACTCTCGGTTTTGGGTTTTGTTTTGGGGCGATTTTAATTAGTTTTGGTTTGAAGGCTCCTCTCGCTGAAG